>NC_090781.1:6346981-6951981 GCF_040054535.1 Antennarius striatus | reverse complement strand
TTTCCCTGACTTGAATTAACTGGTGCATTAAAGTTATATTATACAGATAATTAAGCTTATTTAACTGCATCAGAGTGTAAACAATTAATGTAATCATCATGAACATATAAATATCCTATTTTCTTGAAGTATAGTGATGTGTCACATTTTTGTCTAATTATGACCATTAATGTATTTAGATTTTCTCTATACTAGTTAAATCTTTCATTTGTTGCCTGTTTCCCTTCATTAATCTGTGCATTATTCATGCTTTATCAGGAACTGGTGGTATCCAGAGACCGCCACTCTCATGCTTTGCAGGACATTATTGTCCACCTGGAACAATGTTCCCTACTCAGTACAAGTGTCCTGTTGGGACATGGAGTGGCTACAGTAGGCTGGAAGCTGAAAATGAGTGCCAGCCATGTCCACAGGGCTGGTACTGTTTGGCTGGGTCTGGAGTTCCGTCAGGTCGATGTAGCTCTGGACACTATTGTCCTGAAGGTATGCATCAGCGTCACATGAAATAGACAATTATATATTTTACAGCATAATTAAGATCACAATAAATGGTAGAAAATATCTGTAATATAATGTGATGCAATATTAAAGAATTAAATTAAATTTCATCAATCTTGGCTCACTCAAGTGGAATTAAGTTTTCGATGTTGCCTCGCCAGGGACCGCATATGGCACCCAGTTTCCTTGCCCTGCAGGAACCCACAGCATCCAAATGGGCAACAAACAAATAGAGGACTGCATGATTTGCCCAGAGGGTTCCTTCTGTCAACAGGGCACCTCCAAACCTTCACCCTGCCCAGTGTAAGCAGTACTGTATATATGTCACCTGTCAAAAAAGAAGACGTGATCATAATGACAGGGAGGATTATGATATCAGAATATTGTTATACTAAGTGTGATTTAGCTTATCCACTGTCTTTCTTCAGCTCTACATTTCGCCACCTGAAAGGAGGTTGTAGGCTGGAGGACTGCTCGCCTTGCCCTGCCGGTTATTTTTGTCCCAAATCTGGTACTGTCAACCCAAGAGTTTGTGGAGCAGGCAGCTACTCTGTAAGTCCCATCAATAATGCGGGCCACTGTGACTGGTGATAGAACCAGTGGAAACCAGAGCTGGTGTATATAGTACAGTAGTCATGTCCTCCTGTTATCTGTATGATAGATGAGCATTTTTCACCCATCGTCTTATTGTTTTATGTCACTGACATGTATGTACATCCATTAGTGTCAGGAGAATCAAATAAAATCACATTATAAAACTTCATTTTTTCCTCTTAATATTGAAGCAAGTTTTTCTTCCGACTTCGATCTTCCTCTCCCCTGAGCATTCAGTCTATATTTTCTCTTTTCCTCCCCCTTAGTGAAAGATATGTTTAACTTTAACTCCCTGAATCTTCCTTCGTGTTCTCCTGTGTGTAGGATGAGGGCTCTGTGGAGTGTCTTCCATGCTTGCAGGGCTACTACTGCAGTAATGAGACCACTAGTGAGGAGGCCATGCTGAGCGTCATGGTGTGCCCTCCAGGCTTTCTCTGCACTCAGGGTTTGGCCAGAGATCCCCAGCGATCAGCCACCCTCTGTCCTCGAGGCTTCTACTGCCCAGGAGGAGGCGTTGTGCGTCAGATAATGACATACAAGCAATACATGGATGCATTGTTTAAATTAATATGTATTGTTGAATGCCTGGAGCATTTTCAGTCCATTACACTGCCTTTAAATGTGATTTCCCTCTTAGGATCCCAACCCCATTCCTTGCCCCAATGGTACCTACAGTGACTCTCCAGGACTTCGTGACGTCAGTGAATGTTTCCAGTGTCCTGAGGGGATGTATTGTTACTCCCAGCAGCCTCAGGAGGAGCCTCTTATCAGGCCTGTATGACCTACATGGATGTTATATACAGTATTTGAGAAATACAAACATCAGTATCTCATTAGAAATTGTCCAATCAGGATTATATATTTTTATGATTTAAAAAACGTTTTGGTGACTAAATGATGAGCACAATTTTGTAATTTCAGACAGGAGCATGTCCTTCTGGGCATTATTGCCCTCTGGGGACGGGGGATCCTGACACCTATCCCTGTCAAACTGGCCATTTTAGAAACAACACACTTGGACACAGTGGAGTTGTCTGTGTTTTATGTCCACTCAGACATTACTGTGACACACTGGGAACTCATACGCCCTTCATTTGCCCTCAGGTGAGAGCAAAAAGCATGTTTTTTTAAAAAGTGAACTATTGATAGAGTGAATTAATTTCAAGTCTGTATGAAATGCTCTTTCTCTCTCTCTCCATCATTTAACAGGGTTTTTACTGTCCAGAAGGCACTTCTACTCCTGAACCGTGTCCTAGAGGAACATACGGCTCTAACTCAGCTCTCAGTGACAGGTCTGAGTGTGCCCCCTGTGATGGAGGCCAGTATTGCACCAATGCGGGGCTCCTTGAGCCATCTGGAAGCTGCAAGGCGGGCTTCTATTGTAGGGAAGGAGCCCAAACAGCAGTATGAAAATCCTCTCATCATGATTTGTTAACAAAGATTTTTTTCCAATTGAATTTGTACTCTTTTCCTCATATTTTTGACCCTGATCAATTTCACTCTAGCAGTTGTTGATATAACACAATAATTCAATTGATAAAGCCTCCCCCAAATTCTTTAATTTCTCCAGAAAGTCACTGAAAAAAGATAATGGGAAAAGGCACTTAAAACTTTCTGATTTTGGCGTGATGAATGTCACAAAACATCACATTCACGTGTGTTCTGTAACTCTGTTCAGACTCCAGCAGATGGTCCAACAGGAGGCCTGTGTCCTGCAGGAAGTTACTGCCCTCTAGCTTCATCCTCTCCTCTTCCATGTCCCCAAAGCACCTTCAGCAACAGCACTGGCCTCAGTCGACCGGAGGACTGTCTCAGCTGTCCACCAGGGTGATGCCACTCATATTGAAATTTGAGTTTGATTCACTAGATATCATGCCATTTCATTTAAACACACCACATCAAATAGAAACCATTCTTTTTTTTTTATACTTGCCACTTCCTGTCAGTCTCTATTGTTCAGGATCCAACAATACATCACCATCAGGCCCTTGTTTCTCTGGTTTTTACTGCACTGGTGGCTCATCTGTACCTGTTCAACATGAAGCACCGGAGGGTTATTATACCTTGGAAGGGGCGTTCAGGGCACAACCATGTCCCCTTGGCACTTTTCAGCCGGTAGGGAGCAATTCCAAATAAAAGTGTTCCAATTCTACTGTGAATATTTTACATTTTATACAGTCGCGATATACAGCCATACTCAAAGTTATTCTTGTTTGTGCTCTAAATCCTCACAGAGTCGAGGTGCACAGGCTTGTGTGGAGTGTCAAGGAGGGAGATTGTGTAACCACACAGGCTTGTCCCATTCACTCTTATGTCCCACAGGACATTTCTGTCCTCCGGGCTCCTTTGTTGCTCAACCCTGTCCTCCAGTCAGTATAATTAGTGTGCAGAAAGTGTCTATAGAAAGTCTCCACCTTATTCCGATGTGTTTCTCCCTTTTACACTTGTGATTTATGAGTTGTGCCTACCTTCTTTCAGTTTCACAACAAATAATGTTATGAAATGATTACTCAGGGCTCTTACTCTGACCAGCCCGGTGGCGATGCGGTGCAGCATTGTCGACCCTGTGAGGCAGGGTGGTTCTGCAGCAGAAGTGGGCTCTCTAGTCCTCAGGGTCTCTGCAACCCAGGACACTTCTGTACCTCTGGAGCTTCCACTGCTTCTCCTGTAAGATATATTAAATACCAACTTCGATCATATACTCAAATGGTTGTTTGTGAGACAGTGTTAGGAAAAGCACGGAGAATAAATACCATTACTTCATTGCACAAATATATTGTTTATTCTACAAATGTTTCATTGGTTCTAAGCCCTTCCTTATCTACATCAATCTCAGATACAACAGTGATGTATTTGAACTTTTCTCTTATTTTTAAATTAATTTTGTCTAACTTGATTTTGTTCTTGCATTTTGTTGGCATATCACAACATTTAAATATAAAGCTGTGCAGCTTGGTATTAGTTAATAATTTCACACCCACTTTTACTGCTGAAGTATCTTCTGTCGTTGGATAAAAAAATTAATCTGGAAGCAGGTTTAGTTCAAATGTAATTGCTTTCAAATGAATTATTATTTGTGTTTAAGTGTTTTGGAACAGCTTCTGTTAATGTGTGGGAAATGATGACAGCTTCCAATTCAACTTGTAGTTGCAAGTAACTTTCAAACTTGCAACTACAAGTAAAATCCAGAAGTGATCAAAATTTGATTGGTCCGATGTTCCCACAGGTGGCCGTGGCCTCTGGCGGAGTGTGTCCTGTAGGCTATATTTGTACGCAAGGGACCATGTTCCCCCAGCAGCACCCTTGCCCTGTAGGAACCTGGAGCACCATTGTGGGAGCCCAGAATCTGTCCTCCTGCCTGGAATGCCCTCCAGGACTGTACTGCAACACTTCTGGACTCAGTCAGCCTTCAGGAATCTGCCATCCAGGTATCAGACTCTTTATAAGCTATAGTTGGAGAAGAAGTTACTCCATGCTTTGTAACATCAGTTTTATACTGACTTGAAAATAGCTCAATGAGTGCATTTAAAAATGTGTCATGTTTTCATTCACATATGCATATAACCAAGAGAACATCACAATAGATTGTGTGTGTTTCAGGCCAAAAATATGTTTTATCCCCTGAATTATAGGATATTTCTGCTTGGGAGGGGCCATGTCATCAATGCCACTGGATGGTGTGACGGGAAACATCTGTCCAGTTGGACACTACTGTCCAATCGGCTCAGCCTCTCCTGTCATCTGCCCTGATGGGACATACTCCAACACAACAGGTATCGATAGATTTATGGAACACAGCTGCATATCGAGTCACATGATTTTGACGTATAAAATGCAGGCATTCATTAATTGTTTTATTCTTTATCGTTTGGATGAAGGGGCACAGATTTGTGAGGATTGTCCCACAGGGACCTACTGTCTGTCAGGAGAAGATGTCCAGCCCTGTCCAGTAGGACACTATTGTCTTGGCGGAGGTGTCGAGGGTATTCTACCCTGCCCTCCTGGCACATACAGTCCTCATATTGGCCTCAGCCAAGTGGAGCAGTGCCTCATCTGTCCAGCAGGTGGGAGTATTGTCACGTGATTTTCTTCATTGCTCTACAAGCCTGCAATAGCTTTTCTTAACAGTTCAGTTACCTCAGGATTTAATTAATTAGTTTAATCTTGTAAGATATCTAAAATTGTTTATAATATTCAATTATTAAAACAGACAATGATAATATCAACAATGTATTTTTACTGGAATGATGAATTCAACTATTTTACAGGGTTCTTCTGTGAGGATTGGGGTCTTTTTGAACCAACTGGACCCTGTCAGGCTGGTTACTACTGCATAGCAGGTACACAAACTGAATTAATATTCATCACGATGAAAGCCTTAAGATTTGCTTTACAAAAACCAGAATGCAGCTAAAGTGAATTGTACCTTTAAATTCATTTTAAATCGGTGACTTCTCAAGGTGTAAACTTTGGAAACCCTGACGGTAACTTCAGCACTGGAGTGGGAGGAGCATGTCCAAAGGGAATGTACTGCCCTGAGGGCACCAGTCTGCCACTGTCCTGTCCACCAGGAACCTACTCTAACAGGTTAATGAAACCTAATATTAAATATTAATTCTACTGTAGAGCATTATGCTGCTGTTTTTTGCTTATCGAAACACATGTGTTGTTCCAGTGTCCATCTGACAGACACCTCTGGCTGTAACCCCTGTCCACCGGGTCAGTTTTGTGGCTCTGCAGGTCTCACTCATCCGTCTGGGTTGTGTCAGGAAGGATTTTACTGTCCAGGGGGTGACACTACAGCCACGGGTAGAATGAAGCTTTTCTTAAAAAATACAGTATATCCTTGTCATGATAGCTCATTTAATTTGTGATTGTGGAACAATTATAAAAATGTATAAATTTTGTATCTACAGAATTCATCTAAATTGATAATGCTCCAGGATCAAACACAGTCATAGTCAAGGTTAATCAGTAATAAATAAATTCATACAACAAATGAAATGGTAAATGGTGAAGATTAGAGGTAATTATGTGTCGAGAGAATAATCATTAGAATAAATTGATGCTGATGAATGCAGTAAATCTAAATCTGTGATGGTGTTTCCTGGAATTAATGAAGGTTTAACGCAGGATTTATCAAATTATGGACTCAAGAGTCGCATGCTCAGTAATTTATCATCTATTGTTGTGCTTTCCAGGCTCAGAGGGAAGTCTTTGTCCACCAGCTCATCACTGCCCTGAAGGTACTGCCTTTCCAGTGCCGTGCCCAGCTGGGACCTATACTAACCTCACTGGCCAGTCAGCATGTTCCCTCTGCCCTGCTGGATACCACTGTGCAGAGAAGACTGGTGATTTCACCCAGTTCCCCTGCCGACCTGGATTCTACTGTCCTGATGGTAGACAGATTGTACTTCTTCATGAATCTATTTTAAAGTCATGGTATAAGATAAATTCATCATTACATCTGAAGCAGTAAGGTATCAAGAAGGTTTGGTAAACTGAACCGCAAATGATTTAAAACAACTATTTAATTATTACTTGTTTAAAGTTGTATTTTGTGTACATTTATAGGTACAAGGCATGCCACCCAGTTTCCATGTCCACGTGGATACTACAACCCAGAGCCCATGACCCAGAGCCTGGACAGCTGCCTGCCTTGTCCCCCAGGACACTACTGTGAGAAGGAGAGGCTGACTAAAGTGTCTGGAAAATGCAGGGCCGGTGAGGCAGTAAAAGGATATTTTGTTTTCTTTTGTTTTGTTGTTGATTTTTTTCCCCTTTTTAGCTAAGATACAATCATAACAAACAGCCTAATTTATCATTGTCAGGCTTTTGTCCTCTGTGCCAATCTATTTGTCTTTTGGGGCCAGCAAACCGGCCCAAAGCATTCTAGAAGACATTGTGGTCAGGAACAAAAAGAGCATAATAAACAGGAATCCTCTCAACTCGGTACCAACTCTATCTGTCATTTACTTCTCCTCTCTTTACTCTTTTACTTTTGCAGTAGCAACAGCAGCTTTTAGCCAATGTTCTTTATTCATTCATATGGAAAAAGAACCAAATAGCCTGGCTATGTCTGCATGAAGATATCTGAACAGGAGCTACCTGGTTTATTCAAACACTGTTAAAAATTATCAAGAGTTCATCTATAACATCTGAGTTCTGTACTTCCTGCTTAAGCATCATTTTAACCTCATGGTGAGGTAGTCATCATGTAATGTCTGATTCTGCTGTGTGTCAGCAGTATTTTCATCGCAGTGACACTTTTATTGACACTCTTTCTATTTCTTGCTGCATTCATTCCCCTCAGGTTGGTTCTGTGTGTCAGCAGCATGGACCTCTCAGCCTTTTGACTTGGACAATTATACAAATGCCAACTGCCTCTGTCCAGCTACCTCCACAGGAGGGCGCTGCCAGGTGGGCTTTTATTGCCCTTTAGGTAGCCAAGAGCCCCTGCCTTGTCCTCCTGGAACCTTCTGTAATGTCTCAGGTATTTGATACTGGAAATATAATAACTATTCATGCACATATGCTTTTGTGGGTCATTCAAAATGTCAGAGTGTGTTAATGGTTCCCCAACAGTATATTGGTTTTAATTCCAACCAAATGTGTGCAAATGTAAGCACAGTTGCATCTTTACTGCAGTGTTTGCCTGTAAAATGAAACTGCATAACTTTTTTTTTGGCCTAAATATTATATTACAAATCTACTAATACTGTTTTCGTTGTCTTGGTAGATATACTTTATGTGTTTATTAACTTAAAATACTGACAAAATATTTGTATGAAAACTGAAAATGTACATGGAAATATGTGACTGAAATATTATTTTGAGGCGTTGATATGTTAGGACATTGTATTTCACGTGTGCCAGTGACTGATTTACTCCTTCAATTATTCTGTATATTTACCATTAAAACCATTACCATTCTATTTTTGTTAAGAAAAGGCAGCAATGTACACTATATCAAGTTGAAAAGTAGATAATAACATCTGGGGCATTATCTGTTTGGCTTCTGAGGAGCTCACGTGTGAATGTATAGAAATGAAGTGCAGCCTCATAGAATCTTATACATATACATTTGAAGTCCAAATAAAAATTTTTAGGCAAAGTAAATGTGTTTATTTTGCCCAAAAGGTTTAGCTTTACCAGTCGGTCCCTGCTCCCCGGGATATTATTGTACAGGAGGGGCAACTGAAGCTAGACCAACAGATGGAGTCACAGGCAACATCTGTCCACCAGGTACATACTGTGGTAAGTACTGTTTTATTTATTACTATTACTGTTACTATTATTTATTATGCTATTGAGCAGTGTCGTGGTCATGTCTGTCTGCCCTGCCCCTACTCTGTGTTCACCTGATCTGTGTTTGTGTCTCCTGCATCTGTGTCTAGTCACTCTCCATCAGTCATGCTTATGTCGCCTCTTCGTGTGTTGTCTTGTCGCCAGTCTGTTGTAGGTCTCAGCTCATGCTCGACTGAGTTTACTCTCAGTCATAGATTTACCATAGCCTTATTATTGTTATTAATAATATGGATTGTTGTGTCACTAACTTTAAATTGGTTAAGCGTGTTAATATTCACATAATAAACTGTAAAGTTTGCAAAATCACCTTACTATCACATTTCAACCTTAAACTTTCATTCATTCATTCATTTTCTATACCCACTTCATCCACTGTCACGGGTCGCGGAGTGTTGGAGCCTATCCTAGCGGACTGGGGGCGTGAGGCAGGGTACACTCCGGGCCTGACGCCAGTGCACCACAGAGCCACATATAGCCAAACAAGCACACATGCACACACTCACACCTACGGGCAATTTGAAAGCAGCTAATTCACCTGAAGTGCATGGTTTTGGAGGTGGGAGGACGCCGGAGAACCCACACAGACACGTGGAGAACATCCAAACTCCACACAGAGCGGGACGCGAAACGGTATACAAACCAGTGTTTGTATCTAAGTGTACAAAGAAAATGAACCCTCTCTGTAAAAGAGTTTTACTGTATCTAATTTTATATTCAAAAAGGAAGCAGGAATTGTATTTAACTGTAGCCTTTAACACTGAGTCATCCTGCAGGCAGGAGACATGCATATAAGATGAAGTAGACAATGGGGTGTGACTCATCTCTCATCCATCATGCATCTATTTGTGTTTGCTTACTTAAGGTTTCGACGCATTTGAATCGTGGTAAAATTCTTTGTCTCCCACAGCCCCCATAATATAGACATGTACATCTAAAGGCAGTGAATTTACCTTTGAATCGCTACTCTAAATATTTCTGTCTGCAGCTGAGGCCTCTGGAGAGCCAGAGTTGTGTCCAGCTGGGACTTTCTCCCCCGTTCCAGGTCTAATCAATAAGGATGACTGTCAGCCATGCACAGCCGGTTTCTACTGCAATGAAGCAGGTCTTAAGGCTCCAACGGGACTTTGCAGCCATGGTCAGTCATGCTGCATCGTAACATTGTTCATAGTTTCCTAATTATGTAATACATTCCTTATTCCACTCCGCTCTTCTCTCAATACTGTCTCAATGTATTGTGTCTTTTATCACCTTGACAGGTCATTGGTGTCCTCCTGGTCAGACTTTGGCCAAAGCTCTTCCGTGTCCTCCAGGCTACTTCTGCTCAGAAGGAAGTGCAGCTCCAGAGCCCTGCCCACCAGGAACCTACCAGGACAAAGAGAACCAGGCAGCCTGCACTGTCTGTGAGGCTGGTAGGAAGGGCTTTCTTAGCTGAAGAAAAGATTCCTTATTTATTTCAAATACACTTCCATTTAGCCTGGCGTCTTTTATTCATGGAAGTTGGTGACTTATTTGGATGTTTCATTTATGAAACCAGACTTTGCGCATTTTTTAAAATGAGTATTCTATATGTTTAATGAACTCTCTTTTGTTTTTCTTTCAAGGTTATTATTGCACTTTGAGACTAGCCAATGTCTCCTTGCTCACGCCATGCCCAAAAGGACACTATTGTCCTGCGGGTACTGCTCTGCCCAACCAACACCCCTGCCCCGTAGGCTCCTTCAACTCCAGACAATATGCACAAAGCATTGCTGGCTGCATGCCATGTGCTGCTGGACAGTACTGTCCTTCTGTAGGACTGTCAGAGCCAGCAGGTACAATGGGTACAATAAGAAAGTTCTTTTGCTTCTTTTTTTTTAATATTAACTTTTAAATCTTCATTACCAGTAGGTACTCAAGCATGTGATAATGAAAAACTTTTCTGATTCATGTGTCCAGCGTGTCTAAAGTTCTACTTGATAAATATTTGCTGTAATTCCAAAAAAAAACCAAAGCATAAACTAGTCTCTTCCTATCTTTCATTACGTGTGAATTTTATGTCTCCAACTTTACTGAGTCCATTGAATATTAAAATAGATGATTCAGTAAAACTGCAAATAAAGATCTTTTTTCAACTCCACTCTAGGGCAGTTTCAGATTTGCCTTTTTTCCTAATTTTTTCTAAGTTAATTTGGGGGATTCAGTATTTAGACCTAGAAAATGTATTACCTAGAATACACCATGGGGCTGTAGATATATCTCCATTATTACAAGATGATAATGTGTTGTGATATTTTTCCACCCATAGGTCCATGCCATGCTGGTTACTGGTGCATGCAGGGAGCATCTTCTCCCAGCCCACTGGATGGAATCTCAGGCTCGCTGTGTCCACCTGGTCAATACTGCCCCTCAGGTTACTCGCATGTCATCCTTTATTAAGCTATCAGCCACCACCAGCTGCTCACTGCTGCAGCGCTGCTCTACACTCAGTGCCCGAAATCAAACATGTTGTCGGGGGTCCACTATGTCAACATAATAGTTTTATAATCCAGTGCTGATACATCTTGTTTATTAGGCTAATTTAACCAAATTTATACAACATGAAGATATTAAAATTCCAACATATCGATTTATACAATGTTTTATTCATTCCAATTACCTTTTGGTGGCTTACAAGAACGTCTGATGACATTTATCTTGTAACTTTTGATATAATATTCCTAAAGTTAATTTATGTACTTGTTCTCTCTGACTTTGTGCACTGACACCGGCTTTAAAAATGCTGGCATGAGGTAAATGCTTAGTGCCTCTTGCAGTAGTTGGTGCTATTTAGTAGTGTTTCACCTATTTTGTTGCACTTATTCTGCTTATGGAGCATTGTTGCAGGATATTATTACAAAACCCAATAATTGCATTCTTCAGCTAAAATTTGACAGATTTTCTCCACAATTAGCTGAAATGTGAATTGCTGTTTGCATCATCTCTTCAGGCACCACAGCTCCAGTCGCCTGCCCTGAAGGCAGCTGGTCAAACAGCTCAGGTCTGCGTCTCCAAGAGGACTGCAAACCCTGTGCGGGGGGATTTTACTGCGATTCTGCTGGCCTCAATAAACCTAGTGGACATTGCAGTGCGGGGTACACCAAACTACAAACCACAGAATAAATAAATGATACTTACAGCTTCATAATTTAACACAGAGTTATTGTTCGCAGCCGTCTTATCCAGAGTTTTGTTTCCTGCAGATATTACTGTGCAGAGGGAGCTGTTACATCTACCCCTACTGATGGCATCACAGGGGGACCTTGTCCTGAGGGTCACTACTGCCCAGAGGGAACTGTCCAACCGGTGCCATGTAAGGCAGGGACATATAGCGCTGTTGCACAGGCTACTCAGTGCGAGCCCTGTGTGCCAGGCTGGTACTGTATATTGGGCGCCTTGTACTTGTGTCCTTCAGGTTTGTAGTTTCCTATTTTACATTAAAACCACTCTAACAAGACACTTTCCCTCTGCATGCCCATGCAAAACACAAAGAAAGGTAAAAAAAAAGGGAACAAGATATTTTTTTAAAATGTTTTTGTATTTGTTTGGTGGCCTGCAGGCTTTTACTGCCCAGCAGGAACTGGATTTGACTTGAAAGGATGTCCAGAGGGAACTTATGGCCCTGACCCCGGCTACTGGTCTGTCTCTCAGTGTAAGCAGTGTGACAGTGGCCATTACTGCTCTTCCACAAATGGTTCTGCTGTCACTGGACCATGTCAGGAGGGATATTACTGCTCATATGGAGCCACTTCTCCACAACCCCTGCCAACAGATGCTGGTAAACACCATTACCAGACATGTACTTTATACATGTTCAATGCGTCATCTAATCACACAACGTTTTTCTTGCTCATATCCATGTGAGAAATTTTAATTGTTAGGACATTACATTTCCTGAGGAAGCAATGTCAGTGTTTCTACGGTGAAGCGGTTGACCATTGGCTGCTGCTTCTTGTGTATCTCACCAGCAGAGGGAGGACCATGTCCTGTCGGTCATTACTGCCCCATGGCCACCACTTCTCCTCTGCCCTGTCCACGAGGAACGTTCTCCAATGTTACCAAATTAGTCTCCCAGGTAGCTTTACCTCGAAATTGCTCTCACATCTCCATACAATGATGTGGAAATGCTAGTACAGTAATCCCTTTCTTTCCAAGAATTTGCTGACAAGTCCAGGTACCTGTTGTAATACAGGTTGTTTGTTTGTCGGGGGTTGTGACATATTATCTTAGAAAACATGTACTGTACATACTGTTCTACACATTAGTCTTTATGTATTGGCATACAGTGCCAGCATTGATTAGTTAGTTAGGATTTAAGGACATTAAGCCTGTTTAAACCTTTATAAGGTATAAGACACATGACTTTTGTTCCAAGTTAATTTGTGTGATTTATTTTCTACTTTTTGTTGGTAGTTTCTTTAATCATTGCATGTTCGAAATTCATTCATTCATTCCTTCGTTCATTCGTTCATTCATTCATTCATTCATTCATTCATTCATCCATCAATCCATCCATTCACTCATCCATTCATTCATTCCATAGTTACATGAATATACACCAACGTTATAGACCAAGCATTGCTGTCCAACCATTGACCTACTCTATATAAAAATAGACCACAGTGTAACACTTCCTAAGCCAACAGTGAGGTTAAAAGTGAAGTCATGATGTAAAATCAATTTGAGCTACAGTCTATGAGGGAGGGATCGTGTGGTGGAGTTGTGGCCTTGACTTCCCATCCAAACAGCTGCCTGACTAAACAATGAGAAGGGCTGTGTTGTCAATCATGTTGTTTGAAAGCATTAACACACACACACACACACACACACACACACACACACACACACACACACACACACACACACACACACACACACACACACACACACACACACACACACTTGTAATGACAGCAACTGCAATGACATAAGCCATCTTTATGAAATATGTATTTGCCATGCAGTTAGAGTTTTATTTTGTATCCCTCTCAAAGTCACGTTTGAAGTCATTGTATGCAACATGTCGTTCATTCCAATCCCAGCACCAGCCTGTCTGTCTTGACTTATTAATTTTGAAATAAAATGATCATCAGGTTGTGAAAAAAGCTGATTTTGTAAAAAACCCCAAAACATTTTAAGATAAAATTTGTTGTCATTTTTAAAGCAAGCAAAGTGAAAACATTTTTTAAATTTTAATTCAAAAACCACAAGTACTGTAAATAATTATGTCTGCATATATTGGCATTATTTATCTCAAGTCTCCGGCAATATCATCCATAATAGTATATACAAATCTAACAAAGATTTCACTATCACTTATTGTGTCAGATGAACAATATCTAATTCACAATCCATGTTTCTGTGAGTCTCTTTTCTCTTTGTCTTCTCTCATCCTCTTCCTTCCCCCCTTCATCTCGGTCATTTCCTCTCCCAGGAGGATTGCCAGCCATGTCTCCCTGGTTACTACTGTGATGCTATGGGCCTCTCTGCACCTTCAGGAAACTGTTGGGAAGGTTTCTATTGTCTGGAGGGTGCAGAACGTCCTGACCATCCTTTGAGAGACAGCAGAGGCGGGCCGTGCCCAAAAGGTGGTCAAGTACCCCTGTATCTAATTTTACTTGGAAAAAAAAAAAAAAAGCAAAAGCAAATGCAATGATAATGAAAACAGTCAACGTACAAAACCATTTGGAGAATTTAATAAGGTAGTTCTTGCTTAGTCAGGAATTGTTAGTAAATATCTATAAATTCCATGGAAAAATACAGACTCATGCAGAAAATTATGGAAATTTTAAGCAGACATTCATATTAAATTGTACAGAATCCAAGTTGTAGCTTAATGAACAGGAACGCAAAACACTTTCAAATTAATTGGCATAAACACACACAGCTACTAAGACTGTAAACTGAACTCCCTCCCCTGTGGGTTGTACATGCGTGTGTATTTATGTGTGCATCTCTTTGGTTCCTCCTCACACAACCAGGGTATTACTGTACTGAGGGGTCTGCGGCTCCTCAGCAGTGTCCTTTGGGAACCATCAGCACAGACGATGGCCAAGCCAGCTGCAGTGCCTGTCCTCAGGGGTAAACTGTTACCAGCCACACTCATCACTCTACATTGCAAACATATATACTGTACATTTTCACTTATGCGGTAAAAATGGTGGTTTATGAAAGAAATTTAACTCTGCACATTGTAATGTTTTTGTTATTTGTACAGATAAATGATATTTACCCTCTGTTTGTACACAAATCTAGTATAATGATGCACCTACAGAAGTGCACTCAAACAATACAGCTGATGCCAAGAACTAAGAACTAAATTACCACTTTCTCTTTTGATCTGCACAGTTTTTATTGTCCTGGCAGTCACAATGGCACTCTATCGAGGAGCTATGAGTGTCCAATGGGTCATTACTGCCCGGGTGGGACCTGGTCCAAACACCAGTACCCATGTCCAGCTGGATCCATAAATCCCTTCAACCGGATGGCATCACCTTTGGACTGCTTGCCCTGTCCTCCAGGTCACACACCATTCACTGTTGATAATTGTTTGGTACCTTCAGGTTAAGTGGTTAAATCGAGGTTTCAATTTCACATCAAATTGTCCTGTTAAACCAGGTTTGTTCTGTGCATCCCCTGGGAAGGCTATGGTATCAGGCCAGTGTGATGGTGGGTACTACTGCCTCTCTGGGGCCTGGTCGCCCACACCAGTGGATGGAGGGATAACAGGTGACCGATGTCCCGAAGGTCACTACTGTCTCCAGGGGTCCTCAACACCATCGCCCTGTCCAATTGGACATTACAGTAACCGGACTGGAAACAGTCGTCTCTCTGACTGCCTGGCTTGTCCTCCAGGTGGGAAATAGTTTTATTGTTGATATTAATTGTGCATTTTCTCTTTTAACCTGGGGTTAATCCCTTCTCATTTTTATTATGTAGGGTTTGTGTGTGTCACCAGAGGGCTCTCTTTCCCTTCTCAAGTCTGTCCAGCTGGTTCTTACTGTCCTGGTGGACCAAACAGCAGCCAGCAGACCTCTATAGCGTGCTCACCTGGAAACTTTTGCCCACCTGGATCTGACAA
The DNA here is from genome assembly GCF_040054535.1 of Antennarius striatus. Classification (NCBI taxonomy): domain Eukaryota; kingdom Metazoa; phylum Chordata; class Actinopteri; order Lophiiformes; family Antennariidae; genus Antennarius; species Antennarius striatus. The sequence continues at coordinate 6,936,485 of NC_090781.1, read as the reverse complement.
ACAGATAGTCTGCTCACCAGGGACATACCAGGATTTACCTGGACAGGTGCAAAAAATGAGCATGAATAGTCTTCTGTTATTATTATAACTGAACATCTGAGATCTTTGTAGTCTGAAGAAAAATCTCTTTGTCCACAACATCTCCCCCACAGGCAGAGTGTATTGAATGTCCATCAGGGTTTCACTGTGCTGGATCAGTGGATGGTGACACTGGACGTGTGTCTGGGACTCACATTCCGTTGCTGTGTCCCCAAGGACACTACTGTCCAGCAGGTAAGGTACAATAGTGTGACTATTCCATGACAAATGTACAATGTTGTACACTTGTTGATACAAGTGTTGGTACAGGCACAGTGGCTTTAATGTATCATACTGATAGATAGACAGACGGACAGACAGACACATTATTAATTCTGGAGTAAAATTACGAAACATCTGCTCTCGTACAATCATACATACCACAAGACAGCAGACACAATAAATGAAGAAAGCAGGTAGATATACAAGGACAAAAAAACTACACTACAGAGACAGAAGAGATCAAGGAAACATGTAAATATACAATAAACATGCAAAAGCCAGAAACATGTGATGCACAACTGTAAAAACACGTACTACACCTAACAAGCAAAAGAAGAATGCAGAATTGCACAATAATCGTATGTAACGCTTGAAAAAACGTTCATGTTCGTGTTTTGGAGTGTTCTCCTGGCTTTATAATTACGCAAATTGACATTATGGAGAATAATTAAGAAGGGATTGTCTTCACAGATCCTTCTGCGATGCTTAGTCTTCGACCATCTGTAGATGTTATATTTTCATCCACAGGAATGCACTCTGGTGTCGCGTTCCCATGCCCAGCTGGTACCTTCAGCAGACAGATGGGGTTGCCCAGTAAGTCAGCTTGTGAGCTCTGTCCTCCAGGGAGGTATTGCAGTTCTGCTGGACTGACTGCACCCAGTGGGGCTTGTTCTCCAGGGTAAACACAGGCTGCCTGATCTCATGTTTACGACATACATACATACGACATTACACACATTTTTGTCAATAATTAATAATAATAATAGTTGTGCTCTGTTGTCAAAATGTTTTATATTTTATACTCCCACAATCTTTGTCCACAACATCTCCCCACTTCTAGTTATCTTTGCATCCATGGTTCTACTTCTGCACAACCAGAGGAGGGTCCAACAGGACGTCCTTGCTCCGCAGGGACCTACTGTCCCCAGGGCACCACCTACATGATTCCCTGCCCAGCAGGCACCTTCAGCTCCACAGATGGTGACATACAACAATAAATAATTACACATAAAACAATGACTTGAGTGGACTGAATTTTTAGTGACATTAAATCTATTGAAAGAATGTTCCAAACTCTTTAACTTGACAATAATTTCATTCGAATTTGATTTGTGCCAAATTTTTCTAATTTTGGCAAAATATATGAGTTATATTTTGTTTTACAGGGGCTATATCTGCGGACGTATGCCAGTCCTGTTTACCTGGCCATTACTGTGCTGAGACTGGCCTATCCTCCCCTTCTGGGTTATGCAGCCCTGGTTTCTACTGCACAGAAGGATCCAGAACAGCCACACCTTGGGCTAATACAACCGGTAACAGCCTGATTCTTTTTGTCCTTTAAGATTAAGAAATGCATGGCATGTTTGTTTGTTTTTTTTTTATGAACCATATTTGTAACAAAAAACAAGGTTTTTCTTATCCTAAGTGACACTGTACTGTGTATCATTTTTCCTTTTACTTTTGGTCTCTCCATTGGTTTAGTTTTTTCCCTTCCTTTTTCCCAAAAAATCTGTCTGGTCTTTTTCTTCATTTGAACACCTGATGAAGGATGACATCCAATAAAAGTCTATTCTCTCAGTTACAGGAGGTACAATATCTCCACCCCCTGTTCCTGATGACTCAGCCCTGGGTCAGTTCCATGGTGATGTGTGTCCTGCAGGCCACTACTGTCCTAAAGGAAGTGCACAGCCAAGCCCATGCCCTCCAGGTAGAGCACCAATACGTTAGGACAGAGCTCTGAATAAATCATCTCTTTCTGCTGTATATCATAAACACACTGCTAAAGAAGAGTATTTAATTTTCATTTCCCTGATGGAGGTTTTTTTTTTTCCTTTTTATGCCACTACCTCCAAAAGAATGGTAATCTGTTATAAAGGTTTCAGAGGTACAATTAAATGACTTAATATATCTAGAACTTTAGAGGCAGCTGTAAAATCTAATGGGAGTCCAATAAAGCTGTCATAATAGCCAGGTAGTGGCTTAATCAAGTGAATAAATAGAGACTTCCATGCTATGTGTACACGACACAGTTAAGCAATAGTTTTTCTTTGTGTGTGCATTAGGGAGTGAGGAAGATACAGAAGTAGAGTGGTTATTTGGTCACATGATGATTTTTCTTCTCCGTATAGGTACTTTTTTGGCGAGGTCTGCAGCTGAGTCTGAGGCTGACTGTGAAGCTTGTTACTCCGGTTCTTACTGCCCTTCGTGGGCTCAGACTTCTGACAACCTCCTCTGTCCCCCTGGGTGGTTCTGTCCACCAGGATCAGTGTCTGGACATCAGCCAGGTACACTCCACTTCATCAAGGGTCAGGTCAAGCTTAACCGCAGTAGTCTACATGATTTTCTTTGATTAACACAATATAGGGAGATATTGTTTTTTTGTTATTATTTTTTAACTGTTTCCCACATTAAAACCAAAGAAAAACCAATTCTAAAGCATGTCAAAAATATCAACTTTTTAGCTCAAAACTTTGTTGTATTCATTCGCGATTCTAATAGTCAGCCTGGCCATCAAATAGGTTGCTTTAGTCAGAAAGTTAAGAAAGATCTCATCCTTAACTTGACCTGGAAAAGCTAAAAAGAAAAATGACTGGTGGATTTTCATTTAACAGTGACTCCGTGGTTTTGTTTCACTCACCAAGTCAATCATTCAACACAAAGAAGGAATTTAAAATATGTCCAAAATCTGGAGACATATGCGTCACTGTAATGCATTCCATAAAAGTTTCTTCAGTCATATGTTTGGCTTCATTCTCAGTCTGTCACTGGTTATGTGATTTTTGCTAAAACAACAAATCATGGTTTATGTGCTCAGTGGAGGTGATTTAATGTGTCAGATGTGGTTTCCTCCTTATATTTCATAGACACTGAGGAATTCTGTGAAAGACATCTCTTTTAACCTTTAATTGGACAAAATGTTTTGAGTGGGAAACGGACTAGAATCTGCTTTCTCTTCTCCTTGCATTACTCAGGATTGTCAAATGGCCGAATACTGTTCAGTCACACTCTTTTCATTACTTGGTCTCAATACAAGGATTCCTCATAAACACTGAGGAACCATGACAGATTGAATTTATTTAATCACTTTACAGGATGTCAGTGTCCACCCGGCCATGCGTGCCCACATGGTAGCGCTGAGCCCACCATCTGTAGCCCTGGTACTTTTCAGTCTTCACCTCGACAGTCCATTTGTAACACCTGCCCACCAGGTAATAAAAAACAACTGTATCCTCACATTAAGATTATGAACTCTATGGAAATGAACAAGGACAACACTGAAGCATTTTAGGACATAACACATCTTCACTGTACCCAGGTTACTACTGTTCAGAGGGTTCATCTGTGCCATCTCCGTGTCCGATGGGCACTATCAGTCCAGAAGCTGGCAGGGCCAACCTAAATGACTGCTGCCCATGTCCACCTGGCTCCTTCTGTAACAGCAGCGCTCTGACAGAACCAACTGGACCCTGCAGTCCAGGTCTGACAGTCCAGAATCAATGTAGGGAAACAATGTCATAGAATCAAGCTGTTTCAGTGTTATCCTGTTCTGTATGTGTATACCTTTTGAGACAAATACCATATTTTATTTATCCAACATAATACTACAATATTTCCAGTGAGACGTCTAACTGCATTATCTGTCACAGGATTTTTCTGTTCCCTGGGGTCTGCAGAACCTTCTCCTGTCTCCGGACACCATGGAGATATTTGTCCCATGGGATGTTTCTGTCCTCGTGGTAGCAGCTCACCCAGACAGTGCCCTGTTGGCAGCTTCCTTCCAGAACCTGGAGCATCCTCTCCATCTAAGTGTCAGATTTGCCCCCCAGGGAAGTACTGTTCCAATCCTGGAGCCTCACAGCCCACAGGTGCGAGATTTAACCAGGCTGAGCACTTGTCAAAGAGCATATTGTATAAAATCCACGAATAGTGTTTCAGCTGGGCACTCAAATTAAAGGGACAGTAAACATAATTTTAAGTGCCACATATGTTATTCATCATTATGAAAAATAGAAGAAAAAATACATTTTATACGTGTAGCATCATCCCTTTTTTCAGAAAACTTTAAAATCTGCGCCTCAGCAGCTTCCGCATCCAATGGTCACGTGGGCGTCATACGTCATTGGCGACACACTTAGCTTGGCAGCCATAGAAGACAATGCGATCAGTGACGCGATTAACTCGATAGATATAATGGTTACCTGCAAGGTAAATGGTTGTGCCAACACAACAGCAAGAAAAACAAAGACAAGGACCTATCGTTCTTTAGAATACCTTCTGGGAAGCTAGGAAGGAGATGGGGGGCACAGATAAACCGGGTCAATATGACCAAGGATCCGAGGATCTGTCATGAGCTCTTTACCTCGGAGGATTTCCAAGGAGATTTGCAGATAAGATCATTTTCGGACAACCCATTATTTATTCTGAATTCCCAAGGTTTAGTGGATAATTAATTCATGTCTGGAGCCACTGGAGGCATTGTATAAATGTTTTTATGACCAGATTATCACGCAATAATAGCACTCGCGAAAAGTAAAAAGTTGATAGACAGGTTATTTTACTGAGAAGATCTGTGACACTGAAATAAAACGTACAAAAGCAGCAGGTCAGGCCCTGATCCTAATTCGTAAATACAAGACATATTAATATAAACTAGAGTTGTTATTAATTCCATACGGTCCATCAGTTATGTTAGTTCAATGCTAACATAATATCGAAGATCCCATTGACGGGCTAGCGCGTTAGCATCGGTAGCGCGATTAACTTTTCCACACACACAGTAAACCAAAACGGGACATTATAACTAGTTGGATATCTCTGTCAGAATGTGATTCAAATGAAGACACCTGGGATGAGTCGCTAGATGAGGACAAACTCTCATTCTCCTTGTACATCGGGTGGTAATTATATGGAATAATTACACCCCCAGGCGGGTTCACTGGGAACTCGTTTTCAGTTTCCGATGACGACGACATTATTTTTGGCGATATTTGGATAAATAATTACGAATATGCTGGCTCTTTACCTTGTCGCTAGCTTTACCTGCATTGATACAGATTCATCCCGTTGTCTACTGTCCGCTGTCATGGCGCGCTCCATAACTTACGTTAAATTTCAATTTTCTAAGTCCCCGTTGCAAATAAAAAAATAAAAATGCCACCAAGCCTTTTTTTTTTACTTATGTACTTCAAATACAGACTTGGTTCATTTTAACTTTACTGTCTCTTTAAGCATGAATCATATTTGCCTTTCCAGTATTGCATATAATGAGATAATTACTCCATTACACAGCTCTGTTCTAATTCCTCTCTGTCTTAGGTGTGTGTTTTGCAGGTTACTTCTGTTCTGGAGGCTCCGACAGTCCCACACCTCGAGCTAACTTCTCTTTATTTAGCTGTCTTTGTGATATACTGGAGATGTATACCATAAACACAAGCAGCCTCTTCCGGAAGTACAATCTGTCCCACTTCAATGAGTCCAATATTTCAGGTAAAATATGGGTTTGTTTCGTACTAATATAATAAATGCTTCCTGTGAAAGGGCAGAGCAGCTTCCTGAAAATATTGAACCAGCGGGCAAAAGCTTATGTGCTGTGATGAATGTTGCACAAAGCAGAAGCTTTTCAGTTTGACCTTCATCTAAAGTTTTATGTAATAAATCAATACCTTGCTGTGTGCGCTGTAAAAAGACATTCACTCTACAGTGAAAAGTGTTAAATCAGAGTGCGATGAGAGAAAAGTGTTTCTCCCATGATTTTCTGTTTGAGACAAAGATAGTAACTGAGATATCTTTTCTACTTTATCTGCCATGTTCTATTATAGGAAGAGCTGATAGCTGGATTGAGGCGGCTGAGACGCCACAGATAGATTCACACCACATTGTGACACATCCGTTGCTGTGTCTCAAGAGTCCACGTTACGCATGTTCCGCCTACAGAGGAGATGTATGCCCTACGGGTGGGTAAATCGTGACAGTGAACCTGTGCTCTCTGTGTGATTCTTTGATCATTCCTTAAGGCAAACATTCTACTCTCCTTCCGCAGGACAGACTAGTTCCACTGACTGTATTTGCTATGACAAGTGAATGATTTTAGCAATGCTGTCTACTGTGTGCAGTGATACTGGCAGTAATAGAGCAGCTTGCTTCAAAATCGGAAACAACATACAGTATTATTAAGTATTTTCCTTTTGTTTTATTTTGAACCATATGAAATTAGACGGCACATTGTTTGTGGTATTAACCACAGTATGTTAAACTTATCATAATGATGTGGTTACTCAAAAGAACCAATTTTTCTGACAAGATTAATTTAGGTTCAGTCTATATCCTGTCACCAAGCACGGCACAGTGTACTTCTACTTATTCATATTAAGAATGTGCTTCATGAATAAATAGAACTACAATTTTTGGGTTGCAATGTCTCCTTGACATGACTGAGACACAAAGAAACCATCATCAAAACAGTCGAAACAGTAGTCCTTTTAAATGACATCCCATCATGATGTCAAGGAGGAAGAAGATCAAGATGTCAATCCTAATTTATAATAACTAATGTCAAAAACAACGATGTCCTCTGCAATAAAGGACATAGTATAAGCATGTAGAGTTTAGGCAAGTTTTAAATAGTTATCCAGCTGAACAGTCTGCCTCCAAGACTGGAGAGGCATAACAATTAAATGATCTCCACTGTACAGTAAATCAGTGACAGCAGCACAAAATAATTGCTGATGGTTATGCAAATAGAATTCGGCGTCCCTCTGGAGGAGCTGGAGAAAGTTGGTCGTTAATGTGCTTAAAACAGCAACATTGAAGTAACTGATGATCAAACTATCGAGAAGAGATACATTTTCTTGCAACAAAGTTATTATTGCCAGCTGGAATATGACATCTGGTGAGATAACTGTAAATTGAAGAATCTGAAAATAAGATCATGTCAAGATATAATTCTCCATGCTGAAGTGGGCCTGTGTGCAGCAATTGGTATGACTGGACTGTTGGGCTCTCCAGTGTTGCTTTATTTCCATGATACTTTTTGTGGCTTTTTCAGGGTTCTATTGTCCCTTAGGGTCTTCTTATCCTCAGCCTTGTGAAGCTGGCTCTTACTGTAATCAAAGTGGTCTAGATGCTCCAGTCGGGCCCTGTGCTGCAGGATATTACTGCCCAAAAGGATCTACAGACCCTCATGCTACTCCCTGCCCCAGCGGGCACTATTGCCCTCTTGGAACTCCTCTTCCTCTTCCCTGCCCTCTTGGAACTTTAAAAAGTGAGTCTGATATTGATGTAATTGTTCAATTCAATTACTAATTTTTTTTCTATTTAGTTAGCTGAAGAAAAATATATGCTACATCAGTAGCAAGAGAATTCAGGAGAAGTCTTGATGAACGAGTAATTAGAGTATACTAAACGGAGAAATACAAAGTCTAATCTTCCCTGCAGCACACCGACAGTTTTTCCTGCTGTTGTCCTCACTTGAACTGGTTTCTTTCTTTGCAGTTCATTGATGCAGATAAATCCTCCACTGAAGCCTTTCTTTTTCTTGGGCGCCTATGAATAATTTCAGTCACAAAGAAGTTTAACTGCATAATTAAGCTTTTGAATTGTGGTGGACAACTAGAATACTATTAAAATGTGCTTCGCGCCTTTGTATGTGAAGGAATTAGACATTGACAAGGGAATGGGTATACACTTTGCATTAAATTAACATATTGATATCCAGGGCCGGTTCTAGGGTCAGACCTATTGGGGGCCTTAGCCCCCAAAGGACATGTTTGTGCTAGCAGAATTGTTTTTGTCATTGCCAAGACTGGTAGTCTAACATGACAGACTGAATTTTTTCGTAGTATATGCATTTATTTTTTTTTATTTTTTTTGTGCATCCTCAAGGTTCTCTCGGTGAATCTACAGTGAATGCTTGCCAGCTGTGTCCTCCGGGTCACTATTGCCACCGGAGGGGATTAGCCAAGCCAAGTGGCCATTGTGCAAAAGGCTACTACTGTCCTGAGGGGCAGAGCTCTGAAAGACCACAACAACATGTCTGTTCAGTTGGACATTACTGTGAAAAGGTCAACCATTCAGTATTAGTTTTCAAGCATTTATCAGTCATCATGGCTCAGTTTTTCCTGCATGAGTCTTCCTCTTCAGCTGTAGTTGTCATTCAATGACAGAATGCATTGCTGCATACCAGTTGATTGATGCCCTCCTCTTGCTTCATCTGTGTCACTCAACACTGTTATTGATATTCCAATATCATCGATGACGATACATTTTATTTTATGTTAAGTCTCATAAAATCTATTCAATGCTTGCTCCAGGGCAGTACCAGACAAACAGCCTGTGCACCAGGCAGCTACCAGCCCAGAAGAGGCCAGGGCACTTGCCAGACATGCCCAGCCGGTTCATACTGTCAAGAACAAGGTGAAATTGATGGGTTGAAAAATTATTGGATAAGAAATGTTTCATTTGTGGGAAAATAAATGTATTTTATGCTTTGTCTGTACATCAGGAACAACACTTCCAGTTTTATGTGAGAGAGGATATTATTGTCCGAATGGATCGGCAAATCCTCAACCCTGTCCGACAGGCACCTATGGAAACATGTCAGGACTGCTTGAGCAATGGCAGTGCTCACCATGTGACCGTGGGATGTACTGTGAAGGATCAGGTAAGATGCATCCACACCTCTGATCTGATTAGTTCAATGTATTTCTCAGAGATTTCTCGTTTTTCTAACGTACATTCGGTGTTTTCCAGACACACTTTGAAGTGGATTAGCTGCTAGTGTGATTCAAACCTTGCATTAATTCTTAAATTTGTTCAAAGGGAGGACTTTCCCAAGTGGCCTATGTGCTGAAGGGTTTGTTTGTGTTCGAGGAGCATCTGAAGCTTCTCCAATAGACACCGGGGGTGGATTCCCATGCCCTCCTGGCTTCTTCTGCCCTGTAGGCACCTCTGTCCCAAAACCATGCCCTAAGGGAACATTCAGGTAAATATTTTGCAAAATTTTTATTTTCTGAAAAGCATTTTGATATTCTACTCTACAGCTATCATTGTGAACCATAATATTCAGAAAAACAAATAGGAATAAAAAAAAATTCAAGCATGTTGTGATTGAACATTGTGCTACATAAATTAACATTGTGCTATTTAATTCCATTGGGTTCTCTCTGAGTTCTCCGGCTTTCCCCAACCTCCGAAAGCATGCGCTTCAGGTTAATTGGCCTGTCCCGTATTGACCGTAGGTGTGAGTGTGTGTGTGTGTGCGTGTGTGTCTGTCTCTGTGTGGCTCCGTGACGCACTGGCGTCATGCTCGGAGTTTCCCCCGCCTCACGTCCTCAGTCAGCTGGGATAGGCTCCAGCTCCCCGTGACCCATGACAGCGGTTAAAGCGGTTCAGAAGATGGATGAATGGATATGTTATGGTCAATCAAATCTAGGGAGATTTAAGCACATAATAATGAAATACTGAATATTTTCAGTATTTCATCCACTCCTCAGATAAAAGTAGAAATATTTACATTTATGAATAAAATAATCTATTTAATTTCTTACTTTTTAGTTGCATAATGGCTTTTAGCATTGCAGAATCTTCACTTTTATTGATAAATTCATTTTTATCTTTAACAAAATATCTTTACATTGACTGCGCTCCATATTTCTATAAGTAGTTTCAATATTACTTAATTCAATACAACTTCCTTAATGTCACTATACTTATTTTTATATAATTCGAAAAAAAAAATTCTTTTGCTGATTGTTTTTGCTTGACTTTGTAAAATAGAAATTTCCTATAGAGCTCTTTTTTTTCTTTTTCATACCATCTCAGTTCCCTTGCTGATGTATGGCTTGTCCACATACAGTAGGTAGGTTTCCATATTCCATGCAATCACTGCTGTTTTTTTTTAAAGTTGTTCAACTGTTCACATGTTCTCAGTGAGCACATCGGGCTTGTGGAAGATTCTCAGTGTCGGAGCTGCAGTCCTGGCTTCTACTGCTCAGAGACTGGCCTTTCTGCAGTGTCTGGACCCTGCTTGCCAGGTCAGTCAAATAAATGAGATAACTGTTATTTTTTGCACCATGATATACACAAACTTTTTGAAGACTGAAAGAATGAATAAATTCATTAATAAATGAAGGAATGAATGAATGAACGATCCTTCCCAGGTTTCTACTGTCAGGAGGGATCCCAAACTGCTGCTCCAGTGTCAAGTGTATCTGGGGGCGTTTGTCCAGTCGGTCATTACTGTGCAGAGGGCAGCAGTGTGCCCTTACCTTGTCCAGCTGGATCGTACCAAAACGAGACTGCAGGAAAAAGTAAAGATGACTGCAAACCATGCCCCATTGGTAAAGCAAAATCAATGCAGTATAAACTTATCTATACTGTATGCAATTTATTTCATATCTGAGGATGTAATCACCATTTGAATGCTTTTTGCCAGGCCTTTTTCAGGAATTATCAGGCCAGAAAGAGTGTAATCCCTGTCCCCCAGGGTTCCACTGCCCACCGCTGGGTCCCACTCCTACCACCCCTTTGCCCTGCCCAGCTGGCTACATATGTCCCAGGGACAGTACAGAAAGTCAGCCTCTTCCTTGTCCCAAAGGCACCTACAGCCCAAATCAGGGTCTCACCACCACAGGTAAGAAACTTGAACCTTTGTAAATAAAGGTAAATAAATAAAGGTAATAAATAGAATTTCAGGATTTTTTTGTGTATCAAATAATTTCAAGAGAGTAGAAGATGAAGTCTACCCTTTTAAACTTAGATCACAAATACTCGATTCTCAAGCCACTGACACTTAAAGCAAAGTGCAACCATTTCAGACACAAGTTGAATGATCTTGCCTGGTATGGAGCCTATTGTGTTGTGTTGACTGACGGCAAAGTTGTCAATATGTGTTTGCAGGTGAGTGCCTGGTGTGCCCAATGGGTCAGTTTTGTGGGTCAGAAGGGTTGGTGGAGCCTTCAGGTGCTTGTGCTCCTGGATTTCTTTGTCTGATGGGTGCCACTGTCCCAAACCCAAATGAAAACAGAACTGGATCACTTTGCCCACCAGGGATTTTCTGCCAACAGGGGTTAAGAACAGGTATAAGGCATTAAATAGACTTTAAATCTGTGAATGATTACATTTATATCTTAATGTCCCATACAGTTTTTTTTTTCTTTTTAAATGGTAATTTCCTGGTCATTATTCTCCAAATTAATGTTTCCTTTTTTTTATTCAAGGTGACTGCTTGGCAGGGTTTTATTGCAACTGGGGATCCAGCAAAGCAGATGAGACTCTGTGCCCAGCTGGATTCTTTTGCCCCAGTGGAACACCGGCTCCTGTGCCATGTCCTGCAGGAACATTTAGCTCTGCAACAGGCAACACAAATCACAAAAACTGCACCACTTGTACCCCTGGACATTACTGTGAAGGTATATATAACGTGGAGATCAGAATAGCAATAGTAATATTCCTGCCACAGGACATTTTTTTAATTAGTCTTACTACACCTTTGATCACAGCCATGTTGAAATCAAACTTACCACTGGCTGCCTTCCAAGCCCAAATGTCATATTTTTTAATCAACTCAACGAATGAGTTGAATTCTCTTTGGATAATTGATATGATATGTTTTCAGATAAAAAAAGGTGATAACTAGTGGATGATAGACTACTACTGTACTACGATGTCACCAGTTAATGCAATTGCACCAAATTCACCCAGGAGATAATAAGGTCCTCAGCGAATGGGGCGAATAATGTTAAACAGCTAAAATAATAATTTAGACTTGTATGACTTGCTAGTATGAAATTTCTCCAAATGATATGACAGTCTATGAAAATATCAATTTTGCATCAATCAAATCGGATGTGGGATGAAAACATAATGTCTTGTGCATTACCTGACAAGGAAGACATTTCACAACTTCTTAAAGCAGCTATTTCACAACAACTGAAGCCATAAAAAAATAACTAACCAAATATGTACTGACTCTACCCAATATGTCAAACTTTTAATAAAAGTTGGCCATAAATAGTTCTGTTCACCCTAAACTAGCATCTCGTGACCACCTCTAAAGTGCTGAGATATCAGTGGAATATATTTGATTAAACCGCATTATCTCTTACAAACTATTAAATAACTAATAAATCACTAGGTGGTCTAGTAGTAACCATTTGTTTTATTAAGCTGCTCTGTTCTTCTAAATAAAAATAGATCATTTTCATTGCTCATATTATGTATCTTCTGTTTATTCATTTCATTGGTATGGCCCAGTTGAAGGTACTGTGCAACCTGCCCTCTGCCCCGTTGGATATTACTGTCCTCCAGGACTGACTCTTGGACGGGAGTTCCCTTGCCCATCTGGAACTGTCCAGAGCCAGCTCGGAACCTCCAGTGTTGACGCATGCCTGCCTTGCCCTGCTGGTACAGAAAAGATGATAATTTTCTTCTTCATTATAACTTCAGACCAAACCAAAATAACAACCTTGTGCACGATCTGTGTCTTATAAATCTTAATAATGATCACTCTATTCTGTTCTGTGCTTCCTGTAGGAATGTTCTGCTCTCAGCCTGGTTTGTCCCAGCCGACAGGGCTCTGTGAGGCTGGATACTACTGCCCTGCTGGATCAACAACCCCTGAAGCTACGGAGGATGAGGTATTACACCTTATTGTTTCTGATCTTTCATCTAATGAGATACTGAAACATTGCTCTTCGTCCTCAATAAATATGATCAATATGTTATTGATTGACCACAGTCATTCATTGCTTTTCATGTTTTACACCCCATTATCCTTCATCAAACAGCACTATGAAATGTCAACATTGAAAACAAATTATGTAATACAATACAAATTAGAAGAAAAGGGTGACATGGATAAACTGCCACAAAGAAGCCTAACTTAGTAATGTTAAATAAATTTTTCGATCTAACTCTGGATTTGCCAGTACTTGACTTACCATATCAAATCTCCATTTGATACCTATATAAGCATTATTCAGTTTTCCCTAACAGATGAAAAGTGTTTTATATAAATTATATTTTTCCTGTTATGATGAACAGGTTGAAACTCTCAAATCATTGTTATGTTTTGAGCAGTTCAAGGAATAGTTTAAATATTCCATGTCACTCCAAAAGGCCCAAAATAAGAATAAAATAAAAAAAAATAAAATCAAACAAAATGAAGGCAGGAACAAATGTAAAAAGTCAAAAATTCGAAAACATAATGGGAACACATCTTGATTAAAAACATCAGCATTAAAACATGACAAACTGGAACAGAGAACAGAAACATATAGACTTAAATAGACAGAGTAAGGAGACAAGGAAAACAGGTGGCACATGGAGGAGGAAACAATAGGAACCAGGTGGAGCCCATCAGTCACAGTGGGTCACAGTGGAGGGAACCGTGGAGAAGGAAACTCTAAAGGAGGGGAGATACAAGAAGCATGCAACAATTATTTAACACTGACAGGGAATATAAAGGCACAGAGGAAGAGGGAGAGAATCCAAACTAAAAACAGACATAGATAACTGAGGGGACAAAATGTATCAGGAACGCACCGAGTACAACATATAGGACAGATTTTTCAAAATAAAATAGAAAACAGAAAACACAGAACCCAAAACTGTGACTGTGAAGTATTTGGTCTGTAATCATTATCTACATCTCACCCCATTGTGTTTTTATTTTTATATATTTTCCAGGGGAATTCTACCAGAAGCCATCTTTGTCCTTCTGGCCACTACTGCCCCTCTGGCACTGGCTATCCACTCCCCTGCCCCGAAGGCTCTCTGTCCAGCTCCCGAGGCCTGAAAGGAGCTGATGAATGCTCCCCTTGCCCCCCTGGCTGGTTTTGTGACAGGCCTGCTTTAGCCGAGCTCTCAAATGCTCTCTTGTGCCATGCTGGGTATACACTGCACTTTGTTATTACTCTGTCAGTTTCAAATATCCCATTCTTGTTTCTGTTTTCCCCTAAAATAGATTGTATTTAACATCAAAAATAAAACCAAATGTCACACAGTTCTTATCTCTTTCAGCGTACCCCTGATATCTACTCACCTTCATGATCATTTTTGAATGTATTCATAGGATTTCACTATTGACTAAAGGGATCATTACAACAAGCCAGCAAGGTAGCAGATGTTCCAAAAATCAATTGGTAGCCAGTGCACACATAAACTACAAAATCAGACAGATAATTGAACACAGGAAATTACAGTCTGTTGAGTTGAAGGGAGAGCAGGTGTCTTCAGCAGGAAAGGGTCCTCGCATAAAACACTTGGCTAATTATTGCATCTGGTTGCAATGTTCTGTAATGAACAGTCAGAGCTAAAAAAAAAAAATATTGAAGCACCTGATGTGCCAAAGACATTTTAGTAATTAAACATTAGTTTAATTATGTTTAATATTAATCAGTGCCAGTTAATGGAATAGTTCCTTATTGAAAAAAATCCATATTTAAAAGTTTATGGTGTTAAATTGTGAAAAATTACCAGTCAGTGTGTAACCTTTGGTCTAATGGCCAGGCAAATATTCAGCATTCAGCATTAATTATTACCAGCTAACTCATAATTGAGCTCTAATAGTAGGATTAAGATCCAATTACATATATATATATATATATATATATATATATATATATATATATATATATATATATATATATATATATATATATATATATATATATATATATATATATATATATATATATATAATATTATAATGTTTTTGTCGACCATAAATTAAAATGAAGTGAAATGAAATAAACTGTATTTATTTATAGGGGAAATTATTTGTATAGGCAATTACTTTTTATATAATTACTCATGACTGTCAAATAAGATGTGAATACAGGACTATTTCAAATTTAAAATGTACCTCATGTACCCGGGTGGCAGTAGCTCAGTTCAGTGGGTCTTGGCTCACTGGCAGGTGGGGGCTCCTAACCCATGAGGACCAAAACTTTATGGAGTGTGAAGTGGAGTTGGAGTGGTGCCAGTTTGCCTCCTGAGCACTGCTGAGATACCCTTGAGCAGTGTACTCCATGAGTCAAATTCTTATTAATGTGTAAAAAAAACCCCAATTGTAAACATTGTAAACTCATCATTTGAAAATATTATGTATTGCCAAGTTGTCCACTACAACCTTTTTTTTTTTTTTAAATAAAATTTCCCCAAAATTTGAAAATTTGAAAGCATAGACTTCCACACTGTTATTCTGTTATTCTACATCCTGTTTCACGGTGACCTGTGAAAACATTTGTGAAATGAAGATTGTTTTCATTTTTCTTGCTTGCAGGTATGTGTGCTTGGGTGGCAGCTCCAGTCCCACTCCCTCTGATGGTTCCCATGGCTACATCTGCCCTGCTGGCCATAGCTGTCTTGTCGGCTCAGTGAGGGAGGTGCCCTGCGAGCCTGGCACTTACAGTCCTGTGCCTGGAGCAGCCCAGTGTATAATATGCCCCAAAGGGACCATGTGTCCCTCCTTAGCCACTCAAAAGCCCTCTATTTGCCCTGTTGGTGAGGCTCTGAATGAACTACAGCCTAATATATTAATTAGATCATTTTACAACTTTACTTTTAGCAGTAATATTGTTGTGATTGTTTTCTCCTTAGGTCATTTTTGTCCTGCAGGGACAGTCATGCCTTATACTTGTCCTTTGGGGACATTCAGTAACCAGACAGGAGCCCACTCTCTTGCAATCTGCAGCCCCTGTCCATCTGGAGCGTATTGCAGCTCACGTGGAGCCTCAGCACCACAAGGTGTGATGCTCGTCCTAAAACAGATGAAAATACCAAGCAGCAAGTAAATGATAACCAGTAAATCAGGAACCAAATAACTGACTTTGGATTTTTCTTAAGGTTCTTGTTTGCAGGGCTACTTCTGCCAAGGTGGAGCCACAGAGCCAACACCACAGGGTTCTAAAGAATTCCCCAGAAATGGGCCTTGCCCTGTGGGTCACTTCTGTCCAGTTGGGTGCCTTTCCCCAATTCCATGCCCTCTTGGCAGCATTCGCAACACTACTGGTACATCTTGTGTTCACCCTCATCACAAATTAGGTTTTCTGTCACATGACATCATGGTTACCTGCTTTTTATTTAGATTTTGAAGATGGTCTATTGAGCTCTTACGTCCTGTGTGCATTTCATCAGCATTACTGTAAATCCCTCTGTTGTATTCCTGTCTAAGGAGGCACATCCAGAGAGAGCTGCTCTGCCTGTCCTGCCGGTCATTACTGCTCCACTGAGGGTCTTTCTGACTCCAGTGGCCCCTGTGCCTCTGGGTTCTACTGCCCTTTTGACTTCTCCTCAACCACTCCATATGCCTTCCTCTGCCCCAAGGTAATGGTCATTCATATTTGAGTTTTTCTTTTTCATACATCTGCTGCCATTGAATTGTCTTCCCTTTCCTTTATGTTCTTATTGTTTAACTTATAATCAGACATAGACTAGCTTATGCCATGTGGCTAAGGTTCCGCTGCATGGAATGCCATTGCTCTGTTGCATTTTTGTAATGTCCTTTTTCTTGTAGGGTCACTATTGTCCAGAAGGCTCTGCTCTGGCTTTGCCTTGTCCCACAGGGGAGTACCAGCCAAACCCAGGCTCAGATAACTGCATCCCATGCCGGCCTGGTTACTACTGTGAAGAGGCAATAGCAGGAGAGCCATTGCACTGCCCACCATACTCATTCTGCCCTGCAGGTACTCTAAAAGGACAATGTTGACTATGGAGGGTAGGGACTTGAAGTGTTCTAATTAACAACTGCTTTAATCATTAGAAAGTATACACAGAAAGACAAGAAATTCCCTTTCACCTGTAAAAACCTATTCCCATGTAGTTGTGATTATAAGCAATCAAAGAAGAAGAGCAAAAAGGAGAGCAAAAAAAAGAAAGAAAAGAAAAGTCAAATGGACTTGCTTAAGGTTTGTCGAAGATGTTTACTTCTCATCTAAGAGGCTTCTTCAGTTTGAACCAGAGCTTTGAAACGGTTCATGGAACAAAAAACAAAACAAAACAAAAACTTTTGTTATTTTGTCAGGAACGAAAATGAAACCAAAAACTTTATATTTGTTAATGTTCCGGATTAGAATCGAAACAGAAAATAATTGTAAACCCGTTTAATACCGTTTTTATCTTTTTCGTTCTGTAAAAAAATATTTGACCACATGTTTCCCTTCCTGTCAATCACTCAATGCATGGTGAGAGCAGAGAGAAGTTGAGGCATATCACTAGCAGTCAAGGCAATGGCAGTCTCCCAACTTCAATTATATTCATAACAGGTAAACAAGGCAGTCTGTCAATCTGAAAAAAAAATGTTTGATTTAGACCTTAAATCATTACCTGCCAGTCATTTTCAGTGCAGTGTTTCTCCGTACTGCCAGGGCTATGTAGCGATTAATCTCTCCATTGAACTTTCTCCGATGCTCTGGACATTTATGGGTGTTTTCTTTCTGTTCTTGACCAATCACGAGAGTCTTTGTTCAGAGCTTAACGTGTTCGCTCCCTGGTGTGCTCTGAAACTCTGACCGGTGTAACCGGTTCAGGAACATCAGTTCATGGGTGGAATGTAAAACTGGAAACGTTATAAAAAATTTATGTTCGGAACGAACCGATTGGCAAAAAAATGCTGGTTCAAAGCCTTGGTTTGAACTGACTAGTAGTGTTCCTGTTTCTTTGTTGTTTACTTTTTTGACAGGAGTGTAAGTAGAACTGAAGAACCCTCTTGAATGAGAGGTGAAACGTCATCTACCAACCTAAAGCGAGTTCAGTTGAATCATTTTTTGGTATTTCTGATTTACTTTGGCCTGGATGACTGAAAATCTACACAGACAATCAAGCATTCATTCACTACTTTAATTCATTTTTGATTGCAGGCACGAGGGTGCCTCAGCCATGCCCTAATGGGACATACACTCAGTCAGACACTGGAGGTCTACAAGAGGAGAGAGAGTGTTTGCCCTGCCCTCCGGGGAGGTTCTGCAGGTACACTGGATGAATGGCAGCTGCAGTGCGTGCATGCACAAACTCTCAGGTTGATCTGAGGCCATATTTTATACTTTGTCATAGATATTACTGCATTTTCTTCCATGCACAACTACAGTATACTCTCATACATACTAATATACTACGTTATATTACACTTGTAGTCAACTACATAGCATCACAAAAATGCACATCCCTCCCAGACTCAGATGCATTCAGACACACACAGACAGTCACACACAATCAGAGACATGTCCATCCCTTAGTTGTGCATTCATATGCAAACACATGCTCAAAGGCAAACACTGATATAATTATGCTCATAATTAGTAGAAAGCAGAATTCAGGAGTCTCGGTTCACTGAACAGCCACATTAACACTTTAATATAGATGAATGTAATGTGTGCGGATGTGAATATAGGTTGAGAAGTTAAGTGATGTAAATGTCACTGTATTTATCTGATGGAGAAGACATTTCAGTGTATTCTAAAGGGTCTTCTGTGCTTATATGCACCCGTGTTCAAAGTGAGTTGCATTGTTTAGTGGACTACAGCTAAACATACTGTATTTTCTTCAGGGCTGGTAGGATCCAGGGTGTGTGTGCAGCAGGCTACCTTTGTGTTTCTGGGAGTGCAGATTTCACACCTCAAGGACCCATGTCCAATTTGACCCAGTGCCAGTGGAGCATGCAATGTTCAGGACCATGTCCACAAGGTACAGAATATCTTTCTTTTTTTTTAAATTAAAAAAAATCTAAATTGCACCAATAAATAATACTTATTTTTGTAGTCTTGGATTTTTTTTCCATTGAACTGTATGTTTATTATTTATCAGTTACCATCACCCCTTATCTCTTAGTGTTGCTCATTTATTGAAAATGTTTAATGGCTGTAATTGTTCTTTACTTCAGGTTTCTACTGTCCTGAGGGAACAGATGAGGCTAAACTGTGTCCTGAAAACACTTTCAGAAACTCCTCAGGAGGTGCTAGTCTTCAGGACTGCTTACCCTGTCCACCACAACATTGGTGTAAACCTGGTATGAACTGATTACTAACATAATAAAGGGCTTCTTGAACAAAGTCTTTTTTTGTATTTGTAATAACAAGTAAGCCAGAATCAAGAGACCTCTATCCTGAGAATAATGACTTAACCTGATAATTTACAAGGTTATCTAAACAGAAATGTGGCCACAGTGAAAAAGAGATTAATAAAGTAGAAGGGAAATTACTAAAATATGTAATCAGGATACCCTGCACACCCTTACTGTTGGATTCTGTTTGTCTGCAGGAGATCCGGTCCTTCAGCTGTGTCCTGTTGGTCATTACTGTGACGGTCTGCCTGGGAGTGACTTCAGTGGAGGGACTGGACCCAGACCATGTCCTCTGTACACTTATCGAGCTTCGCCTGGTGCAGGCAGCAAGGGTGATTGCCTGAACTGCCCTCCTGGTTCACACTGTAACAGCACAGGTATGAAGCATCTCACACAGAAATGCAGAATGTAGTGATGAACACAAATTTTATCTACAAATGTAATGAATCCTCTCCATCAGAGGTGATTTCTTTCACATTTTAATTTTGCCATAGTGTTTGTGATAAACATAAAATAGTTATCCTAAAGCAAATACCCCAGCTCCTGTCACTTGTGGATTTCAATTTATACTTGCAAGATCACTTAAAAATTGCCTTCTTATGATGAATTAATTTCAGCATGTAAGCAGATTTTTATACCAGCACCATTCATCTTTGTCACATAAATTTATAAGAGGTATAAAGTGATTGAATATAAAACCAGTGACACCTGATGTTACAGTAATGACTGTGTAGTCGCAAAGGCAAACCCTTTCCACAGTCCCCCTAAAATAAATTATATTATCTGAATACTTTTATTATCTACTGATTGAAGCAGATGGTCTCCTATCCTGATTCTTTGTGTGCCTGAACAAATGCGTCTTAAGCCGTTTTAATACGCTTGATCATTCAGATGTAAGGCCCCACTCAATGTGTGGACCATGATGCAGTAATTTCATTTTTTCTATTGTTGTATAGTGTGAAGGGATGAATAGAAACTCTCAGGAAATATTCTCATAAAAATCTTCACTGTCCAGGGCTTACAGACTTCTCCAACAGTCCATGCCCACCTGGTTTCTGGTGCAGTGGCTCTGGTCCCCCCTTCTTTTGCCCTGCGGGCACTAAGAGATCTCTTCCTGGAGCTGCTGCACCCTCCCAGTGTGAACTTTGTGCAGGTGGAACCTTTTGCCCCAGTCCACAGGTCACTGGAAAGCCAAATGTGGAGGGGATCCCTTGCAGGGCCTCTTATCAATGTCCCACAGGTAAGTTAATGAAGTTCTCTTTATTATCTGCTGCCCCATAAAACATACAGAAATAACTTGATAACATCGACTTAAGATCTTTCACACATCAAACTCTGACCCTGATCTAGTTTTTTATTGATGGTCTAGAATACTCCAATCAGTGGAGCTCATACACCATTAAGGTGTCAAATTATAATCTTGAAGAAATACAACAGATTCAATTGCAGCTGAAACTTATCATTCAGCTTGGTGTGAAATTTGTTTTTGAAAGTAAAGGATCTAGATGTTGAAGAAAACATCTACCAGTAGAACATTTTGGCTGTCAACTTCATGGTGATATCAATGTTAAACCAAATTCAGGGCTATAATTTCTGTGGTTAGGCAGTTTTCAGCTGCAACGACAAAATTGGGACACTTGATTCGGTTGAGGATTGAGGTCTTCGGGCTTTATCTAGTTTTAATAAAATATACAAATCCAGCCTTGTGGTTCTATATTAGTGATCATTTGCTCATAATCCAGGTGCAGTTTCAGAGAAGCTGTGCAGAGCTGGCTCATTTTGTGGACCTCAGACTGCTGAGCCTGAAGTCTGTCCTGAAGGTTATTTTTGTCCAGAGGGATCCCATTCCTACCTCATCCCCAAGCAACTGTGAGTGCACATGAGGTTCAGTACCTGAACCTGGCATGAAAACACATGTTTCTAAGACTGACGTGGAACTGAAAGGCTCAACCGATTAAATGTTCCTCTAGTATGAACGTTAGAATTTTATAAATAACCCTGTCACTATGCTCCACAGTTGTCCATTTCCCTATTACTGCCCAGCCAACAGCTCTGCTATGCGGTCCTGTGATGGGGGTACCATGCCTGTGAACACCACTGGGCTCAGAGGATCCAAAAGCACACACTGCCGTGTGTGTGAGGGGGGCACCTACCGTCTGTACCTCTCCATCATCACACAGTGCCTTCCTTGTACTCCAGGATACTTTTGTCCCCCAGGTCCTGTCTTCACGATCACAAATCCGTCCACATTTAAATTTCTGTAAACATTTTTATTGTTTGATTCATAACTCAAAAGAAAATGATAATTTCAATATTCATTAAACAGGCACAGATCAGTACAAGAATAACCCGTGCCCTCTTGGATATGCTTGTCCCATGGGATCCACTGAACCTATTCCCTGCCCCCCCGGCTTTTTTGGGAACCTCAGTCATGCTAAGACAATAAGTGATTGCCACCCATGTCCAGCTGGCACCTTCAACCACCTGCCAGCTCAGAAGGCCTGCTTTCCCTGTGGCAGCTCCTCCACCTCACACGCAGGTTAGATAACATAGATAGGTTAAATACTTCAGATTACATTTAAAGATTTTATCCTATTCAAACAAATAATATCATTTTATCATCTTCAAGTTAAGAAACAATTCCTTATCCTTTCCACACTTTCCTTCTTCCCCAGGCTCATCTTCTTGTGCATGTATTGGAAGGAACCGTGCATTTCAGCACTCAGATGGTTCATGTGTGTGCAGAACTGGCTTTATATTCTACAATGAACTGGATTTCACAAGCTCTAGCTCTGACAGTGAAATGGACTGCCAGCCTGAGGTCAGTATCAGCAATACCTTCGTGTAACAGGTCTGCAATACCTTTACTTTATAACTGGCCTCGTTTTTTCAGAAGATTTGAAAATCTAATAACACCAAGGGATGGGGGAAATGTTCTAGTCCTGGCTGTCAGTCATGAATGATGTAATAACCTACAATTTCTGTGTTTGAAGTTATATTATGGGGGTATATGTGTATGTGTGTGTGTGTGTGTGTGTGTGTGTGTGTGTGTGTGTGTGTGTGTGTGTGTGTGTGTGTGTGTGTGTGTGTGTGTGTGTGTGTGTGTGTGTGTGTGTGTGTGTGGGTTTGTGTGTGTGTGTGTGTGTGCGTGTGTGTGTGTGTGTGTGTGTGTGTGTGTTGGCGATGGGGGTGTTGTATATACGTGTGTATTTCAGGTGAACAAACGGTGCTCCACAGGACAGATACGTCTGGCGGCATCCAGAGAGTGTGTCTCACCATCCCTATACTCTTGTAATATCACTTGCACACCACATGGAGGAACTCTGGATGTGGAGATGGGGATGTGAGTCTCAACTTTTAATTATACTGTATTACTATTTACAGACGTAATTGAATAATTCAGTTTTTGGCTTGACATGTCGTGTGTCTCTGTTTAATTTGGATGCCCCAGCTGCCAGTGTGAGCAGTATGTGTCTGCTGAAGAGCTTTGCGACACATCCTGCCTTTCCAGCCTACCTCAGCTCTCTGCCCAATTTTCTCCAGATGGACATCTGCTGCTTAGCCTTGAAGAAAGCGGCAATAGAATCTGGGCGAGGGTAAGGGACAAATGCAAACTAATGATTGGCTCTGTACAGTACAAGATAATAGATGCCTAATTACACTTATATTCTGTATACAATCAACTTTGTGTGTGTGTGCGTGTGTGTGTGACGGTAGATTTTCAGAAGCGGTTTCTTCCAGTAAACACAAATACACTCCTTGTACTGATGCAGTTGAAAGATCTCACAGACTGTGTGTGTCTAGTCTATTTGATTATCGGCGGTTACTGGAAAGCCTATCATGCCATTTATCGGTGCCTTGACGATGTCAGCAAGACACCTGAAAACATGGTGCAACTGTAGCTATTGTGGTAACATTGAAAGAAATGCATTTGTCTGTGCAAGAATATGCAGTTAGCATTTTGACAAGCTCTGTTATCACTGACTGATCATGTTTGTGTTTGTGCCCTTGTCTAATTAAGTAACATTTAACAACCACTATTTTCATTGTTTTTAGAATATAATTTCAAGTGGCCTGCTTGTTTACCCCAAGTATCTACCCTTAAAATAATTTGATTGTTTATTTACCATAATTTATTCTTTTAGCCATGAAACCTCTCAAAAGCATTTCAATACAAAAAGTAAAATCATTTAAAACAAATAGTAAAACAAATTGTGGTTGCTATGTGAAACAAATCCAATGAAAACGTGTCACATAGTATCAAAAAACATGCAATTTGTATTGGCCAATTAACCTGAAGCGCATGTTTTTTGGAGGTGGGAGAAAGTCGGAGAACCCGGAGAGAACCCACACAGACTTAGGGAGAACATGCAAACCCTGCACAGAGTGGGACACAAACCCGGAACAGCAATGCTGTGTGGCGACAGCGCTAACCACTATTTATATTATCATGATCCATCCTTCCATCCATCTTTTTGATGAGGAGACAGTTGTAATCGGATCATCTTCAGCCTCTTATCTGACCCTCAAAGCACAAGAAAATGGCTTTAGTCAAAGTATTACTCTTGTCTGCAAGAAAATGAATGAATGAATGAAAATGCTCATTATTCTACAAAAACCGTAAAATATATATCACCTGACACTTGGACAATCAGATCAATCAATCACTCAATAACAAAATGTTAGTTAACATTTTAAAGGAAAAGATCATCAGTTTGAGCGCTGGTGGATGTTAGAGTGTTCCGTCCGAGCAAACAATACTGTCACCATAGGGGGCGCCATTGGCTCAGCCGTAAAGTGGGCAGTCATCCAATGCTCTGAGATCAGCAGTTCAATTCCAGCTCCTGCCCAAAAAAACACCCGGAGTGGTGGAAGGTGTCAGCTCACATCCGGAGCACTGCCGAGGCGCCCTTGAGCAAGGCGCCGTCCCTCGCTCACAAGCTGCTCATTTGGGCGCACCACGAAGGAGCTTCCCGTCACTGTACCTCCCCTGTATGCTTACAGGTCCCCTTGTGTGTGGTTGTGTGTATTACAGGGGCCTGTACACACTAATATGCATGTCTATGATTGACTAACAAAAAAAACTAGACTGTGCGTTCTTAAATTCCCTTCAGGGATTATAACAGTGTATAAAATTAAAAATTAAAAAAAAAAAAAAATTCAAATATTCTCTCACTGATGTGTCTATATGTGAACCTCTGTGCTATTTTATATGTCATTTTTGGAATAGTTATAAGTACTTATGAATGTAGTTCATTTTTACCATTATTGCCATTGTTATTGTGGCATGACTCAAACATCGTTACACAAAATTAATTCATTCAGATGGTGTGCTACAGGAAAGGCTTCTATTTGTGAACCAATGCCTGTACCAAAGAAGGTTAAAAGAAGTTATTACGAGGTAAAAACTTACGTTCAGTGACAGCAGCTCACCACAAAGCTCCTGTTGGAATGGAAACGCAGTGTGCATCTGCAGAACGCTGTGCAGGTGCAGTCTCATGCTGCCTCAAGTTCAAATCACGTCAGGATAAACAAGTCATATCTTGTTCTTTTTATTTCCAAAGGAAGTGATGGATGTTCTAGGACCAGATTTCCATGCAAAAAATATGGGTAAAATCCACCTGGTCCAGTTTGGTTCTGAAGGAGTTTTTGGTTGGATTCCAACAGAGAGAGGGCTCATCAATGAGTTTTTGTCAGGTGAATCATTTTAATTTGTTTGATTGATTTTTTGCCAAATAAAATAATGTCATTTAACTCTTATTTTTTCAATTCAGTGGAAATTGGAAGAACCAGACTCAGACAGAGGAGAGATACAGAAGATGATGGCAATGCTGTCAAACTATCTACCCTCCCTCGTATCCCCAACCCTATCACCTGTCTATCTGCTGGTGACATGCTCATCTTCCATCTCACCATTAACCACACTGGTACCATTGCTTTTATTTATTTTAATGTTACCTTCATTGCAACAGATTTATTTTTGCAGTAAATCCTGCAGTGTTGCTTTAACTTTATTTTATATCCCCTAGACCACCGTCTTAGTCACTTCCCAGTGTATCAGAAAGACCACTTGTTTAACAGTAATCCTGGCTGGGACTTTGGTGCTTTCAGACATCTGCAGATGCTCATGAAGCAGACAAACTTCAACTCTACAAAGTACTGAATCAATACTTCACATAGATTCTCAAGCGTTGATTCCATTTTTGTGATTTCACCTTGTTCCTCTCGTTTTCTCAGGTTTGCCCATGTATTTTCAGAGACAGGGAAATATGTGTTCACTGACAACGCTGTCCCACAGTGGAGTATGGTGGTGGTGGTCAGTGAGGAAAGTACAGAGTGCGACCCCTGGACCTCTGTCTTCCAGCCCATGACACCTTCACAGCTGGTCAAGCATGGGATTGTCAAGCAGCACAAACTCAACCTTCTGCCTGACATGGGAGTGATAGCAGGTTTATATCCTTACTAATGACTAAACATTTTACCTTGCAGATGCAGGACTCCAGTTACTAAGGTCTTGCTATGATATCATGACAAATTTGTGTGTAGGGATCCTGAGTCTGCTGTTGGTTGTGGTTGTGGTTGTGACCACCACAGTGCTAGTCCTGCGACCTGGCAAAGCAAAACTCGTCACCCAGTGGAGGGCTAAACCAAAGTGGCGCAGCTTTGGGGAACCCTTCTGTCAAGCGGACTGTGTGTGCGGTGAAGAAAGGTGTGTTTTCTTGAAATCGCAGCTAATGGTGCGTGTTATCTAAAATAAGCACAACAAGTTAGGACACTTGTGTTTGATACCATTGCCAAGAAGCACTGTTGTTCTAACAGTGCTTCTTGGCAATAAATTCCATATCTTCTTCACCAATATTGAACAACTTCATCATGTTTGGCAAATTCGATGCAAGAGAAAATTCTGCATCTAGTGGGCATCCCATATGTCCACAGTCCGATGACAACATTCACCCCACAGAGCAGGATTTATCAGAATTTGGGAGTGGAGTGGATGGCATTCCCTGCCAGCGGTCCTGACTTCAACCCCACTGAACAGTTCTGGGATAAGCCTGGCCATGCTCTTCATGTCAGACTGGTCAACACAACCATGTTGACAGACTTGTGAAAAATATTTTTTTGAAAAATGGGATGATATACCACAGTTGTGTATAATCAGGTTGGTGACCAGCATTAGACAGAAGTGCCAGACTGTTGTGAATGTGTGTGGCTTTTCTAACACTAATGAGACTTTAATTTGTGAAATGAATAAACTGTTCAGATACAGTCATCCAAATCACAAAACAATACTAAACAAGAGTCAAAAGAAAAGAAAAGGTATTTGTCATAGGTAGATAAGTTTTGGCATATTTTCATGGTCGCAACCCACATCCTCAGTTTTTATGCCCCACCCCACAAATTTGGCATCATTGAAGAGTAAAATATGCAGGGATTCCAACAGCCATGTCATATTTGCAGCCAAGAATGATTGTAAAAAGGAAATAAGATACTAAATTCAAATGTCCTTACTTTTTGTTCATAGTTTGTTGGGTATCTCAGGAGCACTAAATATACATATTCTGTATAGCCTAAAAAGTTTTCCTATATAAACTATGTAACATGATAAAGTCAGATGACTGCTGCAAATTGAAATGATCTTTGCCATTATTGAAGAGAAAGCTCAGGTCATCATCTTGGAATCCCACCACTTACATCCTGAGGATTACCTTCTCTAGAGGTGCATTAATAAGATATGTGACATCTTTTTCCACCGCTGCAAGATAGATAAAGTCATGTGATTACACATTTTGCTTGTTTGATTGTTCACAAGATATTATGAAAGACTGTTAATGGATTTTCAGATCCTGGATCAAGAAAGACATGGAACACTTGACTGAATTTTTAGACAGATCAGACATACTGCCCCAGTATGTGTGTTGCTCACCAAAGGCAGAGCCTTTCGAATGGATATTATGTACTGTATCTGTGAAAGCTATGAGGTAATATCCAGACAGGAGCAGCTTTTCGTGGCTTAAGGCATCAGGTGGCATTACTTCATTTGAAATGAGGCAGGTCAGTGTAAAGCTACCTCATCATGGGGACATCCCCAGAGTGCATGTTAAGTGTAGTCTGTAAATAACTTTTCTATTGACTGCTCCATTAAAGAAAAATTTCCCATTAGAGTCATTACTGCTCAACTGTTCTCTTCTCTATATATGAATTTGTGGCTTTCATTTCAGTTTAGTTGTCCCAAACACAGGAGTCTTCTTAGGCAGTAGGGGAGTTGGAGAAGGTGCAGAAGCTGAAGAACTTACCATTTCAAAAGGAGGTAATGTAATTTTTTTTTCTATATAAACAAACTCCCTTAAAAATTGTAGACTGACCAGAAAATCATCCTCTTATTAGAGGATGCATCAGAAAGCTGCATATGATACATTATTCCAATGCACTGTTTTCTGAAAGATGGTAAAATGACAACAATTTTGTTATACATTCATAATTTTTCTTATGGGTCTAAAATAAGATATTACTTCTCACAACACGAGAATGTGGATTCTACAGCTGCTTTTGATGGCTTGTGGTATCTTGTGGCGAGTGCGTCAGGAGTATGGTGTCAGGGGTCTTTCGGTGTAAGGGTTGTCGGCTCACTGTCTGACCAAAGCAGGAGCTTGATTTGCTTTGCTTGCGGTACATTAAGAGTTCCAGGTGCATGTTGGACTTCGACAGGGCTGCCCTTAGCACTGCTTTTGTTCATAATCCTCATAGACCACAGGGACTACGGGATTTCATATCTGTTTTTGCTTATGATGTTGTTCTATTGGCCTCATCAAACCTGGACCTTTAGGCTATATTTGGGGGGTTAGAAGACAATCGTAAAGTGAATGGAATGGGGATCAGTACCTCCAAATCCAAGGTCATAGTTTTATACCAGAGTTTTCTGCCCTCTCCAGGTTAATGGGGAGTCTTTGTCCTAAGTAGAGGACATCAAATATCTTGGGGTCTTGTTCTTGAGTAAGGGAAGAACAAAGCGTGACATTGACATAAAGATTGGTGCAGCAACTGCAATAATGGAGACCTTGTATAGGTCTGTCACAGAGAAGGAGGAGCTGAGTGAAAAATCTATAGAGTATTCCTACTCTCACATATGGTCAAAGCTTTGTATTATGACCAAAAAGGACAAGATCCTGGATACAACTGATTTAAACGAGTTTCCTACGTAGGGAGGCTGGGCGCCTTAGAAATGGCGTAAAGAGCTCAGTCACCAGGGAGGAACTTGGAGTACAGCTGCTGCTCTTCCACATCAAGTAGCCAGCTGAGGTGACTCGGGTATCTGTTTCAGATGCGTCCTGGACGCTTCCCTGGGGAGGTGCGGCTGGCCTAGTGTTAGGGTTATGGTTAAGGATGGATGGATGGATGGATGGATGGATGGATGGATGGATGGATGGATGGATGGATTTCTCTTTGAAAAAATGCTTTTCAGTAACTCTTGACTTTTTGATAAAGTTGCCTGTTCTTTTTCTGTCTTTGGTGTTTAAATAGACTCTAATGTAGAGTTGACATTCTTATGTAATAATTAGTCTATTATTCAGTCTGCTTGACAGAGCATTTAAATGTTCATTTGCTAGTCATTATATGAAACCGTCAGGCATAACCAGCTAACAGTTGATTACCCATGTGATAAATGATAATAAAAACAATGATGGCTAATATTTGCTTGTGCTGCTCTCTCTTGCATTCTAGTTAGCCCTGAAGTTTTAAGTACTTATCATGCATTGCATATTCCTCCTCAGTCAAAACAGTTGCAGACAGCTGCTGAAGTCATATTGAACCTAGTTCAGAAATCTTGTGTCAATGTCAACATGAAAGAATGTGTTGAATTCACAAGGTTGGCAAACAGATACTTTATTTCTCTGGAGTTTCAAATATGTCACACTGATCTTTACTAATATTTAGGAAGTCTGTCAACGTTGTGTGATTTGGAGGACTTTGATGTTAAGACTTTATATGACAAACTGGAGGATCAGAACCTACACATAGCCTCACAACTGGACCGACACCGCAAAGACACGCAGGAGTTTTATAGGAATATTTGTCAAGAAACTGAAACTCTCTTGGTGAGTGTAACTATCACAAATTGTTCAATTAATTGAAGAAAATAAATTTACTCTATATGTAATTATTAAAAGGTGTAGCAAAATAATGCTGTATATTTTCTTTCAGAATGTCTTTGAGAACATGGACAGCAAAAGTCTATTTAAAGAGCTGCTAATCCATAATTCAGTGAGGGATAATCCTTCTACCAACAGTGCAAGGGAGAGAGACACACAAGGTAAACGATGATATGTGATTTCATTGAAGAAAATGATCTGACCCAGCCATGACTGTGAGGAATAAAGTGATGCATCCTACAGAAGAAAACAGAAGGCCATTCCAAAGAACCTTGGTCATTCATACCCTCTTTCATAGCTTTGAGATAAATATGAAAATATAGCCAGTAGCAGCAGCTTAGCTCAACATAGAACACCAAAGTATGAACATTTATTAGAGATGCTGGTGGACCCTCACACAGAACCAGACTAGCGATTTCTCTCTGTTAAAGGTCTCATCTTTTGCTTTTTTTAATTCATGTCATTCATCTGCCAGATGTCCAACTACACTGTATTTGAAATGTCTTGCTCCAAAGTGATCCGTGCTCCTCAATATCTTGATTAAATATTGAAAAATTGCTTCCACTCCCAAACACTCTGTGTTGATGGGACCTGGCTCTCAGCTCTCTATCTCCACCCTTCCCCCCTCTGAGCTGCCTCTATCACCCCTCCCCCCTCACGTTCACATGCGTTTCGTTTGCTGGAGCCTCTTGAACGTGTGCGCACTGGCGTCCTCTCTGGAACTTTTTTAACTTTCAGTAACTCTATTACTACGTATTCCTCTCTTATTTTGCTCGTGTTTGATTTCTCCGCGCTGATCGTTGAGCTGCTTTCTCAGCCGAACGTTACTCCGTTGTTCGTTATGTAAACACTGCATGGGCTGATCCTATTGACCGGTAAACATTGCGAAGAACTTAAAACACACATTGTTTGCAATTGGGACAAAAATCAGTGGCGACGACAACAGATGTTTACAGACAAGGACGTACGCTGTATGTGTGTGTGTGTGTGTGTGTGTGTGTGTGTGTGTGTGTGCGTGTGTGTATGTGTGTGTGTAATTTCACCTTTTGATTTCTGCTTGGATAATTTCACATGCAGGGTTTGTGTCAGTTGTACATAACCCTTGATTGGTGACAGTGAATATCTGTTAGGCTGTAAATAAAGGCTGAGGCTGTTTGTTCATGACCGCTGTGGACACACGCAGCTATGGTTGCTGTGCTCTCGGGGATGGCCACGCCCTTGGGCATGTCAACCAATCAATATGGTCAATCACTCTGTCCAATCACAGAGCGCACTTTGTGACGTCACAAATGCCACTCTAGCAAAATCCGATCGTTTTGATTTGGTCCTAGCCATGAATTCCTTAAACTCCAAATATTTAATGATGCAGGGAGCTTTTGTTTACCAGGTTATAGGAGTTGGTCGGGTTAGGAAGGACCACTTTAAAATAATAGGACCCCTTTAAAATTTAATGGCTACCAGTGGTGTACGTAAAACAGAATTTAAAACAGTCTAATCAAATTTTTTTCTCAGATAGGTCAGAGTATTCCTTTAACAGCATTAGTTCAGTTGGGAACTGAATGTAGCCCACTACAAAAGGGCCTTATTTAAATAATTTCTTGCTGTCTTGTTAGAGCCTAAAGATATGTCAGACTCTTTGTTAACCCTTTTTTCATTCTGATCATGCCAGCTGGGGCTTCTGTATCATTACTGGGAGCTGTTCTCGGGTCAGCAGAAGCTCTATTATGCCGACTGACAGGAGAAGCTTGGCAGAACCAGGATTTGTCTATTCCCCTGTACTGCCATGCTGGTTCATCTGAGGCCAGAGAATGTGAGCAGCAAGCTGGATGCACAAACCTGAACACGTGTTACCCACAGGTATCCTAAATATCCGTGTTTGTTCATCCTTCATATTTTGGTAATAAGGTAGCAGTTATTTCTAATTTTCTATGTCATCCACAGTTATTACAAGTGAATCTAACCAAAGCAGAACCTCTGCCCCATGAGCCAGGTACGGAACAGATCTACATAAAAGGCTATCTGCATTTCCAGAGGCACTGGATGTTAATGTCAATATGTTGAAATGAATCTGTCTTTCCCAGTGCATCTACAGAGCACAGCTCCTTGTCTCAGCGACCAGGACCTGTCAAAGATAATCAGCATTTCCCCTTTATTCAAGACACTGCAGAATATCCAACAGTCTTTACACAACCTTGCCACAACTGAGACCTATCAACATCTCCTTAATGGTACAAAATCAGGCTTGGAAAAACCCAAACTCCAACAGCACCAAAAACAAGTTGAACTCATAATAATTATGATCATGACAAACTATACAAACGTAAAAGGTAAAATATATACTTTTTCCATCTGTTTCAGCTGCTCCAGAAGAATCTGTCCAGGAGAACAATGACGGTCGACTTATTCCAACCACACTGGACAACCTGTCACCTCAATACTTGGCTGTTTACCTGTTTGGTTGCCAGGTGATGCAGTTGCTTGCAAACCACCCAGTGTTCCCCTCAGTTCTTCTGCTGCTGGCCAAGTCAATCCCCGTTCCTTCATCCTCCTCTAACAAGCCTCTGCTGGCACATTTCTCAAGGGACTTTTATTTTGATGCCGTTAATCAAATCCTGTACCTGTCAGAGACAAAGCTTCAGCACGTGGGACATTTCACCTCTACTCTTCTGCTGTCCATGGCCAGTGTAGCATCAGGTAATCAGACATGTGATAAAATAGGTGAGTTCTGAGAACCAATTTTGATTCATATTTTTGCCAGAAAGCAATTCCTGAGAGTAATACCAAATGTAGTGCACTAATCTTTCTCAAAAATATTTTGCCTCCACAGCAGCTAAGGAAGACCACGATGCAGTTTCTTCTTCTATCACTGATTCAAATGCATGAAGTGTCAGCACAGGATGAGCATTACTGTGTCTCATTAGCAAGACTTAAACCTTAAAGACTGATGAGTAATTCAGTGCAGGGAAAATGAAGACCACTGATGATTACATACTTGTTTTATTGGATCTAGTGGTAGAAGTAAAAAAAAAAAAAAAAAAAGACGTTAAAAAAGACTGTGACAAATTGATTGCTGTAGATCAAACCACTGTATGGCATGAGCAGTTACATTTATACAGTATGTGCAGCCTAACAGTCTCTAGCAATTCATTTTAAAAGCAAACGGTAAATCTTCATTAGAAAGGATATGATATATTTTATGTTTTTCCCCAGGATCTAAACCTCACAGCTTTATGCAGACTCTTTATGAGGCAATCTCAGCTTTAGGCCTTCAGTTGTTCAACTTTTACTTCAAATGGAATGAAGCGGAGGTGTGTAATTGCTATTAAATTATGACACATCACACTACACAAGCAGACAGATGACTTTTTATGCTTTCTTCTTTCAGTCCAAATTGAATGCTTCAGGGGGACAGTACGGCACACTGGTGGAGGAATTTCTCAACATTAGAGTTCCGACTGAAGCACAGTTCACTGAGCCCCTATTAGCGAGCAGGTTGTGAGAAAGTTAAAACTACAGCAGTGAAAATTGTCTCTCTTATAACCATGCCATTAAATTTTTTTTCTCCTTATCTTCCAATTGCAGACTTAAGAATTACGAGTTTTTCAAGTTAGAGCAGCTCATCACAAACCTCAAACAGAGTTTGAGGTCCAGAGAAGACTCAGACTCAGGTAAGAAGATTTATAATAGTCGTGTGATAAAGTATGCAAAATTAACACCTCAGTTGCAGTAATTCTTGACTGTTCATAAGATATTTTAAACAATGCATCTGTCTTTGAAAAGTAAGTGTAAACCAGACTGGAATGCCTCAAACTCTTTACTAGTTATCAATAAAAAAGACATTGTCTCAATAGCTATCAGAAAACTTGTACTCTTTCTTCTTCCATGCTATCTTCAGTTTGATCACAGCTAATGGTGATACTGAATAGACGACATTTTTCCTTTTTCCCCAATTATGGTTGTGCTTCTCCCAGATACACAGCACACTTCAGTGTTCAACTGTTTTTAACATACATTTGCCAAAATATGTTAATCCTGGCTAATTTGAGCAGGTCTGCCACCAAATGGAACACCGATACAGGTATTGACTAAATGTCATGACTTAAATTCTTTAAAGGGTTACCCCACTTGCTAGTTCACCGTTTGCTCTATTACAGATGGCCTGTGTGGAGGAAGAGATTGACCGCATGAATGAGTCTTTCCTGCAGCTTAGTGTACGGCTACAAAACAGAGCTCAAATCAGCAAACTAAAACAGGAGAGAGAAAACAGTGCTGGCGATTGTTCTGTGGTAATTATAAATCATACAATAATTATTTATAAATTATAACTTATTTTAACTATATTATACATTCATACATTTGTTTCATCATATTGACATTATGTTCACTGTCCTCCCTGTGTGAATCTGAATGCATCAACATGCCTTGTGCCTACATTTGCTTATTATAGACTGTGAATTAATTAATCTATATCTTTTACCCCACATCCTTAACAGTGTACTCCTTGCGTTCAATTATTTCACAGAGGGCCTCACCAAAAGACATGCCAAGCCTGAGTCGTAATGGAACACTTCTACTGGAGCTGAAGAGACGCTATGTATCACAACGCCTCAATGAGCTCCAAATCATGTTAGGCCACATCAAACAGTGCCAGCAGCATGACAGCGAGTCAAAAGATGGAACA
Organism: Antennarius striatus; assembly: GCF_040054535.1. Taxonomy (NCBI): domain Eukaryota; kingdom Metazoa; phylum Chordata; class Actinopteri; order Lophiiformes; family Antennariidae; genus Antennarius; species Antennarius striatus. Next base: position 6,902,299 of record NC_090781.1, on the reverse strand, counting down.
AGAGGCTCCACTCAAATGAACAACAGCCCCACTCAGCAGGGGAAGATGGAGTGTGATCCAGCATAGTTGGCTGCACTGCTGCTGACGGCTGGCAGAGGGACGGTGTTCCAGCTAGCCAGAGTCACAACCAATAAAAAAATAAAAAAATCCACACACAATTCTTGTTAACAATCAACTACATAGTCATCTGTTTGAGTAGCAGTGGAGTGACACAGTCTGTAGCAACAACCCTGACACATTACTGGACTGTCAGATGTTTTAATGTCCAGGAAGTAGAAGTAAAACAGCCAAATGGCAGTAGAAAATATAACGGACACATTGATAATGATGACATGTGACAGGTTAGTAACCAATAACTGCATTTGAATATAGATTTTACTGATAGTTATTTCTATCTGAATATCACTTTTTTAATCTTCGTGGTTCTCCATGTACGCCATAATATTCTCTATATGTCGAGCAATGATCCCAGGAGCCTATCTTAATTTGCATCAGGTTTCCAAAATAAATTTAAAAAAATACACACACACATACACACACTGTGCGTCATCAATCATTCGCAAATCAACACTCACGGCTTCACCTCATTGTGGATTTTTGGTAGGCAGTCATGTGATACCGTACGCTCATTCTATTGGCTGACAGCATCCGGAAGTGCGCTATCTTCCATGAGTCTTTAAACAGTTGATAAGGGTGTGGGACAAGGTAATACAGATAGAAGGTGGTGTAATATCTGTATGGGGAGGGTACATAAACGTTTAAATTACCGTAAATAATAAGATAAATTGTTGTTCCATCGCGGAATTTGTTAATCGCGTGTGGTTCCTGGAACACATTACCCGTGAGGAACAAGAGCGCACTCTATATAAACATAAATTGGCTGTGCTGTTTTTAATTAACTGTTATCCCTGAACAGAATTATTTCCTGGCAGCTAGCAGCAATGTAAAACCACGTCTTAGTATTTCCAGTCAAAAGTAATAAAGACGGTAAACTAAAGCTGAATGAAGACAGTGATATTTGCACCTCTGCTGTTGGTTCATGTTCGTAACAACCTTTCCATTGTATCTAACTGATGACCCACTTGATATTTTCACTGCTGAACTTCAATAGTCGTCCCTGTTTCACACACACATAACACGCTCCATGTGCCACAACCTTTCTCCCTGAAGCTCTTTTCAGTGTCTCTATTACCAGCAGGTTAATCAAGTGAAAGGAAAGCTGTCTATGAAGCTTGAATTCCTGCTACATCTACTGCAGAGAGAGAGAGAGAGACTCTACCCTGCATGGCTGCATCCTTCATCTGGTTTGAATGGTGTATTGGACATGTGGGATCCGGGGCTCATAATAGAAAGTGATTATTCCTATAGGAGGTTGTGAGCCAAGCCAGAAGGTCAGATGGAACAGGTCATCACTTACTATCAGTGTTAGCTTAGAGCGCTGTGCCAGATCTACTCAGTTGGATGTTTCCTTCCCCTATAGGTGTGTATGCTTGTGTTTATAAAGTACATGGATAAGCCCCCTCCCTCCCCCTGAGTTCATATGTCTAATCAATTTGATGATCTGGTATGTGCTCCTGCTATTGCCTACGTACCTGCCTCAATGTGGCAGAAACAATGACATAGAAATCTATGCTGAGCCACTCTTGAGCCACTGTGTTTGCTTTGCTCTGGTTGTTTAGGTCAACACAAGGTTTATTTTTAGGGAGACAATCTGTGTGTGTGACCATTGTGTGCGTAAATGGTTGTAAACATGTCCTAATGATAGCAAAATATGTCACACATACTGAGTAGAGTTCAAGAGGCACAGATATGGATGGATCAAGAATAATTAGAGATGATAGATGTTGAAAGAGATCAGTAGAGTTCATCTGGTTCTGAAAGCTGTGCTCTACATCTCAGTTTACAGCATGTTTCATCCACGGCTGCCTGCTGTAAGCATGTTATAATCTTGAAATCCTTCCAAATCCCTAGAAATCTGCTGTCTGCAATGGGTTCTCGAGGAGCCCTGCACAAAACACACACACACACACACACACACACACACACACACACACACACACACATATGCACATTCAGTACATATATGAGCAAATACAGTGTATATGCCACTTATTTATACACACTATCAGTTATGGAAAGTATTGATATTGATGCTACATTTGACTGAATTTCACAGCATACACACACACACACACACACACACACACACACACACACTCCTCCTCCTGTTTTTGAGATTATAAGGCCTTTGTCATAAGTTTATTCTCAAACACTTATTCTGTTCTGGTTCTGTCAAGTATGCATCCATCTGTGGAAGCCCTGAGGTTATCAGAAGAAGACTTTATTCATTTATTCACCTTGGTTTGTTGTAAAAAAGCAACACTACCACGTGTAAAAATCTGAGCTTGTTTTGAAGCTTCCTGTTGTCTTCCTCAGTGAGCATGTCGTCATTAAGCAGGCCTCTCTAATAGTCACCATGGCACTGTATTACTGTTGCTATGGTTCCCTTATCTGCAGGATGTGGTTGAACCAGGCATGCCATATTTAGTCTCCATCTTTAGAGTACCAGCCCACTTCTGACACTGACAGCAACATGAGAGATCATTCAGCTTTTCAGGTTTTTACCAGTACCCACGCCAGCAGAGAGTGTCCTTATAACATCATTCATTTTCCTAGAAATAAAATAGATCAAAACAGATATGAAGATTTATTTTCCCTTTTTGTGTGTTACTTGAGGGGAAAAAGTCAGCTTTATCTCTTCAAGGGAAATCCTCTTGTTATATCAGATACTGTGACTACAGCATTAAAGACTTTGACTGCTTGTGACGTTTTCAGACTCAAACATGTCAAGGACTCATCTCTGCCCATTTTTATTTTTTTATTGTACAGAGATGGTAGATAGCTGCATTAAACAATGTAGTTGTCAATAGTTATCATTGGGTGTCAGAAGAACACAACGTAAACACTGAAGATGAGGGAAAATTAATTTTTCACATGTAAATCAAAACAATCAAACTACGTAACCCATGGTTACCTATGTATTTATGCATGTATAAATGTCCTGTTATGACACATTGGCTGTCTTAACTGTCCAATCAATTATATTCAGAAGTCAAATGAAGCTTTTATTTGCTTTCTTGCAGCAGGAATTTTTCATTTCAAGCTAATTCACAGCCCATTTTTACCATGTGTCTGTGTGTGTGTGTGTGTGTGTGTGTGTGTGTGTGTGTGTGTGTGTGTGTGTGTGTGTGTGTGTGTGTGTGTGTGTGTGTGTGTGTGTGTGTGTGTGTGTGAGAGAGAGAGAGAGAGAGAGAGAGAGAGAGAGAGAGAGAGAGAGAGAAAGAGAGAATGCAATTAATGCATAATGCATTCCCATCACATCTGCCAGCCTTCACAAGAGTCAAATTGCTGCAGCTTTTGATAAGTGAAATAATTTGCTAGAATTATCCTGTTCAGCAGTCACTTCAGCCGAAAGGTTGTGTTGGTGTGATGGACAGAAAAAAAATGTTTTCAGTCATTTTTAGTCTGGATCCGTGAATAACCCTGACTTAATTTTTCCTTGTCACTCATATTTAGCATTGCTTATCCCATAAATGACTGGGAAATAAAGGAAAGCAGTGTTGGACATCTAGGTGGCTGAGCTTGTGCCCAAATATAGACAGAACATCACTGAAAATGTCAAACCTTTTAAGGCTAACTCCACAGGATAGAAGATCATTAGAACAGACAGATGGGTCCCTCTCTGTACTGAATCAGCTTCTTTGCAGCAAATTCAGATTCGTATGATTTTGTGTTATGCTGTATGTGATTTCATACTATCTATATTGCTTGTAAACTTGGGTTCCTCTACTGTTAAAGACCATTTCAACATACAGTTCTCCATGATGAATCATTATACATACATTATACATTGACTGAACATATCATTTTTTAAACAGAAGTGTTGGTCCATTTCTATGTGATGTAAAAATAGGAATCCTTATAAGTCTCCGGATTCCATTTCTCACATCATCACACATTTATCTGTGGACATTATCTGTTCATGTTGTGTTTGTCTGCCTCCTGCAGCCATCAGCCTAAGCAAACAGCCCATGCAAACAGACATGCGTGTCGGGTGGGTTCGCCCTTCCCAAATTACCGACATAATGTGGTCATGCTCGCTGTAGTGTGGGAGGATGGCGCATGCGCATTGAACCGTCTGCGCTCCCGGCGCTAAGTGCTGGAAAATGAAGGCTGTGACCAGGCGGCAGGGAAATGTTATCAGTCATCTTTAATGGAGGACACAGACAGATAGCCGTGTTATTGTCTGAGGGGTGGAATAAGACGGGGGTTTATCGTATTTGTCGCTGTTCACGCGGAACAAACTTCCCACACCACGACGGTAGTCACCTCCTGAGACTCCACAGGTTCTTTTTGGGGGTTTTTCTTTTCTTTTCTCTCGGACTAGAACAAAACAGCATTTGGAGACGGCTTTCTTATTTACAGCGACTGGATTGACTTGTGAAGTTACATCTCTAAATCCCTGATGATGCAGTGACGTGTCGTGGGTCAGTGGGTCACAGATGAGCGCGTAAAGACTTCTGCGGCTCGTCAACAGCGTTTGGCGTCGGACTGATCCGCAGGTCGCGTTCAGGGAAGTTACGAACAGAGGCGCTGTCCGTGGTCCTGAACTCATCCCAGACTGGTGTGAAGAAGACTTTTGCTTCAAAAAAAAAAAAAAAAAAAAAAAAAAAGTTACAGGGCCTCAGTCAACAAAAAACTCCACGAAAAGCTAAACATGGTTCTTCAAGTCGCAGGTTACTTGCAAACTTTGGTCCTTCTGGTTTTTGTCGGTGAGTATGAGTCGGATGTTCAGAGCTCCCTTTTTTTCTGTGGATGTTTTAACGTCACACCGATGATCTTAAATTTCAGTTTCAATGTTAAGACACAATTTAACGCTCCTCTCCCCTGGAAGAGCTGTATTGATCCACGACGTAAAGGATAATGGGTTATTAAGATTTCTTTCTTCCTGTTTCTCTCTCTCTCTCTCTCTCTCTCTCTCTCTCTCTCTCTCTCTCTCTCTCTCTCTCTCTCTCTCTCTCTCTCTCTCTCTCCTCTCCCTCTGTGCTCCCTCTCCCTTTCCTTGCTTTTCTATGACCCTCATTCAAAAAAGAAAAAAAAAAGGGATGAAGTCAATGTTGTCTCTGTCTCCCTGGGGGGGACTCTGGGTTATATAAGAGCGGTGGACCAAACACAGCACCCCCCCCCACACACACACACACACCACATCTTTGTGTTGATAATCCCTTCAATTCTTTCCCTTCATGCAATTTCCCCACAACTTTCCCACTTCCACATACCCTTATCGTTCCTTTAACAGAGGATGAAATAAAATAAAAATACTCTGTGTGTACTTCTGTGTCCTTGTGAAATCCACTTAACAGCATCAAAGTCATCAAATTGGGTTTCAATATGTTCGTCAGGGATACCCCAGTTTAACACATGTATCACTCGCTTCTTTCTCGTCTTACTTACTACTTACCCACAATGCACTTTCCTTCCTCCTAGACAAAGGCACCTAAGAAACAACATTCCATCCATCCATCCCTTGCTCCCTCCATGTGTTCCTCCTTCTTCCTATTAATGTGCCAGGGCCATCATTAGTGCTTACTGACTTGGATGAACTTGGTTATGCTTTTAGTGTTGTGACTCAGGTCTCTAGTGTTTATCGAGATGTTCGATTGAATTTGTCTTTTTAACATTGATTTAGTTTTGTGTCACGTAGTAAGTACAGAATACAAGAGCTGATCACCTCTCAAAAGATATTTATAATAGATTTCACAATGTGGTACGTAGTTGTATTCAAATAGTCAGACATTTCATGTCTGATTTTTCAAGACACCTTAGTAAAGGTGATGCTGAAGGTTGTTCATACAATGAATTATACCTGCAACCTTTTGGAGTTCCTTGAACACAAGATGTTGTTTAAATCAAGAGTGTCAAATGTACGGCCAGATTTACATATGTACTGCAATATGAAAAAAAATAAAATAAATCATAAACTACTTTATCTTTCAAAACAAAGAAAAAAAAAGTGGATTTATCGTTACTTCTATGTAATTTTGCTGTATGTTTACTGGTCTGGCCACCATGTTTACTTTCACTTATTTCAGACCGAAATAAGTTTGACAACCCTGGTTTAAGTAGTTCTGTTTTCACAAGTAGCAATATAACAGCCAGATAATCTAATATTTCTTCTGAACATGTTGCTTGTACTGAAATATATCAATTTGAAATATATTTTAAGACAGAAATGGCTGATTTAGTTTTTTAGATTTTGAGAAATTTAATGTGTTTTATTTAAAATCTTTCAAGTAGTATATTTTTGTCTCTTACTTCACTGTAAGGTTAAGTGTGAGTGCGCGTGTGTGTGTGTGTGTGCACGTGTGTGTGTGTGTGTGTGTGTGTGTGTGTGTGTGTGTGTGTGTGTGTGTGTGTGCGCATTATCAGCTTCCAACAGTGATGTCATAGAGTAAAAAAACTACACCTTAAGCTCAATCATTTGGTGATAATATTCACATCTGTTCGGCAGCAGACTGTGAAACAGCCACCATTTTTCTGGGCAGTGAGCGAAGCAACAATAAGATAAAGTGCACAGGGTGCTTTAGATTGAGTTTATATTGGGCAAGCTGCTGAATCGAACTGTGTTCCTTCAGTCCACCCAGGCCAGCAGGTGTGTGTTGACGTCCCTTCAGGGACAGAAGCAGTTCTTGGGAGATCCATGAAGTTGACTTGCATTGCCTGTTTAAGGAGGGAGGAGATTAAAGCAAAGACACGAGTTGATTGGTACTACACGCCAAAAAAAGAAAATGACATCCCCCCTACCAAAACTCATGTAAGTTGCAGAGACATCATTGTATTTGAGTGTCGCGTGTGCTCATTCTAGTGCAAACTGTGTATGCATTTCTGCTTGTTCCTCCTGTCTCCTATAGATATACAAGTATGAGAATGAGAGTCCATCTGCATTGGACGGACCGTTTAAAGGTAGACTGACCTGGAATGGAAGTCAGGACTTGCAAGATGTCTCTATTCAAATCATCAACGTCACCTATAATGACAGTGGCATCTATGAGTGCCGTGTAATTCGAGAATTTGAGTTTGACTTCTTTACTCCCTCGGTGTCCTTGACCAAGAACATCAATTTGTCGGTAAAGGAGAAAGGTGAGGCTGAACAGTTTCCACATTCTGTCACACTCTCACTGGGTGATTCCACATATACACAGAAGGTCAGTCGGATTTTACAGTAGAGATTGCCGTCCTTTCAGGAAGTGGCTTGCCTCATATCTCTCAAGACATTTGAGATAAAGCTGTTTTCTCACTTTATCTGATGTGCAACATTAAACAAAATAGTAATCATTTTAAAATTTCTCCAAAGCAAATATAAAATAAATATTTTGCATTAATGTAAATATAAGTTCTCATAAAGGGTCCAAAAGTGTCTTCCCAAAAGAAGTGAGTGTATAATATGTTTATCTTGCATGCTTTACATTATCATGATATTAATTATACAGTACATTGTTTTACTCTGCAGGTGCAGCCCTTGTTTGAACTACTGTTTGCACATTTTAACAGTGAATAAAGAACCTGACTATTTTGTTACATACAGAAGTATTCACTTAGAATCCCTCCTAATAGAAACACGGCACTGTGTATTGAATGTTCCTTTTGTGTTTCACACAACACTCCATGATGCACTCCCAAATTTTATCAGGCCACTTTCAGAGAAATTTGCATTCTCTTCTTGTTTCCACTATATGACACATCGGTGTGAGGGCAGGGTGCCACTCATGTTGCTTTCCTTCTCTTCCTTTGTTGTGATTGTAACGAAGAGGAATAACTGTATATTCTATGTTCTGTCTATTTTTATTGTTCATCAAAGCTTTCTTCTGTTGTCAGTGAAGGGGTTAATTCAAACCAGCTACTTTGCTTTCTAATGTAAGGGGTAATGTATTCCGCGTCCCGAGTGCTTGCCTTGCTGAATGTGTCATTTTTCCATCTTTATCGAATATACAAGTCACCATGTATATTTGGGATTATTCATGCTCTATTTTTCTGTTAAACATTATTTAAATTTGCTTGCAAGTAGCATGTAGTTCATTATATATATATATTATGGTCATGCAAAGATTATATCTCAGGAGACAAATTGAATTGGGATTGTCTCTGGACGTGCAGCTTTGCACAACATACTCCAGTTTGATCAATACATATAGAAATCCTCACTTCATATCTCATACAACAGTGCTATCAAATTTCATAAAGCCAGTTAGAGTATTATAAATTATAGCTTGGGAGCCATGTAACAATAATGTCCACAGCAGTAGAATGGATTTGGTTACAGGCGTATCTGTGCTTTTCCGTCTTTGGGATTGTATTGCACTAACAGCCTCTATTTGCAGAGGCTGCAGAGTCATCAGTTTGAGTTGTCAAATGTCAGCAAGCTTTCTGGAATTTGGTACACATTCACTATACGGTGGTTCACAGTGGCTAATTAAGACCCCCCACATTAAAAAAATATAGTAGTTCAGGTTCATGTTTTATCAAGGCTGTCTGTAAACAATTGTCAGGTGCCGGAATGTGAATTGAAACATGTTTTATTTGCATTAATCTTTCCTCCTGTTTAACATATAAGACAACCTCAAGAGTCATCTGTCTTTGAATATGAAATGAGAGGTGAGTGAGGAGCTATGAAAATACAAAACAATGTAAGCTTGGTGGATGTCCATTTGATGTGAAGAGGTGCAGATACTTGTATTTGAGCACTGATTGTTTCAGTGTTGATAAAGGCATATGATGTTTGTATGGCAGACTTGGAAAGGGAAACTGAGCCCTTTGCTAAAATGCCAAAATATAAAATTGATGTTAATTAGTCTGGCATTGGCCTCCTGAAAACCAAAACCTAATCCTAAAAATAACATTTTCATCTCTTTAAATCCTAAAATCTTTGACATGCCCTGAGAACCACTTCTATGATATTTACTGGAACCTTGTAGCGCCATGACTTTAGGTGGCAGTCCCTGTTTTTTTTACGCCAGCGCCAGTGCATGGACATCATTTTCACAGTTACACTATCTGAAGCAAAGCAACAACGACTAGGGTTAAGAAGACTGCTTGCAAGCAAACATGGATGTAATCAATGCATGATCTGTAAATATTTTAAAATGAAAATTATCAATGCAAATGTTTTGTGAAGAATGTAACATGACTCGGGCACCATGAACTTCTTGGGCTCGTTCCATTGCACTACAGGTACAATCATCCAGTTCTGTGTGCAACACCTGACTAATGCATTTAGTTTATTGTTAAACAATATGCACACCATTTAAAGTTTGCTCAAAGTTCAGTTGCATGATAACAAGTAAAGCACATATTGTCTGAAGCTTTCCAGTCTGTGAAATTAAGGCATAATGTTTGAAGCGTAGCACAGAAATGACATCTGACAGATCATTCAGGGTCAGCAGTGTTGCACATACATGACCAAACTTAAGCATAACCTTTACATGTGAGTTAACAGCTCTCTGCTCTTTCCACTGTGAGTGCATTCAGAGGTGGGATGCACACTGAATAAAACATTCTTTGCTGTTTTTTGTGTTCCACAGCCAGTGACGACACCACAGCAGTCTACTCTGAGATCATGATGTATGTGCTGCTGGTGTTCTTAACATTCTGGTTGCTGGTAGAGATGGTCTACTGCTACCGGAAGATCTCCAAGTCTGATGAGCAAACACAGGACGCTGCGTGAGTCACAAATAGTCAGACGCTAACGGAGATTACTTTTTTTTTGAAAACTCTGTGTCCTTAATACACATTTATTGACAACATCCAAATACATATCGCACTTTCTCTTATATGGACATGACAAATTACAGTAGAAAGAGGTTAGGCCCTACTGCAACAGTAATATGTTTTTCACTTTGCCTGCTTGGCAGCTATAAATAATGCTAAGCCCAGCTGAAGGACTCTATTTCTTAAACAATCATTTTACATCCTCTGTGGATTTTGCAGCTCCACCAGAAACTGACTTTATGAGTCACCTTGTCAGCGTTGACACAAACCTGAATGCAAGTTGCTGACAAGGCCGGCTGATTGAGGGTAACAACTTTTGGCTTCATAATTTATATCCAGAATTAAAAAGATGAACCGATAACATGCATTACATGCAGATAATCACTTCACAAAACCTTCATGAAAAAAAAATACAAAAAATTCATATTTATTTTAAACAATGGTTTTATGGATAAAACGTTTTCAGAGGCAAGGAATACATCAAATATACCGGTATATTGCTTTTTGCTGCAGTACAACGGTAAACCATTCATGAAGCCCTTTTTAAATCAGTCAATAATCGCAGAGGAGGGTAAAATACCATTAGAGGCTACATTTACAGTCATGTTTAAGCCAAGAGGGGGCTGACATATTTACATACTACTTAACCCTTAAATTTCAGGTGCATCGATTCCTGAACAGATCACAAGCTCACATCAGTTAAGCATCGAATGTGATCGAATGTGCAAAACTCTATAAACTTCAGTGTCGGCGACTGAGTGTCGTCTGAATGAGTTAATGGCTGGTGGATTCCTCCAGTCATTATTGACCTGCATGAAAACACATTCCAGAGTGAGAAGCAACAACCATTCAGAGAGAGAGCATTTTGTGGCCGGCCTCTTTGCTCCCAGGGCTTAATGGATGTTTACCAGGCCATTTTGAGGTAGAATTTTCTGGTGCATTAGTGTGTCAGACTGAATGGGTTGTGGTACAGAAGGACGAGACTGAACATGGCAGTAAAAACAACCATCTATGAAAAAAATACTAATCAAGTACCGTATGTTTTGCATTGTTCCTGCGTAGTTCTGAATGCTGGATGCTTGTTGATTGACGGTATTGTTACTTTTCACAATATAAGTTTCCTGTTGATTGTTGTATGAAGGTATGCCCCACCCCCCCAGCCCCTAACAATGCATAGCCTGTACATTATCCCCCATTATAGTGATGGGATCATGAATCCGAGGGAGAATATGAATGGTCAAACCCTTGCGCACACAAAACAATAGACATTTGTTTGTGTTACACTATGGTGAGCGCTGCTGAAATCTTGAGCAGTGTGTGGACAGGCCTGAGAGCACTTACACACTTTTGTTGTTTTTTTCCCAACCAATCTGCCTGCAGGACAAACTACCTAGCCATCCCCTCTGATCAGAAAGCCTGTCCAGCTGCCCCCGTCACCCAATAAACGTGGTTGTCACTAACACGGTATTATAAATATCAAGCTCTCAGTGTGACCCAGATCAGTGACATCACCAGTCATTGCTTCCAAACTCATGAATCATACCTTTATTACTCATAGCTGTGTTTTTGGTTCTTGTCGCCTCAGTACCTGCGTGTGTCACCTCCCATCAAAAAGACTTTCATTCCTGGAATTGCTCATACGTCCTTCATTTGTACTGTGCTGACTTTTCATGAAGTTTTCAAACATCTTCCACAAGGAGAATTTTCCTTCAGAAATGGTAGTTTAGTATTTATTTATATGTGTGAATGCATTTAATGCAGTTTCCTCTGACAGGGATAAACATATGTTTGAAGATAAAAACGATAACCTAAAATGAAAGTCATGTGCTGTTCACATCATTTAGATGTTAAATTTGTATATTGTTTGAGATGTGACACTGGCTATTTAGTATAAATATCATTCCATGCTAAATAATGAACATGTTCTCTGCTCTTTCAAGGTACTAACCAATCACCTCCAAAAAAATTCCAATCTCCAAATGTATCCGAGTCAGCCGTGGAAATCCTACCAGTCAATCTCCTCTTTGGATTTGCTGCTTTTTGTGCAAATCGAAACAAAGATGCCCAAGTCCTCAAGTTTGTACCATGGATCCACAATCAAATACAGAAGAATGAACAACATGTTACTGTTGTAAACGTTTGTCAGATAAAACCAGCCTTGCTTCATTTAGACATACTAATGTGTCAAGTTACTAAAAATATCAGCAGCATGAGGGCTTCTGGGATTTTTAACCTATAAAGTGCTCTACTGCCATCAATGTTGATATATAAGTCTGTATAAAGCCTGTTATACTTGCTAAGTTTATTTTGTTTTATTACATTTTTATAGACTGCGCTGCGAGTTCTTTTTGTATTGTATCTTTTTAAGGAAAATTTACTGCAACGCTTTTATACTGTATGGATGTGCATTTATCTGTGTTCTGCTGTGTACATTAATGAATGCATTATGTAATTTAAATATACAAAAACATGTTAATTTTCCATTTGATCTGAATTTGTCTGCAGGTCGTTCTTGTACTCTCCCCTGCGTCCTCCTTTAATCCATCCTCATTACTGACGTCACAGCAAATTACAAATTGCAGATGTCACATTTACTTCTCAGACTTAATGTCTACAGTAAGATTGCTATTCCAACTGAATGTGTTCCTGTTTCTTTACTGCATCACTGTAGAAATGTATTTATTGTGTGACTCAAACACCGATGTGGTTCATCTATTACAAATATCGCCTGTGTGAGTGAGTTGTATTTGATGTATTAAATATGACGCATTCCAAAGTCCTTCTTGAAGATTCTATGTGTGGTGAAATGTTTTTTTGAAATTGCAGAATATGACTTTCACTGGGATGCTGTCAGGGAAAATGCAGTATCGACCCTTTTCAGCTTAAGCCTTACGCTCTTCAAATTATCTGATTGAGGAGTTGTTGAAAAGACGGAAAATAAGCCTCGAGTCCTCCTCAGTGAGTACCTCCACTCTTTGAAGGTCTCGTTAACACTGAGAAGGAACTTCTATAAAAAAATTAAAAAAAACTTGTGAGATAGAAGTAAACTCATTATTCTGATCATCAGAATGCAATTCTTAGCAGTGGTGCTCCTCCGGATACGGCTGAAGGATCCACAGTTTTAAAAACGCATCAGTAGGCTGAAACAAGTGTGTGTGATGTATATTGCTCCTTTAGCTAGCAGTGACATATATAGTAGCAGCTGTTGTTACAACAACCCAGACATGCCTGCTGCATATCAATTGTTGAGACATATTCATTTATGCTGAGTCATAAAAAGCACAAAGTGGTTTATTACAACCGACGCGCTATGTGCTTGGCTATAAAAAGAGTGGAATAGTTTTGATCTTGAAGAAATGTCTCTTCAAGCCGACCAAGGTCAGGTGTGCATGAATATTTATATTAGTGTGGATGGAAAATAGGTTATGTAACAAAAATGCCCTTTACCTTTCCAGCAAACTCTAGAAATTGGTTATTGATTGTGCAACATCCTATAAACTCTATGACAATATGACATAATGGTGCTGAGATCTAGTGCGAAAGTGTGTTTCTGTAACCCTCCCCCTTCTCCTCTCCCTGGCTCTGTGTCTTTCCTGCTTCTTTCTCTATTGTTACGAATGGCCTCCCCGAGGATACAACCCAGTAATATGTTCCACATTCTACACAAACGCAATTCAATTAAACCACCAGGCCCCCATTGCCTCAACGCTCCACTAGGCATCACACCTCGAACCAGGATCAGCCCCAACTATAAGCACACTTAATGCTTGTAAATGTCAATAGCTAATCACCAAGTGTCACTAATGACAAAAAACTGATTCAGTTGCACAGTAACACTGACAGGACACTTTGTTCGTACAACACTGTTGGCCTGCATGGGTCTGCAGCTGAAGTAAGTAAAATGGAGCTAACACTTTCTCTCTTTAAGAATGGCTTTTGTAATTGCACCTATATTTCATTCTTGTGACATAAACTGTAAATCATTAATTGAATAATGTGCTGTAGACTCAGTCTGTCCAGCTATCAAGGGTCTTTGTCTCCCCCTAGTGTAAAGCACAACATCTCATTAAATAAACAAATTTTGATTATGAAACTTCATCAAGTAACTTACAAAAATCTTGCTGATGGCAGGAAATCTTATATATATATTGATCAAAAATGCTTAGCTTTGGCTGGAGCTTTGATGGTGACACAAGCAGAATGCTGCGAAACATTGCATTCAGTCAGAAACACAAGTTATTGATGTTTTTTAATCAATTGTCAAGTAGCTCAAGCTCTATTAGAGTTTAGATATACTGAAACTGTCCCGCTGAGATTGGGAAAAGGGCATGATACAGCTTGGACAGGTCACCAGTTCATCTCAGCGATAAGCAGACAAATAGCTATTTATATTCATGGGTAGCTCAGGGTCAGTACTGCATGGGTTACGACAGAGAGGAAGCCGGAGCACCAAGAAGGAACACACACAAAAAAGCAGAACACTGAAACTCAACAGAGAGGCAGGACTTTAAATTAGAACAAAAATCCTGTGAGGCACTGATTAAACACCACAGGTCATTGTCATAGATATTGTGTAACCCATAACCTGTAACCTCTCTTCTTTTTCATCTTCAGCTGAAAATGATTGTTCACATTTTAAAATGAGGCACACAAATTGGATAATTTCTTGATGAAATAACCACGAGCAGCCCTCTCAATTTTACATTTCCACGCACTTTCTGCAGTATACAGGGTAAGGGCATTAACTTTGCCGTGCAGATCCAACCATACCCCATTAATTAATTTCTGGAATGTGCAATTTCCAGCTTCAATACAGACATCCATCTGGATAAGCAACGAGAAATAGAGTCCCGTTGTATCTTCAAATAAGACATGAATTAACTTGGAAATAGATTCTTCAAACTAAAGATAGTTCAAGCCAGATAGTTTTGTTGATCATATTTTATTTAGCATAACCCTTTATCACTTTTTTTGTATTTGTTCATAGTTCATACAGCTACACACTGATCAATACAGCTTATCTAAAGAATAAATGTTTCTGCTTATTTACCAAACTGGCCTTCAATGACGTAATATAAATGAGGGTTGTTTTTTTTTTTGTTTTCAATTCAACATCATCACATTTAAATATTGCAGCCTATTCCAACAATATAATAAAAGGCTAGAAACAGGTAGAAACCACCAGCCTGACTGTCCAATGGTACCAAATCTAAAGCCAAACAAAAAATGCAGGCCGCAGTATGAAAGATCAGTCCTAAAATTTGTACTTTATTAAAAAATAAAAAAAAAACAACAAGTCAAAGTAAATTTTTTGCCCCTTGTATGTGTGAAACGTCTAAAGAAGACATGCTGTAGGAATGAAGAAAGACACACCACAGTTGCAGTAAACTAACGCTTGATTTTGAATGTAACTGGATGTGATTGTTATCGGCTGTAGTGCACATTATTCCGCATACACCTTTTACCTGTGACTCATTCTTCAAATAGACACAATACTACAGAAACAGCCATACATCAATCAGTTGTCAGATATTTAAATGCAGCTGCACAACTTTAAGGGACTTCTGGAAAATGTTTTCCATTATATTAGCATAATCAGAGTGAGGACAATGTACACATTATACATTCTTCTTGGTGTCATGGGATAAGGTTTGGCTATAAAGTATAAAATTTAAGTCAATTAAAACAACTCCTCCTCTCTGGGACTTTCAACCAGGGAGAATAAAGAGTAAAGAAGAACTCACATAAAAAAGATGTGGCTTTGCTCAGTTTTAATAATGAGGTTTTTTTCTCCTCTTCACCAAAATGAACACTTTTAATAATAATAAATCTAGACGAGGGCAGACTGAATCTAAGATTCAGTAATTAAAAAAAACATTAAAAATACAGCATTGTACAGCACTTAAATAGAAATATTATATATACTATAAGTAAATATATTATAAATATAGAAAAAATTAAAGACAATAGGATATAAATTCAATGTGGTAGAGGGCTTAACTAAGAGAGGGCATGTACAAAAGGCGGCAAAAACACTACAAAGTACATACACTTGTATAATACAATATAGATTTGAGTGACTAACAAAATGTAGATGAGCAGCAGTGAAAATTTTAACTTCAGAGGCAAAACACAAAAACACAGTCATTTCTTTTACCATGTATTTCTCATTTGACAACATTAAAAAAAAAAACTTGCTCTGCAGGACAACAAATTAGGCTCACATGTCATAGGGGAGCACAACGCCTACAGTATGGTCTGAAACAAACCATCAAATTATTAAAGAAAAAACAAACAACAACAACTGACAACCAATGTCATGGTGATGGATGTAATATGACCTGATACATACTAGTGAGAACGATACCAAACTGATAGTAAAGCAACAAAAGTGATGTGTCGCTTTCTGCTAGCTGTACATGTGTTCACAATCTAATGAGGAACTCACGGCCCTAATGAGGAGACTCATTATAGCTGCTGCACCGGAAGTAACGGTCGACCCAACCAACCGGTTGCGCTGAGACTATAATTCTATCCACTTTGCTGCTACATTGCTATCATGTCCCATAGGTTTAACTGGCATAAAGCAGAGCAAATGGGTGGAGGTGTTTCACAAATACAGCCCCGCAGAATCTGACTTCTCAGTAAAATTAATTTGTTGCCATGTAATCCTTCAAAGCTCCTTCTGAACACTCATGGTATTTTAATGTTCCACCCCTCAAATCCCTAGCAGGCTTTATTGTAAATGTATCTCACTTAAGACTTCCTGGCATTCAACACAGATGTTTTTACGCCATTATTTTAGTACACCTTGTCTAATCAAGTGTGTGTGTTATTCTATTGGCCACAAAAGTTGTGTTTTTTAGAATCTCGGCTGTAGCCACAGCTATAGGTAGATAAAAAACCAGGAGGAAGCCCTTCGGAAGACTAAAATTATTGTCACTTATGGTGTAAAATGAAAAATGCAAGTATGTGTTTATGTTGTCAACAGATTTATTCATATGTTGGAGCTTGTATGAGGTGTTTTCTATAGCAGAAATGTGGCTTGCTAATAGCATGACTTAAATTAAGCTTTGGCATTTATCTGTGTTCTTCTTTTATCAACATTTATGACTGAGAAATACAGCTAAAACAATATAGACTAACAACCTGAAATCCAGATGTTTAAAAGGCCTCCTCAAAATTGAATCCATGAATTAAGCAGTAACCCTTCTGTTGAATACCTTAGCCTTTCCTCTCTCCCATCTATCCATCATCCCATCCTCATTTTCATTCACCAACATTTCAAACAAGAGGCATCTTTGATTAGCAAAACAAAGAGATGCTTTAAATAAAAAGACCATTTACAAGTCAGACTCTGCAGCGATGCAATGACTGGGCCCTGCTCTCTAATTTGTGATGAGAGGATGGCGCTGGCCCGTGGCACAATGACGTTGCATCCCTATTGTCAGTGAAATGAACACCTGGCTGCCAGAGAAGTGCTAAATCACTGCTGTGTGTTTAGCAACACCTGAGTCTTTCAACATAAAGTGACAAAAAAAGGGGGACATTTCAGTGCAGGCTTGCAGAATTCAACCACACGAGATATATGTGTGTGCGTGTGTGTGTGTGTGTGTGTGTGTGTGTGTGTGTGTGTGTGTGTGTGTTTAATCTAATCAAAAAGTGTTTTGTAGATTGGATGAAAATCTATTGTATTGATGTATTAACTACAACATTGTTTCCAGGGAGAGGAGGTACTATCATTGACCTCACAGAACCTGATTAGAAGAAAAAAAAGGTAACCAGGTAATTTAGTCATATGGATTTCAAAGATTTTTAATTATGTGTGGCGTCAAATGTTGATATGGGTAAAAGGGAAGATGTTGAACCATTTCCTATATCAGAAAAGGTTAAATTACTTTTGTGTGGTAGCACAGTAGGAGGCAGCAGTTGGCTGATATCCTTCTTGCCAAGAGTAATTACAAAAATCCTTTATTTGATACACTAAGCTTTAACACTAAGCACTTACAGATGTACACACTCTTTACCCTGCAGCTCTTGATTACTTGCCACATTCAGAAGCAATTGTTAGAAAACCAATAACTTGTGTCGTACAACCAGAGAAACTATTGGCATGGATCAAAACCCAATTAATTAAAATTTTCAGTTTCCTCTCACTAGAGTATGTTCAGTCTGTGTAGGATAAAGTTACTGTGGGGCGAGGGAGCAATAACAGCGGCTGTTCTCTGCTGCTATTTCATTTGAAGTGGTCCCACTCTTATTCCAACAATAAATCCCTGTCTGCAAAGACCCTCAAGTCAAGCTGCTTAAATATGACCAAAATGCCTCCAAAACATCTTTGGAATACAAATTGTTCATAAATATTCACTGCTTACCAAAGATAATCAAGAATCTCTTAACCTACTGGTCGAATGAACCAGGACATTTAGCCATAGTTTGGAACATGCATTTACTTGTATGATTTAGTCTTATTTGTAAATTCACAGCTCTGCCTATAATCATTGGTGTCTGTAATTTTATCAGCCAGAGACAATGTGACCACTCTTTAGTACTTAAGTAGTAAGTGTCATTAGCGACTGTATAGATCAGCAACTAATTAAAACCATGTCTCAACAGCTACACTGCACATCACTAAGGTATTCCAATCCTCATACCTGTGGCAAACAAACAAAAGCGGCTCTTCAAAATGTGTGTGCATGCATACTTTTTTTTCCACAATAGCCCCAACCTGGTCAAGGAGGTACTGGTGAGACTTTATTTTGCCTTGAGAGCCAAATCTGACATCTGTGTAAAATTGTGAACGAGAGATGGGATTTGGCTCCACCAGGACATCCTTATAGCTACGAGCAACATCTGGGAAACAATATGTGAAAGAATCATATCTTTACATGTTTCCAAGCCAGACCGGCCAAACTCCTGGTCAATGTTGCCAAGTTCAGAGTTTAAAAAAAAACAAAAAACAGTACATCTAATTTTTGACAGGACAGAGCCCCAGCACCGACACAAAAACTAGCTGTGAGGATTAAAAGTAAGAGCATTCTGAAAAATATGAACCTAGTAATCCCACTTTTATATAAAGAAAAATGAGAAAATGAGGAGAAAGGAAAAAAAAAAAACAAGATTAGTTGTAGCTTTTCTATTCAGAACGCCACTATCAGCACCTTTGTGCTCTGCAGCATAGATTCAATTTATTTCCATTACTGAATTTCACCAACACTGCACCATGCTAATCACTTAACCCTGTGAATCTCATCGTGGTTGAATCAGATCATGTTTTGTGCTGTGAAACTGGTGCTCAGGTGGGGGTGGAGTGGGGGGAGGATGATCGAATGCTTGAATAGACCTTGACTTTTTTAATTGCTGTAGACAAATAGGTTCTTTGCAGCTTTCCTGAATCAATTAACCTTTTCACACTCATAAAACATTAATTTAATGCTTTTGCTAAATACCTAGGATGACAGGAAAGCAAAGCTTGTGTATACTAACATCATGAATGATCAAGGAAAATAAATATTGACACAATTACATCTGAAGAGCATCAGAACTCATTTCGTACGAGAACTCTACCTAGTTTTTAGCCATTAGGAAACAAAGAATGAGAATATATTGATATATTCATAATGCTGAAATGATCTTATTTATTTTTATTCTCAGACTCAATTCTTATGTCTAACATATGCGTTTCATATTAAATACCAATTTCCTGCTCAGATGGATGATTGGTTGAGGCAACACAGTACTGGTTGTTTCGTCATCAGTATTTACTTTTTTTCACCTTCAGGTTGCTGTTACAGTATTTCCACAGGAGACTGATCAGTTATTATAATAAACTATGTGGGGAACTGCAAATATTTATGTTGTCCTTGAAATCAACCTATGAGGTCACACAATAAGAGTTCAATTGACCAAAAGTCAATAACAGAATAAAAAATACCTCCACCAGTCATTTCAGCAGCAAACCCTGGCCTACAAATGGGGGACAGAGATGACAGGTAAGTTCTTACGCTGACACAAACACACACACACACACACACACACACACACACACACACACGCTTTGGAAGAGTACACTGTTAAATATTTTAAAGGCATTGGTTGCTCATATCAAATCTAGTCATTAAACCAGAAGCAAAAATACAAAACTCAGTTGTTTGCATACATAAAGTGTTTGGAGCTGCAAATCTTCTGGCGTGAGATCCCTGAGGAGTTTAAGGTACTTGATTGCAATTCAATCCTGATTTAAACGTGCATTTTAAATCTAAAAAGTATTTTAAACGGTGTCCTCTCTCTGTGAGGGTACATCAGATCTTTCCTTTTTGGTGTCCTTTCTTATTATTCATGACCCCCTCCAGTCTATATGAGCCTCTTTTTCATTCTTCCCTTTGTCTCCTTCTCATCTCTCTCTCTCTCTCTCTCTCTCTCTCTCTCTCTTTTTGGATTTTGTGTCAATGTGATTATTTTGTAATTTGACTTTTATGATTAAATGGGATGTTGATAATGAAAATCTCTCCCTCTCTTTCTCTCTCGCTCTGGCTCTCTCTCTCGCTCTCGCCCTCTCTCTCACTTGAATCTACTTTCAGGATTCCTTTTGCCTCCTCTTCTGGCTCACAGCATTCATATTGGCAGCAGAGCTACGACTGTTGAATGCATGTATCTTTCACTTTAAAAGGACACCAATGCAGAAGCTTTGCACACAACACAAACACACACACACACACACACACACACACACACACACACACACACACACACACACACACACATAAATATTCACCCACGTTTGATGTGAAAATGCTTGACACAACCAAATGACAAGGAGAACATCTCTTGATAGGTGGGTACTATGATTTCTCCCTAAGGATGCAGCATCGTGAGTAGAACACTGTACATCTGACAAAAACAGGGTATCTGGGAATATATTATACACTCATTATACAGAAATATTTTAACGCTGCAGATAAGGTGCAGAGGAAGAGAGAAATAAAAAATGTGCAAACGTGAAGAAAATGACACAAATCTGAAGTGTGTGTATGTGTGTGTGTTGGGGGGGGGTATCAAAAACTAAAGGAGGAGAAGAAGATTGAGAAAGACTGACATGACAGTCTTGAGGTTGACAGGAAGAATACAAGCAGTACATTTGTTGCTGGAGGATTTGTGGATTCAGAGTAGACAGCACTCTGGAATGCCAACAAACCCTCGGCAAGGAGAACTCTCGCCTGATCCAGATTCCTCATGTAAATACAGACCACGGCTTCTAAAGTTTTTTTTTTTTTCGGACTTATTAGCACAATTAATTCTTCTCTTTGTAAAGAAAATATAAAAACTGTTTTGTAATTTTATCAAAAAAGAATGATGCTGTAATGTAAGCAGGTAAGTCTAAACCAGTATGTGCAGCTATTACACTGTCATGAAAATCAATACATGGCCTTTGACTCCTCTTGTGCATGCTTCAATTACACTCTATGCAATGTTGCAGGAATGCACTGGGTGACCTGTCAGGAAGGGACTGTGTTTTAGACATGGCTCATTTCTCAATCTATCATTCCTTTAATGTTGCTGAGACATTAGCAGAGGTGCTGCTCCCAGGCCTTTTACTTCATTATTTTTCAATGAGCAATGCTGAACGAAGTCTTTTTCGGTCACAGTCCATGACTTTGATAATTGCATATATAAAATAAAACATTTTCTCAATTAAAATCCAGCATGGAGATCCGAAGTGACCTTTACTACCAAATAAATATTTAACTGGAGCCATGGATTCACCATTTAGAGAAGGGCACCGCAGGAAAATGTCTATGGCTCCTGCCCGGCCTTCAGTGTTGATGGGTGTGAATTAAATGGAATAAAGCCAAAGTTATGGTTTCAGCATCGCCGCACAGACATGGGATGACACTGAATGGTGATGAGGTTTTGAACTTTTATAATCTGTGTGGGTTTCTCACTGAGACAAACTGACATTTCACTTGAAGTAGCTCAGACTTCTCAACTTTATCCACCTACCTGAGTTTGGACGTCAATGTCCTCTTCACACTGACCTCAGCAGCACACTCTTGATTCAACATAGAGACCAAAATTTTACAATCTTGTCAACTTTAAGGAGCATCGCTAGTCACCTCTTGCTCCACTCATCCATACATGATAATGTCAGAGGGCAAAGCGGTACATGTCAGTCATTAGAGCAGTAGTAACAGAAGGAAAAGAGGTCTTAACATTTTAAATTCGCTACCTCATTTTTCTCCATAGCTACTACCAAGCCCCATGCTATGCTGTCGGTACTTGAGGGCAACCTGTGATGCGCACAATAATTACTGTTGTAACTACCGTCTGCTGTTAATGTCTGACTGCATGTAAATTATACATATATATATAAAAAACACTCAATGCAATTTAATATGATTTGCAGAGGTTTCAGTCTTTAATTGTCATGTTAAAGCCAATAGTACTGTATTCACCCGACAAATTAATTTGGCACACGGTGATGACACTTGCCTTTGATATGTACTCCACCATCCATTTCTCAAACACTGCCTTCAACAAACTGCAGCCAGACATAGCAACACAGCACCGATGGCCCCATTTCTTATGTTGCCAGATAGTCCAACACAAGGAGCGCCAGATGCTCCCCACAGTTCTATGTGACAAAGATGAATGGTTGCACTCTAACTTTATTCCTCACAGTTTAGAGGATGGAGTGTCAGCATACATCCTGGATGAGATTATTCTTAGGTATTTCCTACTTCTGTCAAGGTTGACCATTACCTTCTGTCTACCCGCATCTCTCCATCCAGACACTTGTGATTTTGCACTTTGGTACCTTTAACATGGTCTATAAAAATCTTTCCCCCTTGGGCTCATATGTCTCAACATCTCTGCTTGCTGTCCTTTTACTTCCTTCTTCCCTTCTAGCACTCTTGAGGAAACCTCCTCACTTGGACTAATGATCAAATCATAGACTCACTTCATGGTACTCACTGGCCCCCAATTATATCAAAGGACTGACTTCTTTAAAATAAGATCCTCATCCTCCTGCTGCTGAGGACACTTCTTCTCCTGCTACCTTCATTACCTGAGCTTCTCTATTTGTCGGTTCATTTTCTCACATTCCCACTGCTGCAGTTATTAAGGAAAAAGCCAAGCAATCATGACATCACCATAAAAAATTACAATACATTATTTACAAGACTATCAGCAGCTGTGACAGGTCAAAGAAGCAAAACGACGGCTTTTCAAATGGGAGAGCATTTACTTGAATAATAAGGTGAGAAAGCAAGCTCATCTGAGAATTACAAGCTTTTTAGTTCAGAGGTTTAGTCGCAGGATTGTGTGTTTAGGTTCATCAGAGACACATTTCGACATATGTCCCTCAGCTACCGCAGTTGTAAGAGAGAAGTAGACTCTTTAAGATGCAGCTTGTAAATAAGTCTATTCGGCATTAGCATTGAGATAGAGGGGAGTTTCAAACAGCACTGCGAATAAACATTGAGATTCAAAATTTGGTAGAAATGGCACATGTGTGCACTGAAACTCAGTGAAACAGAAAATTATAAACGCAGTGGCAAAATATATTCAGGACGATAATCACTTAAAACTAAACTGTTTTCCCCTGTGGCATCATCCTTCAAGAGACCTCAGCGATCTACTTGGTGCATTTGGGACTTCAAAAGTGATGCAGATGTCTTCCTTGAAAACTCAACCAACCTTCACTTGCTTGTGGAGCCACAGTGATGTAATGTTTTTAAGAAAAAAATACAAATGCAGAATTTAAATATTGTTCCCATCCCTTGTATTTCTTACGCCTTCTCCTGTCACATTGCATTTCTTTATATCAGGCTATGTTATATGTTGGACTGCTGCATGTATCATTAAAGAATACAGTGACAGCAGTTGAATGCAGTGTTGATTGTTGTCACAGCAGTGGATGACTGCCCGTGTTCTACACCAAATCTCAGTGGGAGGATGAGATCAAAGGATTTGTGAATGTGGTTCCCTATACAGTATGCATGTATGGCAGCAGAAGCATAGAGAAGCCATAATATGAAGGGTCCCAGAAGTCAAACATAAACTCACAGCGACTATCGATGAGGTCAGTGTGAACAACTTTGTGCATGTGTTTAGATCACTTCTAATGGTTAAACTACATGCAGGTTAACTTAATGTTTATGGTTAATGGTAACGGTTAATAGGTGTATTTCCATTCAACAACATGAGTGCATTTGCCTCTTAAAGTAACAGTTTGATAAATTTATTTCCATCCTATCTCATATTAGCATATAAATAGGAAACAGCTAGCACGGCTCTGTTCAAATTTCCTTCCATTACCGATAGCTCTCGCAGATTTACACGGTATGACTTGCTTGTTTACTGTGTTTTGTTGTCACTGCGACAATGTCAGACAACCTATTTTCAATTTAGGTTTTTTGAGTGGAATAACAAACATGATACAAATGATAATTTTCTCATTTTAATTGTATAATTTGCATAAAATGATTTTTTAAACTAACAAACCAGGGATACTGAAAGAACTTTTGCCACCTTCAGATGAGCTAGCTGTTCATCAATAGTATGCATGCAACAAAGTAAACAGTTCCAAAACTCAAAGACTGTTTGAGTATGTTTTTAAAGCATACGCACAGAAAATCAGTTCAACTTTTTTAAATATTTTAAATGCTACGTGACATGCCCCTCACTGTGAGTTTTGTTTTATCCTACCTTAACAGGAGAACAGGAACAGGAAACATGGAAGCATTTTAACAACTCATTACTGACAAACCTTTGTGCTACACATCCATGGGCTGCCACAAGGTTAACAAGCATGTTGGTGAATGTGAAGGTATCTCTGTAGTTTCCCCTCATACTACCCACATGCTGCCTACAGTTTCCAGTTCTTTCAACCTCAATCATTTGAGGTCTCCCTAATGAGACACGGACACATATTGAAGATTTTTCTGAAGGATACAGTTTTCGATTGGGGCCATGAAACTGGGACCAAGAAGATTTTAAACTCTCCAGCATAAATTATTTATTTAACAGCTCCTCTTCCTGCACTTGAATACCTTTTCGAGTAATTATTCCTCTTGAAATGCTTTCCCATACCTGCCTTGCCGTAGTGTCTGTGAAAACACAGAGAGAAACAGGATGGGATGTTGCTGTGATTGCTGTAAAGCTCCACACTGTAATGAGTTCAATCACACACCACACAGAAGATGGTTCAATTAAACAACCTTATGAAATAAACATGAGTCCTGACTGCAGAAAGCAGCTTCTTCCATGTGTTGACACTGACTACATCTTTCCTCCATAACATCTCCTAAAAAGTGTAATTACTTTGTCTGAGTGTGCAAACAAGTTCTCAGTATTGAAAAGAGGGAGAACAAGTTCTCTTTGCTCTCTTATCTATAGCAAGAATATGTAATGGATGCGTTTCCTGTCACAAATGTATTTTTATTTTTATTATTAGAATTGTCTTGTGTCCCAAAACTATGTCACCTAAAGCAAACAGTCGTTAGTCTGCTCCACAGTTACAATTGCCTCGTCTGCAGTCCCGTCTACAGTCTGGGGTCTGCTGGTGCCTATCACAACCGGCTACGGGCGAAAGGTGGGGTACACCCCGGACAAGATGGCAGCTAATCACGAGGCCACATGACAGACAAACATCCATACAAGCTCACATGCACGCCCCCACTCACAATCACACCAACAGACAATTTAGTGTAGACCAGTTCACCTAAATTGCATGCTTTTGGAGGTGGATGGAAGCCAGAGAACCTGGAGAGAACCCACAAAGACATAGGGAGAACAAACAAACTCCACACAGAAAAGAATCAAACCTGAAACCTTCTTGCTATGAGATGACAGCGCAGCCCACTGTGACATTGTGCTGCCCACAATCTATTGGATATACCTCAAAAGAAACCCAGTAAATGAAGTTTCATTCACTTATTATTAAGACTAGACAGACTAGCTAACAACGATTTAAATTACAAACTATTCTAAGCCTGAAGTGTAATATGAATTTTCATGCACATGCATAAACTAAAATGCTTGTCATGTAGGAGCATGTCATTTACATGTCTCTTCACAGCTACACCTAACTTTGGCTTAGTGTACTTGTGGGATTAAACCATGACCAAACACGTGGACTCAATGTAGCAGCTCCTTCGATAGCATTGCCTACTCAAAGACTCTAAACCACACATGTGAACTTCAAATGAACATTCAGCTTTTATATTGATTGTAATTACGCCTGTTCTGGTACCATACTACGC
Source organism: Antennarius striatus (assembly GCF_040054535.1). Lineage (NCBI taxonomy): Eukaryota > Metazoa > Chordata > Actinopteri > Lophiiformes > Antennariidae > Antennarius > Antennarius striatus. Next base: position 6,876,209 of record NC_090781.1, on the reverse strand, counting down.
GCATTAGCTGTGGCTCCTAAAAGGACACGTCACTGCAGTGAATAGTATCATCCAACTACCTGTATTTTCTTGAACCTATGGAGCAAGAACCACAAACAAACATATTATGATATTGATATTATGTGTAATCAATACTGTTAGCTAACATAAAACGCCTAAGAAAGAAAAGAGAGGGCACTGACAAGTTACGAAGCCATTTACTGCCCTTTGCCCTAGCTGAACCCGTCACCATGGGAATTGAATGACATATGCCAGGATTACAAATAAAGCCGTTCTATTGATTTAACTTGACCAATAGTTTCCTCAGTGTGGATCTCATTCTCATATTGTGCTGGTTTTCCATAGCTTTGCTTCATCAAAATGTGTGTGGCGGCGTTAAAACACGTGTTTTTGAAAATGCAGGTACCACAACCCCTTTAAGAATCCATGACAAAGTGGGTGCCAGTCATTTTCTGTTAATTAGCTATATGATTTTTTTGTATTATTGCTAATAGTTTCACTAATGTACAAACAAAGCATCATATTTTTATGCTCTTCATATGTTTCGTGTTCAAGTAGATGTGCATGACTAAAGGAGTCAGGCTGGCGCTTCTAGAATCTGCAGTCTGTCTCTTCATATCGTGCTCTACATGAGGGTAATAATCATTATTGCCCCTACCCTCTACCCTCTGACATTAAGATTATACACATTCCCCATGGATCCCTTGGCTTTCGGAAATCTTTGGAGGATTGTGGTACTTTTCATTAGACTGACACAAGGCTGAAGTCAGAGTGTAAAGCAGAAAGTGAGCACATTCAGCTAAATTGCTATGATTTATTTAACATTCTGCCAACATTCTCTCATCAACTCAAGTTAATAGAGGCCATATCAGGCAGCACCAGGCTGCAATGGTACCTTATGGCAGTCAGCACAGTATTAGAGCCTCCCACAACAAGCCTGGGGACTGTGCCTATTTGTGTGTGTTCTGCATGGGTGTATTCATCTCAGAGTTTGTGCGCAAGAATGACTGAGAAGTCTACTCTGAAACTTGGTTTGCTGGCTGGATACAAATGTCCCTGTAAGAACACAAAGACAATAATTCCCAACAAGGAAAATTCCCCAGTAATCTTTGATGTGTCATCCATTGAAAGGTTTTGAGGTTTTGTCATTCACCTTGTTGTTACATCTATAATGTGTTACTTCAGCCTGTATTACTTCCTCTGGGAATAGCAAATACACCCTCATCAGGTGAAAAGGTGTAAGAGTGTCTGACAGTGGTGAAACAGACACTCAGAATGCAATTAATGCGGAGGCCGGAGTGTAGGGATACGTAGGCTGTTCTTAGGCTTCAGTGGAAACCTCACTGAAGAGTTACAAAAAAGAAAAAGCAGCAGGATCACAACGTTAAAACCTCATTACAAACATAGTCCTTGATTGATTCAGAAAACGATGCAAAAGACTACGACCAGTACTTACTCCACATAAAGGCTCATGGTGAAAAAGAGGATAAATGCTGTAAGTGGGAGAGACAACATAGAACACCTCTGCATATTTCATTATATTATATAAGGCTGTTTGAATGTGTAGCGATCTATCACATTTCAAACTATCCATCACAAAATGCCTAATATGAAATACATTCTAACACACGGCTGTAAATGTGAACTTATTTTGTGTTTCTGCTTGTAAACATGGGCAGACTAATACCATCAGCTGTCGTTCACTTAGTTTCTTATTCCACTGATCCCCAAGATAATTCTGTTTCTTTGTCAAAAGCTATGAAGACATAAAAACAGAACAAAAAAAATTGAAACAAACAATAACAACTAGTAAACAATTCCTATGAAGAAGCCATGGTCAATACTCATCCTGTTTGTATGTTTTTGTAATAAGGACAAGGTATTCTATTTATCACAATGTGTTGTACCGTTTGTTATGCAGGTTGTGTTTTCATAAGTGTCTACCTGTGTGGCGTGGAGGCAGGTGAGGTAACTGGACATTTCAGTAAATTTTGATTACATGACGATTAACTCATCATAAAACCATCTTTAAGATCCATTAAACATTAAGCGAATCTGCAGCATTACAATTTACGCAGGATTCTGTGATCATCCTCCTTCATAGCATCACTATGATGCACATCATACAAAGTGTATTTCTGTGTTAGAAGATATCCAATCCTTTCATACCTCTGAGATCCAATCAAGAGCCATTGTATTTGCACTCACAAATAACAAGGTCAAAAGTGGGGTCCTGATCCAGTAAATAAATTCCAATGATTCCATGTGAAAATTCACGCTCACAATGTTTGCCCTCTGGACTGAGCGCATTCTTGGTTTTCTTGCCTCCCAGCTTGTTAATTTCTTTCATGAAGCATCCCATGTGTAAACTGGCTCCTGATTAGATGGCAAGGTTGAAAGTCAGCAGAGTGACACGTCACTTATTAACGACGGGGTTTATTAATGGAGAAAAAAAATATTTTCTGTGAGGGAGAGAGAGAGAGAGACAGAGAGGTAGGCAAACAGAGACAGATGTTGGTTAAGGTAAGTAGGGATCCATCACACATCACCTATTTCTGTAATTTCCCACTACATTACCATTTTCTACATCTTGGTCTAATGCACAAAGTCTGTCACAAGCCAGTGACAAGTGAATTATTTCCTTACAAAGCTTGTACAGCCCACCATCAGAAGATAAAATACTTTTCATCCATGTATTCTATTGACTGATTACTAACATACACATTCCGTGGCGCACAGAACAGAAACGTTCGAGATAAATGCACGGCAAACAGAAGGTGATATAATTTGACACCCTTTTTCGATGACAGTAAGGAAACATACGTCCTTTAAACAGATGAAACCCCGCCTTGATGTTCCGCAACGCTTTCCATTCGCCACGTCCCTCGTCTCCATCAGTAGCGAAGGAAACTCTCTGCGTAATGCTTGTGGACACCAGGCGGATAAGGCACAGTTCCAACCTCTGCTTTACTTCTCTGAAGAGCAAAGCGGAGGGGGAAAAAAAAAAGTATTCCTTTAGATCTTTTCCAAACAACCGAACAACAGTTAGTGATTTTACTATTTAAATATTCCTTTATTCCTGTGCAGTTTTTTTTTTTTTAACAGTTTTTACTAATGCCTCGCACCCGAGCCGCTACACTCAATCTCCAAGAGTAAACAGTGTGTAAAGCAAATGACGGATACAGTGGGAACTAACTGAATGCTCTTGGATGTAACAGTCGGTGCCTTTAAAAGAAAGATTCAGTCAAACTTATGGCGTGAAGGTAAGACAGTTCTTTTTTTCTCTTTCTTTGTGATGCGCCTGGGAATAAATCAAGAAAACACACTGCTTTATTCCACATCTCCAAAATAATTATCCCGCTACAGCCTATATAAAAGCAATTCTACACAGCAGGTATCCAAACCAGTCCATTCCTTAAAAAGAAATCTTCTGATTCATCCCTTCTTATTTCTCAATTTTAACTTTTAAGTTAATTTTCCATTGAAACGCACTGAACGCGCTGAGGATTTATTTTTACGCGATGGTTACAGCTGTGATACAATTTGGTGTCAAACAACTAAAAGCAAACATTTTGTGCTTAATTGATCCGAGGAGACCTGTCCTGAATGAGTTGTAGTTTAATTCTTCACATGTGGCAGTATGCCCGGCTGACGCCGTCCTCCCAACCCACGGCGCGTTGCTTTCAGATGTTTGTGCTTTCCAGTCAGTAATTAGCGCTCGGCTCTCCAGAGGCTGCCGTCCTCGACACAGAGCTCCGTGCAGGGCAGGAGACGGCTGCTCTGGCTGCAGATCCCGTCCTACACCCTATCAGTGCTTGTTCAGCTGCTCTAAGGGAACAAAAGCAGGTATTATCAATGAGGTTTCAGTTTCCTGTTATCCCCATGGACGCGTCTGGGGAAACTGTCATGTAGATTTTATTGCGACCTTGTCTTATTTTTTGTTTGTTTGTTTATTTATTTGTTTTTTTGAAGGTGGTTGTGTATGTACTATGACGACTCTGCTCTCCTGTTTTTTATTGAGCTATATTTTGGTGTCTCTCAACTCAACTGGAAATAGACTGTGTTTGTGTGCGTTTTTTCTTTGGGGATCATTATGCAGCGTTGTACCGTGTTCCAAATGTCATGTGACAAAGAATGATTTTTGCATTTCTGCTGTATTGATCGTGCTGTGGTCACTTTTTATTGAGTTAGTAATAACCAAACGGGGAAAAAAAGGAAAAGAAGTAAAAAAAAACCGAAGTGATGAGCTAGTGGAAAATATTTCTATACTATCTATAGTTAAAAAACAATGTGCTCATATTTGAGGTTGTGGATCCCTGGACGATTCAAACGTGATTATAAGTTTCCAAATTAGGGATTTTATTAAAAAAAAAAAAAAAAAAAAGAGCAGGTTTTGTATGGCAAGAAAAAAAAAGAGTTACAATATTTAAAGAATTAATGTGAATGATTTCATAATAGAGGGAAGAGAACAGCTGCATGTACCTGCATTTTAAATTTAAAATCAAGATATCCTATTTGATGCTGAGCCCAGTTCTTCTCCGTCAGATGACCTTTTTAAAGAGAAATTCTGCTTTCATATAGATTCTAGAATTTCATGTCTTCCATGTGTTTAATGTTCTTACCAGTGAAACAGCTCTGCTTGAGGCTGTGCTCGTCAGGTACAACTGACAGCTGCATTGAAACAAGCTTCTTGGATGCTTCCAGATCATTTCCTATTCTGCTCAGTGGATTATTTTAATTAGCATCAAGAAAATAAGATCTTAAGAAGGACTCAGATCAGAGCATGTCATGTGTGGTTCTGTTATCAATTTGCATTTTGGGAGTGACTGGCTTACATGGACATATTTACATCAAGGGGCTTAAAGCAAAACCTCATAATGCAGCTGGTCAGTCAATAGTTCCATTTGAATTCAACACACAGTTCCCAAGAGAGATGACATGGATTGAAAAACAGTATCACTGTGTCACAGCCTGTGCTTAATAAATCCAATTACAAACCTAAACAAATGTTGCCTGTTAATGATATTCTGGTATCCATTTTTCTGTGGTCTGAGAAATCCCAAACTGATTTTATAAAACAGACATGTGAAAGCTTTTCTCCCGAGGAATCTTGTTAGTCCTTTGTCAAGTGTGCTGAAAATCATATGAAGTACCAATATGCTTAAACTTAATGCATTGTTTCCAGTACAATCTACAATACATAATTCACAGAAAAAGAAACTGTGGGAAATGTGAGGATCCGTATTTCAGTTGTTGGGTATTTTACAACGGTCTTAATGCAAAGAAATTATTATGACGTGTTCTTCATGCTTAGATGGTCATTTGTGGTGCTTGCATAAAAGTCATACTATCTGGTCTGGTCTGTAAAGGTGGAATCACATGGAGCATTGCGGTACTACTGTTTGTACCAAAATAAAAAAGAACAAGAAGCATGCACGCAACTTCAACCTTTGCACGTGTCCCCCCCCCAAAAAAAACATAAGTGACCAAAAAATGCATCATGTAACTTGAGGTAAACTGAAAATCTGAGCAGAAGCTAAAGCACAGTCCACCAACCAGAAGCTTAAAATAGCTTCCAGATCACAGGTAAAGAGAACAAATCTAACCCTAACCCTGCTTCAAATCTTATGCCTCCATTTGTATACACACATACAGTATATTATAGGCTACTGCATGTGGGACTTGCTTTCATAGTGTGTGGATTCCAACAGTGTATTCTCATCTTAAATTGGATTCTGCTTCTATGCAGACACCAGAAAGGAATGACTCAACTCATATCACTTCATTAAAAATACCTGTCTGCTTTTTCACATGACTAAAATGAAAATTTTAATGTATTTCCTGTTTTGTCCGAAGTGTTACTTTGGCTGTACTTATATTTCTATGTCACTATTGTTACCCGTGCTGACTGTCACATCCTTAGATGCCACCTTTGAGCGCTTAAAAAATCTTACAAGGCTCTCTTTGCGACAAAGCCTTTTTGTTGCTGGTGTCCATCATTGGGCTTTTTATGCCATATGGGAACTCCATTTTCAACATATTTACATACATTATGGCATGAATGCACCTCTACATTCAACGTGGCCTTGTTGAGTATGCCATTAGGAACTCTGATGCATGTGGCACATCTGTCATATAGTGTTTTGAAAGACAAATCAATTTATTGTATCTGCTGTCTTTGACTATATTGGATTGGCCTACATTTCCAATCTTTTGAAACCCATTCTCCATTCGGCATGTCAAATACATCAACACTTTGGGGACCAGAATCATCCCTGACTCAGTGGAGGAACCAATTAGGTCCAAAAGCTGATAGGAGATCCATCAAAACATTGCTATTGCCCAGGTTGTCATAGAAAGTTATGCCATCTAGTGTGTTTGTGTGTGCATTAATGGTGTTTCCATTTACTTATCAATCTATACATCAACACTGCAATGTATTAAGTAACAAAAGAAACCTTAATGAAGATGTTTTACACTGTAAAACAATTGGTTTGTTATTGTGTAATGAAAATACATATTTTTGTGACTAATTGTCTTCAATGTCACACTTTATTTTTGAGAGCCTACAGTATGTAGTGATATGTTCACACAGCACTTTATTCCTTTCTCTTACAGGGCAGTTGATAAAATTTGAACAGCACCACCACCTCCACAAATAATTCTTTATATTTGGACTACATGTACATGCAAATAGAGAAAGGTGTCAAGTGACTGGCTTGTTGTTAAACATGACTAAAATAGCTTATAAACACTTACATGAGATGCTCTGTTAGATAGAAATACAAATTTTTAACTTGATATAAAGTACATTGTCCTTGGTCTTTGGATGCAACAGGCAGTCAAAGCTAAAAGAGCAGTGAACCTTTCCATGCATACCCGCCCCCACCCCTGGTCACCACACACACACACGCACGCACGCACGCACACACGCACACACACACACACACACACACACACACACACACACACACACACACACACATTTCGTTACGGCTACACTGTCCAACGACATCATGTACCTTTTAGTAAATCTTTGTGTGCTAGGATGCAGACACACAATGAGTGCATGTAGAGATAGTCAAATGTGTTCTATATAGCTTGAGACAGCATCACAGGGAAATGACTTTTAGATTCATTTCCAGGTCCTCAGGAGAATTAATTCTTTGAATGTTTCATCTACACCAATGAAATGCACAGTGATTGTCAGGATGGCTATTAGAGGAGACAGGAAGGAACAGGAAAAAATAGCAACTGTAGACAGAAAGAACAGGCATTACATGAAATTTATCATCAATGATCTTCTTTTGTAATGTGATTGATCTGAAGACCCAGGCACAGGAACACACAGTTTCTGTAGTAGTGCTAATTCCAAATCACCCCAGTTCCAGCAGATGGTGCCTGACACAGTCTAACCCCGAATGTGTGGGAAGAAAGATTATCTACACTCCTCAATCAAAATGTATTTGTTCCTGAATCCCAGGGTTTTAAAGGCCAAAAATTAAAAGGTGAAAATGAGATGAGACTGAATGATTACTCATACAACACCCATGTTTCTATAGTCTGTGTGCCATCTTCAAAATAAAAGCCTGTCTTGTTCTCAAGAGCCTTCCATTACATTTTGTTCAAGTGTGGGAGTCTTTTGTTTGGTGAACAAAACAAGCAGATCCTCCTCTCTGTGTGACCTTTTGGTCCTAGCTTTAATGAATTATTGTCTAATCACACACTTGCTTAGCAAATTCTAATCTCTTAAAAACACTGACAGAAAATAGTGGATGGTATCATAATAGCTATCAAGGTCTTCCAGTGAGCTATTTGGACATAGTGTCTACCCTTGAATGCTATAATCCTGCTGCGCTCATAATGGAGTGTGCATCACAGCAGTGTACATTGAGTGTAAATATGTATATCTCAGATGTATACACTTAAATCTCTAAAATAGAAAATGAGTTCACAAAACTGATTAAAAAAACAATACAATGAAATAAAATAAAATAAAATGACTTCTGTTTTGGCATGTTTTCTCAAATTACAGAAGATACTAGACAACATGTACATTTATTTAACCCTTATTCAGACGGTTCCCACTCGATATTTGCGTAAAATAAATGGTAAAATGTAGTAATCGTACTAGTATTTGAAGAATGATGTCACTTATAGTGTTGTAAGGTTATAAAGTGTTAGCATTATTAGTGTCACTTCAAGAAAGGACAAAAGGTCCTCCTACCAAAATGTTCAGGTGATTAAGTTTATTTATGACAAGGACCATGTCCAGAACAGAAAATATGCCTTGACCCAGATTAAGCTACCTGCACATAATTTCCATCTGTAATCCCCGACCACGTGAATGAGGGCATTCATACACAAACTACAACACACTGCATAAGAAACCTAGTACACACACAATCATACATTGAGAAATTAAAAAAAGGTGTCATGATTTTTAAAAAAAATATTGCTGACAAGATTGATGAGTTAAAATCAATTTAATAAACTCACACAAGAAAATATGGAAGTTGGCCGATTTTCCAGATTGACAGGGAGGTCATTCCATTACTTAAATGTTCTGTAAGCAGAAAAAAAAAGATGGCGCATATACAGAAAACAAATGATTAAACTGGAACATTAGAAAAGAAAATTAACGGAAACATTGATAATAATTTCTTAATTTGCAATATTCTCAGATTCAAATAATTGTACCAAAAAAACATAATAGTATTGTAACACCAGTTTATAAACCTAAAGTCTATTAGATGTTCCACGCCAAAGCAGTGCATTGCCATATATCATAAGAAAGCAACAGAAGAGGTTGGAGTATAAATTCATTGGAAGCACATATACACATCTACTTTACACATACTTCTGTTCTGACTGGATATTAAATATCTATCTCTTTTGTTAAATAAAAGTTATTTCTAGGACTTATCTTCATCATATGTTTCTTTTCCAACTGTCCAACAAAAGCATTTCATCTTTTGTTTGAGTTCTATTATGTCACAGTAGCTGCTGAACTACTTGTCCATTGCCTCAGTGGAGACACGTTAGAACTATTGCTAAAATAGCATCTGTCAAAATCAATTTCCATGTCCATTGTTGTTGTGGTTATAATTTATTCATTTTCCATAAGTGCTTGTCCTTAGGCAGACATTGGGAAAGCTGGTGGACACACTCTGAATGGGTTGACAGTTCATCACAGGGCAGGGATACAGAGACAAACGATGATTCACAGTCACAGTCACACCTATGTGTTCTGTACTGTTCAGTCACTGATTCATCTGTGTTACCTGTTCAAACCAGACACCACACAGGAAGACTGTGTGGTGTCACTGCCGACTTCTACAGAAGCCATTACAATAGTAAAAAATTTAAAAAAAAATAATCTGTAACTCGGCATAGATTGGTGATAACATGTATATTTTGTGTTGTGTTTACTGCTTTTAACCATCCAAATGTTTGCTGAACTGTCCTCACTGAGAAACGTATCAGTGACTGACGTAGCAGCTTCAAAACTATGACATCAGAAAAAGTGTCTGACTGAGAAAGTATTTAAATGCCTACTGATCGCAATTCATCTTCACCCATTTATTAAACTGCATGTCTACCTCCTGCACATGAATGAAGCAAAATTGGAGTTGCTTTAGAAGGGGGGGGGGGGGGGGGGATCATCACCTAGTGTTGCCACCTAGTTATTGTATCCTAACCCTGCCCTGCTCTCTAATAAAGATTCTATGAGAGTGTGTGAGGATTATTCTGTGGTGTGGGCAAAATGCAAGTGATATTAGAATCCGCTGTTTTCAGTGAATCTCTTGTGTGGCCAAGGCCACCAGCACCATCCAGGTCTGTGCAAGATATGCATAACCTCCCTGAGATGATTACGCAGTAATCAGTGTTGGATGATGGCCAAGAATATGTCTCATTTGCTTCTTTTTTATTCCTTCTAAAGAACTGTGGTTGCAGACAAATACAGTAGTGCTCTCACATTATCTGGAGAATACAAACTTTCCTTTTTGCAGGAAAAGTGTCTCTAGAAAAGGCTGGTACAGGGAAATAATTTTTAGGAATGTTGTGCGAATCAAATGTGTTTTATATGTGTAGTCAAGACTGTTTGTTCTGTCAGAGCTCCTTTACAATCTAATGAGAGCCTCATTAGATCAGGGTTTGTGTCCCTCCCCACTCATTTTCCTCCAGTGGACATATGGTTTTACCTTAAAGGCTTAGGTTGAGTAAGTAATGGTGAAAATCACCTCTCCAATAACCTTTATGTGTTTCTGTATCAATAACGTTAATGCACGGCCAGCATTTATGCCCAGAGGACTTTTGGTTTGTGGATTATGCCTCAGAATTGTTTATCTAGCCCTTTGTGTTCCTCTCTTCTCTCAGTGTGACTTGCCTTGAGGCTTTCTGTACGTTCCTCTGAATTTCATTTGTTGTCATCACTTGCCTCTGTGACATGTCCCTCACCAGTGGACTCTGAATTCCACTTCATTGCTCAAATAAATGGATCTGTTCTGTGTGTTATTTTTTAAATTTTGCAAGTCAAATCAGCTCTTATGGTGTTAGCATCCTGAAATAAAAAACAAAACAAAACTGCTTTTATGTTCTTGCCCCTCCTCCACATCCTCCTCCTCTTTATCCTCCTCCTCTTCTTCTTCCTCCTCTTGCTCATGACACTCAGTTGAAATATTAAATGTCTCAGATGTAAGTTTCCTGAAAATGAGATATTTTTATCTGTGTTGGTTCGAAGAGCATAAAAAATTGTGGCTTCTAAAGAATTTTTATCTTTCAGATGAAAAAAATAACAACAGACAACTGTGTTGATTATCATTCATTTACCATGCAATTGTTTTTATGTTAAATGCTAATTACCTTGTCTCATGCCAAACCAAACTGCCACATCTACAGACATTTGGAGGATGTCACAAGAAATTATTTTACGATAATGTGGGCAAAGAGAAAGGTAAAATGACTTCAACACAATGGTAATGATGCAGTAATTACTACTCTGAACGTGGAGATTTATTTTCAGCAGCATAAAAGTCAGCAGCAGCCACCACCTACTCAGCCAGTCTGTATGAAGCAGTCACACATGCGATAGCCACCCTCTTCACGCAACAAAAGGGAGATCTTTTCCAAGAAAAGGAATGCACAAGATAGTCATTGACTCTGCCAACATCAATGATTTTGACCTGGCAACTAAGAGGGCTGTGGCAGATAGAAAACTAATTAGGAAGGAGGCTATCGCAGAGTAGCATCAGACACTTTGATGGTATCGACAGAATGGTATCAGCTTGAGGTTTTGCTTTCCATATATTGTGCTTTATTGGGTCACAATGACGGAACTGTAATGTGTTGTGTTTGTGTTTGTGAAAGCACTTGATTCATATGTGCGTTTGATATGAAACTGTGGGGGTAAGTCTGTATTTATGTGTGCTCGATGCAATTTTACAATTGAATATTGAGATTTCAATATAGCAAAAATTCAGTATAACCAAAATGGTGATTAAATTGAGCCTATTGTGAGATTAATAGCCCAATTTATTGCAAGGTTTAACAAAAAATGACCAAATAACTACTGTGTGATTTCAATTGCATACTTAAACACCGTTATTGGGTTTTCTCTCTTTCAGTAAAACTATAATTGGCTCTCTCAAACGATAATATGACAGCTAGTAAATTAAAAACTACTGCTTTATATTTTTACAACTGTAGTATCCATGTTTGAAAAAAAAATTAGATGATTCAAACTCAATTTGCTGGTTCAGCAACCTGACAGTGATGTAATGAATCCCTCTTAGATATTTCAAACAATACTTTGTGTTATCAAATAACAAAGAGAACGCATTAGAAACAAAACCATGTAAGTGGATGTAGTTGGGTACAAGACTGATGCTCTCAATTCTGCTTCTTATCTTCTTTAGTTGGCTAACTCCAGGGATCTGGCCAGTATGCAGACAAAAACCTTGTCACTAAGGTGAAAATAGAGGATGGCCAGATAATGCCTGCTTTCATAGATCGCTGGTGGAGTCACCTGGGAATAAGAGCATGCAGTTAGATGTAAGACTGAGGGATTGTGGGTAGAATCTGAGGTCAGGCTATTTAAGGATTATATCCAGGACAGGTCAATCGCCTGCAGTTCAAAGGACACCTCGATGGCTACAGAACTGTTGAACCAATTTAATGATGGATACACTGCAGCTGTTTCTCTGTAGACCATTTCTTAAATAGCAATAATATTTTTTGTTAAAAAATAAATTTAGGGCCCCTGAGTAGGTTGGAAACAAAACTACATACAGGTTGTATGATCACCTGTCTTTGTTTGTAATAGGACACTGAGACTGAAGGCTAAAAGTCTCCCCTTAGAATTCTGCTTCTTTTAAGGTCATGATTCATGTTGCAGTAAATAAGTGAGTAAAACAGAGCATTGCACTTATAATGTGTAGCAGAGCTGGCTAATACAGGTATCACAGCGAAGAAGTACAGCGCTATTAGAAATAAATATGTACAGTACTTATTTGATGCCGTATATAAGACACATATTTTCACTTTTGAAAGGCACAAAGCTTTTACCTTTTTGACAAAATAATTCAAGAGCAACATGCTCATGCAGTGTTCATAAGTTTTTATAGAAGTTCACATTAAAACACCACTTTTGTGTACCTAAATCTATATGACTTGTTTTGATGACCCGGTTTTCAGTATTTCTGCTAAACAGAGCTCAAAAAGCCTTGGGTTTGTGCAACTCGTTGCAAGACACACTTCGTTAAAATGACTGAATCAAAAAGGACAGGACAGTAAACAAACATATATTTTAAATGTACCTGAAGGTTTTTGTTACTACATGCAAAGCATTTAGAAAATTTTGTATATTTTACACTTTAAACTTACATATATACATACGTACATGCTCATATATTGGTGAATGACCCTTACTATTATTTAGGTTGAAAAGTTCTTTTTTAATTAAATGTAAAGGTGTTTCATGATTTACTTTCCGTTTACTTTCAGGACTTGTCTCCAACACATAAAACACCTGAAAAAGTGTTAGATGATGAAGCCAAAATAATTCATGCACATACTGTTGTATTGTACCTTACAATCCTGACAAAACTTGGCGCAACAATTCTCTCATAATTTTAACTACAATAGTCCATCTGAGTTGTTTTTGGCATCACTTTGGCACTTTTTAAATTCACTGGCAGGTTCGTATAATCGAGCATGAAAAACACGTGCTGGCCTGCCTTAGGTTCTATCCGTGAAGTGAAAGCTCTCAGTCACATCCTGGTTATTTCATGTATCTGACTCTCAGTGTAGGAGGACTTCCTGAAGTAGCAGCTTATGGCCAGCTGCTCCTGTTTCCACTCATTTTCTTCTAAACTGAGAAAACAATGGAGGATTGCAACATCCCTTACAGGTGTCTGGCAGTGGCTGTTCAATATGTCCCCAGACAGTTGTGACTAAAACAATAGACGCAAATTGAAGAGTCATTTCCACAAAAGAGCAGAGAGAATGATTACCAATTACAGAGCTTCAAAAGATGACAAAGCAAAATGAACTTCAAAAATAATACCTAATGTGACACCATTAGCTCATCTTTATTTATGAAGCATAAGTTGTGAAAAGAACGCAGTTGTCCAAATCACAAAATTGCGGCAACTATTAAATTAAGACAAGTGACTATTGATTGGCAACAGTTAAAACTAGATTATCTAGAAAGGACAATTTGATCTCTGAAAAAATAAACTCTTGTTTTAAAATATTAATAATCAATAAATAAGTTTATGTGTGCAGCACTTATCAAATCCAACAATGCCCTATAACAATTAAACTATAAAGTCCAAGTCTAAGTCAAGGGTTGAAATTCATAGACAGCAACCAAAAACAGACAAACATCATAGAAAACGAGAGGTTCCTAGATTTTATACCAGAAACCCTCAGGCAGACAGCCAGAGATCAAGACAGATGGAAAAGGTATAACTAGAGGGTGATCAGATGGTCTAAGAAAGTTCTGGAATTTAATCAGACATGCAAAAACTGAGGTATGACTGGAGGCCATCAGACTGGAGGCTAACACGCTAAGATGTAAAGTGAAATCTATCTAGCTCTAAGCAAGCAACATGAGATTCAAGGGGAGAATCAGTGGTGTTAAGAAGCCCACTCACATGGCAAATTTCCAAGACACCTGCCATATTAACAGCCATCAGTCTAAAACTAGAAAAAAAAAATTACCTAGCCACATATTAAGGATAAACTGCTGTAGAAAAACAGATATGTCATCACATGAAGCGCATGGCAAGACAACAGAGCATCTGGCAAACAGTGAATGGGAATTGTATGGTGTGGACTGAAGAGTGAACAGGTGACAAAATGCACAGATTCGGTCAGGTCACGGCAGAGTGCTGACAGCAGGTGTGTAATTGGGTGTGACAGCCAGGCGATGGGGACAAGGACTGAAAATGTGAGGACATCTGGTGGAGTCTTTGAGAAAAACAGTGAATGATGCTGAGGAAGTGAGAATGTGAAATGAAAGGCTAGAATGTGATTGAGAGGCTGACTCAGATGAAAATCAATAATGCACAATCTCAGAACATGAATGAAATATAAAATTCTATCACCTACTAAGATATTAAATCTATTGCTTTGTTTATTATTTATTTATTGCTTTGAATTACTCCAGCATACATAGAAGCCATTACTTATCCTTGTTTTATAGCTACATTTCTGGTTCCCTTAGTGTTGATACACCTCCTGTAAATGATTTATACATTCCTAAAACAGTTGGAATAGTGGATAGGGAGATTTTTACAACATGTTATCTATGTATGGTACTGTCTCAAATAGGACTCTTCAGTTTGAAGATGTGGTTTACTTCTTTTTGTGTTTGCTATTTATTTCTGGGGTTATTGTTAGCCCAGTGCCATGAATTAATCTCACAGACAAAATCACACCAGACTAGGCGCAAGGCCAATTTCTCAGATATCAACTGTCTTAGAATTTAGCTCCTTTTGGCCAAGTTTCTTCGGGCATTTTCTATCCTTGAAATCTTACAAAAATGATCAGACACATTTTCAGAGGATATCACTGTCTTCCTTCCTTTGATAATACTGTTCTAAAATAATAATAACCATGGTTCTCAATCACTGGTCATGTCTGTGATCAAAATCAGCACTGGAATAATTTTGACTCAATCATGGATTTTTCAAATCAGTTCGTTATCTGTTTGGTGTTTTGGTCACTCAAAGTAGGACCTATTGCCATGTCAGCGATGAGACTCTATTCCCCAAATTTTCCCCTTACATTGAGAGTGCAGCACAGGTAGATTTACAGAAGTACATGTTTGGACAAACAGTTTACATTCTTCAAATGTAAATAGACATAACCCTTTCAAAACTTTAAATCTTGTATATCATCCTGGCTCCAGACTTTCCAATATTTTGCCTCACATCTGAACCATCTGACCCCCATTGTTATCCATCCCTCCATTTCCTTGAAGACCAGACAACCGTAATCTTCTCGCCTTCAGCCACTTTTTTACCTTGCGGGTCACTGGTGTTGCTGGAGCCTATGGGCGAGGGGCGGGATACACTCCAGACTTGTCACCAGTGCATTGTGGAGCCACGATTGTTATCTTTATATCCATATCCAAAACTCATTTCTGCTTTAGGTCGGTGTTTTTTGTCTCACAAACGAAAGTGTATTTCCATGTGTCTCCTTTAGTGTCTCTCCTGCTTCTCCTCACATTCCCCTCCTGTCCTCTCTTTTGATTGTGATATTTCTTTGGCAGCAGGCAGCAGTACATGAACAGGTCAAGCACTGCAGGGACTCAATAGCTTCCATAGGGCACTACATTAAAATAGGTTAGACTGTAATGTATATTACCATTTTGCTGGCATCCAATTGAAGACTCCATGAAGGCTCCTCTTCGTTGACCCTGACATCTCACTTACCTGTCGAGAAGGACATGAATATTATTAAAAACAGGCACAGGTCACAGAGGACACATTTAAAGAACAGAAGACACTGAATCCAGGAAAGAGCAGAGGTTTATAAGCAAGCAGCAACTATCAGGCCAGCAGTGACAATGATTTCAAGAACTGTAAGTAAGGAAGTAGAGCAGGCAAATAAATAAGGTTAGACAGCACAGGGCATCTGCAGGATACACACACAGTCTGGTGCCCCAGAGCAATGCTTCTGCATTCTTATGGTGCACTCTTCCTTCACATATTCCCTTGCTCTTTCTCTTTTTCTGCTCACATTTCTCTTTTCTGTGAACTGAACTCATTTTATGCTTTCCACTGGTAACTTTTGTCATTAATTTAAATACCTTCTGTTCTCAAAAAATGCTCAGTGCTCAAATTTTGATGCAGCAGTTTGCACTATGTCATTAACATACATATAGTATTTATACTGTTTACATGTGGTTTCAACACCTGGATGTTAATATGATATCCGTGCGCCTATTTAATTGATTTTTGTTTTTAAATATTTCATAATCAATGTAACAACATTCTAAAGTAAAAACATTAGACATACACTCCTATACTGTAATGACTTTTTCAGGTTTTTAGTCAAATCCACAGTTTAAATTATGTGTATACGATCTTTTTTGTTCAGTAATGTAATCATTGCAGTGACATTGAGGTATACTTTAGGTTATACAAAGCCAACCTTTATAAAATATTCACGAATTGCAAAGCAAGTCCGTCCTTTCCAAGTGCAGTATGTCCTTGAAAAAGAGAGACTGTTTGGACCTTCTGAAAAGGAATCTATATAGATTATTAAGCGTCATTGTTTGCTAAGGATAACTTGCATGTGTACTAAAAGTAACCCCGATAATCATGTTTAATCAGCATTTCAGTATATCACATCATCATCAGCATTGTTTTTCCAAGATTAAAAAGACCTAAAACAATTGCAAAGAAAGACATCAATGTAGAATATTGGTAGAGATGTTGATCCTGTTACAAATTCATGTAAACATGAATACATAAACATGTATTCATGAACACATAACATACACACATTGGGAAGTTTAAATCACTTTATAATACAATGGTTAAGGGGACAAGATCATTTTTTGTGATATATTTCTGTGAGGCAGCTGTACTGCACCGGTTGTGTAGATTACTTTCATCTCATTTAATCAAGTAGTTGATAACTCCAAATAAATATCATCCAGAAATGAAATGATGTGTCTGGTGTAGCGGAAGTGGTGAGATTTCCATCTTGCTGCAATCTTCTATAATCTTTTTAGCAAGTGGCAGGCTAGCAGGCTACTATATTGAGTGTATGTGCAATGTGTCGTGACTTCTAATTTTGACTTCTAAAATATGAATATGAACAGAGAAGGACAAAAATAGTACTTTAAATAAGGAAATGCTGCACTACATTAGTTTTTGAAGGAGTATGAAATTATAGCATACATAATATTTTCTTCATGAAATATTCACATGACCAAGTATTTGACATCAGTCTGGAAAAACAATTGGACATGTCCTTCAACCAAGAAGAGTGACTCAGGAAGTCAGTCTATAGGTCGATTAATTTTAACTCAATTTTATAAATATTAGTGTTGATAAGTTTTAGGTCGAAGAAGTAATTGTTTTATTCAGTTACTAATAGCATATGCCCACAGTGAATGACTTTTAAGTGAGCAAAACGTACTGATTTCATGCTATGCATGGACGCATTGTCTGCTCTCCCTCAGTTTTTTGCAGTTGTGGCCATGCTCAAAGACGTGAATAATGATGGCAAACACTCATAACCTTACATTCACAATAAGGTAAAGGCACAACATGAATAAAGGAAAAAGTAGGGGTAGGAAATTATATGCTGGTTTGTGGGGATGGAATTATATGCACAGATAAAATGGGTCAGAGGTAGATGGGGATTTAAAGTGTATTCTAGTCTGCAGGTGAAACAGCCTGAAAAACTAGAAACCCATTTAAGCTGTGAGTGGGAAACAAATGGAGTTTCAGAAAATGGAGAACGACATACATGTTAATCTAGAAGGGTGCTAAGAAAGTGCCTAAATAAACCTTGGTTTTGTATTAAGGCGTGCCTGTCTATTTTTCATTTTAATTTTAAAAAGATGTGATATATATGTACAATACACACACACACACACACACACACACACACACACACACACACACACACACACACACACACACACACACACACACACACACACACACACACACACACACACACACACACACACACACATACTGTATATATCAAAGCAACCAGTAAAGTGTTCTCTTTTTCAAGTACCCATTACACATTCTACATTCACACTAATGGAGCAGCCATAAAAATAAGTGTTACATCCAAGGCTATGCTATTGACCTGCATCCAGAGTGAACCAGCAACCACACCACTGATGAATAACCGGCTTCTGAACCACCAAACTGTAAACATCTTTAATCTACTTTTTTCCCCACCAGAACCACTAATTAAATATCTGTCTGTCCACGGCTCTACTTTACATTTGTATTGTCTTGCCTTTGACATGATGTTGTGTTTTTCTTGTTTACATATTTTCAACAAAATGACATTCATTGGAAACAACAATTGTTGTTTTTCAGTGCAAACCTGTTAACTGCAGCACCTAAACAGCATGCAAAAATATCCTATCCCAGGTATGTCTATACCACTAATCCATTTTACTGACAGAAAAGAAGTTATAGTCTCTTAAAATTGACTTTTTCATGTCAAAATATTGCAGGAAAAATAAATGTAATGACTATTTGACCTGCAATATAGGCAGGTCAAATAGTGAATTTGGCACCCCTGCTCTATAGAGTTTTATTCAACAAGGAGAGCTCTTGAACAAGGCTTTAACAAGTATTCCCCCAGACTTTTACTACCATGCACATGGGGGATATTTCTTAAATACCTTTCCGTCTGCATAGGGTTCTGTAGGCAACTGTGTCATCCAAGCAATGTAAAGTGTTGCACAAATCATTACTCAGTGGTTATGTGTCAACAAATGTGGCAATTTGTACTTTTAAAAGGCATTGAATAAGAAAGCTGCAAAGAAATCAAAATAAGATGGGTACGTTTTATATTTTGTCTTTACTGTTTTCACTATAATGGAAAAGTGGTGAAGAGCATTTGCTGGGCTGCTGACACACAGAATGTTTTAATGTGAATCACTATCTGAGCACAGCTGTTTGTTTGCAAGAAAACTCTGTACTTTTAAACACACTGTACTTTTAAAGTTCTAACAAAGACTTTAATTTTCCTGAAAACTCTTTTGAGATGAGCCCATTTTCCCAAAAATAATGAAAAAAAAAAGTTTATACTGGCTATGTTGTGCTGAAGGGACCTTGCATTTAAGTAGTTCCTGGCCACTTTCCAGCAGTTGCTTGAACTTCTGACAGTTCCTAATTAACTACTGAATGTCTTGATTTGAATTTAATTAAATAAGCCAGATTCTTTTCATTTGGCTGTAGTTTGGGAATATTGAAGAAGCCTTTCACATCACCATACGAACATTTGGATGGTATCCCTCTAATATGACATGATAATATGGTCGATAGACTACTGGGTGAAGACGGGAGTAAGAGATCCCATAGCTCTTTTTTCTCTATTTACTTGTAGCAAATGTTTACAAGTATGAAATTTCATTAAAACATGACATTTTTTTCTTTGTGTGTCTGCATGTTTACAGGTCCTGTTTTCGGCCTTCATCACTCACAGCTAATGGATGTTTTTACACAATATGCCTCCAATGACAGTCTCTACGATAACAGAACATGGAGCTTCAATGAAACTGATCGAGACCAGAAGCATCCTTACAACTACTATGCCATGCTGCTTACTCTGCTTATCTTTGTCATCGTCTTTGGCAACGTGCTGGTGTGCATGGCTGTGTCCAAAGAGAAAGCTCTACAGACCACCACCAACTACTTAATTGTCAGCCTTGCCGTTGCTGACCTTCTAGTGGCCACGCTGGTTATGCCCTGGGTTGTCTACTTAGAGGTAGGATGTCAAACATACATTTATGCTCTTTATACATGGTAGGAAAAAAGATGCTGACATGCCCTCTTTTCTATCTGTCCTAGTCTTGTGTCATTGACACAGCATTAAGGAAACAAAAGGAAGTGATTTGCAGAAATAAAAGGTTAAAATAATAGCAAGTATTTTATGTATACTGCAACTCTTTGCAAGGTAAAACATTATAAGCATATTCATTCTGGAGATACAAGTTTGACTTGTTCTGTGACTTAGCTTGCAAGTCAAATGATCTGATATTCAAACAGATTTTCCTCATTTAAAATAACAATCATTTTAATCCATTCCAGTCTTTTAAAAAACTCTAAATTCACAAAATTAGGAGGATTTTTTTTTTTTATCAACCAATAGGAATGCATACTTTACCTCTGCATAACTGATTACAGTATATGTACAGTCCCTGAAAAAAGTGTTGTTGCTTATACATTTTGTAGAAACAATAGAAGAACATACAAACTGCACAGAAATGACTCAAACCTTTCTGGAGCCTTCTTGCTGTGAGGCAACAGCTCTAACCACTGTGCCACCGAACCCATCCCAAATTATGTCTATTATGCCAAAATAATTTGCTTCACTGAAGAAAGATTGATCATTTACTGAACACAAAAAGTTCAGAATTTTGTAAGACAAAAGTCTTGTCACCTACAGTGAAAAATGTGAAAATTGAACAAATAACTTACTTCATATACAAAAATATGTTGCATGACATCAGTGAATTAAGTAGAGTTATGAGATTCATATATAAAATCATGTATGACCCATGATCTTGAAGGACTGCATCGGTGCGGTTTGAAAATGATTCATACATCTTATTGACATCAGGAACAGCGAAGAAAGCAGTCTTAAATGCCTTCCGCAGTTGATCAAGATTATTTTGTGTCATCCCCCATGCTTCCTCCTTCATTCTACCCCAGACATGCTCAATAATGTTCATATTCAGTGACTGGGCTGGCCTGTCCTGGAGCACCCTGACTTTCTTCATCTTGAGAATCTTGGATATAGAGGTGGAAGTATGCAATGGAGACCTATCCTGCTGAAAATTGACCCATTTTTATGGTTTGGAATGTAAGAAGTAGCTAATACTTCTTGATAATTTATACTATTGTTATCTCCTTCCACCCTTCAAATGTCACACCCCCATACTGGATATTTTCCCAAACTTTTTCTTTTTTACCACCAAACTTAAGGTCTGTGATATTTACGGCTGCTATAATGTAATTCAACTGAACATTCAACGGACAAATCCACATTCTACTACTTTTCCAGTGTCTATCCTTTTAGCAAGCTGTGAGCCTTGGCAAATGTCACACATTTTTTAAAATTATTTATTGTTCAGTGCTGGTTTCTGGGCACTGACTCAACCATGAAGGCCATTTCAAGACAGAATTCTACAAACTCTTCTGGTTGACAAAGGGACTTGAGGTGACCAGGCCTGGTGGAGCTCTACTGCAGTGGAAAGGGGCTGGCCTTGGATTTTTGAGCCAACAAACGGTCCTCGCGAGCAGTTGTCTTGCAGGGTCTTCCGAACCTGGGCTTGTCGAAAACATTTCCATTCAGATCTTTTTCTTACTCTTTGTACTTTACGTTGAGACACGTTGAATGTGCCAGCCACCTCAGGAGTGGATCTGGTCATCATCCTTGTGATAATCGACACTTTGAATGAATCTAAGTCATGTTTTCAGTGGTCAAGTTGCAGCTGATGTGAAGGTCTGGTGTTCTGGTTGCTTTTATACACACCCACTAATTGATTTATCAATTATTGATTGCAGATGAGGCTTTAATCTAGGATTGGGTGCATCGTATGACAAGGCAACAAGACTGGTCACGCCAAAATGGGACCTTTCTGAGTTAATTGAACTATCAATTTTTGAGTGAGGCAAATTTATGTTAAGACTTTATATTAGAGATCATTTTGGAGAGTTTTAACTTTCACATCTGGATTAATTAAATGTCAGGTTAAATGTTGTTTCTATAAAATGGATAGGTGACAAGATTTTTGTCAGGGACCTTAAGTTACGTTAACAATTATTGAGTATGAAAAGACATGCAAGATTCACAAGCGCAAATGAGCTCTGTCTTTACTCTGCAAAAGAGAACGAGATGCGGTCCCACCTAGTGCTGAACACATGGGAAAGAACGAGACGCAATCTCAGCTGATGTTGGGTTGGTGTCCTGAAGCACTGTTCGTATCTTTGATTTTGCTTGTGTGTCGAAGAAAAATATGTACAGCGCAACGGCTTGTATCTCAAAAATCTTGGTATATCGAGTTGATCATATCTCAAAGTACTGCTGTATTTTTTTTCTAAATAATTTGCCATGGCTCATATCAGACAGAGCATTTGACAACTGGCCCTCCGTCGATTAGACTTATCCACCTCTCCTCTAAAAAATGAGGACAGGTATTATTACATTATACAATTAATATTAGGTAGACAGTTACAGTATGTAGAAAAAGTTAAGTGTTATTTTGTGTCTGGATTAGCAATAATTTCAATAAATCTAAGTACAATTTTTGAATTTACTCGACCACATGGCACAGGATTTTAGTCTATAAAATGTTTTGTCTCCATTATGTTGGATTGCAAAACTAAAATTTCAGTAGAAGCAGGGCATACTGTAAATTCCCATAATATTTGGAGCCAGTAAAATTTTGGAAATGGCTTGAAGCAAACATAATGTCAGCAGCTGCATGTCGAAAGGATAATCAAGGGTGACTAAATGCTAAAATGTTCATATCAGCATTGCAAATGTATGCGATGTGGTGGTTTGAGGGTTTTGTTAAAGTTACACTCTGTGTCTGAGTTTAAAATATCATCAACTTCTATCCAGCATGAGATCAGATGTTTCTGAATAATTCTTCGTCAGTCCTGGTGCAAATTTTGTAATCATTGCCATGTTGGATAATGGTGACCTACTTCTTCTAAATCACCTAGGATGCATCAATGTCTGCTAAAACAGAAGAGAGGAGACTCATGTCCAGAATACAATCACCACCAGTACACCAAATCAATAGCAAAGCAGGGTGTGGGCATTTTGAGAAATATCTACTTGCTGTTTCCCATTTCTGTCTTCATGTTCCCTGGGTTATTTCTAAACCATCACGCTTTTGGTCATGATGCTTGAAATGCAATCTAAGACCACTGAGACTCTTATCTTCCTCTGTCTTTCACTGAGTCATTAAGATTATTCCATTGGTCAGGTTACGGTGTAGAAATCCATATGATCTCAGACTCATTACTTTTCTCTGTGCATGCATTTTTGTACATAAAACACAGCATCACGTGTAATAAATTACTCTTGCAATGCTGTTGCAATCACCAGCAGTGGGTCATACAGGTAAAAGAATGGGTTCTAGGTGGGTGGCTAGAACCCACCTAGCTTTGGCTGACTGGGTTGAGTTAGAGAGAAAGGAGAGTTTGCACAAAGATATACAGCAAAAAAAACTAAAGAAATGACAGAATTAATTTAGGAAAAAGCAGCATTTATTAAGTACGATGACCATAGGCTTGACATTAACAATAACAAGAATAAAAATATGTTCAGTTGATGACAAGTTGACAATTTGCAAAGACTTTGGAGAAAAGTCAATTTAGTAATGTAGATTAAAAGTGCATGGATATGTAAAAAAATGAGAAAAGCAGGATGAGACAGAATCAGAGTTAATATATTTTATTGATCACTAGAGGGAAATTCAAAGCTCACTTTCATCCCAGCAGTCCAAATCTCCAGGGGTCTAACTGGTGGCTATCCTCAGCTTGCCCTAACCATAAGCTTTACCAAAAAGTAAAACTTTATTTTATGAGAGCAGGTTTTCTGGAGAGTCTTGAACAATTCATAGGAGAGGAGCCTAATAACGGAATACTTATTTCCTGCTTCTGGAGACTCTTGGCTCCGCAAGTAATGCTGCATCATGGGAGCAGAACGTGTTAGTCAAGTGAAAGGGTCCAAAGAAACTCTTGAAGGAATGGTGGCACCTGACCAAAACGCCCTTTTACTTGAGAAGGAGGGTTTCTAGCTCTGCTCTGTTTGTGATTTTAGAGGCAGCCAGAGCAGAGACGAGAGATGTGATCTCTTCTGCTTGTTCTAGTCAGAACACCTGCCACAACATTCTGTTCTGAATCAGCTGGAAGTCTTTAAAGATTTATCAGAGTAGCATGATAAAAAACCATTCCAGCATTCCAGCCTGAAAGTAACATTTCCATATCTTTTTGACACTGTCATGGTCTGTTTTTAAATGTTTTTTTCTCCAAGTCTTTGCTGTCTCACCTTCCACTGTCTTTGTTTTCGCACCCTTTTTCCCCCAATTAGCTTCACCTGTCCCCAAATTAGTTTTCTGTGTATTTAGTTCATGTCCTTTCCCTGTGTCTTTGCAAGTTCACTGTATAACAAACCCTTTCTGTGTAGCCTCAAGCATTCTCCTTGTGAGTTATTTTGGAAGATATTCTTTGCTGTTTTGACTTTCATTTATACTTTTTTGTCTGCTCTATATAGGTTTTGTTTGTTTACTGTTGGTCTGCCTTTTCAATTGAAATTGTTTTTTTCCCTGTCCCATTATCTCCAATTATATTTACTTTTTAAAGTGTAACCTGAATGTTTCAATTAATCTACGTATCTATCTGTCTGTCCGTCCGTCCGTCTATCTATCGGTCTAATGTAATATATCTTATGTGTTGTTTAGTCATTGTAGAAATAATCAAAAAACATTCGTTTTTTTGTTTTTTGCTGCCAGATGACTTGTTTGTTTCAAAATATCTCAATTACGTCATGTCTCGCTTCTTGCTCTGTTGATGGGCAGGTTGCAGAGGGACCTTAATATCAATGGACAGTGGGGCAGTTTCACAAAGCAGGTTTAGTGGAAAACCTGGATAAGTTAACCCTGAAATCAGGGAAAACCAGGGTTTTCGCTTTCACCAAAGAAGGTAACTTAATCCGGAGTTAGAGCAGTAACCATGACCTGTTTCATGAAGCAAGGTAAACTGAACCTCTGGGTTTGTTACCGCAGTAACAGACTCTTTGAAGCTCACCTGGTTGGATCAGGTTTTATTCCACAAACCCAGGGTTTCTTCTGACTCCGCCCCCTTTCACAGCCGCTCACACCACTTTATTTACTTGTTCTTTCCAATAGAGTTTGATCGACATTTGGTTTTATAATATCTCCGTATTTTACAGCTATTTTAGATGCAAAATGGGCCTGTCCATTTGACGAGGAACCCATAGGTGGACTTGCAGCATTAATTTACAGAGTATTAAATATTTTTGTATCGCGTTCAAATGTCCCGTCATATCCAGACAATTCTCTTTATGATCGGTCCATCTCACACACACGCACACACACACACACACACATACACACACACACACACACACACACGCACACACACACACACACACACACACACACACACATACACACACATATACACACATACACAGCATAGTCCATCCTCGCATCTGCGGCAGCACTGTGTGTTGTGCTCCATTCAGTTTTTATTTTTTATTTGCGAACGGTAGTTTTTCTATACAATGTGGGAGATGCTCAGTGCGCCTCTCCTTGAAACTTTTATGCCAGTTTTTCTATTTCCCTGGAGATAAACCCATCAGACTCATCAAGAAGGAGTTCCAAATGATTGCAAGTGAAATATGTAGAAATCTGATAAATAAATGTATTTCAATTTAAATAAATTATATTCTCTTAATGACATTGTGCTGCCATCTCAAAATTGGATCAGTAACTTATATTTATTTCCTTTAGGATTTCCAAATGTAACCAGCTGCATAGATGGTACCCACATTCCCATCATACCCATGAAGGTACATGTAGAGTGACTACTGTTTCAACATGTTAAAGATCAGAGATTAACTAACATCTGTCCAGATCATGTGTGATGCTGAAAACTACATTTCTGATGTGAAGGTCTGGGTCGGTTCTTGACTCAAATATGTATGATGAGTCTTACCTGAGCAGCATACTGTAATGGGGTAAATAACCTAAAGATTTCCACAATAATTCACTTGTCTACATCTTTTAATCCATTCTAATGAATCCACTATACATTACAGGAGAGTTTGATGTTTTTTTTGTTGGGGGTCATGGGTTACCCATGCCAACCGAGGCTGCTGACCCTTTATTCTGATCCAGACACTCAAAAGAACTGCAACTGGGTTCACTTCAGGACGAGAGTCTGGGTGGAGATGACCATAGGTCTGCTAAAAGCCCATTTCCACTGCCTACGTCACATGAGGATGATTCCTGCTCTCCAGGACGGCAGAACAGTGACAGACACCATCTGCCAGAATCATTTCAGAGTCACCACCACCACCGCGGGCAATATAAACATACAATACACATTTGTTTTGGTTATCTTTATTTCCTACAAATACAATGTTAATTTTTGTAATGTTCAAATAGCGAACTTAATTCACCTGTGACCATCACCCACCTCTAACTTGTGCTCCAGTTTTTATATGTCCAGACCTGCCTCCTAATCTGGAGGTCCTAGTGAACCATTTCTATTTTCTGTGTTTTTTTAGAAAGTCATTTCTACAAAGTTCTTTAACAGAATACATGGGAATACATGAGGACAACATATGAATTGCATATGAATTCCACAGAATGAACCGCTGGTGGTCACTGAGCGTCTACGTATTTCACTGTGATAACCTGTGCAGTTGGGATCCGTCTGCTAATGTCCATGCTCTGTTAAAAAAGTATGAGAAGATGTTAATACTTCAGTAGATGCTAAATGTCACACTGTATTGAATGTTATGCAATGGGACTAGATCAATTGGTAACATAAAATATTAGAACAGGTTTGTTTTTTCAATTTCTTATTATTATTTTTTTCTTTTTATAAATTAGTAACTTCTGTGTTTATCATGTGACTAAAACAGACAGGAAATAAAACCTGGAATGCTTTAAAGCACTTACAGTATAAGTACTACAATGCCACAGATGTTGATGTAACAAGTAAATCAGTTTTGGCTATTACTTTATCAAGGAAACCATGCAAAAGAACTAGATGCCAGCTCTTAATTTCAGTTCTTATATAATGTAGTCAAACACAATGGTATTCTTTTTCTCAACTGTTTTTGTAATGAGCATATGCCAATTACTGTTTTATTTACATAAAATTTAAACGTTTAAATAGATTTCCTTATTTAACAAAACTTGATATAGATGAGAGCTCATTTATGTGCATGAAAAGAGCATTATATTGGCGGTAAAACAACTGAAAAGTCAAACATTCACTTAATATTTACTGTACAACATCAAAAAATGTGGAAGCGGAGAATCCCTAATGAGATGTCTGACCTGTGTGAATGATGTTTTTATACTTCATTCTCAGTTGCTGACATGTGCGTTTCTCCCCCGCTTGGATTACGCCTAAGTAAAACAAATTAATAGACTATTATTCAAGCTGTTTACCTATTACAACATGCTACATTTAAACTTAGGCACTGACTCGAGCAGAAATTTCGACCCATACCATCTCCCTCTTCTTTCCAGCTGCAACATTGTTCCTCCTTCTTCTGAAAATGTCCTCAAAGTGAGCTGCGGTCCGCGTCTCGTCCGTCTTCTTGGTGAATCGTCGAATCGGGGCTCAATTGATGATGATTTTTTTTACAGTTGTCGCGCCTGTTAAACTGCAGGTCAATTTACTCTGAATTAACAAAACTAACCCTGAAAAGCCCTTGTGAAACCGAAATCCCTGGTTTTCCAACTTCAGGGTAAGTCAACCCAGAACCACAGGTTTACCTCCGGGTTTGTTAACCCTGCCTTCATGAAACGGGCCCACTGTGTGGAATAGGGTAGACTCCGGTACATTCTTGTAAAAAGGAGAAAAAAAATCAGCAGGAAAATGTTTCTTTTTTATATTTGTGACTGACAGATCAGATTTTCTGCTGAGATAAACACAATCACATGATTGTGAAGTAAACACGAGCCAGTTTATTAATGTTTCCCACATTTTGAAGGTGACAGTTAATAAACTGTAGGAATTGCAGCTTACAGGAACTTCAGCTGGGCAGTTTTTTTATTGCATTCATCTCCAGAACATGTTTTTCTAGATACAAGACTAAATCTAATTATGTAAATGACAGTAAATACAATACTTTTCATTACGATGCCAATGTCACATGTACACACCACATTTATTATCTACGCTCACATATATTTTCTTTCCCGATGATGCAAGTATTAACCTGTACTATAATGAGAGCTCAATCATATTGGACAAAGCGGACATCCCTTTCATATTAAATTCTGAATTACCTTTTCTCTAAAATATATTTGGTTTCTGCCTGGTGTGACAGATTTAGAACAAATTTTTAAAGGAAGAGTTATGCATGACTTCGACTTTAAAATTTGTTTTAAGTCAAAGTGCATAAAAATTAAATGAACAACAGACAATCACAGAATTAATGAATGAAATAAGATTAATGAATTAATACATTTATACGTTACTTTGCATTGAGAAAGTAACCACCAAAAAAAAGTGACAGTCTTAGCGCTGGTAGAGATGTTAAAACCAGGGGGGATGGGGTCACCCTCCTAGGAATCATGTCTGCAAACAATTCTTTATTTCCTTGAGGTAATGTGAGATTTGTGGATCAATATCACTATACAGTATGTTTTTGTGTAGTGTAATTACTTTTTAGTCACCATTTAATATTTTGCAGTATCAGTGTACCAGTACACAATGTACTAAAGATATCGGGCCTGTTTCAATACAGTGTGACATTTAGCATCCACTGAAGTATTAACATCTTCTCATATTTTTTTAACAGGGCAAGGACAGTAGCAGAAGGATCCTGAGTGCACAGGTTATCACAGTGAAATACGCTCCGTGACCACCAGCGGTTCATTCTGTGGAATTCATATGCAATTCATATGTTGTCCTCATGTATTCCCATGTATTCTGTTAAAGAACTTTGTAGAAATGACTTTCTAAAAAAAACACAGAAAATAGAAATGGTTCACTAGGACCTTCAGATTAGGAGGGCAGGTCTGGACATATAAAAACTGGAGCACAAATTAGAGGTGGGTGATGGTCACAGGTGAATTAAGTTAGCTATTAGAACATTAGCTATTAGAACGTTACAAAAACTAACATTGTATTTGTAGGAAATAAAGATAACCAAAAGAAATGTGTACTGTATGTTTATATTGCCCGCAGTGGTGGTGGTGACTCTGAAATAATTCTGGTAGATGGTGTCTGTCACTGTTCTGCCGTCCTGGAGAGCAGGAATCATCCTCATGTGACGTAGGCAGTGGAAATGGGCTTTTAGCAGGCCTATGGTCATCTCCACCCAGACTCTCATCCTGCAGTGAACCCAGTTGAAGTTCCTTTGAGTGTCTGGATCAGAATAAAGGGTCAGCAGCCTCGGTTGGCATGGGTAACCCATGTCCCCCAACAAAAAAAACATCAAACTCTCCTGTAATGTATAGTGGATTCATTAGAATGGATTAAAAGATGTAGACAAGTGAATTATTGTGGAAATCTTTAGGTTATTGACCCCATTACAGTATGCTGCTCAGGTAAGACTCATCATACATATTTGAGTCAAGAACCGACCCAGACCTTCACGTCAGAAATGTAGTCTGCAGCATCACACATGATCTGGACAGATGTTAGTTAATCTCTGATGCAGTCTTTAACATGTTGAAACAGTAGTCAATCTACATGTACCTTCATGGGTGTGATGGGAATGTGGGTACCATCTATCAGCCAATTACATTAGGAAATCCTAAAAGAAATAGAAGTTACTGATCCAATTTTGAAGTTGCAGTACAATTTCATTAAGAGAATATACTTTGAAATTTATTTATCAAATTTCTACATAATTCACCTGCAATCCTATGGAACTCCTTCTTGATGAGTCTGATGGGTTTATCTCCAGGGAAACAGCAAAACTGGCATAAAAGTTTCAAGGAGAGGCGCACGGAGGATCTCCCACATTGTATAGAAAAACTACCGTTTGCAAAAAAAAAGAAAGAAACTGAACGGAGCAAAACACACAGTGCTGCCGCAGATGTGAGGATGGACTATGTCATGTATATGTGTGTATGTGTGTGTGTGTGTGTGTGTGTGTGTGTGTGTGTGTGTGTGTGTGTGTGTGTGTGTGTGTGTGTGTGTGTGTGTGTGTGTGTGTGTATGGATTGGGAAGTGAACCAGTACTGATCCTAAATAGAACTGTCTGGATATGACGGGACATCTGAACACGATACAAAAAGTTTAATTCTCTGTGAATTAATGTTGCAACCCCATCTATGGGATCCTAGTCAAGCGGACAAGCCATAATTTCCTCTAAAATACAGGGCGTCCTCATTATTTGCGGGGTTTCCAGGAACCATGTGTGATTAATGAATTCCATGTTAGAGCTACGAACCATTTATTTTATTATTTACGGTAATTTAAAAGTTTATGACCCTCCCCATTCAGATATTAAACCACCTTCTATCCGTATTACCTTTTCCCACACTCTTATCGACTGTTTAAAGCATTTTTGTGTTGATTGTTCCTTTCTGTCATGACAGGAAGGTTTTGGACCCAAATGCAGAACACCAATGGAGAGATTGTCATCCATTTTTTTAATGAAAAACAAAGTGAACAGCAAGCAACCACAAGAAATGCAGAAGTACAAAGACAATCGGGAAACAAACCAGAAGATTAAACCAGCTTATAAAGCCTCAGGCTAATCAGTCCAATCGAGTCCGGGTGTGGAGATGAGCAATAGGTGTGGAGACGGGGCTCCGCCCACAAGTTTGTCTCTCCTCCTGCCCTAAACGGTCCCAGGGGAGGGTCGGGATCAGGCTCCAAAATCGAATAGATTTCAGGCCCAGGGTCGGGAAGAGGTTCAGAAACCGGCTGGAATCCAGGCGTGGGAACCTTCTGGGCTCCGGGCGCAGAGACAGGCTGGGGTGCGGACTCGGACGCAGGCTGAAGTGCGGACTCGGATGCAGGATGGGGTGTGTACTCGGATGTAGGCTGGGGCGCAGACTCGGCCTCCCAGTTCTTGTTCTGGGAGGCTGCTGTGGTCAGTTCTCAGGTCACTAGCCTCTGGGCATCGGTGTTGTGTGATGCTTCTCTTTCCAATGTGCCCTAACAGTATTTCTCCACTTCAGCTCTTGGTAGGTCTTACCGGCTGCTGTTATTTCCCTGCCACTGAGAGTACACCTTTACTGGTTGAGTTGAGAAGGTCTTATTTATTCTCCTGGCCTCTTTCTCCTTGGTGTATATCTTCAGTCGGGTAGCCAGAGCTGTTATCTCTGCTTGGCAGCTTTGAGTGTTTTAGGGTATGGGGAGCTTTTATTTTGTATTTCCTGGATACCCCTATATTGACCAAATTACCTTTCTGCAGCTCAGCCAGGTGGCTTACTTTTCTCCGTGTCACCTTTATACCTTGGCCTCTAACCATCTCTTTTATGTAGGGTAATTTCTTGTTATGCACTGTATTGATGTCATATCCCAGCATCTAGAGGATTACTGTTGCTGTACTGTGAATCAGCTTGTTGGTCTCAGCTATCAATTTTATTTATATAGCGCTTAATAATGGCAACAGACATTTCAAAGCGTTTTAATAGACATACAAACCCAACTGAATCCTCCAAGAGCAAGCATAAGTGACAGTGGCGGGGAAAAACTCTGTCGTTGAGGAAGAAACTCCGGGCAGGACCCAGAATCTTTTTGGTGGCCACCCGCCTTGACCAGTTGAGTGGAAAATAAATAAAATGAAGATAAGGACAGGGTAAGAGAAAGAGAGACAGAGAAAGTGAGGGATAGGCTAGATAGAGTCAGTGTCTTTATGGTTATAGTTAGACGATTTGTTGCAAGCACTGATTATGGGGCGAGAAAGTCAGGCTCCTGGATTGTTGCCTTCAATACATGTTCCCCATCATGTAGTTGGTAAATTCAAGGCACAATTACAGCTGCATTGATGACTGTGTGGTTGCACGGAGGAAGAAAGGCAGCAGGCCTCCAGCCGATGGATAGATGAAGGGTGATACTGGTGGTTTTGGAGGAGCAGGTCCACAGCGGATGGGCAGATGATTGGTGGAACAGTATGGTGGCACGGAGGAAAGAGGCAGCAGGACCCCAGCCAATGGTTAGGTGAGGAGTGATACTGGTGGGATGGGAAGAGCAGGTCCACAGCGGATGGGGGGATGAGGGGTGAACCTGAGACAACCTGTAAGGACATAGAGCACATAGACTCCAGGGTAGAAGTTGAGTTGGTAGGGTGTGATTGGAGACTAGGAGAGTGAGGTCGGAGAGGAGGGGGAGTAACAGAGATGGTCAGAGAGAAGAAGGAAGAGAGAGGAGCTCAGTGAGTTTGGATGTTGAGTTTCCAGCTGTGTAGGTCTATAAGAAAAAAAACCTAAGCTGCCTTAATTGCAGAATTTTTGAAAAAGAAATGTTTTAAGTCTAGTCTGAAATAAAGAGAGGGTGTCTGCCTCCCGAACTGAGGGAGGGAGGTGCTTCCAAAATAGAGGGGCTTGATAGTTAAAGGCTGTAGCCCCTGTCCTACTTTTTATATATTTTAGGTACCATCAGTATGCCAGTATGTTGAGAGCGTAATGCTCTACAGGTAGTCGTCGACTTACGACCTATGCAACTTACGACCGACCGACTTTACGACCACAATGTCCGGGTAACGCGGGCATTCCCTCCAGCCACAGTACTCACGCTCTGAGACTCCTGTGCTCTCTTCAGTCACCACGCCGCACACACGCTGTTCAGTCACACTGTGAGATCAATAGCCCAGCCCACTACTGATGGGCTGGGCTGCTTAGGAGGCTGTGACGGAGAAATGTATGAATGGTGTATGGAAAAACTGTCAAGCGTTACGTGAACTCTTCTGCTGGATTTGAAAGTGACGAAGAACTTGATCAGATTCGGGAGAAAATAGTGAAACTGGCAAAAAACCTCTCCTTGGAGAACTTACGAAAGATCGCGCTGTATGAAGAACTGATCGCGCTGGAAGAAGAAAGAGTGGAAGAAGAAGAGAGAAGAGAAGCAGAGAAAGAAGAGGAGGAAACAGAAAAAATGCTCACCACCAAAGGCTTGTCAGAAGGCTTTTCCCTGTTAAATAAACTCCGTGCACACTTTGAAGAAATTGACATAGAACATAGAAACATTTGTAAGGATTGAACGGATGGCGGGCGGCACGGTGGCGCAGTGGTTAGCGCTGCTGCCTCACAACATGGCGGACCCGGGTTTCGAGTCCCGCTCTGTGCGGAGTTCGCATGCTCTCCCCGTGTCTGCGTGGGTTCTCTCCGGGTTCTCCGGCTTCCTCCCACCTCCATGCGCTTCAGGTTGATTGGCCGGTCCCAAATTGACCATAGGAGTGAGTGTGTGTGTGAGTGGTTGTTTGTTTCTATGTGGCTCCGCGGTACACTGGCGTCGTGCCCGGAGTGTCCCCCGCCTCACGCCCTGAGACTGCCAGGATAGGCACTGGCTACCCCGCGACCTGCGTTAGCGGATTAAGCGGGTTGCAAGATGAATGAACGGATGGCAAACGACGCTTTCCGTCCATATCGTGAAATTTATGAGGAGAAAAACAAACGAACAATTCAGACAAAGCTCACAATGATTATGAAAAGATCGTCTCCCGCTCCCACCAACCCACACGCTGCCCCAGCTGACGATCCGGACGACCCACAGCCATCACCAGCGCTGCTGGATTGAATTTTTACTTAAGAGTCGATTTACGACCAAGTCGAATTACGACCGATCTGTCGGGCCCAATCACGGTCGTAAGTCGACGACTACCTGTAGATCAATTACATGGAACTAAAAGCTCCTTCAGATAGGTAGGCGCCTGGCCAAGAAGGGATTTTTAAGTGAGGAGGTGTATTTTAAAATCTATCTTAGCTTTCACAGGAAGCCAGTGTGGAGAAGCCAACACAGGAGAAATATTGTCTCGGGTTGTTTTCCCTGTGGGGATGGTTCTTATTGCAGCATTCACTTCCACTAGCAGATCTTCTGAAGGTACTTGAAAATTCATCTTCGGTATTTGTCGAAGGCTCCAGGTTTCCAGTTGGGTCACGATCTTGCTTCTCAACTCAGCAGCTCTTGTATTGAGAATGTCGATATCTCTTGGGGCTTGGTACCCAATCATGGATCATTGTGGGCGTGATTTATTTCAGAAATATATATCATAAAAGCAAAACAGGAGGACTTATTTGAAATTTTATTTTAAAATATAACAATCAAAATGGGAGGAGTGAAACTAAAAGGAGTATGATTATAATTTTTTTGGTTTGTCTTTTAAAACAAAAGACAAAACAGAAAATTCTAAACACACTCCTTTTTTGTCTTTTTAATAAACATGATAACCAAATCACCAAAAGACATTCTGTGCCATGATTTACTGTACATACACAGAGTGGCTATGCATTAACTTTGAGAAGAGATAACTAGGAAAATATGTATCCTGTAGACACTATGCTTTAAAAAAACAGAGGAATAAAAAACTCCAATCTACATTGCATAGACATACTGCATGTTAACACATTGTAGTTTTCTCTTCTTGCGAGGCTCTTACATTTGCTGTCGGCTTCAGTGCTGATGGAAAGGTAAGAAAAAAAAGAAAAGAAGGTAATTTCTGTCAGTGGAGCAATCAAGAGGAGTAGCTTGTTGATTGCCATACAAAGAATGAACAAGAAAATGAGTGATGGTGGTGGTGGAGGAGAGAAAGCAGAGGCACAAGTACAAATGTGATGAGAATAAAAGTTTGAAAAATGTCAGAATTACAAAAAGAAAAAGAATATAAGTATCAGCAGGACCTATAATGTTGTCACATCATGCTTTCATCATGTGTTATAGACATCAGCACAAGAAACACGGCTTTAAGATGATGCTGGATTCTTTAGTGACATGAGCCAAGCTAAGATTAACTATGCACAGGGAGGTAGCACACAGCACCCACCAGACAGAATCCCAGATCAGGAAAAGTGGATGACATTTGAACCGTCGCAACCTCTCTTATGATTTTCCATTACAGGCCGGGTCATGTATCGGAGCGCGGCAGAGCAAACACAAACAGGTTTCACTGATACAGTACATCTGATTGAAAACCAGCTTGAGCTGGAGACAAAAGGTGGTTATCGAAACACAGGGAAGCTCCCTATAGTCCTCTAATAATCAATAATGTTTGATTCCTACTGTTGTTAGTGATCAAATGTCAATAGTCATTAATTTATTGAACGGTCAAATCAGACAATACAAATTGGATCAAATCGGCATTGTGTATCTACTGGTACTGTAAAATGAGTTTACCAGCTGTTTTTTATAAGCAGTTTATATCTACAATCACACACACACATGCACGCAAGCACACCCACACGCGCGCGCGCACACACACACACACACACACACACACACACACAAACACCCACACAGACACGCACACCTCTTTAATCGATAGTATACCTTATCCCCAACTCAAAGCACTCGCTTATCTTCTCTATGTGCTCCTTTATTTTCCCTTTCTTGTTTTACCTCTGTGGAAAGAATATTAAATGTAAAAGCTATATCACAAACTAGACAAGAGACTTGACTGCTTTGTTAATTTTTTACTTCTCTAGGTGGTGGGAGAGTGGCGCTTTAGCAAAATCCACTGTGACATCTTTGTCACTCTGGATGTGATGATGTGTACAGCCAGCATCCTCAATCTCTGTGCCATCAGCATTGATCGGTGAGTGTACAGTGTTAGTCAAGCCTGTCATGCTTCCTGCATCCATTCACTTATTCATTTTCATGAAGATGAGACAATCCGTTATCTTCCCAGCTGAATATAGGGGGAGGGCGGGATACACCCTGGATAAAGTTCATTACAGGGGGCTACAGAGAAAGACAAACACCTATTCACGATCATGGTCATACCTACGGTCAACTTAGAGCAACCGAGTCACCTATAGTGCATGTTCATGGTGCTGGGAGGAAGCCAAAGAACTCATAAAAACCAAGCCAAAGAAAACATACAAACTCCACAAAGAAAGGCCCCAAGTGGAACTGAACCAGGGAACATGGAACTGGGGAACCTGGAACTGAATCAGGCAACAGCTACCCACTGTGCCCCTGTGCTGCCACTTACTGCATCCACGTTTAATGGATATCTTTGTCTTCTGAGTAAATAGAAACTTTTGTCATAAAAAAAAAGATTCCACTCTGTGCACTTTTTAGTCTAAATTCATATTTGAAATGACTGTCCACCAGATGTCCAAATATCATAAATATGAATTCTGCATTTGTTTTGTAACTTCAAAACATGCACATTAAGACAAAAACAAACATTGTGGAACATTGTCTGAACATTGCAGGTTTCAGCACAAACTTGAAGTTTTAGGGAGACAATGTCATATTAGATAAATGGGCTTTAGATTCATGGAACCAATCAGTGGGGAAATGGGCAAATCACATGAAATGATTGCACATAATGCTTGAATGATTCAATCTCAAAGTTGGAACTCTGACTGCTGTTCACTGACTGTTCAGTTGTGAAAACTCTTGGAAAATGGTTGACTGGATTCTTTTAATTTATTGTATCAAAATAAATAATGTCATCTGGATCCATATTTTTTTGTTCTCTTTAATGGAGTTTAATGGGTTGTTTTAAATGATATATAATTTTTAAAAATATAAATCTTAATTAAATTATTTTGTGTCAACAGTTGGTATAATAAAATTAAGTAAATTCAACGCAGTGGTATTTTGTTGTATGTAGGATTCATAACATAAATCCAGATTAATATATGCAACATTTGAGAATTTTAAAAAAAATAATTTTATGTTATGATGGATTTTTACAGTTTCATGCAGCTGCCATGATCCTGTGATGAATGATACTGACTCAGTTATAGTTGATTACGAAGCAGAAAACACACTGCAAAGCTGTTCTTAAAAGCATTTATAGTTGAGCATTCTTTAAAGAACAATAGGAAATCATATGCAAGTGTGAGAGCTATGTTTATTCTACATGACACTATAATGGAAGCATGTGAAGTGGACCAATGATAAAACGTTTCCCATATTTTCATTTTTATAGTAATCTGACATCTTCCAATTTGTTTTTCTGCTTGGATGCATTTCATTTTTAATCCATATGCCATATATATATTTGGCATGGTTACACATATGGTGGACGTGATTTCCAATCATGTTGAAGTGATTGAATTAGAATGTGAATGCCTCTGATGTGCCGGTAACCTTATGATACAGAATAATAATGTTGTCTGTATTTGAAATGAATGCTTTAATCCAAGACGAATACTGTAGTTGTGAAATTAACATTCCTCTTTTCTTTATCAGACTTCAGTAGGCTTGCTGTTTGGTCCGTGGCTCACATTGTACATTCCAGTGTCCTCTTGTGTGGCGCTGACTTATTAAAGTTCACATAGCAGTTCTTCAGTTTCCTCTCATGAATTCAGCTGCTTCAGGCATGATGATCATTAAACATCAAACATTTGTTTCTAACATTCACCAATGTGTGGCAAATTGGAAGGAGACCATATTATGAGCCATAGTTTCCTAAATACAAATTTATACTCTTAGGGCATGAATACTGTATATATGTGTTAAAATTTTCTTCCTTGAATATGTGTAACCACAGGCCACATTGGGGAATAAGTAGTTTCTCTGTTGCCAAAAAAATCCTCAAATGTATTATATGCCTGCATTATCTTTAAAAGCAGAAGATCAATGGATCTAAGACAAAATGGCTTTTGTGTAGGAGGTGACATGAATATACACATTCCAAATGTGATTTAACAAAACTTAAAATTGTTGGCAAAAGCAGACCAAATTGAATAACAAGACATTTCCTCTTCGTTGTCCTCTCAATATAATTATAAAATTATATAATTATATATAATTATATATGTGCATAACATATTTGACAGTAATGTCAGAACAGCCAGCATTCAAGATTGGTTGGATGAAGATAACGTCCATCTTATATTGTGGAAATATGTTACATCCTGTTTAAACTTTTTACATGATTACATAAAGTTAGACCTCTCCTTCATAATCTCATCAATGTGACATTAAATACATTGATGCTCAATGCCTTAGTTGCTTCAGTTACATGAAATGTTAATCTGTGTAAAAGCATGAACATTTATGACCTTATATATCTTTGACATCTGATTTCATTACAGGCGGCACAGTGGCTCAGTGGATAGCACTGTTGCCTTAAAACAAGAAGGTTCCGGTTTTGATTTCTTTGTGGTGTTTGTATGTTCTCCCAGTGTTCTCGGGCTTCCTTCATCTGCTTATTTGAATTAGTCATACTAAATTATACATGGGTATGAGTTTTGGCATAAAATGGCTGTTTGTCTTTTCATTTGGATGATGAGCTGGTGTCTTATTTGGTTTGTACCCCGCCTCTGGTCTGTAGCCAGCTAGGACAGACTCCAGCAGACCCAAGACCCAGAGGCAATGTTCCCTCTAATTTTCATGTGTCTGGGCAAACACACAAGCTTCCTGAGTGTACTGTGGACCACTGTGAGCAACATCAGA
The DNA here is from genome assembly GCF_040054535.1 of Antennarius striatus. Taxonomy (NCBI): domain Eukaryota; kingdom Metazoa; phylum Chordata; class Actinopteri; order Lophiiformes; family Antennariidae; genus Antennarius; species Antennarius striatus. Next base: position 6,837,672 of record NC_090781.1, on the reverse strand, counting down.
TTTGCACGCAGTGGCCACACAAAAGTATCACATTTGTTCAAAACCTTGAATCAGAGCAAGTTATGTGGCTTAAAGAATCAAATTAAAGCAGCAGTTTTTATTTATTTTTAATGTAAATGATTAAGCCCACTTGAAAAGAAAAACACATATCTTGTTCTTCATGAGATGTATAGTGTATTGTATGTGAGGGTACTGCTTTGGCCATGGGATGAGAGCTGCTTTTGCCTATAGGTGAGGTCCATTTGTGGCCTGGCTTAGGGTGCCTGAACGCAGCCTTCAGACACAATATTTTGTTCACATTAAAACATTCACATTTTGCACAGTGACGTGTGCTGTTGCTTGTGATACAGTGTAAATCTGTCTGTAAATATCTAATTACTGCATTTTCTTAGCATTTATACTACTCATAAATTATCTAGTAGTAACAGCATTTAATTTTTAATAACCATTAATAAAAAACGTTTAATTAATGTCATTAGAATTTGAACAAACCTGACTTGAATTGTAACTCATTTATCACGTGGTTGCACACTTTGTACACGTTAATGGCTTTGTCTGCTTCGTGCTTTGACCTTTCTCAAACAGAAAAAAAATCCCTGTTTCACAGCTTGTTCTTCTATTTGCACATACTCCGGCAGCCATTCCATCTTAAAAGAACGCCATTTCTTTTTTACTTTGGCTTGGTGAGTGGATGTGTTGCTTCCCGTTGGTTTCCAGTCATTAACTAGCTAACCTGCACGGTGTGTATAGCGGGGCTCACACACAGGATCGTCAACGCTAGGATTGGCTGCGTAACGTCAGTGAACCTTCATTGGCTGGACACCTGTCACTCACTGAGTTACAATGCAAAATGGTACAGGAAACAATAGTATTGGACTAATTAATTATATTAGGTCTAATATCAGATATTACTCAATACGTTTGTATCAAATTTTATTTTGTGTGCAGCATACATTTTCTTGTGTGCTGCGAGCAGTGCGCAATTGCACACGGGCAAGGTTTAGAGGGGACCCTGCCCACAAGGCAGATAAGCGGCGGAAGACGAGACGATTGCAGACGGCATTCTGGTTCATTGAACTAATATAAAAAGGGACAACAAAGAAGAATCAATAAATTGAATCTTAAATCATAAAATCAAACATGATTGAATTAAAGTGACAACCTTATGAAATGAGAAGTTCTTCTACCCTGCCTCTCCCTGAATGGAATAGACAGTAGCCCTCCATCAAAACCCCAAAATGATCAGCAGTTGTTGGAAGTACATGTATGTATTTATGAATGTCTCTTGCATGTATGTGTGTGTGGAAACATGTTGGTTGGATGTTTTATGCATCTAAACTAAGGCTGCTATTTTTTTCTTCTTCAGTTACACAGCAGTTGCGATGCCAATGCTGTACAATACTCGCTACAGCTCCAAAAGAAGGGTCACAGTGATGATCACTGTGGTGTGGGTGTTATCTTTTGCCATATCATGTCCCCTGTTGTTTGGCCTAAATAACACAGGTAAGAAAAACATGACAATACATTTGCATTACTGCTTCAAAACAGCTGATAAATGAGTTTTTCATGGTATATGACTAAATTACAGTAGGAATGTGCTGTACTGGAATAAATGCTCATATCTCGTTGCAGGCACTGGCTCCATAACTATTTAAATATGATCCAACAGTACTTATGAACCTTTGTTGATCTTGGTACCTTATAAAAGTTAGCCAATCTCAGGTTAACTGACCCTATGGTGGTTATTGTGAGAGAGAGCTTGTTAGCCCCACAAACGTAATAAAAAAATTGCAGCTTTTAATGCAATAATCCCACAAATATAATACCATTGCCTACTACAATTGTAATACCTGATTTCCCACTAATGTAATAATTATTAAGTTTGTGGGGTTATTACGTTTGTGGGGCTAACAGAGCTTATATGTCTTTTACTATCAACGGGAAACCTGAACCTATGAGGAAGTGTGCAACAGACACTAAATGAAAAATCATGACTAAATAAATAAAACTAGATTATAGTCTGTTTGAATTTTCATGACTGTTCCACAAAAGAGTTTCAGCGTATGAGTTTAAACCTGATGTCATATGAGTTGAGAAGATTCCCACTGTGCCTCGCATTTTACTATCAATTTAGGCATCTAAAAATGAACACACCATTGATCATCTGCAATCTACTCTGTGTATGCAAGTTTCTTCCTTCAGGTGTATTCATTCTGTCTGAGTCAGCACAAAATGTCCCCAGATGAACGACATCAGTCATCTAACAAGTTATGATGTCTTGCTCCCGTTTTGTCACCTAAAATTGAAAAGGGAGTTGACCTGTGCATTGATAAAATTACCAATGTCCCCCGTGTCCATAAAGAACATTTTGACATTTCTTCCTGCAGCGTTTGGTGACTTCATAATGCATCATACGCAAAGAAAATATGGCAGGTGGTTAACACCAGTGATACACTGGGTCATACGATCATGTTATGACATTGGAAAAGGTTCATATAAAGATAAAATGTAATATTAGGTGGATCACTTTTACATTTTCATTACAAGATTTATGAGATTTCAATAAATTTTGTGAAATTAGCACTATCAAACATAGCACTTCCAATAAAGGCAAATGCAAAGTGAGCAAATAGACAAATCCCAGTGTCAAAGAAACAGTTCATTGGCATGTAACTGCTGTTAACAAGCCAGAGCCCGCAAGCATCGCTTATTTCAAAGAACAGGTGCCTGGACAGAGTTTTAATGTTGTGTTTGCGATTAAGGGCTTTTAAGATTTGTTGCTGACCATTCCCTGCAGCTTACATTCTGTCAATTTGAAGCTCCACTTATCCCATTCAGTGCCTTGATGAACTGGTGATGTTGCTGGGGCTCAGACATTTTGATTTGTGAGTCCCACAAACTGCTTTCAAGTGTGCAGGGTCTGCAGATCTAAGCAGCATCACCTGCTGGGAACACAAAGGTTGAAGCTACCAGCAGGACCCACTCAAACTCAAAGAGTCAATATTTCCTCATCATTTCAAATGCAGATTATCGTACTTGTTAGATAAATTGACCACACTGTATACAATGCTTTTGACTGCTTCAAAATATGCCTCTCCTTCGCACACACAACACACACAGACACACACACACACACAAACACACACACACACAAACAGAGAGAGAGAGAGGGAGAGAGAGAGAGAGAGAGATGCATATTGTGTGTATGCATTTGAACATTTGCATTTTTTCTTCCTCCTCTGAGGTTGAGTTATTTTTTAAGTGTTAAGATAGGTTGTCGTTAACATGAATTACATAATTACTGTGACATCTACAGTATCCAAGACTCATCTGTTATCTGTGTATATGGCAACAATTGCTTCCTAGTTTTAAGCTGCCTTTAGGGTTTGAATTTGGTCCAGGATGGCTCAGTCCAAAGACTCACATTAATTTGTGAGGGGAGTTAAAAATCAGTGATGCAGCTGAAGGTAGAATTGGCTTTGACATCTAGAGTGATGGAAAAACAGAGGTGATATGATCTCCCATGGCAGCATGGCAACTAATTGGAAAGGGGTTGGAGGGATGGTGATACAGTTCAAGCCAACAGCCCCATTCCCAAGTTTTCCAGCAATAATATTAATGGAAAAGAAAGAAGAAAAAAAAAAGAATTGCACCAATCAAAACATTTTGAATGCAGTCTGAAAACTATTTTCACTCTGTATTTTTCTTCACAGCAACTCGTGATGAGTCTCTCTGTGTGATCGCCAATCCTGCCTTTGTGGTGTACTCTTCCATTGTGTCCTTCTACGTTCCCTTCATAATAACTCTGCTAGTTTATGTGCAAATTTATGTGGTCCTGAGGAAGCGCAGAAAACGCGTGAACACAAAACCAAAGCAACGCGTTCGTCAGCCTGTCGACCGTGATGGGGCCACTTCACTGAAGGTGAGCTATCATGTCAATCATGTGCCTGTACTCTTTATACTTACATAAGTTCAACCCTTTTTATCTTCTTAATATGAATTACCATCACATGTCACGAGATCTAAGAGAGTCCTGTATCTACAAGCTAAAGTTTTCATGTGGTATGGCTTAGCATGTGTTCGTCTTTGAGAAATAGTATGTGCTTTACTACATTTAAAATATTAATATACTGTACATAATATCTTCTTCAACACTAGAAAATTTTTTTCACCTTTTAAATTCATTTCTATAAGAAAATGTAAACGAACTTTTCTCAGCATAATTATAGTAAGTGGATTTATGGCCAGAGATTCAGTCATTCATTCTCTTAAAGATGAGATGGTCATTAATTTGTCAGTAATCATCTCATTTTCAGTTGCTTATCTGAATCACAAGTCATGGGTTTACATTGCAACCTACCCAACTTACATCTGCCGGGAGGCGAGGTGTACCCTGAATAAGTTGCCAGTTTATCATAGGGCCACATACAGAGACAAACAGCCATCAGTCACACATTCACACCTATGGTCAATTTTGAGTGACCAACTCACCTAAGCTGCAGGTTTTTTGGAGATAGGAGGAAGCTGGAGAGGTCGTAGAAAAGCCACACGGGGAGAACATACAAACTCAACACAGAATGACCCCAGGTGTAATTGTACCAAGGATTATGTGTGATATACATAATATAGCCTAATATAACCAAACACCTTACCCAAACAAGGCGAGAGTAATGCTCTAGTATGCCTACAGAGTTTTAAGGGTTTCAAGCCCAGGCTAAGAACGTCCTCCAGCGGAGCCCTGAACTTGCAGGGCATCAATAAATATTCAGGTGGGTCGAAAAGGAAGTAGATTCTCAGACAGAAAGAAAAGAGGAACGGACGCCCCAAGATCTAAAAATTCCAACTTTGAACATGAGGACTACTGAATGACACGAAAGGTTAAGGAGTTGGTTGACATGATAATCAGGTGGAAGATAGATGTGTGTGCAGGCGAGCAGGTGGAAAGGCAGTAAGTCGAAAAGCTTATGAGCAGGATTCAAAATAATTTAAAATGGTGTGGATGACAAAAGAAATGGGGTTGGGGTCATTTTAACAGAAAAGTTAATTCAGAGTGTCTTGGAGGTGAAACGAGTGTCAGATTGAGTGATAAGGGTGAAACTTGAAATTTAGGACATTATGTATAATATGATTAGTGGTTATGCCCTAGAGGTAGAATGTGAACTAGAGGAGTAAAAAAATTCTGGATGGATCTAGGAGAAGTTAGTTGGAGCATTCTGGAGATTTGTGGTTGGAGCAGACTATAGGGGCGGCAGTGGCTCAGCTATAGAGCGGGTTGTCCAATGATCCAAGATCGGCGATTCCCACTCCTGCGCAGTCATTTCGGAGTGTGAGCTGACAGTGGGAAGTGTCAACTCACACTGCAACACAAGCACTGCCAAGGCGCCCTTGAGTGAGGCACCATCCCCTGTACAAGTTGCTCATTAAGGGCGCACCATGAAGGAACAGGAAAAAGCACAGGAAACCATACAAGGAAAGTGTCTAGCAAGAAGAGGTGGGTCACTGAATGGACAGGTGGGAGGAGACAAGAATACATTTAGATGTAAAGTAGAGCCAAAGTGGAGGTGGCAAAGGCCAACAAGAGGCACAAGATGATATGTATGCCAGGTTGGACACTTCAGAAGAAGAAAAAAATTCTCTACAGGTTGGTCAGACAGAGGGATCAAGACCTAGTACATGACTAAGTTAGTATGATTAAAGATAGAGATAGAAATGTGTTAGCTGGTGCCAGCAGTGTACTGGGTAAATGGAAGGAATACTTTCTGGAGTTGATCAATGAGGAAAATGAAAGAAAAGGTAGAATAGAGGATGCAAGTGTAGTGTACCAGGGAGTAGCAGTGATTAGCAAGGGTTAAGTTAGAATGGCACTAAAGAGGATGAAGACTGGGAAGGAAGCTGGTGCAGATGACGTTCTTGTGGAGGTATGGAAGTATCTAGGAGAGGTGGCTGTAATGGTTTTTGTGATAATCTGCATCTGCCATGTTCTGTTTTGCCACATCCATTTATTCCTGACTTTGTCTTTTGTTTATTGGTTTTCAGTACTTTCAGTACTTTTCTGGTTTTCTGTTTCTACTACATTCATGATTCATTGCACCAGTTTGTTTCCCCTGATTGTTTCGTTTAGTTGTAAACCAATTCCTGTTTAGTTCTTACCCTAGTTAGGTAGCTAATCAATAGTTCCACCTGTAACTAAAATAGCACACTGGCTGTCTATTTAAGGTCCCTCACTTCAGATCAGGTGTGTCGCAGCATAACTCAGTATCTGTTTGAGCAGAGAATATTGTTTGCCAGATCGTTATTGCCACGAGTTTGGCCTTGCCTTGTCTGTGTTTTTTCTGGATTTTGACCTTTGCCTGTTGACCACAATTTCTGTGTTTCGATGCCCCGTGAATGACCTTTTGCCTGTCTGCTGGATTACGATTTTGCCTGCCTCCTTTGTACTGTCAGGGTACTTTGTACCCTGATCTTCTTGTTTTGACTTCTGCTTGGATTTTAACTACAAACTGATTAAAGGTTTTTTGATTAATTGACACCTTGACTCTCGCGCCTGGGTCCTTTGGAAACCGTTACATTTTTGACCAGGTTGTTTAACAGAATTCTAGCGGGTGAGAAAATGCCTGAGCAATGGATGAAGAGTGTGCTCGTGCCGATCTTTAATAACAAGAGTAATTTGCAGAGTTTGGAACTATAGAGGCCGCGGTACACTGGCATCATGCCCGGAGTGTCCTCCGCCTCACGCATTGAGACTGCCGGGATAGGCACTGGCTCCCCCGCGACCTGCGTAAACGGATTAAGCGGGTTAAGAAAATGACTGACCGACTGACTGACTGGAACTATAGAGGAACAAAGTTGATGAGTCACACAATGAAGTTCTAAGAATGAATGGTAGAGGCTAGGCTCAGGACACAGGTGAGTATTTGAGTGACACAATATTGTTTCATGCCTAGGAAGAGTACCACAGATGCCTTACTTTCCTTGAAGGTGATGATGGAGAAGTACTGTGAAGGTCAGAAGGAGCTACATTGTGTCTTTGTATATCTAGAGAAAACCTATGACAGGGTACCGGCAGTGGAACGGTGGCACTGCATGAGGAACTGTTGAGTGGCAGAGAAGTACGTTAGAATAGTACAGGGCATGTATAAAGGGCAGCAGAACAGCGGTGAGGTATGCTGCTGGTGTGACAGAGGACTTCATGGTAGAGGCGGGACTGCATCAGGGATCAGCTCTGAGACCCTTCCTGTTTGCTATAGTGATTGATAGGCTGACGGATGAAATTAGACTGGAATCCCTATGGACAATGATGTTTGCAGATGACATTGTGATCTGCATTGAAAGCAGGGAGCAGGTGAAGGAACTTTTGGAAAGGTGGCGGCATGCGTTGGAGAGGAGAGGAATGACGATTAGCCAGAGTAAAACAAAATATTTTTGATTAAATGAGAGGAGTGCAAACGGAAGATTTAGGCGTTTGGAAGAAGAAATAGAGAAGGTGGAGGACTTTAAATACTTGGGGTCAACAGTCCAGAGCAATGGTGTGGGGTGAGGAGGTGAAGAGACAAATCCAAGCAGGCAATAACGGCTAGAAGAAAGTGTCAGGTGTCTGTTTGTGACAGGAGAGTCTCTGCTAGAATGAAGGGCAAAGATTATAAAACAGTGATGAGGCCTGCCTTGATGTACAGATTAGAGACAGTGCCTCTGAAAAGGAGAAAGGAAACTGAGTTAGAGGTGGCAGAAATGAAGAGGTTCTTTCTAGGAGTGACCAGGTTGGTTTAAGATCAGAAATGACATCATGAGAGGAACAGCAAGGTGAGATGTCTTGGAGACCAAGTTAGAGAGAGCAGACTTCAATGGATTGGACACATCCAGAGGAGAGATGGTGAGTACTGTACATTGGTTAAAGGGTGTTGAGAATGGAGCTACAAGGAAAGAGGGCACGAGGAAGACCAACAAGGAGGATGGATGTAGTGATGGAAGATATGAGGAGAGTTGGTGTTAAAGAGGACGATGCGGAAGATAGGCTGAAATGGAAAAATATAAAGTCCTGACAAGACAAGCCAAAAAGAAAAGAAGATCCTCATATGAGCTCTTGCTTGCCAGATTATTGATTTTACATACAAAGTAAAACTCCTTTGTTCTTTGGACAAGAAGTAGTATTGTTTCTGGTATGTTATGTATTGACATCATGGGCAACATTTACAACAGACATAGGAATTGAAAAGAAATATGGCCTTTACGTTGATTTCTATTTGCAAGAGATAATTTGTCTTGGTCAAAGAAGGATGTTTGGTAACATCCTTAACACACATCAGGAAAACGACTGATATTTTAGAGTAAAAAAGTAGAGTAAAAAAGAGTATGTTCGAAGGTCAACTATTCACAACCTTTATTTTTGCATAATGCTAATACTTGAGGAATATTTTTTTATACATACATTTTAGTGGATGACACTGCCAACATGCATCTCATAGAAGAGTGCGCTTTTATGTTGTGGCAGAATGAGCTCTGGAGATTTCCATGAATCTTTTACATTATCAGGGAGGAAATACTACAGTTGAAGCTGAAGTTGAAGCTGCAGGTCAGGTTGTTGGTAAGCCGCCATTGAGTTCTCCATCTAGTTATACCCTTTTTTAACCCAGCACTCTGTAGGTGTAGTGTTTGTATAGCCCATTTCCAAGTTCGTAACTTCTTCTTGCCTGACTGTTTTCATCACAGGATAAATGCACCCATCCAGAGGATGTGAGGTTGTGCACAATGATTGTTAAATCTAATGGGAGTTTTCCCGTCAGCAAGAAGAAAGTGGTGAGTGTTTTTCTCTTCCCAAACACCATATTATAATTGTTTGAGGGATATTTGTTTTTCACCTAGAAGTTTTCTACTATTTCTCAGAGTAATTGAAAGGCACCTTTCCTCAATGTCTCGACAAAAAGTTAAACACTGACAGTGGTTGGGTTTTTTTTTGGTTTTTTCAGTTATCTTTTAAAATTTCAGTTACTGTGCAATAAATAACAAATTACCTTTCAAATCAATATTTTCCTGCTTATTCTAACTTTTCCCAGATATTCATCAAAGATGGAGTTAAAGCAGAGGAAGATCTGGAGCTTGATGAGCTGAACAACAGTGGCAGCAGCCAGAAACAACGACACCAGGCTGAGTGTGCACTTGGAGACACTCCAGCCACAAGTCAGCAGCTATTGATGCCCAAGAAATCCAACGCTAGCCCCAACTCTACACCTCCCACACCACCTGAAGAATCCCATATTGCAGAAAGAAATGGAGATTCTGGGAAGTTGGCTTTGGGGGATCCAGCGCCGGTCGTTGCCAAAGCACTACAGACGCAGACCGTACCTAATGGCAAAACGCAGACGTCTCTGAAGACCATAAGCAAGAGGAAGATCTCTCAGCAGAAGGAGAAGAAGGCCACGCAGATGTTGGCAATTGTTCTTGGTGAGTTGGTTGACTTCTTTTCAAAGGTTTCTGATGTCATGGAAATCTGTAGAAATTGCTTATTAATGTGTTGTAAACTTACCATGAAACTGCTGAAATCCACTTAGACAAAATATTTATTCCTGCTGCATTGTTAAGTTTAGTATTTTACTTTAGTTAAGTTTAGTTTAGTTTAGTTTAGTTTAGTGTAGTTTAGTTTGGTTTGGTTTAGTTTAGAACATGATACTTCTTGTAGATGCGCCCCCAGCAAATATGGGTGCTTGACTGGCTACACGTGTTTTTAATATGTTATTTTTGGGAAGCCTAAATCTTGAAACCAGCTATGATACTGATAGCTAACACCTCTAGAGGATGGAGAACAACTCTGTCATCTATATGTGTGTGTGTAATCTAAGAAACTCCCTCGTCTTCACATCTCTGAGTTCAATTTCTCTGCATATCTTCTCAGGTGTATTCATCATCTGCTGGTTGCCATTTTTCATCACGCATATCTTGAACACCCACTGCACAAGATGCAAGGTTACCGCTGAGATGTATAATGCTTTCACTTGGCTTGGTTATGTGAATAGTGCTGTAAATCCCATCATTTACACCACCTTCAATGTTGAGTTCAGAAAAGCATTCATTAAGATTTTGCACTGCTAAACTCCAACATTACTTGTCTGATCAGGCTGAGGGACTAATGATCAAAGAAAGCTTGACTCCTGGCAAAATACCTCATCCTTATTAAGGAAAAAGCACCAAGGAGTGAAACAGAGATCTACTTTTTAAAATGAGTGCAACTGAGTGACTGCAAAACTGAAAGTGTCTTATTAAAAGGCATGTTAGCTCTATGGTTTATGAGAAAAGTTTGTGGAGTCCCTGTTCTCCAAATTGCTGAATGTAAAACTTGAAATGTCTGTAAAAAAGAAATTAAAAAAGAGACAATTTTCAGCAAGAAAAGAAAATAAGCGACATTTTTCTGGAAGATTGTTGTGCTTGTCATGTAAAGAGCCATCTGTGTATACCACATACATGCAAGTTACAAATTGCTATTTATGGTGTGTATACTTTATGTTTTGATGATGGAAATATTCTGAAAATCTTAAATATAAAGTCAGTGTTCATTACAGTGTTTCAACAGATGCTTGATCTTTTGAATCTTACAATTATTGTCATCTTAAAATAATGGATTGGAATGTGTGTCAAGGACAATAAACAATTTACTTGCTATATAATGTGGGTAAGCCAATATCCGCTTTTCCATTTTTTATAAAATGAGAAGTGATATATTAATATTATTATTGTCGTTACTATATTTCTTGTTATTATTAATTGCTGTATATAGTTTTTCTTAACACATCAACTGTGATTATATGCCTGCCATGGAAATGTGGTGCATGTTACACGGATCCTACTTGACTTCTCATGAGATGTATGTTTAACAAAAATTTATAGAAGACATAATAAAGAATAAATAAAGTTATGAGACACTTTGCAGTCCCATATGAATATCTGTGTTAGCTGTATGCATACAGATACATCTACAAATTATATGTTGTTATTCAGCCTCCTCCCTGTCCAAGACTTTCTTTCGTAAGACAAGAGTAATGTTTGCAGGAAGAGATTCTTATCACTCGCTAAGTGTTATTAGCAACCTTAATTGGAGTTGTTCTGTTGACCTGTACGTGACCTTACATCTTCCACGTACAGTTAGTGGAAGGATGTCTGTGTGTGTTTTAGGGTCTTTCCTGAGTAAGAGTAACTCTAACTTTGTAAAACTGAAGTAGTTACAGCAATACTTTTGTTTGTTCTGTTCTTTTAATGTTTGTTTGTTTGTTTGTTTTATCATTAAAGCTGCATTAATTTAATTTTGGTTGATCAATAAATGTAATTATTTACAAATATATGGTAATCTTTTAATGGCTATTTTGTGGCTGTTTTAATAACAGCTAAACAAAGTGAAATATCTGTGAACATCATGACATTCATTCTTTTTCATTTGTCCAGCATATGTATGATGATTTCTTCTTCCCACAGAATCACAGCCTTTTAGAATGCTACTATTTTTTTTTTTTTTAATTATAAAATGTTCATATGGTTCATGCTTTCGTCATAGCTAATCAAAACAGAAAACAACCAAATCGGAACTAATCAAGTGAAACCTAAACAGGTAAAATAAAATTTGGTTGTTCCTCCTGTCCCAGAAATCTTTGGAATACTGTCAATAAAAATAATTAATATATGTTATATTACTAATTGGTGCATGAATCTCTGCATGTATGACTTCATAAAAAAAAATCTCACCTGACACCAGTCTTTAAAAGATCTTAAGCTAGAGCGGCTCTGCCCCCCCCCCCCCCCCCTTATGAGACAACACTTTAAAAAACTTCCCATAGTAGTTTGACCTATATTATACATTATATATCTCCCTGACCTTAAAAACCTGTAATATACGTAGAAATTGGAATCACAGCAATATCTGGTAGCTATTCATGGTTCATGGTTTTCTTCTGGATGTAGGTTGGAGGCAGATTTTCCAAGAGTCCCATAAAAATATTGTGGATAACCAGACAAAGACAGTTATTTGAATCCAAATCAATATTGAAGGCCATAGCAATGATGATGTTTAAAGAAGGTGGCACAGTGACACATTGTGTAGTGCTGGTAAGGCGGATCAAGTCCCGCTCTGTGCGAAGTTTGCATGTTCTCCCTGTGTCTGCATGGGTTCTCTCTGGGTTCTCCGGCTTCCTCCCACCTACAAAAAACATGCACTTCAGGTTAATTGACCAGTCATAAATTTCCGTAGATGTGAGTGTGTGCATGACCTGTTCATTCTCGCAAGTTATGAACGAGTTATGAAGAACAATAAAAGAATGAATGTTTAAAGATAAAAATGTTAAAGAATCTGAATACCAATGACAATCCAAATTGCCAAACAAAATCTACATGTTCCTCTAAACCACATATGTCCAGGTCATGGCCCGCTGGCCAGATCTGGCCTGTGATTAATTATTTATGGCCTCCAGGATGATTTTTAATGACAACCCGTGAAGCGGTGATGTATTGTAACTGTCAGTTTTTGTGTGTTTGTCCATCCGTACGTCCATCCACCAAATATCTTCACAACCATTGCAAATAGAATAGATGAAACAATAAGCATATCCCTCGGGCGGCAAAGGGGATGAAAATGAGATGATGACCTTGAGAAAATTAGGTCAAGGTCAAATTTCAACTTTTGTACATTCAGGAACCGGATAAGACAGAATGACAAGACATTAGGCGTTATATTCAGGGAGGCAAGGGGATGAAAATTAGACCACAACCTTGACCTTGAAAAAATAAGTCAATGTCACATTTTTACTTTTATATCTTTTTAGGTACACATCTCTGAAACCAGATGACAAATAGAACGCACCAGTTACATGTTGGATCCTGACCTATGAAAGTAGGTCAGGGTAAAATTCTGATTGCCGTGTTACTACAGTGATACCTGTACTTACGAAATTTTCTACTTACGAAAATTTCTCAGCAGGAAAATATTGCCTCTAATTACGAAAGAGATTTCGACCCACTGTACGTAATGTAAAAACACAGTATCGGCTGATAGTCGAATCTCCCACAGGTTGATGAACGCAACATTCTCATATTTGCTCTGCCATTGGCTATTACGTATTACCTATCTTCCTGGCATCCCATTGGCTAAGAAGGATGCCACTCCACCTCTGTGTGGAGGTAGGTCGGTGGTTATGTAGTGTCTTCGGCATTCGGCACTTTTCCCCGTGAGGTAGTCTGATAGTTTTGCGCAAATACACAGTAATAACTTTTTGAGTACGAATTCGCTATGGATCCCAAGAAAGTGACGGAGAAAAGAGGAAAAGAAAAGAGTTTTTTGTCCATACAAAGCAAAAGATCGTAGAAAAGCTTGAAAAAGGGATGCGTTTGGTTGATCTCGCCAAAGAATATGGCCATAATGCATCTAAAGTCGCCACGTTATTAAAACAAAAGGAAGTTTAAGGAGTTTAAGGCATGCGTGGGTGGTTGGAGAAGTTCAAAAGGAGGACTGAAATTCACTGTTTTTCGGCATCGTGAGGCAGAAGCGCATGAACTAAAGAGGGCAAAAAACAATAAGGACAGCAGTTAAAAGGTAAATGACCACCATTTTTATTCTCGCATTTATTGTGTAATAATCTAATTGTAACATGTATTTGTTAAATGTTTTGATGCATTTTTATGCTTTATAAAACATTTATGTCTGAATTTTTGGGGGCTTGGAACAGATAAGGGCATTTGATTGGAAAACGCATCTCTACTTACGTAATTTTCTACTTACGTAATTTCTTTCGGAACCAATTAAATGCGTAAGTAGAGGTACCACTATAGTAGAACCGGCCCGCAGGCCAATCCGTCCGCTGATGTTTTGCAAGCACCAAGACTGCATTTCCCACAATGCAACGGTAGCGGAAGTCACTGCAGCGCAGCAAGCGGGCTTTGGTTTCACATTATTTATTAACAGTCAGAGCGGAGATTGAATTTAGCTACTCCTCTCCTCAAAAATGGCTAAAAGGTAGATGGACGGAAGGGGGTTTCAAGCCAGGTGGGAGTCAGAGTACAGGTTCAGAGATGTAAAAGGTAAATCTGTGTGTCTCAGCTGAGTTTACACGTTTCATTCCCAACACAATGCCCGGACGCTCTGTATGTTTGCAAGCATATACCTGCGTGAACACTAGTTCTCTCTGATGAAGCTGAACAAAACATCACAAAGGAGCCATTTGACTGATAAACAACTTCACTCAATCCTGACGATTTCCTCCGCTGAGAGCCTGACCCCGGACATTGATGAACTTGTACGAAAGATGAGACACCATCAAATATATAGGAGAATGTTTGCGTCAGAAAAGTGAGCATCACAGAGCAGTAACCTATTTTAAGTTTTAAATTTAGTTTAATTTAATTTAGTTAGATTTTTACATTTGTTTCTACAAGATGTGATGTCTCTTTGAAGGAAGTATTGATTTGTCTGTGTGCCATAGATTTTTGTATTTTGATTAATTTTTATTTGTTTAGTTGAGTCGACTCGGGAAATTGCAGATAAGAGCCATGAAAAAGAATACAACTTATTTTATTTATTTTATTTTTATTTTATTTTTTTATTTTAGTATTTGCATTATTGTGCTGCTCTATGGTAGGATCATAGATCAGCACAATAATGCATTTTCAGTTTACACTGCATGCAATTTTATTTATGCATTTTCTTGATACTAATGTTTGTCCTTGAAGTTACTGATAGAGCCATAACGAAACATTGCTTTATTCATTTTATTATTAAATAATATATGCTGTGTTAGCTCTTGGTTCAATGTGCTATGTTCATTCCGATATGTTTTAATAAACATTGAATGAGTCTGGCCCTCAGCTTGTAGCAGTTTTTTTTTTGGCCCTCCGTGTATTTGACTTTGAAACCCCTGCTCTAAATAATCCAGATTTGCTTGTAACTTTTTGCCTGATCCTGCTGACTATGATAAAAATCAAAAAGCAAATGAAAAATAAACCCAAAGAAAACATCTACTTGATAGAGGAAGCACAGCATACGTGGTGTTAGAATAGTTGTTTGAATTGTCTTCTATCGACATCATGTCCAAACACCCCAGCATGGATAGTGGAGCACTATTACTGTCATGGCTGTTCATTTTTTTACTGTAAAACATAAGATCAATCTCTATGACAACAAAAGTCAGACCAAATATACTATAGTATTGCGTCATTTCAACAAAACAAACAACAACAAACAGTATTACAGTAAGAGAATACACAGGGCAGGAGCAACATTGTGATCAGCGTGGCATTCCTGTAATGCTGGTAGGAGTCACTGGGGTTGGAGTCAGGTAACAGAACGGAAAGTTATTGTTTTCAGGGTAATTAATCACTCAAGACAAGTGCTGCTGTTGCAGCTTCTGCTGGCAGGTGATACTGAGAAAATGCAGCGTTTTCTTGTTTATATCATGATGCTAGGTGAAAAGGAACTATTTTTCTACCTGACGAATGGATGTCAGAGGATAACAGTTGCCTTCAGTGAAGTTTTGTCCAACAGTAAACTAGCTGCAAAATGACAGGTCAAAAGACAGCTCAAGAGTAGATGAGATAGTAAATGGAACTCTAGAGCCAGCAGAAGTCCTGGTAAACAGCATAACATCAAATAGTTGGCCTGGTAAAAACCATCTATCCTTCTAGCACCTTCTTTTTTTGTTTTAAACCAAGGGGGTACCAAAATCCTCTAGATGAAAAGAAGTTTTGGGACAAGATGGTATAGTTCCAATTCAGGAGGATAGTTTGTAGTTCAAAGTATCCTTTTTTTAGTGCAGGCACTCCAATTTCAGAAGTCTCCAAAAAATAACTAAATTGGAAGCAAAGGACAGATTTGTGACATCTGTCCGGATTAGACGGTCTGATAACAACTAAACAGATGAGGTGCGACTATGGAATGCTGGGCCTCTGACCCACCAACCAAACAGTATTTTTGTCTTTCCGACATTCAAATGAAATGAGTATTTGTGTATGACTACATCTTTGTTCTATTTCCTGAAAAATTAAGCTCACTTTTAAAAGAAAAGCTAATTAGACCCCTAAATCAATGGTGATGCCCCAACCTTTTTACACATGTGGTGACAGATCGGATACTTCCTATCAGCCAGTAATTGGGTTTCAGACACCTAAACTAATTTCATTTTCCAGTAGCGAGACAAGCAGGAAGAAAAATGTCACGAAAGTACTATGGATACCTGGACCTAAAAAAAGAAAGAGGATATAGGAGAATGTTTGTCTTTGTTTGAAGATTTCTCTGATGGTTTTAATATTATCATGTCCATATGTATTTTTAACAGAGAATAAGATACTAATACAAGTGCAATGTACCACTTTTGTGGAGTTGTTTAAAAAGAAACATAAACCTAAAACTTGATCTTTTAATTGTTCAAACTGATTCAAAATCACAATTGCAATTCCACGGGCTCAAAAGAATGTATCTGAAGCAATTTGCATTTATGTTTGCAACAACTTGGTGTGGATCATTGCAATATGGTTCTGGTATTGATGAGCTATTTAATGTCTTTACTTGACTTAGAAAATCTTTCTTTATAGTGTTCAGTGTGCAGTGTGATTTGTTGTGTTGGCACAAAGATGTTATTCGTACTACTGGGACCTGTGAGACATTATTAAAATAGGTCTGTGTCACATTCACAGCTGCCATGTTAATGATATGATGCAGTCTGGTTACTTGCCAGTATATTTAGCTTCCCAGAGGTGAGCCATTACACAACGTGTGCAGCACCCCTCTTTACCGTCGGGGTTGAGCTCACCATTGAGCTGTGCCTCGTGCTGTCACGCCGTTTCAGGTGCAGCTGACGAATCTGGTTCTTCTGATCCATGTTTACGACCACAGCAGTGTGACACAGGCAAGGAGACAGGCATCTCTGATCCTTGCCAAATTGATTCAGTGATCTACTGTGTCTCCCAAAAGCAGATTTTGTTTTCCTAAGTGATGATATGGAAAACATTTTTCATCCCTGCTATCTCTTAGCAACCTCTCACTCTGCAGTGTGGTAGTGGAAAAAATGTCACAGGTCAGAAGTCCCAAGGTTGTTGCTTGCTGGTGTAAAAGTCATGGAAAAGTGTGAGGGCCTGTAAAATGTCCTTGTTGTTATTTTAATACTCTTAAATACTCTGTTATTTTAAACACTGCACAATTTTAAAATGATTATATATTCTATTGCCCCGTGACCCGCTGCGGCAGATGAAGAGGAAGAAGATGAATGGATGGATGGATGGATTTTCTAGTGCTGGGCAATGATTTTTCAAAGCTATTGAACTATTCCAGTTGGATTTCTCCAAAGTTTGTAGAAAGTTGTATCACTTATTTCCTTAATAAAGGGGTAATCCTTGATGAAAGTAAATGCATAGAGATTATTGGCATTTCAAAGAACAGTAAATCCCAGGATTAATTGACGTGTATAGAATACAGTTCTGGCAGTGATTATCCCCAGTGCTTTGCAGACAGGAGGCAAATCGCTCCAAGTGCTCGACCGCTTCCTGCAATCCAAAGGAAGCTTGCTGCTGCACAGGTGAATGCAAGCATAAAGTATGTCTCCCTTTTGAGTCCTGGCCTTCTCCTGGAGAATGATGAGCAGGTTTGGGACCGTTTTCATACACTGTACCTGTGCCTGAGCTGTTTTTGTGTCCTAAAGAGTCCAAACAAATGAAATGCATGCATTAAACACAACAGGCAAACAGAAAGTGATGCATTTCTCTCTGTGCATTCTTCAATATATCGTATGTGGGTTCATGGACTCTGTAACACACCTTTCATGAAATGAGAGCACTTTACAGAACTAGAACTTTACAACCTCAATCCACTATAGCTTGTTTGGATTATTGTCTGAGTTTGATTTTGTTAGTTAAGAAATTTTACATCAGACTCAAGTCCTGGATGCAAATAAAACCAGCAAAAAAAAAAGGAGAAGAGGCTGACGGCATTTCATGTTATCATTTTCAGTTCTGCTAATATCTGCATGCAACACATACCTGAGGAGCAGTAGACAACCTTTGTGTTATGCATGGGAACCAGCAACAGGTACGCAGCCAGAACCCACACAAACACAGGCAGAACATGGCTGTGAGTGCATGAAGAGGGCCCTGCCCCCGCGTTTGCTAACCACATAATCATTGTGCAACCTCTCTCTCCCAACTCACCAGGTTGTCCATGAGCAGAGGAGTTGCATTTGGTCACACGTCTCTATATTTTTGTGAATTTCCCAGTTTGGAGTCATTAAAGTATACTTGTCTTTTAACACTGGTTGCATATTTACATTTGCCATGATTAGGAGGAAAATCTGTTATCATAAGTTCATATCATATCTTATCATAGGAGTAACAAATAAAAGCTATTCATTCCTAAAATACCTTAAATTTCATTGATTTGTGTCACAATGCAACTGCTGTTGCCTCACAAGAAGAATGTCCTGGGTTAAAATCCACTTGGGAGTAGACCTGGGAGTTTTTTTACATGGATATTTATTTTCCTTGTGTATGGGTTCTTCCTAAGTCCTCCAATTTTATCCCATCAGCAAACAACATGTGGTGCAGGTGAATTGGTGAATAAATTGGTCACAGGCATAGATTAGAGAGAATATTTGCTTGTTTTTCTCTTGTGTGGCCCTGTCATGAACTGGTGACTTATCCAGGGTGTACCCTTCTTCCTGTTCAGAGTCAGCTGGTTCCTTTCCACCAATGTGTCACTTATAAACATCAGTAAGTGATATGACAGTGACAATCTCTCAATTTTAATGACTGCCGAGCAACATCTGTGGCATCTCACCCAATTTGTGCAGACCACCCTCCTAGTCTACCAAAAAGTAGTCAAGTTATTCATATCCCTGCTTTTTGCTACAAATATGAGGCACCGTTTTTATGTTAATAAATGGCCCAGTGAGAGCTGCCACGTTTGAATTCTAAGGAATTTTTTTCTGAATTCACTGTTCGATGAGAGGAGGATCAATAAATTCCACTATGACGTTCCCTCAAGGACCTCCACTGTCATTGAATGATGTAATTACTTTCCTAATGTAGAATTAGCTGACAATGGATACTTCAATCAGAATTGACTAGAAAAAAATGAAAGAATTACAGTGCCTGTAATTTATGGTCAATAGTAGGAAAACACCAGACAGATTTGAGATGAAATGTAGAACAATGTTTAAATAATGAATATTACAATTATTGGGATTTTCTTTTCAAACAGGAGATCAAGCCAAAACTTTTTTTTAAAAATACTTTTTATAATATATATTATTATACTATTTCAGAGATGAAGATGCTGAGGTTTTCTCTGGGAGTGACCAGGAAGGATAGGATCAGGAATGAGTACATCAGAGGGACAGCACATGTTAGAGGTTTTGGAGATAAAGTCAGAGAGGCCAGACTGAGATGGTTTGGACATGTCCAGAGGAGAGATAGTGAACATATTGGTAGACGGATGTTGAGTTTTGAACTGCCAGGCAGGAGGCCTAGAGGAAGACCAAAGAGGAGATTTATGGATGTAGTGAGGGAAGACATGAAGGTAGTTGGTGTGAGAGAAGAGGATTCAAAGGACAGGGCTAGATGGAGGAAATTGATTCGCTGTGGCGACCCCTGAAGGGAAAAGCCGAAAGGAAAAGAAGAAGAAGATTATTATACTATTTATTAATTATATAATTATATCATTATATATTATTATATTTTATATTTTCAGCCCACTTCTGCATTACTACTTTATTACTACTGTATTTCTAATCCTACTACTACTACTACTACTACTTCTACTGCTACAATATAACTACTTCTACTACTGCTGCTACTGTATAATGATTTCTACTATTATTAGTGCTACTACTGTATTACTGATGTTTTTGTGTTTGTTTTAATTTTACATACTAATTTTAATCCCCGTTGGGAAATTAGTGGCATACTCTAGTTAGGTGAAATCTGTCAGCTCACTTCCGGATGTCTTTTTGGGCAGGAGCTGGAATCGAACCGACGGTCTTGAAACACTAGACGACCTGCTGTACCGCGCGCTTTACCACTGAGCCCCCGCTGAAATACTGCTGTATTTTTAATTCTACTACTACTACTGCTACAATTATTATTGCTATTACTATTACTACTACTCCTACTACTATTGCTACTACTGCTACTATATAACTACTTCTACTTCTGCTATATCTGTATAATGATTTCAACTATCATTTCCAGTGCTGCGACTGTATTACTGATATATTAATACTGTATTACTACCTCAAGTCTCTGAATGTGCTGGGACTGCCATGGTTTACACATCTCTGTAACATCGCATGGCAGTCATGGACAGTACTTCTGGACTGGCAGACTGGGGCGATGGTCCCTCTTTTCAAAAAGAGGGACCGGAGGGTGTGGTCCAACTATAGTGGGATCACACTCCTCAGCCTCCCGGAGAAAGTCTATTCCAGGGTACTGGAGAGGAGGATGAGACTTATAGTCGTACCGCGGATTCGGGAGGAACAATGCAGTTTTCGTCCCGGTCCTGGAACACCGGAGCAGCTCTACATTCTCCATCGAGTGCTGGAGGGTTCATGGGAGTTTGCCCAACCAGTCCATTTGTGTTTTGTGGATCCGGAGAAGGCATTCGATCAAAAGTATGGGGTTCGGGGCCCTTTGCTGAGGGCTCTCCGGTCCCTGTATGACCGAAGCCAGAGCTTGGTTCGCATTGCCGGCAGTGAATAATACCTGTTCCAGGTGCATGTTGGACTCCAGCAGGGCTGCCCTCTATCACCGATTCTGTTCATAATTTTTATGGACAGAATTTCTAGACACAGCCAGGATACGGAGGGAGTCCAGTTTGGGGACCAAAGAATTTCATCTCTGCTTTTTGCAGACAATGTTGTCCTATTGGCCTCATCAAACCTGGACCTTCAGCGGGCACTGGGACGGTTTGCAGCTGAGTGTGACATGTGAGTGTTCCCGCAGGGAACGGTACTCTCTCCCCTTCTCTTCACCCTCTGCACAACGGACTTCCAACACAACTCGGGTACGTGCCACATGCAGAAGTTCTCTGATGACACTGCAATTGTGGCATGTATCAGGGGGGGTGATGAGAGGGAGTACAGGAGAGTGGTGACGGACTTTGTGGGGTGGTGTCAGCGGAAAGAGCTTCAGCTGAACATCTCCAAAACCAAGGAGATGGTGCTGGACTTCCGGCGGGCACCACCCTCCCCACAGCCAGTAGTCATCGGGGGTAAGGAGGTGGAGGTTGTGGGGACTTATAAGTACCTGGGGCTGCAGCTGGACAGTAGACTGGACTGGTCGCACAACCTGGACTGTGTATACAAGAAGGGTCAGAGTAGGTTGTACTTCTTGAGGAGGCTGGCCTCCTTCAACACCAGCTCTAATCTGCTCAGACTGTTCTACCAGTCCATTGTGTCCAGTGTGCTGTCTTACGCCATTGTGTGTTGGGGTGGTGGTGCCAGGAAACGGGACACAGAGAGACTCGACAGGCTCATCCGGAGGGCTAGCTCTGTGATCCGTCAGGATCTGGACTCGATACAGACTGTTCTAGAGAGGAGGACTATGTCCAGGTTTAGATCGATCCTGGGTAACACCACCCACCCCCTGCACACCACCTTCACCCAGCAGAGGAGCTCCTTCAGTGGCAGACTGCTGTCACCAAGCTCCTCCACTGAGAGACTCAGGACCTCCTTTGTGCCTCGTGCCATCAGAGGGCACAACCACTCTCTCAGAAGGAGGGGGTCTGAAGCCGCAGGGTCATCAAGGTCGGGTGAGAAGGGATAGACGTGGGGGGCCTGGGACGCACTGTGGATGCACTGTGGGACACTTTGTGGGGGTCCTTAGTCAGTTTACAGCTCGGTTCATCCACGTGTTACTGATCACACTTCATCTACACCCAATGCTCTTTCTTCTCTTCTTCTCCCATGTCCCTATGCTTCCTTCCTTTTATTCTAGGCTCTTCTGTTTCCTGTTGTTATAATTATGTAACAGCATGTAAATAATGTAACTTATACAGCGTCTTTTAGCTATGCCATTACTTTCTGTCATTGTTATGTGTATTTATTGTATCTCTTGCGAGCAGATGTCACCTGAATTTCGCTTGGGATCATTAAAGTACCTATCTATCTATCTATCTATCTATCTATCTATCTATCTATCTATCTATCTATCTATCTATCTATCTATCTATCTATCTATCTATCTATCTATCTATCTAAAATAATTAAATTAAGCATAACACATTATTACCACCACCTTATAACTACATGAAATAAAAATGACAAAAAATTTTTCTCAGGATTAAGTGCATTTCCTAGTTCAAAATGCAGGGGGCATGCAGACGGGAAGACTAGTGGGAACATAATGCAAAAACCACAAAGGAACAAAGAGTGAAAACCTTATTCAGGCATTAAGAGACAAAGACAGATGGAAAAAATCATCTAACTCACATTGACTTGCAACACTCATTCTACTGTTCCTATACAAAGAACTGGTTTCTTATTTGATAAATTTTGATACTTAGCCTTTACTTTAAAGGCAAAGTACCCAAATTTACCAAAACTCCGGGAGCGATGCCTTCACACGGTGTACTGGCATCGCGCTGGGAGTTTTCCCTGCTTCACGCCCTAAGCCAGCTGGGATGGACTCTGGCCCCCCACGACCTGCAACAGTGGATAAAGAGGTTGGAAAATGATGATCATGATGACTTTGCCTTTAGAGAGATAAAAATTGCAAATGGCTGCAACCGTAGAGCTCCACCAAAGCAGTGAAGGGCCAGGTGGAATTTTAAGTGGCGGGAGTTGAAAAGCTCAGCTCAGTTCATTCTGCTTCACTTCAGTCGCTATCAACATCATAATGTCATGCAAATCAAGCTATGTTTGCAGAATCAGGGAGGAAACAAGACATGAAGCATATCCGATTGGTCCAATCATATGCATTTCCTTCACTCATCAGGCGCAATTTGAGAGGAAAGGACATCCATATTTTGCTGCCTTGCTACGCTCTTTTTGAAACTTCAAAATTGCCTCCACTATGTAATGATTTATGATGATGGTTCTGCTTCCTCCATAATAACAACATAATTGGTACAGCTTTGCATCTTTCACATCTTCTATAGATGACTAGTGAATGGAAGATGAATAGGCAAATCATAATTACCATCCAACCTGTCATAAAACTTAAAAAAAATGGACTTTAGAGTATGTTGTTCAGATATAGATCACACTTTAAAAAATGTTCATTTCATTTGATTACACAGTATACATTTGTCAGATATCATCTCATCCATTGTTGTTGGAAAGTCACATTGGCATAACAGATTAAACTCGTGACTGGCTCACAATCAAGAAAAAACAGTGACAATGCTTTCAGTCTCAGTTCTTTCATGCTTGTCTTCCCTGAAAACCATTTCATCTGTCAGCAGTTTTTACATTGAGGCTAAAATTGTGGGAGTAATTACCATAACCAAGGGTTGTAGGGGAGTATCCATTCTGTTAACTTTAACAGGCTTTTCACTATTTCATTATTCAACGCTTGACAATGTCCTGAAGGGGTGTTCAACCTGTTGGACAGATACTACAACAAACAGATCATTCAAAAAGGTCTTGATAAGAGGCTCAGACTGGCATGAGTATCTCTTTGGAGCTGAAATGATGATAAGATTGCAGGTGCCGTTGTGCTTCAAAGGGGCCTTGTTCAAATGCCATTTGCTCCTTGAGGATTAGTGTGGCTAGACAAACTACGCTGACAGCAATAAATGTACTATATTATCCTTTACATTATCCTTTAAAGTAGGGAGCAGAGGGAAACTCAGGTTCATAAATGGATCCTTTATGACAGACAGACAGACAGACAGACAGACAGACAGACAGACAGACAGACAGACAGACAGACAGACAGACAGACAGACAGACAGACAGACAGACAGACAGACAGACAGACAGACAGACAGACAGACAGACAGACAGATAGACGGATAGATAGACGGATAGATACTCTTTTAATTGCACATCTTACAAAGACATCTTACAACTTATATCTTACAACTACTGAACTCCGCAGTTAAAATTATCATCCGTCATTAGCACTTAGTCTCTTTGGAAATCAGTCAAACCTGACATTTTTTCTTCTTCTTCAGTGTGTTACTACAGTGTTTCTCAGTTTTCTTCACTTATTGCACATTTACTCAGTAAAGACTTACAAAAATCCACAAGACAGACAAGAAGACTTAAAGACACTAGGAATATAATTTAAGCAAAACACAAAGACATGGATACTTCTCAGAAAGTCTTTGTGACATTTCCTCTTTGAGATATTTGGATAAGCGATAGATGGTTGAATTTTTTTTTTTTTTATCACACTACATCGCACACTTTCTCTAAAATGTCTCTGATAGGTAAAGAATAAATGCAACAGTTTGAAGTTTCAGCAATAAAAACTAGTTCCTGATCACTACATGAAGATTTTTTATTCATTCATGAGGGCTATCAGGGGCAGCATGGGTGGACAGTAATTGTAGAAAATAGATTGATGGATGGAAAGCTATAATGAGTTAGCTGATCAAGATTCACTGTATTGGTTGAAAATATAGATATGACACCACCTCTGGGGCTATTTTGGACACATCTTTCATTGTTTACTGTCTCCGACTGTGGACAGGTGACGAGGAGAAAACCAACCAGAGCTTGACAGGTCCAGTGAGGGGGAAGACAGGCATGAAGAGCATTCTTCCCTGAGAACCTTTATTTACCATTTATTACCACCGCATTTCATGCAGGCACCTGATTTGCTGTGGCGACCCCTGAAGTGAAAAGCCGAAAGGAAAAGACCACAGCATTTCATGCACAAATGGCTATCAATCCTATATCAATACCTCCAGCAAGGGGTCTGTGTTTTATGTGGTGTAGATTTTATTGTTTGTTTCAGTGGCAGTTAACGGTATTTGCAGATCAGTTTGAAAGGGTTCCAGACGGATGTAGATTTTAATTTTGCTTGCTTGTGAGTTTTTCTGTTTGTCTTTTTGTTTGTTTGTTTGTTTTGACAGGTTGGCTACATCACACAGAGCATATCACTCTGGTGGAAATTCAGATCATCCTCTGGATCCAAACATCCACTTTGCCTTTGTCTGCATTTTGCTGTTCTTGAAAGACAATACAGCATGTTATTCTTGTGTTCACTGTATTCACATTTTCTTAATTAATTATAGATTTATGTGTGATTCCGTTGAGAATTTACAATTTTAAAACTGATGTCCCTGAAAAAAAATCAGGTCGTGAGCTTTACGATCTAATTTACAGCTTATATATACACACAATATAATTGATTTGTACATCCATATAAAAGCAGCTACAAACTCTACCACTGCAGATTCTAATTAAAATGATTTAGTAGCTATAATGGAGAAGGGAACAGAATTAATCCAGGGAATCCAGTATGGTGGGTTGAGAAATCCTCCCCAGGGATTTAAATATGGAAAGACAACCACATACAGTATATAAGTGTCACACAGGACAGAAGGGAGATCCAAATATAGCAGAGTACACATGGTTATTACAAGAATCTCAGCTAATAACACAGAACATAAGCCAGGGCTTAAGAAGATTGCTTATGACTGAACAGTGAAATTGGACATGCCTTTAACACATAAATATTTCAGGTTTTTGTCTCCTGGTGCCCCACTGGGAGAATCCATAGTGAAATATGAAGCAAACACTCCATTGATATGATTTGTCTCCATTTGTTTGCCGTCAAAAACCCGTGCCTTGTTCTTCCATTACAACTCTTCCCTGATGTTTTTTTGCCAAGGGGCAATTACAATCCAGAGTGTCCAAGGAGATCATGGAAGTCTATTAAACTGTGTCACCCTGTACATCCCATCAATCAGGCACTGCCCGCGAGGATAAAATATCCTCTTTTGTTTAGTTTGTTGTCTCACAAAGAAGGAATGAAACCAAAAGCAATAGCAAAGGTTTAGAGATGCAATTATGCAATTAGAATTTAGAGTAGGTTTCATTCCCCATGGGCTAGTTTGTTACTTATTAGTATGATAAAACAGTAAAACAAAAAGATAGAAATCTTTAGAATTTCAAAAAGCCTTCTTGAAAACAACATCAAAAAGTGTGCATTTTATAGAGTTATCACAACAGACAAACTTCTATGGGAATGTTGAACATATGCCGATGAATAGGTCTTGTACTGAGTGCCTTTTTAATGATAATTTTCATGATGATGACAATTTTTTTTCCCTCTGCTTCATCAAAAATACCAATTGTTGCTGTTTTCTTAATTTCTTTTGAGGTTTTTTTTAAACTACGTAGTTGCAATTTAAAGAATTTCAGTTTTGTGTCATATTTGTAATCTGCTGTTTTCTATAAAATTTAACAATTGAGTGGACATTTGCCATGACTAGTTATTCCAAAGTTTTTGCCAAGGGTTGTATTTTTTTTTTTTAAATGTCACCAAGACACAAACCCAGACAGGGGTAATTATAAACAATCCAGCTTATTGTAGAAAATAGTAGCACAACAAACGCTTACACTAGAACAACTCAATGAGTCCACGTTAGGGGAACAGGATGCTCAGAATATCTGAAGCAGAGGAGATTCAGTCTGGAACAAATCTGCACCAAGAGTAATTGAAATTGTCCTTCATACCACTACAACACAGAAGCCACCCTCAAAATCTTGTTGGTAGATGACAGAATGTGAACTGCAATGTCTTCACTCAAAGGTTAAAGGTCAACCAAAGGAGCTACAGCTGTTATACTCTGAAACTCAGTAGTCTGATGGACAGTCTGCTGTAAACACTGCACCATCATCGCAGTGCCTGTCAGATAACATTGCTAGTAATTTTTTTTCTTGTTTTTGTCATTTGCAATTTTACTAAAATCAATGACCACAACCATTCAGTTTTAGTTTTCATTTTACATGCCCTTGTTTTTTTTAATTTTTTTTCATGAAAATTTATGAATACATGGTGCTTTTTAGTATTTTAGGAAATGTAAGCATTCATTCATTCATTGTCACAACTGCTTTATCCGCTTGTGTGTGTCACGGGGAACTGGAGCCCATCCCAGCTGGCCTAGGGGGTGAGGCGAGATACTTTGGGTGTGAAGCTAGTGCACCGTGGAGCCACACAGAGATGCAGAGAAACACACACACTCATACCTGCAGTCGGGACTGGCTGGAACAAGCCAATTAACCTGTAGTGCATGTTTTTGGAGATAGGAGGAAGCCGGAGAACCCGGAAAGAACCCACGCAGACACAGGGAGAACACGCAAACTCCGCATAGACGCAAACCCAGAACCGCCTTGCTGTGCAGTGACAGCACTGCCCACTGTGCCACGGTGCTCCCCTGGAATTGTAAGCATTCTATTTATTTTATTTTTTTGATTGTGAAAACTTTACTTTTTCTGTATAACCAATAAAAATAATTGAAATTAACAGGGACAATGTCCAATGTAACTTCTTTTCTTCTTTCTTCGGTAAAATGCAGCAGTGGTTTTCACAATATCTTTACAAAAAACATTTTCTCACATCCCACCATTAACCAAAAATCCAAAACCATTACACAAATATAAAATGAGTAAACATAGAGTATTTTTGAATTTAAAATAGTGTTTATTCTGTTATTTTGTTACTTTTATTAGATGATCAAACTATGAACAACACAAAGTGGCCACTGGGTAAGGATTTTCTCAATGTGGTTCACTTTTCAGTCTCATGATCTATCATGTTTTCAGGGAAATACCTTAATTTTAAATCCTTGTTAAAAAAAATGTCCAGCCTCATCCATTATACTTAAACATGTTAGGTTGCCTGTACAATGACATTTGTTTAAGTGGTTGTTTTTAGAGGCTTAATCGGAAATTACTGAACAGTTTAGGGACTGAAAACATTTTACTGCTTAGCTGGCAATGAAGCAACAAAGCAAACAGAGTAACCCACTTTTTTCTTTTGTTTGTTCATCAAACCAAAGTAGAATACAACACATGTCAAATGGATCAGGAGATTTTGACAAAAAAGCTCATGTAGAATGTGAGGAAAGCTGCAGCCGCTGTTACAGTTTTGTTTCAATTAAACAAAACTGACAGGTCTTGTGAAAAGATGTGGAAACTACTTCTCAGTCTACTCAGAAATATGTTGAGTGAAAAAAAATCATCCGCTTGAGGGTACCAAATGTCATTGTACAATATATTTCTATAAATATATTACATGAGTGCAGGCGTAAACAAGTCAGATACTATTATTTTTTTTATAATTTTTTTCCATCAAACCACGTTAAATGTGTATAAATAAAGCTGGTTTGAATGAACACAAACAGTTCTCGCTGACAATAAAAATACATTGACAAGAACCTTTTGAATGAAAGAACAGCTGTTTGTGGATCTGTGTGAAGAATGCAGTGTCTTGCAATGCATTGGGCAACAGTATACAGTAAAAGGCAACATTTTCAATACACGTACATCACCTTGTCCGCTATTAATATTCCATCATATACATCTGATCATATCAACTAATAATCCTTGGTGAGTTTAAGAAAAGTATTGATGTAATTATGAATAAAAACCCACTTTTAAAATAATTTTCTTGTTATGATTAAATAATGTAATCATCTTATATGGCACACATCAAAAGCGCTTAATGAAAAATGTAGCCTATGGAAATAAGAAAAAATAAGTGATATAAGACTCTGGGCCCTTTTAACTAGAGGATTGGCTACAGTAGTACATAATTACATGAAACAATTTTCTACCCAGTTGTTTTTTTCGAGAAGAATAATAATTATACTTTATTAATCCCCAAAGGAAAATTATTTTTTCACTCTTTATACACACACACACACACACACACACACACACACACACACACACACACACACACACACACACACACACACACACACACACACACACACACACACACACACACACACACACACAGTGGTACCCCTCTACTTATGAAATTAATTGGTTTCTGGCAAAAATTTCTTAAGCAGAAAATTTTGTAAGTAGTGACTCGTTTTCCATGCAAATGCCTTAATCCGTTCCAAGACCCCCAAAATTCAGACATATAAATGTTTTATAAAGCATAAAAATGCATCAAAAAATGTAAAAAAATACATTTTACAATTAGATTATTACACAATAATTGAGAGATGTGCATGATGTAAAAGACAAAGAATAAAGTAAAGAATAATAATGACGGTCATTTACCTTTTTAACTGCTGTCCTCATTGTTTTTGCCCTCTTTGGTTCATGCGCTCTTGCCTCACCATGCCAAACAAGAGAATGAATTCCAGTCCTCCTTTTGAACCTCTCCAACCACCCACGCGATGCCTTAAACTCCCGGTGTTCTTTCACCAACTTTGGAAGGAGTTATAACTTTTATGGCTTCCTTTTGTTTTAATAACGTGGCAATTGTAGATGCATTACGACCACATTCTTGCCGAGATCAACGAAACGCATCCCTTTTTCATGCTTTTCTATTATCTCTTGCTTTGTTTGTACGGACAGAAAAACTCTTTTCTTCTTCTTTTCTTTTCCTCTTTTCTCCGTCACTTTCTTGGGTTCCATAGCAAATACTCAAAAAGTTAATATATTTACGTAAAATATCAGAACATGTCACGGGTCAAGGCCTGAATGACGAGGACACTGCAGAGACACGTATCTAGCTACACATAGAGGTCCCTCTTAGCCAATGGGATGCCAAGAAGATGCTAGGTAATAACCAATGGCAGAGCAGCTATAAGAATATTGCGTTCAGGAAATTTTGGGAGCGGTGAGTAGCAGCCCGTATTGTATTTTTACCTTTCGTATCCTGAAATTTCTTTCGTAACAAGAGGCAATATTTTCCTGTTGATGCGTTTTGTAACTTGAAAATTTCGTATGAAGAGATGTTCGTAAGATACGCTTAGATACGCAGTACACACTTAGATACGCAATACCTAGTGGACACATATACACAATAACACAAACACACACATACACACACGCACGCATGCACTCACACATGCACACACACACACACACACACACACACACACACACACACACACACACACACACACACACACACACACACACACACACACACACACACACACACACAGGGGCCTGCAGGTATTCAAAGGAGAGAATAATGGTAGTGAGCAGCTCCTTTCTGGTGTGCCCAATGAGCAATTTGTTTACTCAAGGGCACCTCAGCAGTGCTCAGGAGGTGAATTGGAATGTGGACAACTTCCCAAATGTGTGTGTCATTCTTGCACAGGGCGATGCTAATCTTTTCTGTATCGTTCAGTTATAGTGCATGTATTACCAAAGTAATACAACATTGTAATACTAATATTACTCAACCCCGGTAGCCCAGCATTAATTTTCTTGCTAGCTCTATCTTCTTCTCCAATTCCGCTTTTCCCTTCAGGAGTCGCTGTACATATGCTGAATACAATTAAATAGTTTTCTTGCTCATTGTCCTGACTAATACCTCCCCAATTTCCTGATCAGAGAGCGTACAACATAAAGAACAAAAGAAGGTAAGGGTAAATATGTAGTAGACTGCAAAGTAGTCTGGAGAGTAAATCAGTAGTTACCTTTTTGTTTCCCTCACAGCACTCCAGGAAGTACTTATGCTTCAGCAGATGAGTAAATGAAGCCATTGGCAGAATGTATAGAGCAACAAATTTGTGCAGATCGTCCAGCAGCTGCATAGAATGAGAAAAAAAGCTTTCTTGCTAAATTTTATACAGGTTTGATCACCAGTCAGAAGATAATGTAGACTCAAAGAGAGTTTCCTGAATTGAATACATTTCCTTTGCAGTGTTTTTTTTAACCCTCACATGCTGAGACATTAGTCACCTGCAAAGTATTGAACAGCTAAATGGTGAAAACTTGTTACTGTTTTTATTTTACATGCTACAATGTGTTACTTTTCAGATGAGACTACTTTCAGTTATTCTTTGCTATTGTGGAAGCTGTGATGGTCAGTCCTATGCTATATATATGCTGAGGGACAGAACACAAAGAACAGGTATGTGATACACAAATAATTAAATGAATGCAAATTTGTTGGGTAAGCAAAGTGTATTGTGAGGAAAATATTCCCCTTATTAGATCAGTCTGTAACTCCAAACTACTTTTATAAATCCTGTTCTCAGATAGTATTGATGATTAGGAATAAAATTTACATTACAGATATTTTGTGTAGTTTCAATTTAACTACGTGTTCTATGGTTCAGTGTATCTGACCATTATAAGAAGTCTCTGGAGTGTCTTTGGTGGGTGGATAAGGAAGTCTGATATCTTTTACATTCAGCTCAGCTCTGCCCTGTATTATACAGAGATCCCTTTCTTTACATAAGCCTACAGAAACAAAATAAAGAATGCTAAATAGGTTATCTAATATAAGCCTTACTATTTTAACACAAGCCTGCATTCTTTTTTTTTCATAGAAATCATGTTTATTTGACACAGAAGTAATAGATTGTTCAGTGGTTATTCCTTTAATCTTCAATGGAAGACGCTTGTGATGTCTGAGCTATCAGCTACAGAGAAAAAAGAAGTGGATGATCAAGATAAGAAATCAAAGCATGTGTATGTATTATGGGTTCGTGGGTTGCCTGCCTCACAATTGTGTTTTTCATCCAAACATCCTGATCTTTCCACCTGTCTCCATCCTTCTGTTTCATTTCTGTTTTCGACTCTGTTCCAAGTCTTCCCGTTTTTGACGCTACTGATTGAACTCTTATACCTGCTTTCAGCCTTAGTGTCTGCATTGTGGGTTCAGTCATCAGCCTCTGCTTAACATCTGGACTTTCAATGTGCAACATGGTTTCATAAATAAACGCATCATGTCTGCTGACCCTCTCTGGCCTCAGCAATCAATTTAGTCTTGAGCTCCTTGATCATTTGAGGATAGAGGAATTGAGTGAGAAATGTTTTTATGGCTAAACCTTGCTGCCTGTTAATCTCCTGAGAAATACAGTGTGTCTTCAGTCCTCGCGGTTAATGCGTTCTAGGAACCATACGCGAATAACAAATTCCACGATAGAGCAACTATTTATCTTATTTATCTTAGCAACTGTTTATCTTATTATTTACGGTAATTTAAACGTTTATGAACCCTCCCTGCACTGATATTAAATTACCTTCTATCCGTATTACCTTTTCCAACACTCTCATCGACTGTTTAAAGCACTTTTGTGTCTCCGGACGTGCGCTCACGGAATGGAGCGCATGTCCGGATGCCGTCAGCCAATAGAATGCGCGAAAGGTATCACGTGACTGCCTACCAAAATTCCGCGATGAGGTGAAGTTGCATGCGTTGATGCACAAATGCACGAGGGCGCACTGTAGAGCAAACTATCACTGAGGAACCAAACATCATTGGAAAAAATCAATTGAGCTGAACGTAGTTTATTAAGGAAAGTATCACAG
Source organism: Antennarius striatus (assembly GCF_040054535.1). Classification (NCBI taxonomy): domain Eukaryota; kingdom Metazoa; phylum Chordata; class Actinopteri; order Lophiiformes; family Antennariidae; genus Antennarius; species Antennarius striatus. Next base: position 6,805,252 of record NC_090781.1, on the reverse strand, counting down.
ATTCCCCAGGTATGTGGAACAAGAATTTGATTCTAACATTAATTCTACTTCGTACTTTTCCAATTGATAATGTTTCAGTGACTTAATTTTCACACATACTACACATTATGAAGTAAATCATTTTAAATTCCTGGGCAATTTTAAATTATGCAATGCACGTTAAATGTTTTAAACATTTTTTAGTGCCCTTAGCTAATCCTTATCTATACATTTACAAATGACTAGTCCTTCTAACCTCATCATTTTAATATTGTTACAGGCTATGAATATATAATGCTGCTTATGAAAGTCTGAATACAAGAATAAAAGGCGTATTTCAAGCCTCTTATACTAACTCCTTATAAGTTTATGTCTCAATATTTCACAAAAAAAAGTATGTCTTTGTTAGTCACTCTTTGCAAACTAGATTCTAGAGATCCTTATCTCAAAGCTGGTGCTGGAGCAAAGGTCAAAGTTCATAATTCAAGATTAGTCGACTGGCAGCTGCATGAACAGCCAGAAGAGTCCTTTCACATCTCCTGATCAACAGTCTATCAATTTTAATGACTAGTCTGAGCTGTTCACTGAGTCTTTTATCAGAAGTTGCAAGTGGAGTCCATCAAGTGTCCATGACAACAGTCTATGTGGTGAATTTACCAACAGTCAGGTCAGTTCAGGTCAAATCATACTTGCTTTAGTCCATACACAATTATTGGACCATTTCTGCAAAGTAGACTAATTTGGGAGTGCATAAATTCTGTAGCAGGAAGGAACAGCGAGCAACTCTCACTACTTGTGACAGCAGCAGCATCACGTGGTGGAGAGGCTTCTGGCATGTGATCATCAGGTAGGTTGACAGCAAGTAAGTTGATCGCTGGATCTGGCAGGGAGTCGACATGTCTAGTTGACACCTCAACTCAGTCTCCACCAACAGGCTATGCTTGAAGTCTCCTTCGTTGTTTGAAACCATACATTATTTGGTCTCACCAGTTAATGCAGATGACCTGGAGACCTGGAGATGCAGGCAACGAATGGAAGAGGGTCATGTAATTTAAATGGTCCCTTTCTGAAATGTACACTAAAATATAATCCCAGTGCTATTGTTGGGAATTTCTATTAAACAATAGAAATTACCACTGTTCCCTCTAACCTGTGCGCCTGCACAATTGTGCACTGCTTTTCTTTTTGTATATCACTGTTGAGCACAAAATATGTTTTATTTTATTTCTCTATTAATCACTGGAATAATTGATAGAAATATCAACTACTATCCCAGCTTGCATCTTACTCCCTGATATTGTGTGCTGGACTGTCTCAGGGGAATCTGTGCACAGTGGGCGTCTTAGACCCCGTCTCCTATGGCGGACCGCTGCCTCTATGGGCTTGGTACTCAGGGCCCACTCTTGTACTCCAAGATCACAGTCTGTGTTTTGTCCTTCAATCCAGACTTTTATTTTCATGGCAGACACTACATGGTCCCATGAAACAATCCTAGAATGGAGCCACAAGGGATTAGCCTCTGATGTCCCTTGGCGAAGCCTCAAACATCTTTTGCCTATATAGAAATGCTATGTTGACATAATGTGGGAGAGAATTTTACAGTGGGAACAATTTCCATGTTTATGACTGCTCACTGTGTTAAATTTGATCATACTGATATGACTTGAACATTGCAAGATACTGTACAGGGTTCTGCAGAAGCAAGCTTTGTTTCCATCCCTAAAGGAAGCTTAATGCTTAATTACTACCCCCAACATGATCTTGTGTTAACATGTGGAGGAGCATTTATTTGCTGCTGCCTTCTGTCGCTACATTATCACCAGGTAGTTACCTTCTTTAACTAATGTTATGTTTTAATGCTTCAATGTAGCCGCAAGAGGACACAAGCCAGTGTCTTATTGTGCCGGTCCCAAGCCTGGATAAATACAGAGGGTTGCGTCAGGAAGGGCATCCGGCGTAAAACTTTTGCCAAATTAAAGATGCGAATCAAACATATGACTTCCATACCGGATCGGTCGAGGCCCGGGTTAACAACGACCGCCATCGGCGCTGTTGACCTACAGGGCGCCGGTGGAAATTGGATTACTGTTGGTCGAAGAAGGAGAGGAGGAAAGTGTGTTCGCTCGAAGAAAGAGAAGAGAAACACCAAGAGTATAGGACTAAGAGTAGGGACGTTGAATGTTGGAACTATGACAGGAAAAGGTAGAGAGTTGGTTGACATGATGCAGAGAAGGAAGGTAGACATACTGTGTGTACAGGAGACCAGGTGGAAAGGTAGCAAGGCTACAAGTTTAGGAGCAGGGTTTCCAAGTTGTTCTATCATGGTATAGATGGGAAGAGAAATGGAGTAGGAGTTATCTTGAAGGAGGAGTTTGTTAGGAATTTCCTGGAGGTAAAAAGAGTGTCGGATAGAGTGATGAGTCTGAAGCTAGAAAAAGAAGGTGTGATGTTCAATGTTGTTAGTGGGTATGCTCCACAGGTAGGATGTGAGCTGGAGGAGAAGGAGAAATTCTGGTCGGACTTTGATGAAGTGATGCAGAGCATGCCTAGAAGTGAGAGAGTTGTCATTGGAGCAGACTTCAATGGACATGTTGGTGCAGGAAACAGAGGTGATGGGGAGGTGATGGGCAGGTTTGGTATCCAGGAGAGGAATGCAGAAGGACAGATGGTAGTTGACTTTGCAAAAAGGATGGAAATGGCTAAAGTGAATACTTTCCTCCAGAAGAGGCAGGAACATAGGGCGACCTATGAGAGTGTTGGTAGGAGCACCCAGGTAGACTATATCTTGTGTAGACGGTGTAGGATGGTGGTGTATAGGATGACTCTGGTGGTGAGGAAGATCAGGAGGGCAAAGGCAGAGCAGAAGACGAAATGGTGGAAGCTGAAAAAGGAAGAGTGTTGCATGACTTTTAGGAAGGAGTTAAGACAGGCTCTAGGTGGTCAGGAGGTGCTTCCAGATGACTGGACAACTACAGCTAATGTGATCAGGGAGACAGGTAAGAGAGTACTTGGTGTGTCATCTAGAAGGAAAGTAGATAAGGAGACTTGGTGGTGGAATGAGGAGGTACAAGAGTGTATACAGAGAAAGAGGTTAGCTAAGAGGAAGTGGGACACTGAGAGGACTGAGGAGAGTAGACAGGAGTGCAGGGAGATGCAGCTTAAGGTGAAGGTAAAGGTAGCAAAGGCCAAACAAGAAGCCTTTGATGAGTTGTATGCTAGGTTGGACAGTAAAGAGGGAGAGACTGATCTATACCGGTTGGCAAGACAGAGAGATAGAGATGGGAAGGACGTGCAGCAGGTTAGGGTGATTAAGGATAGGGATGGAAGTCTATTGACAGGTGCCAGTAGTGTGATGGGAAGATGGAAAGAGTACTTTGAAGAGTTGATGAACGTGGAAAATGAGAGAGAACAAAGACTGGAAGAGGTGACTGTTGTGGACCAGGATGTAGCAAAGATTAGTCAGGATGAAGTGAGGAGGGCATTGAAGAGGATGAAGAGTGGAAAGGCAGTCGGTCCTGATGATATACCTGTAGAGATATGGACGTGTCTAGGAGAGGTGGCAGTAGAGTTTCTGACTGGGTTGTTCAACAGGATCTTAGATAGTGAGAAGATGCCTGAGGAATGGAGGAGAAGTGTGCTGGTGCCCATTTTTAAGAACAAGGGAGATGTGCAGAGTTGTGGCAACTACAGAGGAATAAAGCTGATGAGCCATACAATGAAGTTATGGGAGAGAGTAGTGGAAGCTAGACTAAGGGCAGAAGTGAACATTTGTGAGCAGCAGTATGGTTTCATGCCAAAAAAGAGTACTACAGATGCAGTATTTGCTTTGAGGATGTTGATAGAGAAGTACAGAGAAGGCCAGAGGGAGCTGCATTGTGTTTTTGTAGATCTGGAGAAAGCTTATGACAGGGTGCCCAGAGAGGAACTGTGGTATTGTATGAGGAAGTCTGGAGTGGCAGAGAAGTATGTTAGAGTGGTGCAGGACATGTATGAGGATTGTAAGACAGTGGTGAGGTGTGCTGTAGGTGTGACAGAGGAGTTCAAGGTGGAGGTGGGACTGCATCAGGGATCAGCTCTGAGCCCCTTCTTGTTCGCTATGGTGATGGACAGGCTGACAGACGAGGTTAGACAGGAATCTCCATGGACTATGATGTTTGCAGATGACATTGTGATCTGTAGTGAGAGCAGGGAACAGGTGGAGGTGAAGCTAGAGAGGTGGAGGTTTGTCCTGGAAAGGAGAGGAATGAAGGTTAGCCGCAGTAAGACAGAGTACATGTGTGTGAATGAGAGGGACCCAAGTGGAAGAGTGAGGTTACAGGGAGAAGAGATCAAGAAGGTGGAGGATTTTAAGTACTTAGGCTCAACAGTCCAGAGCAATGGAGAGTGTGGAAAAGAGGTGAAGAAGCGTGTCCAGGCAGGATGGAACGGGTGGAGGAAAGTGTCAGGTGTGATGTGTGATAGAAGAGTTTCAGCTAAAATTAAAGGAAAGGTGTACAAAACTGTGGTGAGACCAGCGATGTTGTTTGTTCTAGAGACAGTGTGACTGAGGAAAAGACAGGAGACAGAGCTGGAGGTAGCAGAGATGAAGATGCTGAGGTTCTCTCTGGGAGTGACCAGGAAGGATAGGATCAGGAATGAGTACATCAGAGGGACAGCACATGTTAGAGGTTTTGGAGATAAAGTCAGACAGGCCAGACTGAGATGGTTTGGACATGTCCAGAGGAGAGATAGTGAATATATTGGTAGAAGGATGCTGAGTTTTGAACTGCCAGGCAGGAGGCCTAGAGGAAGACCAAAGAGGAGGTTTATGGATGTAATGAGGGAAGACATGAAGTGTGTGAGAGAAGAGGATTCAAAGGACAGGGCTAGATGGAGGAAATTGATTCGCTGTGGCGACCCCTGAAGGGAAAAGCCGAAAGGAAAAGAAGAAGATGTTTTAATGCTTCAATTTATTCATCTATCTCACCATCTATAAGACTATTTGTATTGGAGAAATGTTGTTTCATGTCACAACTGTCACCGAGCAAGTTAAATGAATTTCTGAAAAAGTATGATGGAAGTGGTTCTGGCTTGAATTCTGCCTGACGTGAATGAAAATACATGATTCTGAGAATGTAGTTAGATTTTCCTCGTGGATTTAAAACTAAAAAACATTTTTGGAACTTCAGATTTTAGGCCAGATTGGCAAAGACATTGGATAAGAATGAGTATTGTTTCAGTTCAGTTGTTAATTTTTTTCTTTAAAGTTGCCCTCACATTATACATCACGTCTATATTCTGTACATTTTTTCATACTTAGTATTTCTGGCTCGAAGACGAAACAAAATACTCGTTTTATTCCATCCATTGATTTTTCGCTGCTCATGTCCTGTTCAGGGCTGTAGTTGGCTGCAGGAGCAATTGTCTGTTATTTTAATTGGATAATAACCTACGTTGGCCATTCCTGGTTGCCCCTTTTGAATCAGTCTGCTCGGTCTTTAGCTCCAAGCTAACTCTTTGACGAAGAAGATAGGGAAAAGAAAAAAAGATGAGGAAGATTGTACATTTCAAAACAAAAAGACCGAGAGTTTGCCTTTGTGGAGAGAGCAGGTTCAGCAATGTGTCATTGTAATGACAAAATTGCATTGATGGAATGGTCAAATGTAAAGTGGTACTTCAACACACGCCATGCTACCTACTTTTTATGATCTTCTGAACTAAGACACATCTGGTGTCTCATCCACCATTACAGTGACAAAAAGCACCATTTTGATTTCTATTTTGATCTCTTCAATCGTTTGTGGAATGGCATGAATGAGGTAATTTTGTATTTTGCCAGATTTCCCAGTAAATACTCTGTCAGTGGACAAGTGGTAATGCAGGTCTGTGTCATGCTGAGCAACAAAAGAAAGAAGTTCCATGTAGCTACCTTTGTTTGTGGACTAAGCGCTTTTGTTGTGTCCCCTCAATGAAAAGTCCTGTTTACCCAGGAACATGGCACAATCAGTCAATCTTTTCAGTAACTCTGTTTGTTTTTCACCATTTCATTGTGAAGCTCTCTCTTTGTGCGTACCTGTTCATTGAACTGTGAATCGACACTGGTGTCCCCAAAAGCTTTTAAAAGCACCGTAGCTTGCAAATGTCCAGTTGTGCTTTGGTGTCTCGTTGCTGACTTGGTTGAACAATTCGAGTTTGCAAATCTAGTGTGGCTCTAAACACCAAATCAATCCTTTGCAATCAAAAGGTATTCCCACTAGAACAGTTTGCAGTGTCCCTCGGAACCTGTCAGCCATTGTAATTAGTTGTCTAGAAATAGCAGACCTGGCAACACAAGCTAGCTGAATTCTGACTGGATAAAACCTGTAAAATAAACACTGACCCAGTGTTGGTCCATGTTATATAGTATCCCAATCAGCGATGTGCGGTCAGTGGGCACAGCCTCACCTGCCATCATGGAAAAAAAAAAAAAGAAAAGGGAAGAAATAAATTAAATGGTTAAATTTATCCAGTCATGTGTATTATGAAGTTATTTTCCGTTAAACGTCACCAATGGTAGATTATTTTTACTCAAAATCACTGAACTTTTACATCTACCGCTGAAATACTGACAAGAGACTTGCGGTGAGGCAGCAGCCAGTCGAGCTTCACCATGGAATGCACAATGCCTCAGCTAGCTTGTGCTGGTAGCTGAACAGTGAGACTGTAACGCTACCTCTCTGTATGTTGCCATTAAAATTTTCAAACACGTTTGCTATATGAACTAAATTTCCATATTTTACCCAATGTATATAATGTCCAGTGTTTTTGTCAACAACTGTATGTGTGTAATGTCTTTCTTGAGTTGAGCAGCAAGTCAAGTGCAGCCATTCATTTGTTTTTTCTGCTTGCCTTGCTTTATCATAAAAATGGAGGATTACATATTTTGACTAAAAATTGGATGGATTTCATTTATAAGTAAACATTACATATAAACAAACATGTAGGTACAACATAACCAGGTATTTTTAATAAAATGTGGTTATTTGTGTGTTACTGTTTGTATGTGTAAATAATTCTGTTGAGACTTTTAAAATAACCCACTCACTGTTGATAATTAAATTGTGAATAAGCTACACTGTAGGTTCATATGCTTGTAATCTGATTATGATGAAGTCAGTGCCTCACCAGCTATGAACCTCACCGCACGTCACTGATCCCAATATATACTGTATATATGTGATGTGTGTGTGTAAATATTATCATGATTTCTGGTTATGTTTGGCGAGCAGAGAAGGCCTTGCTGGCCCTAACTGTCCACCACTGGAATGCACAATGTATTTATGTGCATGAAGACGTTTGCGAACATCGAGACTGCTGTCACTTAGGGTCAGGTTGCAAGTTAGTGGCAGTAATGAAGACTATAGACTACCTGTAATTCAACTCTGTCACAACTCGCCTGTAATTTCTTTTTAAGTATGGACGGGGTTCTTCTTCTTCTGCTAAATGATGTAGGAACCAATGTTGACTGAGTTAGGTTTTTTCCTGGAAGCATTGACAGATGGTAACGCTGAACTCTGAATGTTTTGCTATTTGATGTTAACTGTTGGTCGAGTTAACTAAGAAACTTAATGGAAATAAAACAGAGTAATCAAGCTCAAAGTGGCATGTCAGACCTTTGACCTTAAAGCTTGGCTTGGCCTCTACACGCACCAAGATAAAATTCATTCAGCAGAGGTACATATACCAAAGTTTAATTACTGTACTACAAAAATTATTTTGTTTATGTATTGTTTTAATGTCCTGTTATTGTTTAGGATAGACCATTATGAGTCCCACAGTGGGGAAATTATTCTGATTGCGGCAGCAGAGGGGGGAGGGGGTCCATACACACGTACATACTGTACATACATATTAACATATATAACATGTGATATAGATGTTAACAATTTAAAATCACTAATTCACATTTCACTACTACAAAGTACAAGCTACACTGGTCAGCTGGATTGTGTGCGTGATTGTCTGTTTATGGTCGACTAGGAGGAGTGCTGATTGTACAGTCTGATGGCCATAGAAAGGAAAGACCTGCGATAGATTAAGATTTTGCCTACAGCATACTCTCTTCATGATGAAAAAATTCACTGTAATGTCTTAATTTCTTTACCTTATGTTTTTATCATCCAACGCCAAACCCAATAATATCATGCATCATCCCATTTCATCTTAACTCCTTTAGCAGTTTCAGTATTTCCAGTTTATTACACCTCTGGGCAACATCCAGAGGTGTGGATCCAGAAGAGTCCAGGAGAGTCTTATCGGCCCCATTAAGAACTAAAGCCTTCGCAATGGGCAAAACACCATGCTGGGCAGCCAGGTGTAAAGGTGTTGCCTTTCCGGCATTCAGTGCATTGACATTCGCGTGATGTGATACTAGGTGGCCAACACTAGAGACACTGACACTGGTACAGGCGATATGTAATGGTGTCCATCCATCACTGTCTTCATACACGTTTGGATCCGCATTGGCTTCCAGGAGCTTTTCTACCACATTTGGTTCATTCTGCTGGCATGCAAGGTGGAGTGGTGTCCATCCAATGCTACCCCTAGCATTCACACAACCACCCTGACTCTCTAACTGGACCACTGTTGCATCATGACCCTTCAGAGCAGCAAGGTGCATGGGAGTCCATTCTTGGAGGGTCCTGGTGTTTGGGCTGGCTCCATTTAACAATAGCTGCCGGCATATACCTGTATGACCATGTAAAGCAGCCAGGTGAAGTGGAGTGTATCCTCTGCTATCTGCACTGTCAACAGTCACCCCACTCTTCAGCAACTGTCTAACAGCTCTATTATGACCTTCCTCAGCGGAAATGTGAAGGGCAGTCGATAGAGAGCAGTCAGTAGCATTTGGATCTGCTCCCTGAGATAGAAGGAGTTTTGCAATATTTACATGGCCATAGGTGGAAGCTAGGTGAAGTGGCGTCCTTCCTTGAGCCTCTCGTTCTTCAACAGCTTCCTCTGACAACCGTGAAAGTAGCAGGCGCACCACTGTTTCATGGCCATTCTGGCAGGCCAGGTGAAGAGGGGTCCAACCAGCTTTTTCTTGAACGTCAGCCGCAGCACCTTTGTCCAGCAGGAGACGGACGGTCCTGTCATCACCATTCTGAGCGGCAAAATGGAGCGCTGTCCATAGTTCCTCTTCTCTTAATGTGGTACTTGCTCCATGTTCCAGCAACAGGGAGAGGATGTCATGATATCTGTGGAAAAATTGTTTTATTTTAGCGTTCAGGGTTCAAACGTCATACTAGGCTCATTTCTACTAAGATTGTCATTTATATTAAGATCATCTAACGCCTCAGAAAAATATTCACCTAATGGGAGCGTGGTCCACGGTAAATTTATTTAACACAGTGGAGCAAGTATTATAAGATCAGCAATATATTATTACTTTTTGAATGTTTTGATTCTTATTGTCATCATTGCTGTCATGATGATTGTGATTATTAATATTTTTATAACACTAGAAAAAAACTTGTGTAACACTGTCTCATTAGTTCCCAGCAGCTATGAAACATTGTATACAGCACAAACTCATGGACACCATTTTAAACAGTCAGTTTAAAAAACAGTTTCTTTTTGGGTGGGCAACACATTGGTACAGTGGGTTTAGTTCAAATCCACCTGAGGACATTTTCTGTGAGGAGTTTCAATGTACTTCATGTGTTTGAGTAGAAATTAGCCAGTACCATACAGTAGAATTATTTGGTATCCAGGAGGGGAATGCAGAAGGACAGATGGTGGTTGACTTTGAAAAATGACTATGGTGAATACTTTCTTCCAGAAGAGGCAGGAACATAGGATGACCTATAAGAGTGGAGGCAGGAGCACACAGGTAGACTACATCTTGTGTAGACGGTGTAATCTGAAGAAGATCAGCGACTGCAAAGTAGTGGTAAGCAAGAGTGTAGCCAAACAGCATAGGACGGTGGTGTGTAGGATGACTTTGGTGGTGAGGAAGATGTAGAGGGCAAAGGCAGAGTAGAGGACGAAATGGCAGAAGTTGAAAAAGGAAGAGTGTTGCATGACTTTAAGAAAGGAGATAAGACAGGCTCTGGGTGGTCAGGTGGTGCTTCCAGATGACTGCACAACTACAGCTAATGTGATCAGGGAGACAGGTAGATGTACTTCGTTATTCCACCACGCTAGTGTCATTGTATATACAGAGAAAGAGGTTAGCTAAGAACAAGTGGGACACTGAGAGGACCCTGGAGAGTAGACAGGAGTACAGGGAGATGCAGCGTAAGGTGAAAGTAGAGGTAGCAAAGGCCAAACAAGGGGCTCCACATGACTTGTATGCTAGGTTAGACAGTAAGGAGGGAGAGACTGATCTATACAGGTTGGCAAAACAGAGAGACAGAGATGGGAAGGATGTGCAGCAGGTTAGGGTGATTAAGAGTAGGGATGAAAGTGTGTTCACAGGTGCAAGTAGTGTGATAGGAAGATGGAAACACTACTTTGAAGAGTTGATGACTGAGGAAAATGAAAGAGAACAAAGACTAGAAGAGGTGGCTGTTGTGGACCAAGAAGTAGCAAAGATCAGTCAGGATGAAGTGAAGAGGGCATTGAAGAGGATGAAGAGTGGAAAGGCACTCGGTCTTTATGATTTACTTGTGGAGGTATGGAAGTGTCTAGTAGAGGTGGCAGTAGAGTTTCTGACTGGGTTGTTCAACAGGATCTTAGATAGTGAGAAGATGCCTGAGGAATGGAGGAGAAGTGTGCTGGTGCCCATTTTTAAGAACAAGGGAGATGTGCAGAATTGTGGACACTACAAAGGATTAAAGCTCATGAGCCATACAATGAAGTTATGGGAAAGAATAGTTGAAGCTAGGGCAGAAGTGAGCATTTGTGAGCAGCAGTATGGTTTCTTGCCAAAATAAGACTAACACACATGCAGTATTTGTTTTGAGGATGTTCACAGAGAAGTACAGAGAAGGCCAGAGGGAGCTGCATTGTGTTTTTGTAGATCTGGAGAAAGCTTATGATAGGGTGCCCAGAGAGGAACTGTGGTATTGTATGAGGAAGTCTGGAGTGGCAGAGAAGTATGTTAGAGCAGTGCAGGAAGTGTATGAGGACTGTAAGATAGTGGTTAGGTGTTCTGTAGGTGTGACAGAGGAGTTCAAGGTGGAGGGGGAACTGCATCAGGGATCAGTTCTGAGCCCCTTCTTCTTCGCTATGGTGATGGACAGGCTGATAGACGAGGTTAGACAGGAATCTTGATGGACTATGATGTTTGCAGATGAGATTGTAATCTGTAGTGAGAGTAGGGAAAAGGTGGAGGAGAAGCTAGAGAGGTGGAGGTTTGTCCAGAAATGGAGAAGAATGAAGATTAACCGCAGTAAGAAAGAGTACATGTGTGTGAATGAGAGGGACCCAAGTGGAGGAGTGAAGTTACAGGGAGAAGAGATCAAGAAGGTGGAGGATTTTAAGTACTTAGGGTCAACAGTCCAGAGCAATGGAGAGTGTGGAAAATAGGTGAAGAAGCGTGTACAGGCAGGATGGAACAGGTGGAGGAAAGTGTCAGGTGTGATGTGTGATAGAAGGGTTTCAGCTAAAATGAAAGGAAAGGTGTACAAAACTGTGGTGAGACCAGCGGTGTTGTTTGTTCTAGAGACAGTGTCACTGAGGAAAAGACAGGAGACAGAGCTGGAGGTAGCAGAGATGAAGATGCTGAGGTTCTCTTTGGGAGTGACCAGGAAGGATAGGATCAGGAATGAGTACTTCAGAGGTACAGTACATGTTAGAGGTTTTAGAGATAAAGTCAGAGAGGCCAGACTGAGATGGTTTGGAGTTGTCCAGAGGAGAGATAGTGAATATATTGGTAGAAGGAAGCTGAGTTTTAAACTGCCAGGCAGGACGTCTAGAGGAAGAACAAATACGAGGTTTATGGATGTAGTGAAAGAGGACATGAAGGTAGTTGGTGTGAGAGAAGAGGATGCAGAACACAGGGTTAGATAGGGACAACTGATTCGTGGTGGTGACCCCTGAAGGGAAAAGACGAAAGGAAAAAATAACAGTTGAGGTTGGAGTCCGCAGCCACTGGATCTTGAGTTCAAATCCTCAATGGGTGAACATAACCTAATGTTTCATTAATGTTTAGAGAGTGGGAGGAAACCACAACAGCCAAAAAGGAAACTTAAGCACGTGCAAAAAGAACATACAGACTCCATGGATTTGTACATTAGGCACAGGACAAATACTACATTAAATATAGCTAGCAACATTAATGTTACGTAGAACAATCCGTTGCAGATATATTTGTACAAACCTGTAAAGAGAAGCAATCATAAGGGCAGTGTAGCCTTTGGCAGTAACACAGTTGACTCCAGCACCAAGATTCAAGACATGCTCAACACTCTCCACATCGCCGCTGGCAACCGTGTAATGGAGGAGGTTCTTTTTATCTGGGAATTTTTTGTATACATGTTCTCTCCTTACAGATTGTCTGAAACTACTAAAGTCCTTTCTGTAAAGAAGAGACAGAATGCTGTCCTTTCCACATTGGTCATCTATGAAAAGAAAAAGCTTATTGTTAACATAAGAGAAAATGAGTTACAGAACATGTACTTCTAATGTTTTATGAAATTGTGATTTATGTATTAATTGCATTTTAATGTAAAGTGACATGGAAATGATGATTTGAAATTAACTAATAATTTAGATAATAAAGAAGGATTACACAATATACGAAGCTGCTTTTTAGTACAAAATGTAAAACCAAATGAGACAGGACTGTAAATAGCACTTTTAAATGTCAACGCTGCCGGCTTTGTACTGAACTGAAACTTATTTTGCATCATGTGCGACTCATGTGTTTACCTGAAGGAAGGTCAGGCATCTCAGGCAAAGTAATCTAAAATGGATAAGAAAGAAAAACTAAAAACCATCATATTAACCTCAATATTGAAGTATTGAACATTTATTTGATTGAGATAAAAGTGAGCAAAGACCTTCATCTGTATGAATAATTCAATGTTGTACTATTACCTGATACATTACATGCCCTGTCTGTACGGTATGTACTGTATATTTTAAAAATATTTTAAAAAATTTAATGATACACAAGCATCTAAAACTACCATGACTTTGATGATATATGTGATAACAAAACTGGATTTTAATCCTGTTTTAGCAAACAGTATTAGCAAACAAGAACTTCAGTTGTGCATTGTGTTTCATGCTCATTTCCAAAGGTGGACATTACATTATGCTATCCTGCACCACACACACACACACACACACACACACACACACACACACTCACACACACACACACACACACACACACACACACACACACACACACACACACACACACAAAACTCTTCCTCTCATTGACAAAGGTAAATATTCAATTTTCTATTGCCAGGGTGGCATTATTGTACAAAATGTCTATGTAAATGTTTTCACATTGTTTTCTATCAAGTTCTTGTTTCATGGAAACAACACTGCCACACTGCCATGGCAATATTTGACATGGGACTATTTGTGTTACAGCTTCTTTTAGGACCCAATTTCAAGAGAATTTTGTCACCCGACCCATCAGTGTACGTCAAACTAAGATATTTGATTTCCTGTTACCACTATGTGACACTATGACCATAGTTGGTAATCAGATTTATTTAGAATAAGACTCTCCTGCAATATGTGAATATTTGGGCATATTCAACTGTGGGTGGTTGATTTTAACATTGTGCTGTTTCAAGGCAAAACATCTCATTTTGTTTTGCTGTCCATTGGATAAGCCTCAACATCTAACTACTGTCTTCGCTCCCTACGCTTCATCTATTCACAAGAGTTAATGAAATGCTTTCCGAACATTCTGAGTTATCCTTTTAAACACAGTACCAATCACATAACCTTCTCCAAGTCTTGTTGGCAGAAGTCATGAATGCAAAAAGACTCATTCATAGATGAAAATGAAAAATTGTCTAAGACTGATGCATAAAACGTTTGCAGATTGCCATTTACAATGCAGTTAGCCTGAATGACTCTGCATTATGTCAAAGGTGAAGTGGATTCAGTGGATACTTCAGTACCACTGAGAGAGTGTGTTGAGCAGAACAACCTGGTGTGTAGGGAAAACCAGCCAAGGATGATGTGGTTTCTGCCCTCCTTCATCATTTTTCTGAAATTGCAGTGATCCACAGATCTTCAGGCTTTCACTCAATGTGTCCGTCTCCTTTACAATGTCTGAAAAAAAAAGTGCAGCCAAAAAAATGCAGAACAGAAAACTGAATGTCAAGCAAGGGACCACTCTGCATTTGGATAATGTGTCATTACTTAAACAAATGTAGGTTTTTGTTTGTATTACAGAGAAAAACTGGTTAAACATGACTTACTCCTATATTCTTTCCTGGATACTGTAACACAATTAGGTTCTTATGAACCAATTGGAATGTCTGACGCTTAAAAATAATAAGAATGGTATGAATTTTGTCTTCATAAACCTGTCTAGTTAAGTCCTTATCTAAGTATGACCCTCATCCTATTGTGTAAATGTTTCACTCAGACTTGCAGTACGTGTAGCAGAATGTTTTTCCCTGAGCACATTGCTGTTAATTTGATAATTATATACCAGACCAAAAGGACAATGTGGTTGTTTTGTTTGAGAGAAGGAAGATTAGTGCAAATTGATTTTCATGAGAGCAGATTAAAAACACTGACATTGAAGCACGATGTAAGGTATTATTTAATCATTTGATTCACATCTGTGCTTTAGTCTGAAAAAAAAGTATGTCGAAAAGTAATCTTTGATTGTATTGTAATACGTTTTTTTATTACACACAGAGTTCAGTTTAATGTTGACATGATCAAAGGAAAATGACCTCATAATGTTGTGGCATATTATAATTTTTATTTTGAGGTAATCCTTTTCGATGACGTGTTCAACTGCCTTTTAACTATTTCACCTGAGAACTGTGGCCTCTTCCTGCGATCTTGGTTCCAGCACTGTGTCATGATTGTAATCATCTGGTCGCATCCGTGGGGTTTCTGCTCAGGTATGATCTCCACACTAGGTCTCTTACCCTGGGACACTTGTAAGATCACCGTGGGTATGCTGCATCCTGGTTCCACAGGACAGATGTGAGAAACAAGATTCAGTTGTAGATAAACACTTGCAGATAATGACCACAGCAGTAAAGAAGCTACCACACCTAATTTATTTCTTAGTATATTATTCATTCATTCATTTTCATTCACTTATCCAAAGACTCGTGAGTGTTGCTGGATCTTATCACAGCTGACATTGGATGAGAAGCAGGGTACACCCTGGATGAGATGCCAGCACATCACAGGAGAGCCAGACATTCATACTCGCACTAACACCTACAGAAATCTTCAGTCAGTCAGTCATCTTCAGATTACCACTGCTATATCCGCCGCAGCGGGTCACGGGGAGCCGGAGCCCAGCATAGGGCGTGAGGCGGGGGACACTCCGGGCACAATGCCAGTGCACCGCGGCAGAAATCTTTAGTGAACAATTAACCCAAGTTACATGTTATTGGTGGTGGGAAAAAGCCAAAAAACCCACAGAGAAGCCAAATAGACATAGGGAGAACAGAAGACCTCTGCACAGAAAAGCCACAGGTTGAACCCAGAACCTTCTTGCTGTAAGGCAACAGCTCTATCCACTGTGCCACCATGCCATCTTTAGCATGTTAAATTTTATCAAAAGAATGGTTAAACAAGTTTGGTGGATGATTTCTGATTTTTTTTTTCTTTGTTAGTTTATTTTGAAGGGTCAAAAACATGCTATCATATATCCACATTCTCTCAGACTAAGCAATCACATTGTCCTCTTTGGTCTGGTATAAAATTGATAAGAAAAGCAACATGATTCAAAACAAATTTCCTGCTTTTCATCCTCACCAGACCATAAAAACTAATTCAAGAGACACTCTCACCAGTTTATATTGAGGATGTCTGTAGAGTTGGGATGGAAAAATGTCAGAACTTAATTGAAACTAGAACCACAAGAAAAGTAAAATTAAGCTTGTAGTTGTTGTCAGGAATAAAATAAATATTTTCATCAAACACTGTATACTGTGCTGCAAATAGAATAGACCACAACATATCATCGTATGACTCAGTCATTTAAACCTATATCAACTGCAAAAGCAGTACCTAAGTGCAATTCTAACATCTGCAAAACCTATTACCTAATTGCAATTCTATCTGATTGTTTCACACAAAGATTTGTTTTCTGAAACATGTTTCTGTAATTCTTCCACAATAAAAGACTTTTAAAGAAATGAGCAGTTTCTGACACTCATTAACAGGACTTTGAACCAGAATTTTTTGCCAATCGGTTCGTTCCGAACAGAAACGGAACGCTTCCGGTTTTGCGTTCCACCCATAAACTGATGTTCCTGAACTGGTTAGAACAAAAAAAAAAAGTTCCTGAACCGGTTAATAATGTTCCTTGTAAATATAAATATATAGGTGCCGTATTTTGTGCACCATAAGACGCGCTTAAAAGCCTTAAAATTTCTCAAACATCAATGCTGCGCCTTTTTTACATTAAGCGTCTTATGTGTACACTGAGTTCCAAAATCTGTAAAAAAAAATTTGTGTGACTTTAGTCAGCGCTCCGCCAGCTCGGCCATTGTCCACTACATTGGACGTAATACATCACTACGTACGCCGGCAGCGATGGACCAATTAGAGAACATGACGCGAGGCTACGTCCGGCACACCTCCGGTAGGTACCGGTATAGGGTATATGCCGGTACCGTACCGCAGGTATGCTGCATAACCACATGTGTTTGGCTAAAGACCTCCGACAATGGCGTCAGCGAAGACACACACTTACGACGTAACATGTAAACTCCAGGCTATCAGTTCTGGTTGTTCCGGTTCACTTAAAGAGACCTGGGGGCATTTTTCACGCTTCGCCATCTCTCTAGATCTGTGACTCCATGCACGCCCAGACCACCGCTTCTGTAAAAAACCATGTCAAGCGGCTGAATTCGGAGCTTGCCATCATCCTGGGAGGATTAACGAAAGAACTCCAACCGCTGGACATCGGTGTAAACAGAGCCTTAAAAGTTAAGCTGCGTGCGTCGTGGAGTGATGGATGAGAGACGTGAACACACGTTTACCAGGACTGGATGCAGTGCCGAGCGAGTTACACCGCGAGTTACACCCCTACAATATATGCGTGGATTATGGATGCCGTGACTAAAGTATCTGCTTATTTCAAGAACGAAAAAAAACCCAGGTATTAACCGGTTTACAATTATTTTCTGTTCCGATGATCCGAAGTTTTCGGTTTCGTTTTTGTTCCTGCAAAAATATCAAAAGTTTCCGGTTTTCGTTTTCGTTCCATGAACCGGTTCAAAGCCCTGCTCATTAATTTGAAAACAGATGAAGGTTTGTGTTGGCAGCATAAAGGTCTAATATTTTATATTACACTATTAAAAGTTGACTGTTTGATTCCTTCACAAATTATGTCCCATCAGAAACAGGATTCAGAAGTGATTCTGAATCCTGTGGATTTTTCGTTATCAATTTACAGTCCATGATTACAAATTATACAATTGTGGGAGTATGTTTATCTTTAACTGTTGTAACTATAGCTGATCGTAAACTGACGTGTATCACATCAGACCCTCAGCCATCTCCAACCTCATCACCAACCTCAAGTACAACAATACTCCTCACAATTACCTTTTCTGTGGAGGAGATAAAGGTATGGATGGTCCTCCAGCAGTTCAAAAAAAGAGGTTTTGCTTGTCACTCCAAACCAGTCATCTCCAATTATATCCAGGGCCTTCTCAGTGGCTAACCAGAATGCTTTATTTGACCCCTTACCTCATGTTTGACCATCGCATTAAATGCATCTGGAAGCCTAAGTCCATCAGTCACCCTGTCTGATACAGGGAAACATGTCTCCATCTCCACCTAACTATATTGCTGTAGTGAATTTCTATTATTTCTTTCCTAGCAAACCCTGCACTACAACCCCCCAACACACACACACACACACACACACACACACACACACACACACACACACACACACACACACACACACACACACACACACACACACACACACACACACACACACATTCCTATAAGATGGCCTTCCACTGCCTCCTCACCAGTGCATCAGCGACCTTGCCCTGGCTACCTAAAGGACATGGTCAACCTGCACATCCCAGTAAGTGCCCTAAATTCCACAGAAAAATAACAATTGTACACATCCAGGCCTGGTGTCCAAATTGTGGGAGACAGAGCATTCTACACACTTTCCACATCTGTAGAATGCCACCCCACTCCTGGATATGCCACAGACTCTAGAATATTCTAAAAAATGAACTTAAAACATACCTTTTTACCTAATTCTATAGTTTTATTGGGTTATTTTAGACTTCAATCACTTCTTTCCATTGTTGCGATTGCAACTTTGAGATCTTGTTCTGTATGTGAAGTGCATAAAATAACAATACTACTATTGTCACTTATTCAAACTGGATTTAGATTTATTAACTGGATAGAGCCTGGGTAGCATTGCCTGTAAACTAATCCAGCTAGCCATCTCTTGCTAGAAATATGAATAATATGAGTATGAATAATATTATATACAATTATGATATTTGCAGAAGCCCACAGTAATAATATCTACAATATTTGGGAACACCCAAAAAGTCTTCAAAAGAGACAGTAGTTTTGGTTGAGTGAACTGGACATAATGGTATGAAAAAGTTGTTTGACTGGCTTGTTGAGTGTTGTATGCAGAAGAAACATGTATTGTATTTCATGCAAAGATTGAATGCATTAAAAGATTTTTACCTGCATATGGTTTTTGTTGAGTCAGAATCTCCCAAATCACAATTCCAAAACTGTGAATGAATGAAGCAAACTTAATTTTCATTCAACGCACAAACTTCTCTTATTTAAAAGCACAAAAATATGAAGTTGAATTTTATGTGATATTAAAAGCACACAAGTTTTTTGGGTAAACTCAAACCAGTGATGTAATAGTGTCAAAAAGTAAATGAGTATTTGGAAAATGTCCCAATGACCTGTGACATAATAAAAATACAGAATAAAGAGTGTAGTGACATTGAGTACAGTAT
The DNA here is from genome assembly GCF_040054535.1 of Antennarius striatus. Lineage (NCBI taxonomy): Eukaryota > Metazoa > Chordata > Actinopteri > Lophiiformes > Antennariidae > Antennarius > Antennarius striatus. Next base: position 6,786,170 of record NC_090781.1, on the reverse strand, counting down.
TGTACACTAAGTAAGCAAAAACGCAGTGTCTATGCCTGTTAAATTTAGAAATTGCCCTTGCCAAATCACCTGTAGACATCAAATGTAGTTTGTGGAGGATCAGAGCATTCGCTGAAGGTCTCTGGAGGAATGTAACTTGTGTTCCCTCTCACAGTCAGATTCTCCATGAACCATTTTGTGCTCATTCCTTCTTCCCAGTGGATTAAATCAAAATCTGAAATCTTCATTAATAATATTTTTTAAGAAACAATTCTAACAATAGTAAACCTTTTTAAACAACCATAGTCCCATTGTGATGCTTTCATTGTTTTGCACTGACCTTGACATGGAGGTGGTCATCCAGCAGAATGTTGGATGTCTTCAGGTTAAGGTGGAGTAGTGGAGGTGTCAAGCTGTGGAGGAAATTTATACCCATGGAGACCTCATGAATCATTTGGAACTTCTTTGGCCACATCAGGATATGACTGGCCAGGAGATTGTTCAGCGATCCATTACTCATGTACTCCATCACCACAGCATTTGCTTCACTGCACAGTCCATAGATGGACACAATGTACTTGCAATTCATTTTGATTATTTCTGACTTCTCGCAGATGAGTCTCCTGGGAAAAAAATATCAGAAAAGGTTTTGTATAATGATTTCTTTTTAACTGTGAATAATGAAAAACACAAGATCCTTGTAGATATTGGTGTGCCAAAATGCCTAGAAACTGTAGCAGCAGAGAATCTACTAGTTTTCATTATTTAATTCCTACCTGTAAAAGTTGTCAGCACCCAGGTTTGTGTCAAAGCTTTTTAAGGCATATGTTAATCTCCCAAGCTTGAGCTTGACTTTGTACACCTGAGCAAATCGACCTTCTGCCAGCTTAATCCAGTCAGCCTCAAAGCTGTCCTTGTTGAAGTTGCTGAAACTCCAAGGGGTTCTCTCACAGTTATCCATGAGTACAAGCATCCACAGAGAGTCCGATGACACACTGTCTAACATGAACGCAGGGGTCTATTATCCACATCAACATCTACACCATGGGAACCGTGTTTCAATACAGGGATACAGAAAAAGCCTGCAAGATAGTTAAATAAGTGGCAGCAGGCAGTTTAAAAGGAATGTGGATTTACAAAGAGAACTCTGTCGAGCTGTGGGAGGAGCTTGCATATAGTTGTTATTTGCACTGCAATGTTGCAAAGCCGGTTTTTAGCAGCCAAGACAGTCGAGTTGGTTTTAATGTGTTGGAAATGTTTGATGTCCTAAGTTTCATCAAAAATGTCAAGTTGCACACAACAGTTAATACAGGTAGTTATAAATATTAGTTGTGATATTCTATATATGTATGACCACTGTAATTTTTATGTCATGATAGTCTACAGTGTACACGTGTCTTCATAATAGCACACAAAGATGTACAAAATGGTACACTGTGTGTGTGTGTGTGTGTGTGTGTGTGTGTGTGTGTGTGTGTGTGTGTGTGTGTGCACGTGCGCGCATGTGTGTGTGTACACCTGTGTGTGTTAAAATGAAAATGACCTGAGGCCTGTACCGTAAAGCTTGATTAAACTAGCCGGGCTTCCTCCTACTTTACTGGCTTCACTTACCGAGACATCCGCCCTCCGGATTTTCGGGACCATAAAGCCGGCTATCAACTCATTAATTCAATTCAGGCTTGTCCACTCTAGATCTGTGCGCGCTTACATAAAAAGGGCGGAGTTTGCTGCATGCTACCAATCGCTAGGGGTGGGCGGATCGATCCAAATATCGATATTATCAATACTAAGCAAGTACTTTGATCAGATCGATACTATTGTCCTGTGATCGATACTTTGCTCCTCCACCACTTTCCTCGAAGCGCCGCTTCTCTGTGCAAATAGCGCACCCCCCCCCCCCTTATCTCGGCAAGCGCCCCCTGCTACTCTGTGTGTCTGCCTGAGTGAGTGACTCAGGCCCACCTTTAGCCCTTCCCCCACCTGGCCACTGGCCTGCTGCATCCTCCGGACAGAGACAATGTACTCTGGGAGAGGCTTTTCAACCAAAAAATCAACTTGACCCACGTAATCTGTTTTTCACAATGTATTGGGTATCAATTTTAGGTTCAATGTTATTGTATGAGGAAGTCTGGAGTGGCAGAGAAGTATGTTAGAGTGGTGCAGGACATGTATGAGGACTGTAAGACAGTGGTGAGGTGTGCTGTAGGTGTGACAGAGGAGTTCAAGGTGGAGGTGGGACTGCATCAGGGATCAGCTCTGAGCCCCTTCTTGTTCGCTATGGTGATGGACAGGCTGACAGACGAGGTTAGACAGGAATCTCCATGGACTATGATGTTTGCAGATGACATTGTGATCTGCGGTGAGAGCAGGGAACAGGTGGAGGAGAAGCTAGAGAGGTGGAGGTTTGTCCTGGAAAGGAGAGGAATGAAGGTTAGCCGCAGTAAGACAGAGTACATGTGTGTGAATGAGAGGGACCAGAGTGGAAGAGTGAGGTTACAGGGAGAAGAGATCAAGAAGGTGGAGGATTTTAAGTACTTAGGGTCAACAGTCCAGAGCAATGGAGAGTGTGGAAAAGAGGTGAAGAAGCGTGTACAGGCAGGATGGAACGGGTGTCAGAGAGGCCAGACTGAGATGGTTTGGACATGTCCAGAGGAGAGATAGTGAATATATTGGTAGAAGGATGCTGAGTTTTGAACCGCCAGGCAGGAGACCTAGAGGAAGACCAAAGAGGAGGTTTATGGATGTAATGAGGGAAGACATGAAGATAGTTGGTGTGAGTGAAGAGGATTCAAAGGACAGGGCTAGATGGAGGAAATTGATTCGCTGTGGCGACCCCTGAAGGGAAAAGCCGAAAGGAAAAGAAGAAGAAGATCAATTTTAGGTTCAATGGTTATATGTTCACACAGTTGAAAAAAATCTTGTTTTACCAAGGGCTACAGCTATCCGTTACCCAAGGAATCGATTAATCTATTGATTAATTCTATTACCAAAGTAATCAGATAAAAATACAAGGTTCACAATATGTTATTGATATTGTTATTTATGTGACTGCTTTCCTATTTGGTCTGAATTGTAATGACATAAATAAAAGTTATATAGTGAATGAGACGAAACACCATTTCCATTAGTGTAATATTTATTACCCAAAAAATGAGTCTCTCATAATCTCTAACTTATTGTGAACCATGTACATTAAAGTGCTAAACAAACTTTAATTCCTGAAATAACATAATGTTACATTGCTGCTTTTATTTGGTTTGACTCTCTTGTCTTTTGTTCTGAAACAGTTGTTGTAGTAGAAGTATTTTACTTTTTTATACCGTACTGTTAAAGTTTGCATTGTAGTTATTTATTAAAAAATGAAACATTTTTATTGCCTAAAATATTTGTGCTGTGTTTATCGCAATTATAATAAACTAACTCGGGGGGGGGGGGTCAATTATTCAATGATCATGACATTTCCAAGCAAAAAGTATCGGTATCGTATCGGTATCGGCCGATACTACCCTGTATTTACTTGGTATTGGATCGATACCAAAATTCCCAGTATCGCCCACCCCTACTGTGCACCAAGATCCACCAGGTTCTCATAAAACAGACAAGCCATTTTCCAAGAGAACTGATTGGTCAGTAGGTGGGGCTTTTATACCTGCTGAGCTCTTATCCTGAACTTATCCTGCTCCGGAGCAGGTTAGGTGTTCAGCATAGGTTACCACGACAATGTAGCCCGATAGAAAGTAATCCACCTTTATGGTACCGAAAAGCCAGGGTTAACCTGAAGTCATCTTGCTAAACCGTAATCCAGCTTTATGTTACAGGCCTCTGGACTCTACAAACCAGTGAATAGCTAGCCTCCAGGAAGTCACTATCCCTGATAGTACGGCCCACAAAAGCAGTATTAATGCTGATTTATACACTAGATTTAGAGCATTAGTTGTGCTTTTTCTTTACTTGCCATTAAATATTATTTCAAATGAGTTGAACTGAAAGTCCTGTTTGATTACCTTTCAGCATTTTGTTATGTTAGCCAAGTGACTGCTGTCTGCATCTTTGTTTTTACCACACTGAAATGAAAGTTATGACACTGAAATGAATTATATATAATTCATTGAATGTTTCTACTTGGATTTTCAGAATCTTCTCACCTATATATTTGAATAAGCTCAATTGAAAGCCTAACGCTGTCACCAACTCCACCCACTACCTGTCAATCAAGTGCCAACCAATCACGCTGCCTCTGCCAGAAGGAATCACGTAGACAATATGGCGTAAGGCATTCGCTATTTTAGGAGAAGAAATAACTAACATGGACTTCCTAGTTGACATAATTTTACAGTGTCATAACTGTTCCAACAATGTTCATGTTTTTGAGCAGAGAGTTCAAACAGCAGGAATGAGACAGAAATTATGACCATTTACACAATGACTGCTTTGACCAAAGAGGAAACTCTTTGCGACATCTGTCCATTTGCGAACAGCAGGGGATGAAAACTTTTCTAAATGCTATCGTATTGTCGTCAAAAAAATGGGCAAAGATCAAATAAAAAGGATGAAATCAAAACTTCGTTTTCATGTTTATGAAGTTTCCTCCCAGCCTTGCTCATGTACGCAATCAACAACCAATCTATGGCCAAAACAACAAGGAACTATCATCAGACCGTCCAGTTGTGTTTCTGCTGCAGACTCTGTTGAGTTTATTAATACTCCTCCGATGAAGACGAGCTGAATCCTTACTGTGATCTCATTCTGTACGGAAAAGTCTCTCCACCAGATTACAGACTCAACGGAGGTCAGGATGGCATCGACAATGTAATGGACGTCCTGCTGGTTTTGTTTCCTGGTGTCCAACGATCGCAACAGGATAATTCCAACTCTAGGAAGTTACATCATCAAAAACTTCAACTTTTATTGTTCTAATAAAATGTAGAAATCACCGTTCACATAGTAATCTAGAAGGAATATGCTAGCAACATGACGTGACTGTGTCTCACGTTGTGTTGCAGCAAAAGCTCGGCTTGCATCAGTTGGCTATTGTTTAGCTGGAGCTCTCCACATTAGCAGTGTAGCGTTAGCTCCATAGAACAAGGTGGCAATTAATTCTTTTCATGTTTGGCATGAAGTCTGATATTATTGTTTTATCGTGGAATTTCCACGGTTTCAATTTAATAAAAGTTTCAATTTAATAAAACTGAAACTATGGAATGGTTCATGTTCATAACCCATACAATCAATGCTTCTTCGTCATTTAAAGCTAAATCTTGGATGACAGATTATCTTAAATTGCATTGAAAAGTTACTTTAAAGTGGGCACAACTCATTCTCTATTTTGGAAGACAAGATTTCCATGTCATACTTTATCCTATTCACTGCATTATTTTCATGTCATCTGTTTTGTTCCATTGGTTCTTTTCTCTATGTTGTCGGTGCTCTCTCTCTCTCTCTCTCTCTCTCGTTCTCTCTCTTGATCTTTTTATGTCATCAGTGAAGTATGAAATGTTTAAGGTGCAGGGGGAAGGGACATCTCATCCGCCATTGTCCGGAGGGAGAGGGTGAGCGCTGGCCATCAGCTGCCGTGGGCCAGCCTTCGCTGAGCACAACAACGCCGCCGTCGGTGCCTTGAAGTCCGCGGCCTTGAAGGTTTCCGACTCCATTCCCAGCTGGGTTGCCGACTGCCGACACAGAGCTGTGGAAAAATAAGCAGAATACAAGTGACAGTGCAAAGGTTAAACAGCCAGTCTCTGTGGTGGCTTTCAGTGCTGCGGTCCTAATTTCACAATAGCAGCCTTGTGAGGTTCCAAGTCCATCCCCTGCTGAATCGGCGGCCATCAACCCAGAGGTCACAGGTGACAACACAAAGGTTAAACAGGACATGGGTGACAGCACAAAGGTTAAACAGTCGCTGGCCACCAACCCGAAGCCACAGAATAACATGCAGATAACCGCACAAAGAATGGCCAGAGTGATTTGGTGGAGGCTGAGGGGGCCAGAGAGACACCCGCCAGGATGGTCGAGTCTCAGCTGGAGAAGGAGGAAGAAGCTGATATTGGGCCTATTTCACGAAGGCAGGGTTAACCTACCCTGAGGTAAACCTGTGGTTCTGGGTTGCTTTCACAAACGCGGTTTCACAAACGCAGTTCAGGGTTAGTTTGTCTAACCCAGAGTAAATTGACCCGTAGTTTAACAGACACAACAACTTGAAAAAAAGCCATCATCAATGGAGCCCTGATTCATCGATTCACCATGACAACGGATGAGACGCGCACCGCAACGCTTTACGGAAGTTAGAGTACAGATTTTAATTTATGAATAGAAAGACTTTGAGGACATTTTCAGAAGAAACAGAACAGCGTTGCAGCTGCAAAGAAGAGCGACATGTCGTGGGAGTGAATTGCTGCTCAAGTTGTTGCGTAAGTTCTAAGTCCATTGCACTCACGGTAAAAATACAAAAGTAAATGGCTTCAAGAATAGTTTATGAATTTATTTTTTTTAGGTGCGATCCAGTGGGGGGAGAAGGGCACGTCAGCAGCTGAGAATGAAAATAAAAACATCATTCACACAGGTCAGACTTCATCATCTCATTATGGAACCTCCTCATCCTCATTATGTTTGATATTGTACAGTAAGTATCAAGAGGACGTTTGACTGTTCAGTTGTGTCATGGCCAACATATCGCTCTTTTCACGCACATAAATGCGCTCTCATCTATATTAGGTTCTGTTAAATAATGAAATACATTAAAACGTTTTATTTTTGTGTAGATAAAACAGTAAATCGGCATATGCACGTTACAAAAACAGTTGAGAAGGATATTCACACCATTGGGTACACCTATATTATCTAAGAACTGAAATCAAGAGCTGACATGTAGCTCGTGTGATACAGTAATAGCCAAAACTGCTTTAGTTCATACAACAGTGGCCGTGGCATTGTACTGCTTATAACCACTTTAAGGTATTCCAGGTTTTATTTTCTGTCTGTTTTAGTCACATGATACACACAGGAGTTAATATTGATTTAAAAAAAAAAGAAAGAAATTACCATAAATTGAAGAAAACAAAGGTGGGATAATATTTTATGTTACTGATTGTTCTTTTCCCATTGCTTCACATTCTGGTGGAATACAGAGTGTGAATTTTATCCGCTTCTGAAGTATTAACAGATTCTCATCCCTTTATAAAGAGAAGTGATAAAGAGTGTCCGACAGGATATGCCAGGACATCTGAACGTGATACAAAAAAAATTACAACCTCTGAATTAATGCAGAAACTCAATCAAGGGGCTCCTCATCAAACGGACATGCTATGTTTACCTCTGAAATACGGAGTTATTTATTAAACCTTACTTCGGTCAAACTCCCCGTTTCACAGAACCAGGAAATGAAGCTGCACGAGCGGCGGTGAAAGGGGGCGGAGTCAGAGGAAACCCTGGGTTTGTGGAATGAAACCTGCTCCCGACCAGGTTATGTTCAGAGAGTCTGTTACTGCGGTAACAAACCTAGAGGTTCACTTTACCTCGCGTCATGAAACAGGTCAGGGTTACTGCTCTAACCCTGGGTTAACTTACCTCCCTTTGTGAAAATGAAAGTCCTGGTTTTCCCTGATTTCAGGGTTAACTCACCCTGGTTTTCCACTAAACCTGCTTTTTGAACGGCACCACGTCAAGAAGCGGGGCTAACGACCCCCGAGCACAACCTGTCGTTCTGGGTTGCTTTACCCTGAACCAAGGTTTTCGGTTTCAAAGGCGCTTCTCGGGGTTAGTTTTTGTAACCCAAGGTAAGTTGACCCGCAGTTTAGCAGGCGCGACACCACTTTAAAAAGCCATCATCAGTGGAGCCCAGATTCGACGAGTCACCATGACGACGGACGAGACGCGCTCCGCGTTACTTTACGCAGTTGAAGTACAGATTGTAATCTACGTGTATGAAGACTTAGAGGACATGTTATGAAAAGAGGAACAGCATTGCAGCTGTACAGAAGAGAGAGATGACTTGAAACTGCTGCTCAAGTCGATGCGTATGTCTAAACGTAGTCCGTGGGACTCATGGTACAATTACGGAGGTAAACGGCTTGAATAATAGTTTATTTAATTATTTTCTTAGATGCAATCCAGCGGAGGAGAAGCGCACTTGCCAACAGCTGAGAACGAAGTTTAAAAACATTGTTCACACAGGTCAGACTTCTGCATCATCTCATTAGGGATCCTCCTCTTCCTCATTATAACATAATGACATTGTACAGTAAATAATAAGTGGACTTTCGGCTTTTCAGTTGTTTTATCGACAACAGAATGTTCTTGTCACACATATAAATGTGCTCTCATTTATAGTCATTCCATGTTTAATTCTCTGTGTCTTTTAGTCAAATAATACATAATTGATAAAAAGAAAAAGAAATTAACAGGAAATTGAAGATAATAAATGTGCTCAGATATTTTCTGTTACCGATTGTTCCTATTGCTTAACATTCTGGTGCAATACAGAGTGACATTTAGCCTCCACTGAAGGATCAACACTTTCTCATCAAGAAAGAAAGTCCAGAGCAAGCTGGACAGTCCGTCACATCCAATGTACAGATAGACGCTAGGTGAACACCAGCGGTTCTTTCTGTGGCATTCATATGCAACTGTATGTTTTGATGTCCTCCTCATGTATTTCCAGCTGTTTGTTAGAGAAGTTTATCCAATTCGCTTTCTATGAAATACAGACAACAGATAAAAAATGGTTTCTTTGGACCTCCAGATTAGGAGGGCAGATTTGAACATACAAATACAAAGTTAGAGGTGGGTGTTGTTCACAAGTGAATCATGTTGAATATTAGAATGTTCACCACTAAAATGATCTAAGAAATAACTTTGTATTTATAAGTAATAAAGATGACCAAATGAAATGTATATTGTATGTTTTTATTGCTGTGGTAATGGTGAGTTACACAGACTCTGAAATGATTCTAGCAGATGGAGTCACTGCTCTGTCACCCTGGATAGCTGGCAGGTGGACGGGGTCATCATCGGGGTGTTAAGTTTGTGGGGTAGGGTGCTGTTCTCGTCTGATAGCGGCAATACTACTATGAAGAACAGAACTGCATCACAGGTCCTCTCAGGAATCATCCTGAGGTGTCATGGACACTGCAAACGGCCTTTTAGCAGCCTATGGTCATCTCCACCTGGGCTCTCGTCCTGCAGTGAATCCATTTGAAGTTCTATTGGAGGCCTGGGTTAGTAAGGGGTCAGCAGCCTCGGTTGGGCATGGGTAACCCCTGTCCCCCAGAAAACAACCATCAGACTCCTGTGATGGAAAGTAGATTCATTAGAGTGGATTAAACGATGGAGACAACTGAATTATTGTGCTAATCTTTAGTTAATGCATTAGTCTGTTGCTCAGGTGAGACTCATCATACACCTGTGAATCAGGAACCGATCAGGACCGCTCGGTCTCCACATCAGTATGCTATGCTTGCTCTGGAGGGTTCTGTTGGGTGTCTGTTAAAGCTCTTTGAAATGTCTGCCGAAGTGATTAGGCGCTATATAAATATAGGTGGGAAATGTAGTTTGCTGCATCACATGTGATCTGGACAGATGTTAGTTTATCTATGATGCAGTCTTTAAGGTGTAGAAACAGTAGTCAATGTACTTGTACCTGCATATATTTGCTGTGAATGGACATCCTCTTCACATCATCACCTTCATTATGTGAGGGAGCCTTGATGGGAATGTGGGTACCATCTATGGCAGCAAATTACATTGGGACATCCGGAAGAAATTAATGTCTGGGATTGCAGCACAATATCATTAAGAGAACATACTTTCAAATTAATCAGATTTCTACATCATTCACCTGCAGTCCTGTGGAACTCCTCCTTGATGATTCTGATGGTTTTCTCTCCAGGGAAATAGAAAAACTGGGGTAAAAGTTTAAAGGTGAGGAACATTGAGCATCTCCAACATTATAGGAAAATTACCGTTTGCTAATAAAAAATGAAAAAATGAACGGAGCGCTACACGCTGCGCTGTTGCAGATGTGACGATGGATGTGTGTGTGTGTGTGTGTGTGTGTGTGTGTGTGTGTGTGTGTGTGTGTGTGTGTGTGTGTGTGTGTGTGTGTGTGTGTGTGTGTGTGTGTGTGTGTGTGTGTGTGTGTGTGTTTACCGATCAGTATGATCGGTACCGATCATACAGAGAACTGTCTGGATATGACGGGACATCTGAACGCGATACAAACATATTTAATTCTCTGTGAATGAATGCTGAAACTCCATCAAGGGGCTCCTCGTCAAACGGACAGGACATGTTCGCCTCTGAAATACCTCTAAAATACGGAGTTATTTATTAACCCTTACTTCGGTCAGACTCTCCGTCCGACAGAACCAGGAAATGAAGCCGCACGAGCGGCGGTGAAAGGGGGCGGAGTCAAAAGAAACCCTGGGTTTGTGGAATGAAACCTGCTCCCGACCAGGTTATGTTCAGAGAGTCTGTTACTGTGGTAACGAACCCAGAGGTTCACTTTACCTCGCTACGTGAAACAGGCCAGCGTTACTGCTCTAACTCTGGGTTAAGTTACCCCCCTTTGTGAAACCGAGAACCCTGATTTCAGGGTTAATTTACGCTGGGTTTCCACTGCACCTGCTTTGTGACACGGCCCCTCCTCCAGACCAGGCTAGCTTCAGAGTCTGTTACTGTGGTAACAAACCTAGAGGTTTACCGCATGACACAGGCTAGGTTTACTCCTCTGACTCTGGGTTAAGTTACCTCCCTTTGTGACACCGAAAGCCCTGGTTTTCCCTGATTTCAGGGTTAACTTACCCAGGTTTTCCACTAAACCGGCTTTGTGAAACGGACCCATTGTGATTGACGAGGAATTATTAAAGATAGCTCCTAGAAAGAAAACAAGAAAACACACTAACACAAGAATGAATTAAGTGAAGAAAATTGCTTAAGAAACACCTGAGACACCGACTGATACGAGTAGCTCTGAGAATGAAAATGAAAAGTTGGAAATAAGCCATAAAAAAAAAACATGATTCGCAAAAGATATAAAAAATTCCTGCAAGACACAAAAGGTTTGAGGGGCGAAGTAGGAAATTTCTTTCCATGTTTCTGGTTAGCATCAGTTTTTATTTAAATAATTCAGAAGGAAGTGATCAACGAGTTTTTACAAACCAAGTTTTTAGATTGAAGAAACTAATGACAAAAGTAAAAAGGATGATTGTGGAGAATGGTTAGTTGTTGTTGTTTGGTTTTGTTTTTTCAAATTTTGTCTTCTTTTTCTAAAACTAGTGTTTTTAGTTTGAGTCACACGTTGTGTCTAATAGTTTGTTTGTTTTAATTTTGCTAACATATCAAGTAATTTCAGATCCTGTCGTTATCACACATTGGTACCGTAGCCTGATCACAAACCACACACACGCGTGCACACACACACATGACTGGAGCACGACTACCTATTTAGCCAAATGCTAGCTGATTTCAACAGTTTGGAAGGGATTTTCGGTGTGTACCTCTGAGCTATATCCTTAACACATACTGCTACAGTAGCCTGAACTAACTCCCCCTCGGGAATGACCACGCCCATATCCGAGTGGACAATCAAATATAACTCAGGATAGGTCAATTTACTCTATCAATCACCCCGGAGATGAAGTAAGGTTTGGCACTTTATGAATCTGATCGAATCCAAAAGATTCCAAATATCTATTTATGCAGGAAGCGTTTGTTTTCCAGATTCTAGGATTTGGTCGGGTTAGGGAAGACCACTATGTATATGTAGAGACCTGAAAAAATGTGTATTTCATAATAGGAATGTGTCAAGCAATTTCAGAGCTATGAATGATTTGGAAAATTTTACGAACACATGGTATGTGTCTTATGTTCCGTGTAAAGTGAAGAACTTGTGTTCAGTCAGTGTTTGGTTTAATTCACTTATAGTATATAATACTTATGTTCTATCATTTCATATAACGTGTTTTTGAAGTGTGAGTTCCTCCATCCATCCATCCATCCATCCATCCATTCATCTTAAACCGCCTATCCAGGGCTGGGTCGCGGGGGCTCAGGAGGGATACCCATACTTCCCTCTCCCCAGACACCTCCTCCAGCGTTCCCAGGCCAGTCGAGAAACATAGTCCCTCCAGTGTGTCCTAGGTCTTCCCCGATGTCCTGTAGGACATGGTTGGGCTACCTCCCCATGGAGGCGTCCAGGAGGCATCCGAAATAGATGCCAGAGCCACCTCAGCTGGCTCCACTCGAGGCGGAGGAGCAGCGGCTCTACTCCCAGCTCTTCCCTGGTGACTGAGCTCCTCACCCTATATCTAAGAGTGCACCCAGCCACTGTACGGAGGAAACTCATTTCAGCCGCTTGTATTCAGGATCTTGTCCTTTCGGATATGACCCAAAGCTCATGACCATAGGTGAGAGTAGGAAGGCAGATTGACTGGTAAGTTGAGAGCTTCGTCTTGCAGCTCAGCATTTTCTTCACCACGACAGACCTATACAGTGACCAAATCACTGAGGAAACCACTAATCCATCTGTCAATCTCCCATTCCATCCATCCCTCACTCGTGAAAAGACCCCAAGATACTTCAACTCCTCCCCTTGGGGCAAAGACTTTCCACCGATCTGAAGAGGGAACACCACCCTTTTCCGGTCGAGAACCATGGCCCAAATTTAGAGATACTGATCATCATCCCACTAGCGTCGCACACAGCTGCAAACTGTCCCAGTGCACGCTCAAGGTCCAGGTTTGATGAGGCCAACATGACAACATTGTCCCAAAAAAGCAGAGATGAAATCCTGTGGTCCCCAAACCAGACTCCCTCCGGATCTTGGCTGTGCCTAGAAATTCTTTCCAAAAACATAATGAACAGAACCGGTGATAGAGGGCAGCCCTGCCGAAGTCCAACATGCACCTGGAACAGGTCTTATTTACTGCCGGCAATGTTAATCAAGCTCTGGCTTCAGCCATGCAGGGACTGGACAACACTCAGCAAAGGGTTCCGAACCCCATACTCCTGAAGCACTCCCCACAAGATACGATGAGGGACATGGTTGAATGCCTTCTCCAGATCCACAAAACACATGTGGACTGGTTGGGCAAACTCCCATGAGCCCTCAAGCACTCGATGGAGAGTGTAGAGCTGATCCAGTGTTCCACTACTTGTTACTCCTAAATCCGTGGTTCGGCTATCAGTCTAATCCTCCTCTCCAGTACCCTGGAGTAGACCTTCCCTGGGAGGCTGAGGAGTGTGATACCCCTATAGTTGGAACACACCCTCTGGTCCCCCTTCTTGAAAAGAGGGACCACCGCCCCGGTCTGTCAATCCAAAGGTACTGTCCCTGACCGCCATGCAATGTTACAGAAACGTGTCAACCATGACAGTCCCTGCACATCTAAAGGTTTGAGGTACTCAGGATGAATCTCCTCCACCCCCTGTGCTTTGCCACGAAGGAGTTTGTCAACCACCTCGGTGACTTCAGCTTGGGTGATGAACGAGTTCACCTCTGAGACCTCAGCCTCTACTTCCTCAGTGTAAGACATGGTACCAGGATTGAGGAGATCCTTGAAGTAATTTTTCCACCGCCTGGCAATATTCTCAGTCGAGGTCAGCAGCTCTCCGCCTCTACTGTAATCCGTAGTCCCACAATTCAACAAGATTTGATAGGACTCCTTCTTCAGCTTGACGGCATACCGTACTTCCGGTGTCCACCACCAGGTTCAGGGGTTACCACCGCGATAGGCACCAGAGACCTTGCGACCACAGCTCTGAGGAGCCGCTTCAACAATGGAAATGGCGAACATGGTCGACTCCAACTCAATGTCCCCAGCCTTCTGCGGGATCTGAGAGAAGCTCTCCCGGAGGTGGGAGTTGAAGACCTCACTGACAGAGGGTTCTGCCAGACATTCCCAACAGACTCTCAAAACACATTTGGGCCTGCTGAGTCTGTCCGGCCCCCTGCTCTGCCAGCGGATCCAGCTCACCACCAGGTGGTGATCGGTTGACAGCTCTGCCCTTCTCTTCACCCGAGTGTCTAACACACGCAATCAGAGATATTATGATACGACAACGAAGTCGATCATTGAGCTCCGGCCTAGGGTGTCCTGGTGCCATGTACACTTATGGACATCCCTGTAGTTGAGCAAGATTTTCTTTATGGACAAACTGTGACTAGCACAGAAGTCCAATAACAGAACACCAATCATGTACATATCGGGGAGGCCATTCATCCCAATCACCCCTTTCCAGGTCTCACTTTCATTGCCCATGTGAGCGTTGAAGTCCCCAAGGAGAACAATGGAGTCCCCAGTCGGAGCACTATTCAGTACCCCTCCCAGGGACTCCAAGAATGCCAGGTATTCTGCACTGCCATTTGGCCTGTAGGCCGAAACAACAGTGTGGCACCTGTCCCCTCTTTCACTGGGATGAACTCCAGCACATGACGGCTGAGCTATGGGGCTGTAAGCAGGCCCACACCAGCCCACCACCTCTGACCCTGGGCAACACCAAAAAAGTGGAGAGTCCAACTCCTCTCAAGGGTTTGGGTTACAGAGCATAAGCTGTGTACCGACAACTTTATCTTGTCAGTACCTCTCAACCTCCCTCACTAGCTCTGGCTATTTTCCCCCAGCAAGGTGACATTCCATGTCCCTAGAGCTAGGGTGGAGGTGAGCCCAGCTTTATTTAGTCGGTACCTCCCAACCTCCCTCACAAGCTTTGGCTCCTTTCCCCCCAGCGAGGTGACACAACCCTACGGTTTCCTCGGTGGGTGGTGAGGAAACCATAGGTGGTAAGTCCAACTCTGAGTGTCGTCCTGTGGACTCAACACCGGAGGTGGACTCAACACCCAGGCCACCATGGTCCTCACCACCCTGGCTCCACGCTGGCCCTATGATAACGTGGCAGCTCTCAGGAGAGCTGTGAGTTCCTGTTTGCATGAATCTCTCTTAGATTTTGTGTCATTGTGACTATCTTGTAATATCGACTTTATGAATAAATGTGATTTTAAAAATCAAGTCAAATCTCTCTCTCTCTCTCTCTCTCTCTCTCTCTCTCTGTTTCTCTCTCTCTGTGTCTCCCTATCTATCTCTCTTACCTGCTCATGTGTTCCTGTCAGATTATTGTGTCTTCCCCTTCAAGTTTCCCTTCTTCATTTTTCCCTCCATTGTGAGTGTCTGATTATTTCCACCTGTCTGCAATTGTCTCCTTTCTTCTGTGCCACCTGTTCACCATTGTCTTGTCACTCATTGTATTGAGACTGCGTGATTCCCTCCTGTTCCTTGTCAGTTGTTGCCATTCAAGGCTGTTTCCAGTTTTGTTTTGTTTTTTGTCTGTAATTTTAAGTTTTGCTGGATTTTCCTCTGATCTTGTATTTTTTTTACTACACCTCATTTTTCTTTAATTTGTGTCTGCACCTTGGTTCTCGGCTCAGTTTGTCGTGTGTATCCACTTTCTCATATTGTCCACAAGTAGTCATGGGCCTGGGACGGAACCCATTAAACCTTGAATGGATGCTAATAAAGGGGCTAATCCAAGACTTGTTATTCATTTTCTATTTGGCGTACACGACTTATCTGATTTTGGAGGAACTCCAGAGTAAGGTTACTAATTCAGGAACTTTAACATACATTTTTTTGACAATTTATTTTCAACTATATAGGGGTTTGATGCATGTACCAATTCACCTCTACTGCAGGTTTTTGAACCTGCAGGCTGCAGACTCCACTCTGCATGTTGTACCCTTTGCCACACAACAAAGGGTAGAACATGTCTACTCATTTTACTACAGAATCTTTTTTTCTGTGAGGCAACTAAGCTATCTAAACCATGACTATTATTTCCTTTTATGTTGTAAATGATGCTTCATGAAATTGGTCAGGTTAATAAATGGACTATGGATTCTTCTTTAATTTCAAGAGAACATACGGCCCTGGTTGAGGCATCGTATGCTCTTCTGAGAGCCCTTCTTATGAAGCAAAATTTAAATTTATTGTTGATACAGTGGGTGGTACAGTAGCGTAGTGGGTAGTGCTGTTGCCGCACAACAAGTAGGGTCCGGGTTCGAGGCCGGCTCTGTTCGGAGTTTGCTTGTTCTGCATGGGTTATCTCGGGGTTCGCCATTTTCCTCCAACCCCCAAAAACAAGCACTTCAGGTTAATCGTCCATTCCAAATTGCCCGTAGGAGTGAGTGTGTGTTTGTGTGTGTGTTTGTATGTCTCTGTGTAGCTCCACGGTGCACTGGCGTTGTGCTCAGAGTTTGCCCCGCCTCATGCCCTATGCTAGCTGGGATACGCTCCACCTCCTCATGACCCGCGCAAGCAGATGAAGCGAATAGGAAAATGAATGAATAAATGTTGCCACAGTCTAGCTTTGAGTGCATTCCTGATGGTTACAGAGAATGTGATATACCTTAACATGTACTTGACCTCACCTGGGCTTCCTGTTGGGCCTCTGAATCTTTTACTTCATCTTTGTACATCATTTAACTCTGGATGGCATTTTAAAGAAGGAAAACAATTGGCTGTTGGGGGGAAGAATAGCGGAATGGGAAGCTCATTCATGAAGATAAGAAAAAGCAGATGTCCTTTACTGCCCACCTGCTATCTTACAGAATCATTTGTTACATTTTACCATCACTAGATAGCCTCTGTGGTTGAATTTATCTATAAAGACAAGGTGTTTCAGTTTGTCATGTGAAAGAAATAGATGAACCGAGATAAGTACCGACACACACATTTATATATATTGTTTCTGTGGGCCACTAGCAGCTTTGGCAGTAATATAAATATTTAGGCCATCTCCCTTGGGTTCCTTTATTCCTTACTGATATCGCATAAAGATTCAATATAGTTCCTGCAGAGTGTATGACACAAATCTCCATCTCTAACCCACAACTGTGTGCATCCTTCACATGGCAGAGACCATCTTTCTTTTTCTCCTGCTCTCACATACATGTAAATACAGCACTTACGATTAGGGTTATGAACCTTTCGGGAGTGGTGGTGAGAGCGGGGGTGGGAGGTTTGGTGCATTGTTCAGTCTCTTACTTCAAATGGAGAATCATTTTTATTAATGAGTCACTTCAAAAGCATTTTCTCCTAGCACTACAGGGCTCCTGCAGATTCTTATATTGTGGCCTACAGCAACTGGCATTCTAAAAGAATAATGCTGTGAACACATTTTTTAAAGGCAAATCAAATATAAAAAGTTAGATTATTAAACACTGCACTGTTTTGGTATCTTGTTCTTGCCAGTGCTATGAATAACCCTCACCATGTTCTCCAAGCATCTTAGCCTTTCAACTCTGTGTCTCTATGTATGCTGGCTTTGTAATAGATGAATTATGCATTCTCTTATAGCTTCATTCTTTACTCACTCACACCAGGACCGACTCACTGACTGATGTTCCAACAGTAACCAGATTCTTGTGATCAGATTGCTGACAGCACGTCCAAGGGGAAAAGGCAGGCTTATTTTTCTCCTTTTGACTTTGCCCTTCAGGGGTCAACACAGTGAATCAGTTGCCTCCATCTAACGCTATCTTCTGCATCCTCTACTCTCACATCAACTACCTTCATGTCCTTTTTCACTGAATCCATAAACCTCCTCTTTGGTCTTTCTCTAGACTTCCTGCCTGGCAGTTCGAAACTCAGCATCCTACCAATATATTCACTATCTCTCCTATGGACATGTCCAAACCATCTCAGTCTGGCCTCTCTGACTTTATCTCGAGAACCTCTAACATGTGCTGTCCCTCTGATGTACTCATTCCTGATCCTATCCATTGTGGTCACTCCCAAAGAGAACCTCTGCATTGTCATCTCTGCTATCTCCAGCTCTGTCTCCTGTCTTTTCCGCAGTGACACTGTCTCTAGATCAAACATCGCTGGTCTCACCGCAGTTTTGTACACCTTTCCTTTCATTTTAGCTGAAACTCTTCTATCACACATCACACCTGACACTTTCCTCCACCCGTTCCATCCTGCCTGTACACGCTTCTTCACCTATTTTCCACACTCTCCATTGCTCTGGACTGTTGGCGTACTTCAAATCCTCCACCTTCTTGATCTCTTCTCCCTGTAACCTCACTCTTCCACTTGGGTCCCTCTCATTCACACACATGTACTTTGTCTTACTGTGGCTAACCTTCATTCCTCTCCTTTCCAGGACAAATCTCAACCTCTCTAGCTTCTCCACCTGTTCCCTGCTCTCACTACAGATCACAATCTCATCTGCAAACATCATAGTCCATGGAAATTCCTGTCTAACCTCGTCTGTCAGCCTGTCCATTACCATTGCGAAAAAGAAGGGGCTCAGAGCTGATCCCTGATGCAGTCCCACCTCCACCTTGAACTCCTCTGTCACACCCACAGCACACCTCACCAATGTCTTGCAGTCCTCATACAAGACCTGTACTGCTCGAACATACTTCTCTGCCACTCCAGACTTCCTCATACAATACCTCATACAGTTCCTCTCTGGGTACCCTATCATAAGCTTTCTCCAGATCTACAAAAACACAATGCAGCTCCGTCTGGCCTTCTCTGTACTTCTCTATCAACATCCTCAAAGCAAATACTGCATCAGTAGTAGTCTTTTTTGGCATGAAACCATACTGCCGCTCACAAATGCTCACTTCTGCCCTTAGACTAGCTTCAACTTCAACTTCTTTCCCATAACTTCATTGTATGGCTCATCAGCTTTAAACCTCTGTAGTTGCCACAACTCTGCACATCTCCCTTGCTCTTAAAAATGGGCACCAGCACACTTCTCTTCCATTTCTCATTTTCTCACTATCTAAGATCCCGTTGAACAACCCAGTCAGAAAGTCTACTGCCACCTCTCCTCGACACCACCTCTCCAAGGCTATGTGTTTGGAATTCACACAGGGTAACCCCCACCACCCTCAAACTGGTTGAGGAAAAACCCCATAAAAACTTAGTGGAAATGCTGGAATAAAAGAAGAAATCTCCAGGAGAACCAGATTAGGGATTAGATTAGGGATCTCTCTCCACAGGATGGGTCACTATGCAATAGATGCTACAAGTAGACAGACACAACAGTTGTGACATGCATCGACAATGCTCGAAGTCCACAACGGGTGAACTGAGTCCAGGACCATGTCACTATAGAGGTCTACACAGACACATTCCAGGAAACAAATTGTAATACAGTCAGGATACGTGGCCACTTGTTCTTCTGCCTTGCCGAGGCACATGGTCGTACAGTATCTCTATCAGATAGCAGGTTGCTAGCTAAGCATCACATGCCTAAATGTAAGATATATCAAATAGGAAGGTTTTAAGCCTTCTCTTAAACAATGAGAGGGTGTCTTCCCCACAAACTTGAACTGGGAGGTTGTTCCAGAGACGAGATGCCAGATAGCTGATTTTAAATCCCAGAGCAGTTTATCAAATGTTGGGAGATACCAATAGAGAGATCAATATTCTAAGACCTTCTTCAAATATCAAGGTGCCTGGCCATTTAGTATTTTGAAAGTGAGCATGAGAACCTCAAACCCTATTCTGAATATCACTACAATTCAATGCAGAGAACAGAACAGAAGAAACATGGTCTGTTTTCCTGGTTCTAGTCAGTAAAAAGTCCTCAGCATTTTGGGTCAACTGAAAAAATGAAAATCTTCTCACATTTCACAGTCAAACCAGTAACATTGGCACACTCAAGCACATGTGTTTATCTGATTGGGTGGAGTCAATGGCTTTTTCACTGTCAGTGTTTCTGACCCATATTCTGTGCTCATAAAAAGTGCTGAATATAACCAAAAAGATAAGACTGTGTGGCACTGAAGTGAACAAGATGTCTTAAACACTGAAAATGTGTTAACTGTGTAACCAAAACCAGAGCATTAATTGGTTCCTGTGTTTCCCTGAAGATCAGCAAGTTTTAATCAAATCATTTTGTTAGACCAATGTTATCCTGCTTGTATTCTTGTAAATTGTAAATACGCAGGAACTGTGAGAACGAGAAGAAACACCTTGGCTCATATTGTGATCACTGAAGGAACAGGATGTCTACGACCACTTGTTAGAAGTAGATCCTAATATATCACTCTTTGAACTGTCGTGCCAGTTCAGATTACCTCATCCAATTATGTCTGAAACATAAACCTCACTTAATATGCAAAGCAGAAGTGTCTGTCTTGAAATAAATATTTTCCTGCTATGTGGGTCTTGATGTAAATTAGATTCACTAAGTTCTATTTTATTTCTCTCTAGCAGAATCCATTACTAATGATCTAATAATTAGGAACAGATTACACAAAGATTTTTGTCAAATCTGTCACTGCGCAAATGTTGAAAACCATCTTTAATCAATTCCAAAATGTCGTTATCATCTGTAAGTAGCATTAGAAGTAGTAGTGTTGTGTCTCTCGCTTTAATCATGTGTTACCCCAACAACAAACCATGGGTAACCAAGGAACTCAAGGCTTTCCTGAACAGGAAGAACCGGGCGTTCAGGAGCAAGAACGAGAAGGAGATGAAGAAGGCCCAGCAGGAAGTGAGACTCTGCCTGAGGGAAGCCAAGGAGGCGTACAGGAGGAAGCTGGAGAAGCAGCTGGGACGCAACCAGGTGCGGGAGGTCTGGAATGGGATGAGAACCATCACCGGACACGGGAAAGAGTGCAGCACTGTGGAGGGGAATATTGAACGAGCGAATGAACTAAACAGCTTTTTCAATCGGTTCAGCTCCCCCACCACTCCCGGCTCCTCGTCCCGGGCCTCTTCCTGTCCTGCAAACCGCTCCACTTATGCTCCCTCCTCCTGTGCTTCCTCTCCTTCCACCCCTGCCACTTCTCCCGAGCCCACTCCAAGAACTGCGAAGCTCAACGGCCCGACCTCAACCACTGGACTTCCAACCTCACCACAACCTCCTGCTCCCACCACGACGGAGACCGTCATCACTGCAGACCTGGTGACGACAACGCTGAGGAGGCTCCGTCCCTACAAGGCGGCTGGACCAGATAAGGTCTCCCCAAGACTCCTCCGAGCCTGTGCTTCGGAACTAGGGGACCCCCTGCAACAATTGTTCAACCTCAGTCTGCAGCTGGGGAGGGTCCCGTCACTGTGGAAGACCTCCTGCATTGTCCCTGTACCCAAGAAAGGACGCCCTACTGAGCTCAACGACCACCGACTGGTCGCTCTTACCTCCCATGTAATGAAGACCCTAGAGCGACTGGTCCTGGAGCTCATGCGTCCACAGGTGCAGGGTGCTATGGACCCTCTCCAGTTCGCCTATCAGGCCAAGGTTGGGGTTGACGACGCTGTCTTGTACCTCCTCCACCGCATACTCTCCTACCTGGACGCCGGGGGCTGTGCTGCCGTCAGAGTGCTCTTCTTCGACTTTTCAAGTGCCTTCAACACCATCCAGCCCCGGCTCCTGCAGGATAAACTGACCTCCATGGCTGTGGGCCCCTACCTCATGAGCTGGATTACGGACTACCTACTGGACAGACCCCAGTACGTCCGTATGGGGGACTGTTTGTCTTCTATGGTGACCAGCAGCACGGGGGCGCCACAGGGGACTGTTCTATCCCCCATTCTCTTCACCCTCTACACATCAGACTTCAAGCACAACTCGGATACATGCCACATACAGAAGTACTCCGATGACACCGCGATAGTGGCATGTATCCGGGAGGGTGATGAGGGGGGGTACAGGGCATTGGTGTCTCCGTCTCCGAGACAAAGGAGATGGTTCTGGATTTCCGGCGGGCACCTCCCTCTCCACAGCCAGTGATCATCAAAGGCAGTGAGGTGGAAGTGGTAGAAAACTATAAGTACCTGGGACTGCAGCTAGACAGCAGACTGGACTGGTCACTCAATTTGGACTCTGTGTACAAGAAGGGGCAGAGCAGGATGTACTTCCTGAGGAGGCTGGCCTCCTTCAACATCTGTCCGAAGCTCCTTCTCATGTTCTATCAGTCCGTAGTCTCCAGTGTGCTGTCATACACCATTGTGTGTTGGGGTGGGGGGGCCAGGAAAAGAGATATGGACCGTCTGAACAGACTCATCCGCAGAGCGGGCTCAGTGGTCGGGCTGAGCCTGGACTCTGTGGATATGCTACTGGAGAGCAGGACCATGTCTAAAATTAAGGCTATCATGAACAACACCAGGCACCCCCTACACACCACCTTCTCCCAGCAGAGGAGCACCTTCAGCTGCAGGATACTGTCACAGAGCGCCTCCACAGAGAGGCTGAGGTCCTCCTTCGTGCCCCGTGCCATCAGGGGGTACAATGGCTCTCTCAGGAGGAGCGGGGGGGAGGTGGCGAGGTCAGCACGGGGTTGAATGGATTTAATTTAATTTAATTTTATACTGTTTATATTTTTATAGTTTTTTATACTGTTTTATATTTTAATTCAATTCTATACTGTTTATATTTTAATTTTATACTGTTTATATTTTAATACTGTAATATTTTTAAAATTTTATACTGTTTATATTTTAATTATATACTGTTTATATTTTAGTTATAGTTTAGTACAGTGATACCTCTATACTCGACCAAATCGGTGCTCGACCAAAAAATTCGAGTAGAAATGTATCGGACCCCGAACAGATTTTCGGTACTCGACTAGCCGAGTCGACCCGAACGCGCTCCTCGGCCAGCGGGTAAGCGTCAGTTCGACTCAGACCGCCAGCGGAGTAACACGTACGCAAATTACGTATGCAAAGACGTACGGAAATTATAGCAAAATATGAAAGTGGTGTACGAGTGTCCGACCTCGCGTCACAGTACGAAATGGCAAAGTCAACCATTTCCACTATCTTGAAGCAGAAGCAACTGACAATGGACAGGTTCCTTCTTAAAGAAAAGAGGAAGGCTACTGCCCAGCCAGATTCACCTCCACGGAAGAGAGAGAGAAGGGAGAAAACCCCTGGAGGCGCGTTACCTAGCGTCATCATGGAAGGGATTCCCCTTCCATGATGACGCTAGTGCCATCAACCACTCTCCGAAACGGAAGTAAATTATACAAAATGGTTTATAATGCTTTATCTTTATCATGTACTGCTTGTGCACATTTATGTCTTCATTGTTGTTTAGATACACGTTCTTATAATATTTTAGGTATTTTTCTAAATGGTAAGAACGGATTAAAATACTTTTCATTATTTCTTATGGGAAAATTGGTTTCGGTGTTCGAACAAATCGGTGCTCAACCACCACCTCAGAATGGATTATGGTCGAGTACAGAGGTATTACTGTATATAAGTCCTGTTAGTGCTGCATGTGTCTGTTAGTGTAGTGTATGTCTTGTGGTATGTCCTGTGATGTCAGTGTTTCTTTTTCTCCTGGTGTTTATCCAGTATTATTTGTTATGTAATGCCTGAGCAGTGGATATATACAATTTCCTCCGGGATTAATAAAGTATCTATCTATCTATCTATCTATCTATCTATCTATCTATCTATCTATCTATCTATCTATCTATCTATCTATCTATCTATCTATCTATCTATCTATCTATCTATCTATCTATCTATCTATCTATCTATCTATCTATCTATCTATCTGTCTTTAATGAGGAATAATGTAATAAAATATTTGTAATGTAATAAGATCCATCCATCCATCCATCTTCTTCTGCTTATCCGGGGTCGGGTCGCAGGGGTAGCAGCTTAAACAGGGAAGCCCAGACTTCCCTCTCCCTAGCCACTTCGTCCAGCTCCTCCGGGAGAATCCCAAGGCGTTCCCAGGCTAGCCGGTAGACATAGTCTCTCCAGCATGTCCTGGGTCGTCTCCTGGTAGGACGTCCCCGGAACAACTCACCAGGGAGGCATCCAGGAGACATCCTAACCAGATGCCCGAGCCACTTCATTTGGCTCCTCTCGATGAGGAGGAGCAGCAGCTCAACTCTGAGTCCCTCCCAGATGACCGAACTTCTCACCCTATCTCTAAGGGAGAGCGCGGACACCCTGCGGAGGAAACTCATTTCTGCTGCTTGTATCCGGGATCTCGTTCTTTCAGTCACGACCCACAGCTCGTGACCATAGGTGGGGGCAGGAACATAGATCGACCGGTAAATCGAGAGCTTCGCCTTTCAGCTCAGTTCCTTCTACACCACAACGAACCGATACAGAGTCTGCATCACTGCAGATGCTGCACTGATCCGCCTGTTGATCTCCCGTTCCATCATACCCTCACTCGTGAACGAGACCCCAAGATACTTGAACTCCTCCACTTGGGGCAGGATCTCATCCCCAATCCGGAGAGGACACTCCACCCTTTTCTGACTGAGGACCATGGTCTCAGACTTGGAGGTGCTGATTTTCATCCCAACCGCTTCACACTCGGCTGCGAACCGCTCCAGTGAGAGTTGGAGATCATGGCTTGATGAAGCCAACAGTACCACGTCATCTGCAAATAGCAGTGACGCAATACTGAGGCCACCAAACCGGACACCCTCAATGCCTTGGCTGCGCCTAGAAATTATGTCCATAAAAGTTATGAACAGAATCGGTGACAAAGGGCAGCCTTGGCGGAGTCCAACCCTCACTGGAAACAAATCCAATTTACTGCCGGCAATGCAGACCACACTCTGACATCATTCATACAGGGACCAAACAGCCCTTATCAAGGGGTTTGGTACCCCATACTCCCGAAGCACCCCCCATAGAACCCCCGAGGAACACGTTCTCCAAGTCCACAAAGCACATGTAGACTGGTTGGGCGAACTCCCATGCCTCCTCAAGAACCCTGCAGATGGTGTGGAGCTGGTCCACTGTTCCACGGCCAGGATGAAAACCACACTGCTCCTCCTGAATCCAAGATTCGACTTCCCGATGGACCTTCCTCTCCAGAACCCCTGAATAGACCTTGCCAGGGAGGCTGAGGAGTGTGATCCTCCTGTAGTTGGAACACATCCTCTGGTCCCCCTTCTTAAAAAGGGGGACCACCACCCCAGTCTGCCAATCAAGAGGCACTGTCCCCGACGTCCATGCGATGTTGCAGAGGTGTGTCAACCAGGACAGCCCTACAACATCCAGAGCCTTTAGTAACTCTGGCCGGGTCTCATCCACCCCCACGGCCCTGCCACCGAAGAGCTTTTTAACCACCCCGGTGACCTCAACCCCAGAGAAAGGAGAGCCCATCTCAGGGAACCCAGACTCTGCTTCCTCATGGGAAGGCGTGTCGCTGGAATTGAGGAGGTCTTTGAAGTATGCTCCCCACCGAGTCACAACGTCCCGAGTTGAGGTCAGCAGCGTCCCATCCCCACTATACACAGTGTTGATGCTGAACTGCTTCCCCCTCCTGAGACGTCTGATGGTGGACCAGAATTTCCTGAAAGCCGTCTGGAAGTCGTCCTCCAAGGCCTCACCGAACTCCTCCAATGCCCAAGTTTTTGCCTCAGCAATCACCAAAGCTGCATTCTGCTTGGTCAGTCGGTACCCATCAACTGCTTCAGGAGTCCCACAGGCCAAAAAGGCCCGATAAGACTCCTTCTTCAGCTTGACGGCATCCGTTACCGCCAATGTTCACCAACGGGTTCTGGGGTTGCCACCACGACAGGCACCGACCACCTTACGGCCACAGCTGCGGTCGGCCGCCTCAACAGTGGAGGCGCGGAACATGGTCCACTCAGACTCAATGTCCCCCGCCTCCCCCGGGACGTGGGTGAAGTTCTGCCGGAGGTGGGAGTTGAAACTCCTTCTGACAAGGGATTACGCCAGGTGTTCCCAGCAGACCCTCATAATACGTTTGGGTCTGCCAGGTCGGACCGGCATCTTCCCCCACCATGGGAGACAACACACCACCAGGTGGTGATCAGTTGACAGCTCCGCCCCTCTCTTCACCCGAGTGTCCAAGACATGCGGCCACAAATCCGATGACACGACTACAAAGTCGATCATCGGACTGCGGCCTAGGGTGTCCTGGTGCCAAGTGCACATATGGACACCCTTATGTCTGAACATGGTTTTTCGTTACGGACAGTCCGTGACGAGCACAGAAGTTCAATAACAGAACACCGCTCGGGTTCTGATCGGGTGGCCGGTCCTCCCAATCACGCCCTTCCAGGTCTCACTGTCATTGCCCACGTGAGCATTGAAGTCCCCCCCAGCAGTACGATGGAGTGCCCAGTGGGAGAGCTCTGCAGCACCCCTCCAAAGACTCCAAAAAGGCCGGCTACTCTGAACTGCTGTTCAGTACATAAGCACAAACAACAGTCAGGACCCGTCCCCCCACCCGAAGGTGGAGGGAGGCTACCCTCTCGTCCACCGGGGTGAACCCCAATGTACAGGCGCCAAGCCGGGGTGCCATAAGTATACCCACACCTGCTCGGCGTCTCTCACCATGGGCAGGTCCAGAGTGGAAGAGAGTCCAACCCCTCTCGAGGGGAGTGGTATCAGAGCCCAGACTGTGTGTGGAGGTGAGCCTGACTATATCTAATCGGAACTTATCAACCTCACACACCAACTCGAGCTCCTTCCCTGCCAGAGAGGTGACATTCCATATCCCAAGAGCCAGCTTCTGTAGCCGGGGATCGGATCACCAAGGTCCCCGCCTTCGGCCACCGCTCAGCTCACAATGCACCCAACCCCTATGGCCCCTTCCACAGGTGGTGAGCCCATGGGAAGGGATGTAATAAGATAATTTCTTCAAATTAGGAAGCAAAAGGGAGTAAAACTGCTAATAGTTTCACAACTTTCCATCTTTGATGAAACTGTTCTCTGACAGAATTTATTTAATTTTCCCACCAGTATATATTAAATTGAAATTATTCATATGCTTGCTGTCACAGTTCAGTGTTGGTGCTCTGCTATGCTCGGGTGTGGCAGGAGGAGAGGCTGAACTTTTGGGCGGAGTCTCACCTCAACACCTGTCCCTCATCCCAGAGGCTAATCTCTTTTGATTCTAGGGCGGATTGTTTTAGTACCCTTGCCCGCACATCGAGTTTACTAGACTTTGTGAGTTTTCTTGTGTGTCCTGGATTTTTGCTTTTCCAAGATAAAATCGTGATGGTAAGATGAATCCTCATGAGGTATCGAGCCATTTCAGGCAACTGGTTCTAGTAATGGTTCATTTTTGATGCTTCATCTGCAAATAAAAGCACTGCTGGCTTTGGATACAATTACAGGCAGCTGTTGTGTCTTCATGTGTGATTCATTCCGACATTCATTCTGACAAAAACACGTTTTGTTTTGTTTTAAATTTATTCAGTTTATTTTCTTCTTTCCAGACATGTTAGTACAACAGATTTTACTTATATTAGTGTTGAGACATCAGCAACAACATCCGAAAAGAAAAAAAAGGGTTGACGGGTAGAAGCCATTGGCTTGTAAGGTTCCCGTCCCCTACATCATCAACATCTCTCTCATTACAGCACATTGTCAACCAATTCATACATTGCATGTCACAAATCAATTTCAATTATTTTATTCTGGTACATTGTTGTTTTAATCCGTCTATTTAGTTCAAAAGGCATGCATCTTTACACACCTCTTTGTCAATTCTTGAGAAGAGTCCAAATTTTGTTAATGTTCATTTTGTAATTCCTTTCAAGGGTTGTTTCTGGTCAGTAGTGTCCTTCTTTACTCAGCATTCCACTTTCCACTTTCATAGCAGTCATAACATCTTGCATGTACTCAGTTACTGCACAAAGGTTAGATTCACATTTGTTTCACAGAATTGACAACATGAAGTTTAATTCGTCAAAACAGCGCAGTCCTTTAACCATAATTCACGTCAGAATTATAACCTTGCAAAATCATGTTTTTAAATGCTTTTTTAAAGGCAGTTAGAGTTCCCATACTCCTAATTTCATTATCCAGTTTATTCCAGTGTTTGACACCAGTGAACGATAATGAAAATGTTTTAATGTTGTTCTTGCTTTTTTCTGTACAAATGCTGTTTTTCCTTAGTTGGTAACTGGATTCATTAATCTGTATTTGTGATTGTATGTTTTGAGGTAAATTGTTATTGGCTGCTTTATAAATAAGTTGCACAGTTTTATAGCTAATGATGTCATGTATTTTCAGTAGTTTAGATTTAATAAATAAGTGGTTTGTGTGAGCTCTATAATGTCCTTTGTGAATAATTCTCAAGGCTCTTTTCTGGGTCAGGAATAAAGGTTGCAAGCCACTTTTATATGTGTTTCCTCAGACTTCAGCACAGTAGTTCAGATAGGGCAAGATTAGTGCACAATATATTATATGGAGTGCCTTCTGATTTAATAGTTTTTCAGTTTTCCAGAGTATGGATACACTTCTAGCTAACTTTATTTGTAGTTGTCTTAAATGAGGTTTCCAATTTAGCATCTCATCAATAATCACTCCTAGCATTTTAAATTCATTAACCCTTTCAATATCTACATCATTTACCTTAATATTCCTCTTAAGATGACCAAATAATTGACAAAGTGTGTGCTAATATATACATGTACAGTATACACTGTATATATACCCAGCCGGTATGACTCTGTCTTTATTGTGTTCACTCATGACTGAGGTAGGCTGGTATAGCATTAAGAGTCTTGCCTAAGGACCCTCACTGGGTAGTGTCCGCCATGACTGGGGTTTCAAACCACGCCCTCCTTGCATTACAGACCACGCCCTCCTACATTCCAGACCATCCCCCTTCTGCATTAGAGTAAGTTGACTGGATAGTGTTTGTCCCAACCGGGATTTGATATATATATATATATATATATATATATATATATATATATATATATATATATATATTAGGACTGTCACTTTAACCCGTTAATTAGATTAATCAATTATGCTGCAAATTAACGCACTATAAAAATTAACGCAATTAATCGCGAGTGGAAAGTCAATGCGCAAGTATTTTAAATTTGACCATTGAGTGACCTGTAGGCTGCAGTGACGTCACTTCGTACCTGCGCCACGAGTCAAAAGCAGGGTGACTGACAACAAAGATGGATGTGACACAGGAGAGGAAGGCAAACCCACTCTGACCTTTGAGCGGAAAGTTTATTTGTAAAAAGAACAAAGACAGGACTATCAACAAAAATACAGTGATTCTGCACTGCCAATCTGCGCTGTAGACGGCTCTGTCAGTCTGCCCCGGGTCAGCTCTGGCTACACACGTAGCTTACCATCACCAAGTATGAATGAGGAGTGAATGAATAATGGATCCGATGTAAAGCATTTTTGAGTGTCCAGCAAAGTGCTATATAAATGTAGTCGATTATTATTATTATTGTTGTTATTATTATTATTACTGTTATTATTATTTTTACCTTTTGTAAAAGAGAATTTTCATATCACCGAAGCAGCTCCAGCTTAATGTATCATTTAAATGTAAAACATGTCTAGGACACAGAGTTGAACGTTAGCTTACCCTTTTAAAGGAAAAGCCTGTTGGCATCTTGCTATTTAGTTGCCTTATTTAGAGGCATTTTATACTATTCATTTTGAATTGCTGTATTGAGTCAGCTTTAGTATTCATTTTGATTGAGAGTCTGCTTATGTGCCTAATTGAGACTCAGCATTATTTTATTTCTGAATTGTATTTATTTTATTTAACTGTATTCGTATTGCATTTTTGACAAATGCACCTGGTCTAATTGGTTTGCTGATGTGCTTGTCCTTTTTTCTTTTGAATTTCATTTATAAAGCACACTTCTTCTTCTTTTCCTTTCGGCTTTTCCCTTCAGGGGTCGCCACAGCGAATCAATTGCCTCCATCTAGCCCTGCCCTTGAATCCTCTTGTCTCACATCAACTACCTTCATGTCCTCTTTCACTACATCCATAAACCTCCTCTTTGGTCTTCCTCTAGGCCTCCTGCCTGGCAGTTCAAAACTCAGCATCCTTCTACCAATATATTCACTATCTCTACTCTGGACATGTCCAAACCATCTCAGTCTGGCCTCTCTGACTTTATCTCCAAAACTTCTAACATGTGCTGTCCCTCTGATGTACTCCTTCCTGATCCTATCCTTCCTGGTCACTCCCAGAGAGAACCTCAGCATCTTCATCTCTGCTACCTCCAGCTCTGTCTCCTGTCTTTTCCTCAGTGACACTGTCTCTACACCAAACAACATCGCTGGTCTCACCACAGTTTTGTACACGTTTCCTTTCATTTTAGCTGAAACTCTTCTATCACACATCACACCTGACACTTTGCTCCACCCGTTCCATCCTGCCTGTACATGCTTCTTCACCTCTTTTCCACACTCTCCATTGCTCTGGACTGTTGACCCTAAGTACTTAAAATCCTCCACCTTCTTGATCTCTTCTCCCTGTAACCTCACTCTTCCACTTAGGTCCCTCTCATTCACACACATGTACTCTGTCTTACTGCGGCTAACCTTCAATCCTCTCCTTTCCAGGACAAACCTCCACCTCTCTAGCTTCTCCTCCACCTGTTCCCTGCTCTCACTACACATCACAATGTCATCTGCAAACATCATAGTCCATGGAGATTCCTGTCTAACCTCTTCTGTCAGCCTGTCCATCACCATAGCGAACAAGAAGGGGCTCAGAGCTGATCCCTGATCTAGTCCCACCTCCACCTTGAACTCCTCTGTCACACCTACAGCACACCTCACCACTGTCTTACAGTTCCTCTCTGGGCACCCTGTCATAAGCTTTCTCCAGATCTACAAAAACACAATGCATCTCCGTCTGGCCTTCTCTGTACTTCTCTATCAACATCCTCAAAGCAAATACTGCATCTGTAGTACTCTTTTTTGGCATGAAACTATACTGCTGCTCACAAATGTTCACTTCTGCCCTTAGTCTAGTTTCCACTACTCTTTCCCATAACTTCATTGTATGGCTCATCAGCTTTATTCCTCTGTAGTTGCCACAACTCTGCACATCTCCCTTGTTCTTAAAAATGGGCACCAGCACACTTCTCCATTCCTCAGGCATCTTCTAACTATCTAAGATCCTGTTGAACAACCCAGTCAGAAACTCTACTGCCACCTCTCTTAGACACTTCCAAACCTCTACAGGTATATCATCAGGACCGACGGCCTTTCCACTCTTCATCCTCTTCAGTGCCCTCCTCACTTCCTCCTGACTAATCTTTGCTACATCCTGGTCCACAACAGTCACCTCGTCTAGTCTTTGTTCTCTCTCATTTTCCACATTCATCAACTCTTCAAAGTACTCGTTCCATCTTCCCATCACAGTACTGGCACCTGTCAATAGACTTCCACCTCTATCCTTAATCACCCTAACATGCTGCACGTCCTTCCCATCTCTGTCTCTCTGTCTTGCCAACCTGTATAGATCAGTCTCTCCCTCCTTACTGTCCAACCTAGCATACAAGTCATAATAAGCTTCTTGTTTGGCCTTTGCTACCTCTACCTTCACCTTACGCTGCATCGCCATGTACTCCTGTCTACTCTCCTCAGTCCTCTCAGTGCCCAACTTCCTCTTAACTAACCCCTTTCTCTATATACACTCCTGTACCGCCTCATTCCACCACCAAGTCTCCTTTCTACTTTCCTTCCAGATGACACACCAAGTACTCTCTTACATGTCTCCCTGATCACATTAGCTGTAGTTTTCCAGTCACCTGGGAGCACCTCCTTGCCACCCAGAGCCTGTCTCAACTCCTTCCTAAAAGTCATGCAACAATCTTCCTTTTTTAACTTCCACCATTTCTTCTTCTGCTCTGCCTTTGCCCTCTTCATCTTCCTCACCACCAGAATCATCCTACACACCACCATCCTATGCTGTTTGGCTGCACTCTCGCCTACCACCTCTTTGCAGTTACTGATCTCCTTTAGGTTACATCGTCTACACAAGATGTAGTCTACCTGTGTGCTCCTGCCACCACTCTTATAGGTCACTCTATGTTCCTACCTCTTCTGGAAGAAAGTATTCACTACAGCCATTTCCATCCTTTTTGCAAAGTCAACTACCATCTGTCCTTCTGCGTTCCTCTCCTGGATACCAAACCTGCCCATCACCTCCTCATCACCTCTGTTTCCTGCACCAACATGTCCATTGAAGTCTGCTCCAATGACAACTCTCTCACTTCTAGGCATGCTCTGCATCACTTCATCACATCCTACCTGTGGAGCATACCCACTAACAACATTGAACATCACACCTTCTATTTCTAGCTTCAGACTCATCACTCTATCTGACACTTTTTTTACCTCCAGGACATTCCTAACAAACTCCTCCTTCAAGATAACTCCTACTCCATTTCTCTTCCTATCTACACCATGATAGAACAACTTGAACCCTGCTCCTAAAGTTCGAGCCTTGCTACCTTTCCACCTGGTCTCCTGCACACGCAGTATGTCTACCTTCCTCATCTGCATCATGTCAACCAACTCTCTACCTTTTCCTGTCATAGTTCCAACATTCAACGTCCCTACTCTTAGTCCTGCACTCTTGGCGCTCCTCTTCTCTTTCTTTGAGCGAACGCACTTTCCTCCTCTCCTCCTCTCCTTCTTCGACCAACATTTCATTTATAAAGCACACTTAAAACCAATAAAAACGTGGATTTCAAATCTTCTCTTCTTGGTGCATTCTATTGATTAGTCATGCACTACAATTTTGTAATGTCCTAGAATTCACATTCTTTATTTGGGGGCCTTTAGCAGGTATGAGATTAAAATGTGATTAATTAGATTAATTAATTACAAATCCTGTAATTTATTAGATTAATTTTTTTAACCGCCTGACAGCACTAATATATATACAGTACATTCCCAATTGTATTAATAAAATTGGGAATGTTTTTCTTGTTCATGAATCCATCCAGCATCATGTCATATGGCTAGTTTCATCATCTTTTATGCCACCTGCCATGGGCTTATGCAGGCAGAGGACAATGAAAGTGCTTGTGTAACTAGGAAGAGGGCACTGAAGATGCATGCTTGTGTAACTTAACGATGTACAGAACAGGGAAGAGTTTATTCATTTTTATTCAAAATAATAGTCATTCAACCAGTTTTGGTTTGAGGCAATTTTGCTTCTTAGACATAACTTCCCTGGCCTTTGAAAATACTCTTTCACATGGCACGGACGATACAGGTATGCACAAATAATCTAGACCCAAACTGTATAAATTTGGATACAATAGTTTTTTGCCTCTCTCAGTACTCCAATGGATTTTCTGGCCGATTTGTATTTGACTCCGACAGGTGGCATTGCACCTCCACTGTTGCATCTGCTATAACATTTTGGGTCATCCATGCCTCCTTCACACTTGTATCAAAACGATGC
The DNA here is from genome assembly GCF_040054535.1 of Antennarius striatus. Lineage (NCBI taxonomy): Eukaryota > Metazoa > Chordata > Actinopteri > Lophiiformes > Antennariidae > Antennarius > Antennarius striatus. Next base: position 6,753,020 of record NC_090781.1, on the reverse strand, counting down.
CACAGTTTGCTTCATAAGAAGAAAACACATCATGTTAGTAAGTGTCCTGACAGGAAGGATTGATTTCAACACTCAAATTAATAGATTACCTCGAGTGTCATCGTGAGAAGTGGTAGCTTTGGGGATTTTCTCTCTGTCTTTTTTGGATCTTATTGATGCAGATCACTCTGAGGTCAGGCGCTTTACAGCTTCTGCTGCTTTAGTTGGGCTGAAAAATCCCACGACTTTAAAGCGAGGGTCCAGGATGTGGCTAGCGACATGATGCTCATAGATTGTAAAGTGTGTAGCTTCTCCCTGAGGTTCCTTATGAAGTGTTCTCCCATTTCCAGTGCAACTGCTGATGCTGGCTTTGCCACCTCCTCCTGAAGGGTTTGCTCCAGCATGGTCAAGAGAGGGACAACTTTGGAGGCTGATGCAGTTTTCTCTGCTTGCAGCTGAACCGTGGCATCAAAGAATGGAGACAGCAGGGAAGAGCGCCCTCCAGGGATGATGAATTCATCCGATGTCAAGAAGGGGATGTTGTGTTGTAGTCCTGCTAACGCTGCTCCTACAGGCTCCCTTAACTCAACCAGTCATTGCAGCATTATGTAAATGCTGTTCCATCTGGTCTCCACCTCTTGTAGTAGCTTCAAGTTTTAGAGTCCAAGATGAAGCTGGACTTATGTAAGCTCCTCCTTTAAAATACAGATGAAGGGAAATACCATACCTTAGCAGCAGTGCTGCTTCTAAGGTAGTCAACCTCCCTTGCTTTAGCCCCAGATACCAGATAGAACAGGGTGTTCAAGTACTTTCTCTACTATCAGGTTAAGGGTGTGAGCTATACAAATATGATGCCTGAGCTTCAGGTCTTTCACACAATCAACCATGTTGGGAGCACATCAGTGACCACACATGTCACCTTTCTAGTTATTTTCCATTCCGCCATCAGGGAGCCTTCACATGAGCTACAGTATATTCTCAGCTGTGTGGGATTGTACACCCAACAGTACTGAACACAGCCCAGTTCCTTCCCCCACAAAATGGAATGTTACAGCCAGGTATGAATCCATGTTCATGGATGTCCACATGTCAGATGTAAGAATTACAGCAGCCACTGTTTCCACCACACCTTTAACTTTCTCTTTAGCAGTGTTGTGTTTGCCCTCAACCATGGCCTTCAGAGCCTAATTGAAAAAATATATGGTGATGAATAATGAGACACACATTAATGTACTATTTCATTTTATTCATGGAGTCATACATACTTGCCTTGTAGGGAGAACATAATGTGGATCCAGTTTGGACACAAATGTCCTGAACCCAACATCGTCCACTATACTAAAGGGCTGTGTGTCTTTTACAATCATGTCGACAAAGGCCTCATCCAGCTCTTGTTTTCTTGTAGCTGATAAAAACAGAATAGATACAGTGTCTGTTATGTGTTGTTTATATTTTGCACAATGAACAGAAGTCAACATGGAAAATTTGTGTTACTAAAATATTTTAATGCCTTACCATGGCTGGGTGACGCTCCAGTTTCCTCTCGATTTTCATGAAAAGCATGGTAATGTCTTATCATGGATGAGGTATTACTATTGCACCCCTTTTTCGTCAGATGGCCAAGGAGCATTTTGGATACTACATCGATTGTCCCATTCCAAAAGGAAACCATAGCTGGACAGACTGTTCGTGCTAGCCAGCTAGTTTCACTCAGAATTCCTTGCCCTTTTCTGTGTTGTTCCTGCTGTTTGGACTCTACTCAAAAACATGAAAATTGTTGGAACAGTGATGACACTATAAAATTATGTTAACTGGGAAGTCCATGCATAGTTATGGACTATGAATTACGGCATGTTGTTCGCGTGATTTCTTCTGGCAGACGCGCCGTGGTTGGCTGGGCGCTGTCATTGATTGGGCGCTTGATTGACAGGTAGTGGGTGGAGTTCATGACAGCGTGAGACTTTTTGAAGTGAGCTTATTCAAATATACTGTATAGGTGGGGAGATGAAAGCTTTTCCGCAAGTGTTCTGCATTTGGGTCCAAACTCTGCCTGTTGTGACAAAACAATCTGGCCAACACTGGTTTCAGCGGACCCTGGCTTTCTCCAGGATTTTGCTGCCCTAACCAGCAGCAAGCTCTGGGATCCAGAACGGGCTGCCGAGTGGAGAGCAGGGGATGGCCGTCATGAGGCCTGAACAGACCTGTCTCTGAGCCTGTTCCAGCGCCAGTCCCAGAGCCTGTTCAAGTGCCGGCTTCAATGTCTGCTCCCGAGTCTGTTCCCGAGCCTGTTCCTGAGTCTGTCCCTGAGTAAGTTTCTGAACCCCAGCCTGCTTCTGAGTCCACACCCAAGCCTGCTTCTGAGTCCGCACTCCAGCCTGCTTCAAAGTCCGCGCCCAGACCACGACTTGTCTCCATGCCTGGATTCCAGCCAGTTCTTGAATCTGCTCCCGACCCGGGCCTGAACTCCCTTTGGTCCTGGAGCCTGATCCGGATCTTCCCCTGGACCGTTTTTGGGGCATCGGGGGCTGTCCCTTGAGGGATGGTTACTGTCACGGTTGGTGCTCTGCTGTGCTGGGGCGTGGCAGGAGGAGAGGCTGAACTTTTAGACAGAGTCTCATCTCCACACCTGTCCCTCACCTGGATTTCATCAGGCTGATTAGCCTGAGGCTTTTTAAGCCTGGCTCTCTTTTGGTTCTGGACCAGATTGTTTTTGTGCCCTTGCCCACACGTCTAGTTTACTGGACTTTGAGAGTTTTGCGTGTCCTGGATTTTTGATTTATTGATTAAATATGAATGAAAGCCCCTGCAATTTGGTCCAAACACTGGCTGTTGTGGCACTTGCAGCATTAATGACTTCAAATCCGAGATATCGGGAACGACCCCCGTTGTCCCAGCACTAGCAACATTAACAACTTCTCTACTAGTCTGGGTGCTTTATCCAGTAATGTTCACAAGGAGGCCTGAAACACAACAGTTATGGTTTTTTTTCTTTCATTCTCAGGTGAATATAGTACAGTCCAGCTTTTCACGCTAAGCAAAATCAGGCCATCCCTCTCATCCTCTATCCTTGCAAAGGTCATCTGCACTTGAGAGTCCTTTGGACTAAGTACCGCAATGTTCTTTATTCTTTATTCTTCTGACAAGAAGGCAAAACACTCAGGCTGCAGCTTATTCAGAAACACTAGTGCTAGGCTTCTATCACACACTAAGAAGTGTCCAAACACACCAGTCCTTGTTGCCCTTTAGAGGCTACCTGCAAGATTTAGGATTGATTTAAAAATTTTATTGCTTGCTTTCAGAGCCTTGAATGGTCTGGAGCCATTTATTTCTCTGATATATGAGCCTACGTCTATGAGCCTGACTAATCTATGAAATCTTCTGTCAAGTTCTATGGTTCTTAATTCATGACTATTCGCCAAAGGTCACTTGGTTTCCGCTGTCAAAGCCCCTCAGTCGTAGAAGTCCTTGCCTTGAGATCTCAAGCAAGCAGTAGTATCTGAATTTCAAGCACCTGTCAAATCCTACCTTTATGTGTATAAGTGAATTTCAAGCATTTTACTTAGGCTGGCCCTTCAGTCACCGTAAGGGATTTACAGCAGATATTGTGTTTTGCTCTTTTTGTTTGTTTGTTTGTTTGTTTGTTTGTTTGTTTGTTTTGCAGTAAAATTACATAGTAATATAACGCAATAAGTAGTAAGAAAGAATCAGTGAGGTCATATGAATATATTTTTAACATTGGGTATATAAATAGAAATTTCCATTTAGATAACACCCCAAATCTACCTAGTTAAACAATAAACATGTACTATTGCACTGGCATTGTATGAAGTAAAATAACAGTTCCTGCATTCTGTCACGATTTTGCAGTAGAACAGCACTGACTAAACTAAAGAAGTAATGACACATTTGATTCGGACAAAAGGGAACTCTGCACCAAAATTAGATTCTACTGTACATTTTGCATTTGTACAGCAGAACTGTTGCCTTCATTGGTAGCTGTGCATCTACTGAGTATTAGTATGGGCTGCTGGGATATCTATCATTCATTCATTCTTTAAGAAGAGATGACCAATTGTTTCATATTTTGCTGCATATCCATAGTCACGGGTCATGAGGGTTGCTTGAGCCTTACTGAAAATTTGCGTCCAAAGACAGACACTCGTTCAAGTGCGGGAGGAATCTGAATGTTTCAATAGTTTTGTTGGCAAGTAAGTGAGTGAGAGAGTAAGTATGTGAGTAAGTACATGTTACTCTGAAAATAGATGTTAATATTTAGGTTCCTCTACAAAGTATGCTCATCAGTGTGGACAGATCGTTGAAGGCATGGAGAAGAGTAACTCAAAGTGTTCACTATGGCAGCATCATAAAAAAAACAGATGAGGGTATAACCTGTGAAAAACAATGCTTTTAGTTTTGGAATTAATGTAATTATTTTATGTTCTTTAAAAATCTGTGCAAGGACTGCTAAATATATTTAATAATTATAATTTTTAAATGGTAGATAATGACTAACAATTAAACCTCCTCAATATTTGCCACAGATATATTCTTGCTATAAGATGAGTCATTCTGAATGGGCTTTTAAACAGGTTTCATACGTGTGTGGGATTTCATACAAAATCAAAATTTTGTATGAAAAGCTGAATAAAAATGTAATATCAAACATATATGAATAATATTAACCAGAATATCATAGAGAGAGTAATGATGTGTTGTCATTGAGGAAAATGAAGTGATAAAAGCAGAATATCTATTCATGGATGCTGTTTCTTTTCAGTAAATTCAGTTATATTAATAGACTGCTCATTGTTCAAGTGTGAAATTCGAAAGCAACAGCTGCGTCACCTGTACAAGGAGGTGAAAATTGGATTGCTCATCATTGCATCGTCTGGCTTCTACCGGCTAATGCAACTGGCCACCTTTATTCTATGGTTAATAGGATTGACTGTTCCTCTATTTGTTCACTAACAATAAGCTATTTTTGTGAGGATGCACTCAGCCTAATTGTTGGCAGTTCCTCCTTGGTCACGGTAGGTTCAAGTCTCTTCCTGGATGTTGCGTTCAGATGCACACATGAACACACACACACACACACACACACACACACACACACACACACACACACACACACACACACACACACACACACACACACACACACACACACACACACACACACACACACACACACACACACACACACACACACACACACACAGGTTTAGACTACCTTGTTAGTCTTGTTATTCATTGTAATTTCTGCCTGTCGAGCCCACTGTTCTATTGGTGATATGTAAATACATAGAACACACACACAAAAACACACACACATTATGGTTTTTAGATACTTATGTGCAGAGCGCAGACTCCTCTTTTCCTCTTCTTTGAAACCTCTACCTATTTAGCCCATCATTCTGTCATTAAATTAATTTATTTTAATGTGTGTTACGTGGTAAAGATTTAATCTATTATTAATTTTGCTGTTGTATACTGTGCATTCATTTGAATTATTTGATGTCCTGATCAATAAACAACATTACTCTTAGTACTTTAATTCTTTTTTTAGTTACTACTTTTTACTTTTACTTGACTGATATGAAGAGTACTCTTGAGTACAATTTTTGGCTACTCTACCAACCTATGCAGATAATTGTCAAAGTACTTTGACAATTACTGGATAAACATAACACAAGATTTAAAACAAAACAATACACATGGCATCTTTTACAGCAAATATCGGGCCTATTTCACAAAGCAGGTTTAGTGGAAAACCTGGGTAAGTATCAAAAAGGGAGGTGACTTAACCCAGAGTTAGAGGAGTAACACTGACAAACACTGTTTGTTACCGCAGTAACAGACTCTCTGAAGCTAACCTGGTCGAGGAGCAGGTTTTATTCCACTAATCCACAGTTTCTTCTGACTCCGACCCCTTTTCTGTTTTCTGTATTTTTTTAGACAGTAAATTATATAAACTTCTTCAGCAGATAGATGCGAAGCACATTACAGTAATTTTCTTGGATAAAATTTTTGGCTACTCTACCCACCTATGCAGATAATTGTCTGGATAAATCTAAATTAGAAATGCTCTCACAAAACAATACACATGCCGTCTTTTACCTGAGGATGTGGTAGCTTTGCTATGGTAAATCCATGTTACCACCGACTGAGCCACTTCATTTAACCTTATACACGCTTCTTCCTTGTGTACTCAGGAGAGAAGAAATGGCTAGCTTTCATTTTCAGTCCTGCATCAACTCTGTTTGGGCTTTTAGGCTCAAACTGACTGCTATTGTTTAAAGGCACAGCTGATGATTACTGTTCTCTCACAGGAAAGTAGAGTTATTCACTGTTCTCAGTTTGGAATCAAAGGATATATGATTCCTGGAACTGGCGGTAACAGCCTCTTGACGCTGTACTGTAGGTGAAATGCACTTTTTCTGTCAACAGCACAGCTATGAAGAGACTTAAGGGGACTACGCAGTGATAAAAATGATGAGTACTGGGTAGAAGAATGATGTTACTCCTATCAGAACAACTAAGAGTAGTAAGTCCCATAAATAGAAACTGAAATTATACTGGTGCACAGACAAATGTGTCTACAACTGGGTTTTCTCTGTGATTATTTTTGTAATAAAGAGACATGTGTATATATCTACCTTGAACAAAGCTCTGCATGGGACTAAGAGTTTTTAAGTAAATAAACTTAATATAAGAAATTTTATTTGCAGATGAAGCAGGTCATTTATGTAGCTAAAATCTAATATATATCTATTATATAAGTAAAATGCTCAAGAAAATATTTACTTGACATCCAGACTACCAGGGAGCACGGAGAAATAGTATAAATTATTGCAAATAAAGAAGGCTGCAGATTATGCAGAGTAGGTGAAAGTTCATATTTAGTAAGTATACAAAATAGTGGTTTTGTAGAATGATGCATTTTAGTAAACATCAACTAACAAAGTGTAAACGCCTACTATAAATGTATACTGTCCAAAAAATAAAAAATAAACCTTCCTAGAAAGTGAGAGACACCATGTGAATGTGCCCCTAGACCTTATTCTCTGTTTGATTTCTGCCCTCCAGTATTATCATGATTTAGTTATTTTTCTCCATTAAACACGGCGCCTCATATACTGTATATCTATCTATCTATCTATCTATCTATCTATCTATCTATCTATCTATCTATCTATCTATCTATCTATCTATCTATCTATCTATCTATCTATCTATCTATCGATCGATCGATTTAGATCTTGATAGATATATCTCAATATTTTAACCATATTATACCTTCCCTTATAACAACTAACTCAGGAAAATTATGCATCATCTTGCTTGCAAATAATCATTCATCACATATGGCCATATTTGCATTTCCTCTAGCTTCTTTTTCAGCCGGTCAATTAAATTGGTCCCCCCAGTCCGTCCACTCTTCATCTGTCTGTGTGTTTTTATAGTGTCACGCCCTGTGTCTCTAAAATTAAATCACTCTCAGCAGCTCATTCTCTCATCCTCTCACTTTCATTACAATGTGCAGCCGCAGTCTTACCCTTTCACAGTCACAGCGGTTCCTAGGGCAGACTCTGAGATCATAGTGTACGTACACTACAGAGTAATTAATCATTTGGAAGAGACTGATGGTGAGGCTGGCACTGGTTGACAGGGCGCTGGGCAACAGTGTGATCCCTGCTGTCTCTGCTGCTAACCTGAAGGATCAACAAACACACTGCAATATAGTCAGTCATATACTCCCATGAGATAAGTAGTGTATAGAAGCGTCTTTACACAGCAATTCCCAATCCATTTAAACGAATCACATAGCAGCAACAAATCAGAATGTTATATTGTGGGGAAAATAAATCAGGTCAGGTAAAGGTAATCTTTCACTTATTGTTGCTCTCAGATGATAATCATCCCTCATGCTGATATACAGTATATTTATAGTTTATTCACCATTATGCTGATTTTTGGCTACTTTACTCAGCGACTAAGGAGATTTGGAATAATTGCAGGGTGACATTGAATGTGCTATTTTTGTCTTATGACCAGAATAGCAATGGATGATACTATTTTCTTGGCAGAATATTTTTTACAGGTGTAAAATGTGCAGTAAAAATCCACAACCAAGTTTGGTCGTAATTTTAGAATTTTAGAGGTGGCACCACTTCTATAATTAGAAAGGAACACAATTTCTGATTATCTGCCTGTGACTGTCTCAACAAGAACACAATGAAACAGTTATAGTTCTCTTTTTAAGGCACAGAATACTTGCTGAAAGTAATAACTTGAGACTTGGTTGACTGAAATAAATTACAGATCAACACTGCAGACAAAGCACAATCTAATTAAGCCAACCTAATACCATTAATATCATTCAATGTGTATGTTATATTAAGAATTTTGTCACTGCTTTATGTCACTGTCAAACAGCCTTTGCTGACTGAATCCAAACTGCTGTGTCCATCTATCCTCTCCAAATCGATCAATCTCTTAAGACGGAAAAGTTTTAGATAAATCTCAGAAATAACTGACAGAAAGGTGAGATGATGAAAATATTCTAAATATAGTCAGCACTCCAACTGCTATTGATGCTTTTTTTTTAAGTGGATAGGAAAATAATTACCAGTTCTTCTTCAGGTGTAGTCAAAAAGTATTTGAGTAATACACTGACTCTGGTGAAGTACACTAAATATCTCTTCGATCAACAATCAAGAAATGAACCATGCTTGTTATATATTATCCATCATACTCTCCCCTCCAACCTTTTAAAATGCTCTGACATCTGATTAACTACCAAAAACTTTTGTAATAAATATCATGACAGTGACTGTGTGTCCAGGAGACCAGGTGGAAAGGTAGCAAGGCGGAAAGTTTAGGAGCAGGGTTCAAGTTGTTCTATCATGGTGTGGACAGGAAGAGAAATGTAGTAGGAGTTATCTTGAAGGAGGAGTTTGTTAGGAATGTCCTGGAGGTAAAAAGAGTGTCAGATAGAGTGATGACTCTGAAGCTACAAATCGAAGGTGTGATGTTCAACCTTGTTAGTGGGTATGCTCCACAGGTAGGATGTGAGCTGGAGGAAAAGGATAAATTCTGGTTGGACTTTGATGAAGTAATGCAGAGCATACCTAGAAGTGACAGTTATCATTGGTGCAGACTTCAATGTACATGCAGGAAACAGAGGTGATGAGGAGGTGATGGGCAAGTTTGGTATCCAGGAGAGGAACGCAGAAGGACAGATGGTAGTTGACTTTGCAAAAAGGATGGAAATGGCTAAAGAAAATACTTTCCTCTAGAAGAGGCAGGAACATAGGGTGACCTATAAGAGTGGTGGTTGGAGCACCCAGGTAGACTATATCTTGTGTAGACGGTGTAGTCTGAAGGAGATAAGTGACTGCAAAGTAGTGGTAGGTGAGAGTGTAGCAAAACAGCATAGGATGGTGGTGTGTAGGATCATTCTGGTGGTGAGGAAGATAAAGAGGGCAAAGGCAGAGCAGAACACGAAATGGTGGAAGCTGAAAAAGGAAGATTGTTGCATGACTTTTAGGAAGGAGTTAAGACAGGCTCTGGGTGGTCAAGAGGTGCTTCCAGATGACTGGTCAACTACATCTAATGTGATCAGGGAGACACGTAGGATAGTACTTGGTGTGTCATCTGGAAGGAAAGTAGATAAGGAGACTTGGTGGTGGAATGAGGAGGTACAGGAGTGTACACAGAGAAAGAGGTTAGCTAAGAAGAAGTGGGACAGTGAGAGGGCTTAAGAGAATCGACAGGACTACAGGGAGATGCAGCGTAAGGTGGAAGTAGAGGTAGCAAAGGCCAAACAAGGGGCTCCACATGACTTGTATGCTAGGTTAGACAGTAAGGAGGGAGAGACTGATCTATACAGGTTGGCAAAACAGAGAGACAGAGATGGGAAGGACGTGCAGCAGGTTAGGGTGATTCAGGATAGGGATGGAAGTCTATTGACAGGTGACGGTAGTGTGATGGGAAGATGGAAACACTACTTTGAAGAGTTGATGAACGAGGAAAATGAGAGAGAACAAAGACTAGAAGAGGTGGCTGTTGTGGACCAGTAAGTAGCAAAGATCAGTCAGGCTGAAGTGAGGAAGGTATTGAAGAGGATGAAGAGTGGAAAGGCACTCGGTCCTTATGATATACTTGTGGAGGTATGGAAGTGTCTAGTGTCTAGTAGAGGTGGCAGTAGAGTTTCTGACTGGGTTGTTCAACAGGATCTTAGATGTGAAGAGTTATGGGAAAGAATAGTTGAAGCTACCATAAGGGCAGAAGTGAGCATTTGTGAGCAGCAATAGGTGGATTATTATTATTATTATTATTATTATTATATGGTTTCATGCCAAAATAAGACTAATACACATGCAGTATTTGTTTGAGGATGTTGATAGAGAAGTACAGAGAAGGCCAAACGGAGCTGCATTGTGTTTTTGTAGATCTGGAGAAAGCTTATGACAGGGTGCCCAGAGAGGAACTGTGGTATTGTATGAGGAGGTCTGGAGTGGCAGAGAAGTATGTTAGAATGATGCAGGACATGTATGAGGACTGTAAGACAGTGGTGAGGTGTGCTGTAGGTGTGACAGAGGAATTCAAGGTGGAGGTGGGACTGCATGAGGTATAAGCACTGAGCCCCTTTTTGTTTGCTATTGTGATGGACAGGCTGACAGACGAGGTTAGACAGGAATCTCCATGGACTATGATGTTAGTCAGATTACATTGTGATCTGCAGTGAGAGCAGGGAACAGGTGGAGGAGAAGCTAGAGAGGTGGAGGTTTGTCCTGGAAAGGAGAGGAATGAAGGTTAGCCACAGTAAGACAGAGTACATGTGTGTGAATGAGAGGGACCCAAGTGGAAGAATGAGGTTACAGGGAGAAGAGATCAAGAAGGTGGATGATTTCAAGCACTTAGGGTTAACAGTCCAGAGAAATGGAGAGTGTGGAAAAGAGTTGAAGAAGCGTGTACAGGCAGGATGGAACGGGTGGAGGAAAGTGTCAGGTGTGATGTGTGATAGAAGAGTTTCAGCTAAAATGAAAGGAAAGGTGTACAAAACTGTGGTGAGACCAGCGATGTTGTTTGGTGTAGAAACAGTGTCACTGAGGAAAAGACAGGAGACAGAGCTGGAGGTAGCAGAGATGAAGATGCTGATGTTCTCTTTGGGAGTGACCAGGAAAGATAGGATCAGGAATGAGTACATCAGAGGGACAGCACATTTTAGAGGTTTTGGAGGTAAAGTCAGAGAGGCCAGACTGAGATGGTTTGGACATGTCCAGAGGAGAGATAATGAATATATTGGTAGAAGGATGCCGAGTTTTAAACTGACAGGCAGGAGGCCCAGTGAAGACCAAAGAGGAGTTATATGGATGTAGTGAAAGAGGACATGAACAGGACAGCTGGTCTCCTGCGCAGACCAGCTGTGTGGGATTGTTGGACACATGTTTAACATGAGCCTGAAGCTGGGAAGGGTTCCACAGCTGTGGAAAACGTCCTGCTTGGTTCCCCTGCCCAAGACCCCGCATCCCAAGGACCTAAACAGCTACAGGCCGGTGGCACTAACGTCCCACCTGATGAAGACCCTGGAGCGTTTGGTCCTCTGTCATCTCTGCCCCCTGGTGAGCCCATCACTGGACCCACTCCAGTTCTCTTACCAGCCTGCCATCGGGGTGGATGACGCCGTCATTTTCCTCCTAGACCGAGCACTGTCCCACTTGGAGAGGCCTGGGAGCAATGTGAGGATCATGTTTTTTGATTTCTCCAGTGCTTTCAACACGATACAACCAGCACTGTTAAGGGACAAACTGGAGATCACTGGGTTGGACCACCACCTTACGGACTGGATATTGGACTATTTGACCAATCGCTTGCAGTTCGTGAGGACCCGGGACTGTGTGTCGAACACAGTTGTCTGCAGCACAGGGGCACCACAGGGAACGGTTCTGGCTCCGTTCCTGTTCACCATGTATACTGCAGACTTCTCCTACAACTCCCCCACATGTCACCTGCAGAAGTTCTCTGACGACTCTGCAATCGTCTGCCTCATCACCGATGGGGACGACAGAGAGTACAGAGAACTGACCCAGGACTTTGTTGACTGGTGCCAGCGGAACCGCCTCCAGATCAACGCGGGTAAAACCAAGGAGCTGGTAGTGGATTTACGCAGGCGATCACTCTGCCCGGCTACACCGGTGAATATCCAGGGTACGGACATCGAGGTGTTCACCTTAACAATAAACTGGACTGGAGTACCAACACTCACTCTCTCTATAAAAGGGGTCATAGCAGACTCTATCTGCTCCGGAGGCTGAGGTCTTTTGGAGTGCGGGGGTCGCTCCTAAAGACCTTTTATGACACAGTTGTAGCCTCAGCTATTTTTCATGGGGTGGTCTGCTGGAGCAGCAGCATCACTGCGGCCGACAGGAAGAGACTGGACGGCTGATTAGCAGGGCAGGTTCTGTCCTAGGATGCTCCCTGGACTCAGTGGGGGTGGTGGTGGAGAGGAGGATGACAAACAAGCTGTCATCAATGATGAAGAACCACTTCCACCCTCTACAGGGCACACTGAGATCACTGGAGAGCTCCTTCAGCGATAGGTTGCTTCACCCGAGGAAGTGAAGGAACGCAAAACGCTGGTCCTTCCTGCCCACGGCCGTCAGACTGTACAACCATCAGTCCTCCCAGCAGACCACTCAAAGAACTCAAAAAACTCAGGGAACTCTAAGAATTCACCAAACTCCAAGAACAAAACGTTCTAATTCTGGATGATCAATGTAAACATCAGCCTGTAGTGTATATTTTTGATGTGTGAATATAATGTACATTCAGATAATATGATATATGTTAATATGTTTCCAATATGTGAATATGTAAATTTCATATGTTGCAGATGTTAATATGTATGCATATTATTTAACTATTTATGTTTACCCCCCCCCCCCCGCTGCCACGATCGCACAAATTTCCCCACTGTGGGACAATAAAGGTCTATTATTATTATTTATTTATTTTTATTTTTTTTAAATTATTATTATTATGAAGGTAGTTGGTGTGAGAGAAGAGGATGCAGAAGACAGGGTTAGATGGAGGCAATTGATTCGCTGTGGCGACCCCTGAAGGGAAAAGCCGAAAGGAAAAGAAGAAGATATAAACACAAATAGATGCTAACGGTTCTGAACTTGCTAAAGTTTAACAGGTCTCATATCCACAGAGTTCATCAACATTTATCATAATATTATTATTAAGGTATGTTACATTCAATAACGTAATAACAGCCAATGATGTAAAAAATAAATTTGCCCATTTTGAAATGTAATTGGCATATACTCTAATAACTGGGCCATAACATAAAAGTCCAGAACCAATATCATAATAATTTTTGGCAAGTAACATTATAATTTATTATTGTATTTCCTCAGTTAAAACATTTGTAAAGTTTTTTTTTAATGTAATGAGCAGCCAATAACGTAACAAGTTATTACTTTGTTATCCAGTTATATATATATATATATATATATATATATATATATATATATATATATATATATATATATATATATATATATATATATATATATATATATATATGTACACATTGAGATATAATATAATATGATCTAGCACTGGGTCAGTGTTCTATTTTTAGGTTAGAGAGGTTTGATCCAATCAGAATTCAGCTAGCTTGTGTTGCCAGGTTGAAAGAAACCTGCCCAGGACCTTCAGAATCCAGAATGCAGGGGACCCTGCACTGTGAGAAAACGGGCACGTATAGTTAATAGACAAAAATGATAAGCAATCAGATCATGAGTTGACCTTCTAGGACCTGCTAGTTAGCCCTTGTTGTCCTGACATGTACGTGTCCTGTGATTGGATACTCACTCCGAGAATGCATTGCTATGCAGACGCTATGCAGACACACGTTGGAAGACAAATTCTTGTGAGATGAGGTCATCCAATCCCTGAACGAGCTAATTTGTTGCTGGATTTGTTGTTGGAATTAAAATGCACAGATAAACTGTACAACCAAGTCATCAAAGTGTTGTTGAGGAAAGAAAAGAGAATGGATTTTGTGTTTAAATAAGCTGTTTGAACAGCTGCTTTAGTAAGCACAAGCATTTATTTATTTATTTATTTATTTATTTATTTATATTTGAAATATAATGCCATCACTGCTGTAAAATAACCCATTTCATACATGATAGAGGTGATGCAACATATAGCAGTTGTTAGGTAAACGGACTTTTATCCCGAAATCCACCCAGAGCAGTTGTGCGTGTTCAAAACCGGAAGGAGGAACAAGAAACAAACCATTTTGTTGATTAAATGTATTTGCCCTGATACAATATTTTTAATCAGATCTGGGATCTCTGTCCCTAATACAAAATCTTGTGTTGTATGAACCGTGACAAGGGGCAGGAACAACACATTCCAGAGAATCTCAGATATTTATTATGCACATCACTAGGCTCCACCTTCAGGATGGGCCACTATACAGTACATTAGCTCATATACATCGTGTCGTTCTCTGATTGGTTGCTTCTCCCTTATACGGTTCTCCAGTGTCAGTCTCCACCTACAACAGAGAGCCAAACAAATTACACAGCCGGTGTCCTCCGCTGAATGGTGGATGCGCATTACACAATATATTTGGCTATAACATTGTTAAATGAAATGTAACGTGAATACAAAACTTGAGAATATACTTGATTATGTTCTCCTTCACAGTGTGTTAGCGTATTTCTGTATTTTGCTTGTTTGTGGTATCATAAATGGTGGTCATTTCAGTTGGTTTTATCCCGTGATGTAGTGGTGTCACGCCTACAAAAGGTGTGGCCGCGGGGTTCTTCTGTGTGAGGGAAAATAAAAGCAGTAACGCTGAAACCTCTTCCAAGTGATGGTTTTTGTCCCATTTGATAGAAGTTATAAACACCTTAGCTGTGGTAGCAGCTTACAGTGTTATGCAATATATTTATGCAAGTTTGACTAAGTAGAACATCACTGGAGGCCTGGGTGTGAAATGCACGGCCCGCCACTGATGAATATTAAGTTGAGGTTATCTTGAATTTTACATCAAATACTAATAAGAATGAGTAATATATCCAACAACAAATCATATCCAGGAATCAATGCCAACATGAGCTTGGTGAGCTAAAGACCAGAGAAGAGAGAAGGTGTTCACTGCTGAGCACCATGCGTGACAACAAAGCAGTGCATGATAACAGTGTGAAGAAGAAACCAGAGCTGATCAGTACTGAAACAAAACAAAAGGAAGAGTGGAAAGAATGTGTCACATGGTTCACACCTACTCATGTAATCACAGAACAATGAGGTGGCCCACGGTGCTCGGGTTCAAAGTGCTGGATGTTGACATGCTCAGTGCCCACGTCAGCTTCACAAAAAGGTGTAACTACATTGATGCATGGCAACTATTCATCAAGCAACTACCCAAATAACTTGTTAGGCCAAATACTGTATGAGGGGCTGCAATGAAGGCATGCCCAACCCCAGGAAGAACATTACAGAGGCAATCAGAGAATGCTGAGAAAAAAAACCAAGAAAAAAAAAACCTGCCAGGTCACAGGAGGACATTAGACAGGAGGGAAAATGAAAGAGGGCCATGATCTGTTTCGCTGCCAAAACAAGAAAAGTCAGCAGATGGTGTTTCAAAGTGCACCAGGGCTGTGTGCACGGAGCACAAATATTTAGTTATCATCTGTGAGGCATGTAAGCACTGAGATGGCAATATGCAATGTACCCACTGGATTTTATTTAATGAGTTTAGTTTCCCACCTATGTATTCCAATAAGCTCACTTGAAAACCTCACGCTGTCACGCTTTTAACTCCACCCACTACCTGCCAGTCAAGTGCCCAACCAATCACGGCGCATCTGCCAGAAGGAATCACGTGAACAAGAGCTCCTGAGAGCATCGTGGAATTAAATAAACAGCTGTCAGCACAAAAAAGACTCTGTTTAATGTCCATTTACATATACAAGAACACAAAAGTATTCTTGTGTACAGTTTTGGCCGGCATCTACCCAGAATTTCGGGCCACTAGCCGAGTTAGCTCCAGTCTTCACATTTGTCCATGCCTCTCACTTACGGGGCAGTTTTGGCTTCGTCAAACAGAGCGGTTTACATTCTTTGATTGTGACGGACCTCACGTTGTCATGTGGAGAACCCCGATGCTTTTTTCACCAGGACCAAACTCACGAAAACCGACGTCTACCCAGATGGCAGGACTGTAACGCCAAAGCGGCCTTCGTATTCGCGTTCGTCTGTCCCATACACACGGAGCCTTTGCGGCTTTGTCGGACACAGCGGTTTGTTTTCTTGTGACAGTGAAGATAAAACAGAAAACAAACAAAGTCAGATATTATTGTTTCATCATGGAATTTCCACAGGTTCCTGCTAGAAAAAATATATATTTACAGGTATATATAATACAGTTTGATATGAATTTAACTTCTATACATGGGTAATTTTATACATGGTAACCCATGTATAAACCCTATATTGTAATAACAATAAATGTTCACAAACTTCAAAAGAAACAAAGTAATAGACTGCAACGTTCCTCGATACCCCTGATTCAAAATTTTACACTGACCTACTTTCATGGTCTTACTCACACTGGCTCTCGTCTTTCTATCTTATCCAGTTCCTGAGTGTGCAAAAGTTGAAATTTGACCGTGACCTAGTTTTTTCAAAGTCAAGCTCATCATTTCATTTTCATATCCTTTGCTGCCTGAGTAATGTGCTTTGTGTTTAATCTTTCTAGCTGGAATGGTTGTGAAGATATTTGGTGGACAGACGGAAAAACACACAAACACTGACAATTACAATACTTCCCCTTCATGGGATGTACTAAAATGTCAGTATCAGCCACACGTCATATAACATAGAACCTATTATGTGTATTAGAAAGGGTTTGGTCAGCTTGTGCATCAAAAGGTTAAAGACATGTGAAGTCAACATCCAAGTTTGATTAGTGTGTAGTTATCTTCTTCTGGGTTTCGTCTTCCATCTTCACAGATCCATACATCCATTTTCTTGAAGATGAAATGATCCAAGCCTTATGAGTCACGGGTCTGCTTGCTGGAGCCTATCCTGGCTTACTACAGGGGAGAGGCAGGGTACATCCCAGACATGTCACCAGCACACCGCGGGGCCACACGGAACACAAGTTAAATCTCTCACGTACACACTCACACCATTGGACAATTTGGAGTGACCAATTAACCGATTCACTGCATGTCTTTGGAGGTAGGAGGAAGCTGGAGGGGAAATCCCACACAGACAAGGGGGAATGTACAAACTCCACACAGAACGGACTTGAACCCAGAACCAGTTTGTTGTGAGGTGACAGCGTTACCTACCGTGCAACCTTTGCAAATCATAACTGCATCCATCTATTTCTGATCAGATTTCCTGCCCATAATACAGTCATATTGTCATTTGGTAATAATTATTTGGAGGAATATACACTAATACTATTAATTATCTCCTTAATAACATAACTCATGCAAATTCAACTGTTGATTTCTGAACACATGATTAATCAATCTAAAAAATATGATGCACCATAACATTAACCAGATAAACACAGATGGGATGAAAATGGACTATGTTACGTCCTTCCAGTTCTGACTCAGACTCTGGCTCCAAGAACATTGTTATTATATTTCTGACCTGGTGGCATTTTGTATCTCGAATATATCTGCTCTGGTTGCCCCTCAATTTAATTGTTGTGTTTATTTATTTATTTTATATTTATTTTTATATTGAGCGGTGTTGGCTCTGTAGTCTCTACAGTGCTCTGTGAAGTAGTTGCCTCTGGTTCTGATGCAATGACCTCTGCTGCAGCTATAAAGCTCCCTCTGGGAGATTGTTTTTGTGTTATTTTATCTCCAAACTGAAACTGTTCAAGAGTCTCTTCAAATGATCAGATTCAAAACATGCCATCGATGACGGAGTTTCAAACCTTGTACTCTTGGCATCTCTTCTTATCGTGTCATCAATAGTGTCATGATCAGATATTCTGGTTCCCAGTGAATTAGCTGCATCATGGAGGCTGCTGGCAAGTAGAGAGTTGAGTGTATAGTGTGAATGATAAATGTCTCAAATAATATCAGAAAAGGATATGGCATTGGAAAATTTAACAACTTTATCTTGTATAATAGTCAACCTTGTGTTAGACATCTGTGTTCTGTAAAAATGTTTAAAATAATCTTAATTTTTTTTTAAAGTGTGTACTGCATTAATATGCTTCTGTACTATGCTTTTAGACTGCAATCTTTTCATATTTCCTGGCCCACATATGTCAATGTCCTAAAGTTGAGCTATAGCTAGAGGTAATGCATTCTTTGAATGTTTGTCTTCTCTTTCCAAGACCTGATGCTCACGTCCACTCATATGAAGGGCATTCGGTTTCAACACTTGCCTTCTGAGTTGTTTTGATGACTTAAACGAATGTTCCTCTTCGGGAAGGCGTAGGTAGGTCGATGTTGTGTTGTGTGCCACCCCAGCTCTATAGACAGTTTTCCTTCAAGGATCATGACAGGACTTGTGCAGCTGTAACTCAGTGGTAGTGTCATCACCCACTGGTTCTTTTCTGTAGTCAAAATGTTAAAGCACATATGAACTCCACAATGCTGCGAGTTCCACTGGTGTGTGAGTGATTGTGCAAGTGCTTATGGTTCCTAACGACCAGGTGGTGGCATGCATGCTATGAATCACCACTGTGTGGGCTTTTGTGTGAATTAGTGAATGCTGGCTGTAGTCATCTTCTTTGAGTACTGTAGTCAGTAAGACTAGGGTCACACAATGTTAGTCAGCCTATTTACTTGTGATAAGTAAATTTTTTTTAGATGGCGTTAACAAATTTTATGCTCAACTCCACGTCTCACAATGTTCCTGTTACATCTCTTCTTTTCAAACCAAAAAAAGATTCAGGATCCTCTCTCAACGACAAGAGCTGGACTGTACCCTTGGCTCAGACTGACATGACTTTTCAAAAATACTTTCACACTTTCTTGGTCTGAGTACTGACTCATGAGCACTTGTGGACACAATATATTAGGTTTAGTAGTAGTTATCTATAAATCAGTGGTAACTGATTCATTGTCTGCACAGCAATTTTATTTTTTACATCATTGGCTGCACAGCAATCCACTGGGGACCTCAGGTCATGCACTTCTGAATTGAATGTAACCAGAAGCCTGACTTTTGTCAGCCATAGCATCTTGTGTTGTGGAAGGATTGCTCTGCGCTTGTTTTGCTGTGTGAATGTCCATATAAAAAAAAAAGATTTATCTGTAACATCATTAGCCTGAATTTCAGGCATTTTTTGTTCATTATCTCACTCAACAAATGCAATGCTACCAGTGGATTTGAAGTGTCTCAAGCACATCATTTGAGTAAGAGGAAAAAAAATAACCTTGTTTATAGCCTCTTCAGTCTAGCAACTGATTTGAATTACAAATATGTTGGTCTTAACTCTTGTTTCCTTCTGACCTTCTTTCTGAGAGAAATTATGTTTTACTGTTATGTTAATGTTATCATCAACACTGAACAGGCCATTGACAGTGTGCGCTTTAGTCTTTTTCACTGTTAATTTTGTAGTCTGCACTGAAGATTTCGAAAGAGAAAGGCTTAGAATAATCACCCCTGCTGATGTATTTAGTCCTGCAAATTT
Organism: Antennarius striatus; assembly: GCF_040054535.1. Lineage (NCBI taxonomy): Eukaryota > Metazoa > Chordata > Actinopteri > Lophiiformes > Antennariidae > Antennarius > Antennarius striatus. Next base: position 6,733,336 of record NC_090781.1, on the reverse strand, counting down.
TTTGTGCAATAGAAGATGAACCTTTCTTTTTACATCTGTTCTCTTGAATTTGATTTTTTAATATTCCTGACTGTTTCAGGGCAGCACGGTGGCACAGTGGATAGAGCTGTCACCTTAAAGCAAGAATGTTCTGGGTTTGAGTGCTTTCTGTGCGAAGTTTAGATGTTTTTCTTGTCTCTGTGTGGGTTCTCTCCAGGCTTCCTCCCTCTTCCAAAAACATTCCATTTCATTAAATTGATCATTGAATGACTGTAGGCGTGAGTATTTGTTTGTAATTTGTGTGGCCTTGTGAAGCATTGGCGTACAGGGGTGCATCTCTCGCCAGCCAGATGGGATAGGCTCCAGCAACATCCGTAAGCCGCAATGAGGAAAAACGTCTGAAGACAAGATCATTACAGTCATCTTGTCTTCATGAAAATAAATGAATGGATGAATATTTCATTGCTGAGGTCAAAATCTTTTCCAGGTTGTCATTCTAGCCAGTTTGATTTGTCTCTGCAGCAGTCCCCTACAAGAACTCAGCACTGTCACTTCCAGCATTTGCATATGCAGCATCAGACTTGGTTCTCAATATTTCTTTTTCCTAGGCTGATCTTGTTATCCCTGTCGGACTGCAGGTACCAGGTAAGCTGAAACCTCCAAGAATACAAGATTTAGCAGTGGTGACACACTGCTGAGAGGAAATTGATAGTTCTTTGCGTTAGGTCTCACTGATTTCATTAGGGTTTGTGCAAATCTCTGCTCGTTACCTTCAACAGGAGTATCCAAACCATGTGTATGGGCTGTCTGCTCTGACAGTTCAAATGAGCATGGCTGGCCTTGTGTCATGTCAAACGAGGGGGGGTTACTTGCTTATCTGAGGGGCACATTGCCCTAGGTGAGGCTGCCATGGTGAAGATGCAGGCCTTGCATGACAAGGCTCCAGTTGTGGGTGGCCTGGTAGATGAGTCATTATACATCAGCCAGGAACAGCAGAATTCTTGACACCGGATTCAATTATATGGCTGGTATAAGATATTTTTGTGCTTTTTCTCATTTGCAGTCTGTGAATGTAAACTTACCAATGATAATCAAGTGATCTGAGATTCTGTAAATAATTAATGTACTGACAGCAGATGTGTTTACTGTAAAGTGAAGCTGAGCTTGCAGGAACTGCCTGCCAAATTGTGGGAAGGTGAATGACATTATTACAGACATCATCTCATTTTGTCACACTGTTCTGGGTAAGTTTCACAACCGTGTGGGGCTGTTGTTGCATTACTAAATTATGAAGTCTAAAATCAGAATGTTTGAAAGAGTTTAGGGACCATTTTTGTTTGATAGTCACAGACAAAAGAGTGTCAACTTTGTTATGAGCATTTTCTCTTGTAGGTGAAGACATATTCATCAGCTTCGCTCTGTGAGTTGATACATGAGGTGTAACATGTGCGTATGAGTGTTTGGGTAAAGATGTGATTCTTGAGAGGTTTAGTCTCTGAGATCTCAGTGGTCTGTAATTTATTTGAACTGGAATGCAGTATTACTTCTTTTCAGGGCGACCTTGTGCAGTATTGTCCCGATGAATTCCCTTAGCTTCCAACTGTTTAATCAAACTGTGGCAAGAAGAGAGGTTTGGAACAGCATTACTGTACCTTTTGTCTTTGCTAAATTGTTTAGTGTCAGTACTTGGCCTGAAGGGAACATTAATCATGTCCTCTCTCCTAATTTCTATGTTGTTTAATGTTTACAACAACCTCTCTTCCATCCACTGTTCTTTTGCTAGTATCTTTCTGCTTCTCGGCACTTTCTTCATTTCCTATCTCCCCTCTATGATCTTTGTTTTGTCTCAAATTCACATATTTTTTAGTTCCTCCACCTCCTTTGTAATGTGTCATGGACTAATAATTCAGTTTGTTTTTCAATTTATCTTCACTCGCTAATAGTTTTTCTGGGTCCCCGCTTTTTTGTTCTTATCTGTTCCGAATAACTCTTCTTTCTCACCCTAATTTTTCATCCCCTGATTTCAGTATCTCTTGCTTATTTTCTTCCCCCTGTTCATTCTCTGTCATGATAATCTTTCTATGGCATCTTCTGCAACTGCAGTAAACAGTTATTCCTTTGGTTTCTATATCCAAACAGCAGATTGGGAACTCAAAGTGACAATCTAATTAAAATCCCTGTTATATTTTGCCACATGTTTATCAATGGCAGTATTAAAATTACTCTTCTGAATGCTTTTTTATCAACATCTGGAAAGTCTGCTCATAGTAAATGTCTAAGAAAATTACTTATTTGACTCATTCATATGATCAGTTATAATTAAAAAGATTGTTATGCTCTGACCTAGTAGAAAACTTGGCACGTGTATAGGTGCTCCCCCAGTCTTTCCAACACAAGGAATGCCTCCAGCAACAAGTACAATTCAAATGGAGTAGTTATTATTTATTTTCTGAGGAAGGGAAGTGCCATTACAACAAACAAAACAACTTCAAAATCAACCCCATCTTCCTCGATTAAAAAAAAAGGTAAATAAGTAACAAAATGCCACACTATCTCCTATAAATAAAATAAACTGGATAATAATTTGGTAAAAGAAAAAAGGCCACTCCCTCCTCAATCATAAGTTTCACAGGACTCCACAGAGCACTAAGTATCACATCACAACATTCAACAACAATTGTTGTCTCAAGAATGCCACCATTAGATCGCCTGATTGGCTGATCTCGGTGGGAGAAGGGAAGAGGGGTTAGGGTTAAGGGTTTGGGGTAGGGTTTGTGTGTGCGTGTGTAGGTGTATATATGTGCATGTTTGTATGTATGTGTGTGGGCGTGGGGGGGGGCTGTGGGGGAGATTGCCTGATTGGCTGATCTCGGGGGGAAGGAGGGAAGGGGGCTTAGGGTTAAGGATTGGGGGTAGGGTTAGGGGGTTGGTATAGAGGTGTGTGGGAGGGAAGGGGTAGGGGGATAAGAGACTCGTGGTGGGACAAGGTATCAGTATTTCTAGACAAGTAATCTGTTTCTTGGAATGAAGGGAAGTGGTATGGGGGCTTGTTCATCTCTTCTCCAGGGTGTCTCTTCGGTTCTTCTCCAATTCTTTAGAGTGCGGTGAACTACAAAACCATTCACGAAATTATGTTCTGTAACGCTACAAGTTACTGATTAAATGCAAGAAATCAACTGTTCCCTGTGTGGTGCCTGCTCTCTGACCAGAGTTATCGCTGTGGACAAGATGATTCCAACACACAAAGCAGTCCCCCCGATTATATCTCCAATAGATGGTGATTACACGAAGGACTCATTCATTAAAATAATGAAAACAAAACAGAGATAATACAGAAAGTAAGACATGCTTCTCTCTGCAAAGACAGTGAAAGAAGAAGCGACATCACCAATCAGCAAATCAAGGACATTAATTCAACTCCAGAATTATCAACTAAACATGATGAGTCCTGTGATGTGATCAATATTGAACAGACAGCGCTGTTGTGCAGGTATGTAAACTCCAACGAGCTGCAAGAAAAAATGATGGAATTAATAGCACTGCTTGTTTAGACCACATTACCTAAACATCAGTGACATACTGATTTCATATTAATTAGATTTACAAACACATGAACCTACAATTTACAATTTTTATTCACAATTTAATAAGCAACAGTGAGTGGGTTATTTTTTAAGTCTCATAGCTGAATTATTTAGACGTACAAAATTGTAACACCCAAATAAGCACATTTGATTAAAAAAAAATGTTATGTTGTTACCTACATGTTTGTTTATGTGTTACATTTGCTTATAAATGAAGTCCATGCGCCGCTCCTTCTGAACAAAAGCATTGAAAAAAAATTGAGTTTATGTATGCAGTCCTCCATTTTTATAGGTAGGCAAGGCGAGTGAAAAATTGAAGAATAGCTGTAGTTTGCTGTCATGTCTTCTACAACTGAGGAAAAGGAATCCTCAGTCGCCCCCTACCATGAGGCGCGAGAACTGTGGGCCTCACCTAGTGCCTTTTTCCAGATGTTTCAGGACCGCTCAACTCAAGAAAGACGTTACACACATGCAGTTGTTGACAAAAAAACACTGTACATTATATGTATTATCTAAATAATGGTAATTTAGTTCATAGAGCAAACGTGTTTGAACATTTTAATAGTGATATATAGAGATATAACATTACACTCTCACTGTATAGCATGCCAGCATTGCTAGCCAAGCCATTGCGCAATCCATGGTGAGGCACGGCTGGTCGGTGCCTCACCGCAGGTCTCTGCTCTGTATTTCAGCGGTAAATGTAAAAATTCAGCAATTTTGGGTGAAAATAACCTAAAATTGGTGATGTTAAATAGAAAATAACTTTATCATACGCCTCATTGGATAAATATAACCATTTAATTTATTTCTTCCATTTTTTTATACTTTTTTCTTTCATGATGGCAGATGAGGCCGTGCCTCACCTGCCTCCCCTGACCGCACGTCACTGCTAAACATGCTCAATAAAAGTCTCCAGGAGCGGAAACACTGGTTTGTCATTGGAGCTCAAGATGACTGTATTCATCAGGGATGAACAGCAAAGCTCTCTTACTACCCTCTCCTGAACGAGTCCAGAGACATTCATTGCCATCACACATTGAACGGGGATTACTGTATTTAGGAGCGATCGTCGATATATGAGCTGCATTTGGGAGCAGATTTAACAAGTTCATCAATGCAACAAAACATAATCCAGTAATATAGTAATTGAAGGTAAACTTAAAGCACCAAATATGGTACAACAGAGTAGTCATGTAGTGCGTCATTCTCTCCAGGTGGGGCTGCATGGAAAATAAATTACCATGAATCTTATTAGGGGTTAGGGGTTAGGGTTAGGATTAGGGTTAGGGCTCGGGGTTAGAGTAGGGTTAGGGGGCTAGGGTAAAGGTTAGCATAGAGTTAGAGTTAGGGGTTATGGTTAGGATTAAGGTTAGGATTAAGGTAGGGTTGGGGGTTAGGGTAGGGCTAGGATTAGAGTCAGGGTTAGGGGTTAGGGTTAAGGTAGGTTAGGGTTAGAGTTAGGGCTAGGGAGGTTAGGGTAAGGGTTAGGGTAGGGTTGAGTTTAGGGTTTTTGTTTAGGTTACAGTAAAGGTAGGGTTAGGGGTTAGGGTTAGGTTAGGGGTTAGGGTTAGGGGAGGGTTAGGTGTAGGGGTTACTGTAAGGGTTTAGGGTAAGGGTTAGGTTAGGGTTACGGTTAGGGTTAGCGTTAAGGTAGGGTTAGGGTAGCGTTGTGGTGGGGTTAGGGTTAGAGTCAGGGTTAGAAGGGTTAGGGTAAGGGTTAGGGATTGTGGTTAGGGTAGGGTTAGGGTTAAGGGTAGGGTTAAGGTAGGGTTAGGAGTTAGGGTTAGGGTTAGCTTGTGACGGAAAACATTGAAGAAAGGAAGAGTGGGCTTGTAGTTCAAATGTCCAGTGGTTCTGCCCACTGACCAATTGTGTGGCAGGAATCAAAGGAGACAGCACCTGCTCCCAATTTAGGAGCTAGGCAACTCTTAATCATTCCTGCTAGAAAGAGAGAGGAAGAACACACACACCAAGGAGAGGATATAAAAAACCATAAATGACCTCCAGGGTCAAAACAAAGACAAAGAAAATACCACAGGGTGGAAATGAAAATACGTCTAAAATATTACGTGTTCAGCATTGCTTTTCATTTGATGAAAATCAAGAGCTGATGTAATATAATATTCTCTGTATCATATGTAGAACAGCTTCAGGAATGAGCTGGCATATTTTCCAGGGTATACCCTGCCTTTTGCCTAGCTGGCCTTGGATAGATTCCAGCAGAACTGTGGCCCGCAAGGCAAATAAGCAGCTGCAGATGAGATTGTTGTATTAGGTGTAAAAATTCAACTTAACTATATGATTTGTTCAAATGCTTGCTTGCAAATTTGCCTTTTCAAATGTAGACAGGAATTCATGTAGCTAGGTTAGCAGTCTACAAACCACATGGTGAACTAAATCTAGCTGAGGTTCCTGCAGAATTAGGGGGACGCATTATGTGGTTTTAAAATTAATCGGGATTTAAACACGATCTGTGTAGGTACTCTAACGGCCTCATGAAGAAGATCAGATTAATAAGATGAATTTGATGTGCTGCGCTTGTTTCTCAAGCCAGGTTAGCAGGTTGAATGAAGGAATTTATTTTGTTTTCTTGCCATTGCTTGGGCCAAAGATGCATGTTTTATGCAATGGTGTAGCATAAAACTAATAGCTATTTATGTTTTCCTATATAAACTGTATTGTTTATGACTATGATAATTAGCAGGAAAATATATGACTGCTATGGTGTTTAATATGCGGGAACATAGTTTGGTGCTTCACTGCAGCAAGCGAAGAGTGAAGAGAGTGTGAACATTTGTCCAGATATGAATAATGGTGTTTGCATTACTGTGTATGTGCGAACCCACTGCCTGAGCTCATTAGCTTCAGTGGGTGAAACATGATGGGTCTCATGGGATCTCTTTAGATTAGGGGGGATGGATGCTGAGCCATTTGAGTCGGTCCAGTGACCAGATGTGGCGGATAAGAGTGTAAAAGAGTTCCACGCACTAGGGGTTTCACAAATATTTTTCTGATACAAAAGGACTTGTTTTATAAATGCAGGAGAAATGCACCCATCCATTTATTGAATACTACTTAAAAAACATCATAAAGGTTTGTGGATGTTTCTTTTTTGCATACAAGGGAATAAGCATTTACACAGTGCATCTCAGCTTGTGTAAACTTTATTTCATTTTCATGTGTGGATTTTGAGACTTCTATGGTTTGATTTACTAAGTACAGTATGTTTCTCAATGTCTCCATACAAGGTCTGAATCTTGGTAATAAAGTTAGAACTGAAACCTAAACTGTGTAGAGTGTGCCACAAGTACGAGTGCTCCACTCTATCAAAAGCCTTTTCCTGGTCTATAGAAATAAGACCAATTCTTGTGCCCAATGAACTTCAGAGGTCTAAAACATTACGAATTAAATGTTATCCGTGATTAGTCTGCCCGGTACACAGTAAGTCTTGTCAACATGAACAACCTGCTCCATCACTTAACTTACCCTGTCGGCCGAGACCTTGGAGAGAACCTTGTAATTTGCACAGAGGAGGGACACCGGCCGCCAATTCCTGATATATTTGGCAGAAGTGCGAGGACTGCCCTCCTACACCCTAGGGGCAGCCAACTTGTCGTCATGCTTTCCCTGAGCATGGAGAGCAGGTCCTAACCAATCACTTACCAGAATTCTTGGTAGAATTCAATGGGCAGGCCATCTACGCCTGGAGACTTTCCAAGTTTCATCCCCTGCAGGGCTTTAGACAGCTCATGGGTCATCTCAGGATCTAGGTGGCGGTTTTGTTCCACCGACACCTTCGGCAGACCAGATTGAAAGGATGACAATATTTCAGGTTTCTCAGAGTATTCAGAGTGTAACAACTCTTCATAAGAACCTGCTGTGTATGTACGGATTTCTGCACTGTCCTCCAGCACCGTTCCCTCCATAGATTGGAGAAAGTGAATCATCTGCCATTTTTTTCTTTCAAACCCAAAGAAGAAATAGTAGGAAAATCCATAATAGTGACGTTGTTAAACTTACTGCGTACTGGCACCCCTTGCGGACACACACAGCAGATCAGCTATAGCATGTTTTTGGTCCTTGAGGGCCTTAATATGCCCTGCAATAGATCGTGAACTGTGAATCCGACTGGTATCCGACATTAACATGATGGTTAAAACTAGGGTTGAGCCAAGTACTCGTTTCAGACGAGTATCCGGTATGATGACGGATTTTTGACGAGTACGATACGAGTAAAACTCGTTAAAACTCGTGCTCGTAAAATCCTCAGAACAGACTGTCATCATCCTCAGTGACTGGCAAGTCACACACAGTGCCCGCCCCTCCCTGCAGAGACTGCAGTCAGAGAGTTGCTTCCCCACAGACATTGACTGATCTCTCTGTGCATGGCTTCGCTGTAGCTCATATTGATTCCTTTAGGTTTTCTTCAGCTTGTCTTTATTTCGGTTACTTGGTGAACTTGTTTCTTGTTTTGTTTTGTTGCACGTACGCGGTGCATTTGACCAGATAGAGCTGTAGACTCCTCGTTGCATCGGTCACCTCTTTTTTGTTTTTGTCTTTTACCTGCTTGCTCTTAGTTTGTCACTTTCCGTTCAAATTAATGATTTATATAGTGTATAGATACTTAAACTGTTACATAGCGCATGCACACACACACACACACACACACACACACACACACACACACTTGCACTCTCTCTCTTTCTCTCTCTCTCCCTCTCACACAGTCACTCAGTCACACACACATGCAAAAACAGACGCACACACAAACACACGCACACCAACCTTAACACTCGGCCTCCCAGAATTCTGCAACTAATAAAACTCCCATAGACAATGATTTTGACTGCTCGGACATTATTTGTATATAATATGAATTATCATTGAAAATATTCAAGAATACTAAATTACAACTATAATGATTGAATGTTTTATTTATTTAATTGACACAACATAACTTCTCTGCACTTATACATCAAAACTCAAACTGTGAAATTAAAACAATTGTATCATGCTTCAAAATAGATTGGTGTCATCATGAGACCTTAACAATAAAAATTATTAACCATTATGAACATTCAATAATGCCGTGATGTCTGCTAGCCAGCTGGGGACACAGCTGTTACAATGCCACAAACACTCAGTCGTTGTTAAGGTCTAATGATGACACCAACCTATTTTGAAGCAGGATACTTTTTTTTTTTTTTTTCAGAGAGTTACATTTGCTTTTATTTCAAAGTTCAAATTCAGATGTGTAATTACAGAGAAGCTTTGTTGTGTCAATTAAATAAATAAAACACTCAATCATTATAGTTTTGATTTAGTGTCCTAATGTGTTTTTTCCTATTCGACCAATTTATTCTTGGATATTTTAATTTGTAATCCAAATTATATACAAATAATATCCGAGAAGTCACTACTCAGATCTCTTTTGTGTTTTGAAACTTTAATGATCAATGTCAGAATAAAATATACACACTTTTATGGAGAGTCAGGCTCCTATCGGTAGATGTTTTTTTTAGAAACCAAGTTATGACTTTGCAAATTTTGAAAACAGTCAAAATGACTGTTTTGGGAGCTCTAGTGTTACTCGACATTGTTTAACTTCATGTGAAAAAAAATGGCAAGAACATTAGGTGGTAAAAAATATATATATATAATTTCAAAAAAAAAAGTTTGATCATAAAAATAAATTAAAAAAAAAGAATAAAAAATAAAAAGTTGTTTTGAGTATGACAATTCTTGTTCATGCATACTTTGTACTTCATAATTTCCTACTGAATGCCTTGTATTCATTAATATTGAGTTCATAAAAAACTAAATAATTCTCTTACTTTTGTGATCAGAAACATTGAATTGATCTCAATTTTGAGGCTGTTCTGTAAATAGTTTTAAAATAAACAATATAGCAACTTCTGATCAATCCATATCAATTTAAGACTTAAAATAATGAAGTGATTTAAGTCCTCCATACATCGGTCAGGTCATTTGTTCATACCAAATTCATCATGGTATCGAATGATTCAGCATAAGGTTCTGGGTGATTCCTGTCTAAAGCAGGGTCTGCTGTGCAGTTAACATCCCCTCCTAAAAGCAGGTGCTCGTCTATGCTTCATATCTAAACTTCATCATTTAAAGTATTCAAACAAGCCACTCTATCTGTGCCCACAGTCGGGGTATACAACCAGATAAAGGTCAATGTCTGTTTTTGAACCTCTGCTCTGATTTTTAAAACGTGCCCCTGCATAATGTCTTCTACCAAGACAGAGCAGGGTCTAAACACACATGAAAATAAAATCCCCACTCTGCCCCTGGTGTTGGTTTTGTAGCTGAAATACATTTCACTGTGCCATTCTCTTTTCCAGTCAACTTCATTTTCAACAGTACTGTGTGTTTCTTGGACAAGTAAAACATTGAACTCCTTAATATCTATTAAAAGAAAACAGAGGCTCTTTTCGTCATGTCTCTTGCTCCATTCAAATTTAAAGTGCTAATTTTTAAATTGCACATGTTTAAGAGGATGTAAGATACACAGACAGAATTCATGAATCAGTTATGTTTTTCCACATTCTTGCTTCTTTACTTTAGTAAACGAGAGAGAGAGATTGATTTGACTTTTAAAATCACATTTATTAATGAAGTCAATATTACAAGATAGTTACGTTAACAACATCTAAGAGAGATTCACTCAATCAGAAACACACACTTCAAAAAAACAGATCATATGAAATGTGGGCAAAATATACTTGAATTAAACCAAACACTGACTGACTAAGTTCCTCATTTAACACTGAACATAAGACACCTTTGACACACCATAGGTTCGTAAAAGTATCTAAATCATTCATAGCTCTGAAATAGTTAAAATCGATTCTGATTCTTGCTTGACACATTCTTCTTAAAATGGCTTCTGCACTGAAGTCAGACAAACCTTCAACCTTTTCCTTCCAGCTTAGATAAATCACCATCTTTGCTTGGCCCAGAGGAAATTTAGAATCTGCCAATCCTTTTTTTGATTTTTTTTCTGCTTTGCAGACCAATAATGTATAGCTTTTTTTCAAAAGCAAGACCAAATGAGAGAAAGATTCCCTCTGAAAACAGGAATAAATTGTCGAGTCTCTGACAGTCTAGGAAGCAGTGAAAAATTGTTTCCTTGTGAGAACAATACAGACAATTTTCTGACATATTTGGATTCAAAACTGCAATAAAACTGTTGACGGCTATAGCGCCGTGTAAAAATCCTCCATTGGAGATCTCCAACTGTCTTTGTTAACGGCGACTTCTAGAAAGACTCCTATGAAGGGTTCACGTTCGCTGTCAGCCCAAGGTGAACCCTCCATTGTGTGTCAACCCGATGTTTAAGTTTATCATTGTTTAGAACCTTTACCATCAATTTATAGATACTTTTTTTCATTACTGTCACTGAGGCTGATCGGGTTTGACACAGCATCCGTAGAGTAAAGATACAAACTCTCTACAGGGAAAGGGTCAGCATGATTCCGTTTGATAGGCCTCTGAGAGAGAGAGAGAGATCTGGTACTAATAGTATTTATGGTGACTAAACAAAGCATTTCTTTATAGCAATGTGAGTGTTTTAAACAAAACAAAAGAAGAAATGTAACTTTTCAATCACAACACTCCAGTGAAAACTATGAAGATGATACCAGATGAGCTGAAATCAACCGAATATATTCAGATTGAAGGAAGGCTGCAGACTGAAATGTTCTGGGAATATTCTGGGAAAGTTATTTAAAACAGCACTGTTGCTGTATTGGTGATTAATTCATTTTCAGTGAGATTCTGCAAATACCACAGAATATTTGAAACAAATGCTACTTTACAAAAAGACAACTATTAACATAAATTTTTGCTTGTCAGTTTAATTTGGGCAAGGGCTTCTGAATGTTTTTTACCATGGTCTATGGCCCAAAGGATTAAAACTTCTTATCCTGTTAATTAGTAATTGTTAAGATCTCTTAAAGTGTACGTGTGTGTGTATATGTAAGTATTTTATGGACTTCTAATATGATTAACTTACAATTTAGATTCATGTTATGTTTCGGAAAGATAGACTCAAAGGAGATACTTGTCTGACAGGTTTAGTACCTTCTGAGCTGATGGGGATGAAAACGATTTTCACGGTTACATTGCAGAATAAACAAAAAAAGTACAACTGTTACAAAGGATTTGCTTTTGAAAACAGAAAACACAATCGTTCATGGCACCACGGCGATGCCAACAGAACACAATGCAATGCACTGCGCCAGCAGTGACTAAGTTTCCGGGGGTGTTCTTGTTTGACGCTCGACCAACAGCATCTCTTGAGACAACACAAACCACCAAAGCCTCAGCTACTATTGTGTCACAGAACATTACTTTGTTCACAGAAATGGGCAACGCTCTCTCGTATTGCGGACCTACAAACCATTACAGCTTTGAGGATTCACATCAAAAATTCCAACTATCTGACTATGAGATATTTTGTCTTCTGTACAAATTGCTTTTGAAAGAATGATGAATGGCACCTCCAAGTCAGTGAAGATTTTTCGCTCCTCCTCTGTTTGATAATAGAAACAGTCAGTATTACTATCCACATCTGCAGATAGCTACAAGGACTTCTAATCATATTTGCATCTCATCCTGGTGCAGTTGATAACACAGCTACATTGTGTCATGATAGTGATGAACAATCTCAAGACAAGAGTGGAAAAGGACTGTCAGACTTGAGAAGGAACTATCATGTTTGGGCTGATGCTCTAAATTTAGTGATAAAGAAGAAGGCCTGTGACAAGGTTGTTTGACATGCCCAGAATTAAGATCAGTGTCCACTAAAGTCTCAGAACACCATCTGATGATTTATTGCTTAGTAGAAAGGGGTTTGCTTGAGATTACAGTTTGATTTCTGATTTGTGTCTGATTGTTTTTTGTGCATCTCTTTTTTGAAAGTTAAGTTCAGTCCAATTTTAAATAACATTATATAATATACTGTATATATACAGTGGTACCTCTACTTATGAATGTCTCTACATACGGAATTTTCTACTTACGAAACACCTCAACAGGAAAATATTGCCTCTAGTTACGAAAGAAATTTCGAGTTACGAAAGGTAAAAATACAGTATGGGCTGCTACTCGCAGCTCCCGCAGGAAGGACGCTGCATAGGTGTTTATGCACACGCTGAATAGGTGTCTATGCAGCCTCTTCGTTATTCAGCCCTCGACCCATGACATGTTCTGATAGTTTTACGGAAATATATTAACTTTTTGAGTATTCGCTGTGGACCCTAGGAAAATGATGAAGAAAACAGGAAAAGAAAAGATGAGGAAAAGATTTTTTTTTGTCCATACAAACAAAGCAAGAGATAATAGAAAAGCATGAAAAAGAGATGCGTTTGGTTGATCTCGCCAAAGAATATGGCCATAATGCATCAACAATCGTCACACTATTAAAACAAAAGGATATTTTAGGAGTTTAAGGCATTGTGTGGGTGGTTGGAGAAGTTCAAAAAGGGGACTGGAATTCACTCTGCTGTTCGGCATGGTGAGGCAAGACAGCATGAACCAAAGAGGGCAAAAAACAATGAGGACAGCAGTTAAAAGGTAGATGAACATCATTTTTATTCTTTATTCTTTGTTTTTCACATTATGCACAACTCTCATTTATTGTGTAATAATCTAATTGTAACATGTACAGTATTTGTTACATGGTTTGATGCATTTCTATGCTTTATAATACATTTATGTCGGAATTTTTGTGGGCTTGGAACAGATTAGGGCATTTGCATGGAAAACGCGTCTCTACATACGTAATTATCTACTTGCGTAATTTCTTCCGGAACCAATTAATTTCGTAAGTAGAGATACCACTGTATACATAAACATTTATGTACATACTAGCGGGAACCGGTGGAAATTCCACGATAAAATAATAAGACTTTGTTTTCTTTTTTTGCTTCGCCGTCATAAGAAAACAAATCGCTGTGTCCGACGAAGCCATAGTGTGTGGGACAGATGAACACCAAGACGAAAGCCGCTTCGGTGTTACGGTCTGGCCATCCGGGTAGACACCGGCTTTGTGAGTTCGGTCCTGGTGAATAAAGCATCGGGGTTCCCCACACGACAAACTGAGGTTCGTCACAATCAAAGAATATAAACCGCTACGTTTGACGAAGCCAAAATGGCTCCGTAAGTGAGAAACACGGACCAATATGAAGACCGGAGCTAACTCGGCTAGCGGCCCCAACTTCCAGGTAGACACTGTAAGCGTGACAATGTGAGGTTTTCAAGTGAGCTTATTCAAATATATAGGTGGGGATATACTGTATATACAATGGGACGCTGTTAATGATTTGGACCCTGTAGTGGAAGATATAAAATGTGTAGAAAAAAATTAACGATGTTCACTGTATTTGGTGAGAGGTAGCAGTAGAGTTTCTGACTGGGTTGTTCAACAGGATCTTAGATAGTGAACAAGGGAGAACAAGGGAGATGTGCAGAGTTGTGGCAACTACAGAGGAATAAAGCTGATGAGCCATACAGTGAAGTTATGGGAGAGAGTAGTGGAAGCTAGACTAAGGGCAGAAGTGAACATTTGTGAGCAGCAGTACGGTTTCATGCCAAAAAAGAGTACTACAGATGCAGTATTTGCTTTGAGGATGTTGATAGAGAAGTACAGAGAAGGCCAGAGGGAGCTGCATTGTGTTTTTGTAGATCTGGAGAAAGCTTATGACAGGGTGCCCAGAGAGGAACTGTGGTATTGTATGAGGAAGTCTGGAGTGGCAGAGAAGTATGTTAGAGCGGTGCAGGACATGTATGAGGATTGTAAGACAGTGGTGAGGTGTGATGTAGGTGTGACAGAGGAGTTCAAGGTGGAGGTGGGACTGCATCAGGGATCAGCTCTGAGCCCCTTCTTGTTCGCTATGGTGATGGACAGGCTGACAGACGAGGTTAGACAGGACTCTCCATGGACTATGATGTTTGCAGATGACATTGTGATCTGTAGTGAGAGCAGGGAACAGGTGGAGGAGAAGCTAGAGAGGTGGAGGTTTGTCCTGGAAAGGAGAGGAATGAAGATTAACCGCAGTAAGACAGAGTACATGTGTGTGAATGAGAGGGACCCAAGTGGAGGAGTGAGGTTATAGGGAGAAGAGACCAAGAAGGTGGAGGATTTTAAGTACTTAGGATCAACAGTCCAGAGCAATGGAGAGTGTGGAAAAGAGGTGAAGAAGCGTGTACAGGCAGGATGGAACGGGTGGAGGAAAGTGTCAGGTGTGATGTGTGATAGAAGAGTTTCAGCTAAAATGAAAGGAAAGGTGTACAAAACTGTGGTGAGACCAGCGATGTTGTTTGGTCTAGAGACAGTGTCACTCAGGAAAAGACAGGAGACAGAGCTGGAGGTAGCAGAGATGAAGATGCTGAGGTTCTCTCTGGGAGTGACCAGGAAGGATAGGATCAGGAATGAGTACATCAGAGGGACAGCACATGTTAGAGGTTTTGGAGATAAAGTCAGAGAGGCCAGACTGAGATGGTTTGGACATGTTGAGGAGAGATAGTGAATATATTGGTAGAAGGATGCTGAGTTTTGAACTGCCAGGCAGGAGACCTAGAGGAAGACCAAAGAGGAGGTTTGTGGATGTAGTGAAAGAGGACATGAAGGTAGTTGGTGTGAGAGAAGAGGATTCAAAGGACAGGGCTAGATGGAGGAAATTGATTCGCTGTGGCGACCCCTGAAGGGAAAAGCCGAAAGTTAGGGAGACTGTATTTGGTGAGTGTGTGGTGCTAAGAAAATGCTGCATAACTATTGAATAAATGTAATACTTGTAGGATTTGTAGCATTGATAACATCTTCATTATTTAGGAGGTATGATGATGAGCAGCAATCATAACACTGAGTTTAGATGTCCTATTTATAATGTTGTACAAAACAGCCTTTTAATTTCATTGCAGGATGCTTATGTGAATACAATATAAACATGTGGTTTACTTTGATTGGGAACTAGAAAAGCTTTATTTTCCCACAAATAACAGTTAAGCATCAAACAGGAGCAGTCATTCTGAGGCAGTCCGTTAAACATACTCACAATGGTAACAGTAACATGTTGAAGTTTGGTAGATGACGCGGCATCAAAGGCAGACGTGTCAGAGATAACAGCTTACTGTTGGTAAGCTTCATTTTTAGAATAGCTGATTGCCTCATATGGATTGAAACAAGATTTCACGCTGAATCAGCCGACCACGTGGCATTCTGATCATCCAGTCAATATGAGTCAAGAGTCAGCATTCAGTCAGCATAAAACCAGTCAGTAAAATATGCCTTTCAAAATATTGTGACACCAGTACAGAAAGAGCCAAAAATCTGAAGGAGATAGTTAGACAATGGATTCATGACAACTATTCCATGGGATAAAGTGAATTTTTATTTTACCTCCAACACTACATTCGTGGTAGCCATAGAGATTCACATGCAAAACTAGAGCTGGTGGGTACATTTGATTTGTTTACATGAAATGTTAAAAAGTAGTTGGAAAAAAAACGGAAGTAATAATAAGAGACACAAGAAACATTTCAAATAGGCTATGATGAGTTCACGTGATGAGCTCCATTCAGGTGTGCAGAATTTCAAGACCGTTTAGTTCCCAAAGTTTGTTTCAGTGTCTGCAATTGAAGAAAAACGTTTGTTTAATGGAAACGCTCTTTTCAGTCCGTTGGCATTCAGTAAAATCTATACGTGTGGGACTGCAAACTGAAAATCGAACATTTCTTAAAAACAGTCACAGCAGAGATGAATTGTTGACAGGTAATTTAAAGGTGTTCTGAGAAAGTACCACCTATACTACAAACTTCTTCATTTTTTCTAATATTAGATACTCGTTCTCAGGGGGAAAACAGGTGATCATTAAAAGTCAAGGCAGGGTTTCAAACCAGATGACAGTTTCATAACACTAGTGATGATGTGTGCTTACTCTGCCTCTGACTGGCTTGGCATTAAAAGGATAGGTATGGATAACTGTAGTCAAAAAATAGTCATTTTGATCAACTACATTACCTAAACTACTTTTAAAAAAATTACCACTAAAGCCAGAACCAAAACCTGAGACCAGTATCATGAAATCTGATTCTGGTTAAACTACTTAACAATTAAATTTATTCAGATAAATCATTTGCCAGTGAGGTAGAGGTTCTTTCAGGGGATTCAAATTTGGATTTCTCTTTAGTCTTGTTTCTCAACCTTTTTGCAGCAGAGTCATGGTGTAATGTTCTGTAAATAGTCTTGCCTTGTCTCCTAACTGCCTGCTGACTGGGAAGGAAGTGTTCATGGATACACCAAGGAAGCAGGAGGAGAAAGAGGAACCTGGAAAGAGTCTCTGGAGGGTTATGACTTCAATGACAGGCTGAGGTGAACAGACGCATGTGCTCTCACCGCCTGCCATTGCTCATTCTATTATTACTAATGTACAAGGAAATATTTTGACTGCTGGGAATGAATAAACACATATGATCACAAATGCTATAACCCAGGATGGAAATTTATTTTCTTTGTTCTGACAAAGATCACATACTGCGTTGGTCTAATTAACTAGCTACTGTATGTACCTACTTAGATTACTAGATTACCAAATAAAAAAGATGCTTAAGGTTGGTGATGCATGACATCAATGATCTCTGTGGGTTGTTTTTAAACATGGAAAGTCATGATTAATTGATAGGAATTTCTCCCATTTGTTTGACACATCAGTTCTTCTAGGTGTACCATTACCAGTATCACTAAATGCAGGAATGTTAAACATGCATGAACAGCTTTCTTTAACCAGAGTTATTGCACTGTATTAGCACAAGATCAACTATAACCCTAACCCTTTAGGCTATTGTAACAGCATGTGTTTCATGGTGAGAGGGCACTTGAGTTCAGATTGACACAGCTTCCCGAGAGCAGTCGCTGCATTCTGCTGCACAGCTGTCCTCTTAGCATCCCCTGCAGTGTGTCGCAGCAGCAGCAGCACAATATCAATGCCCAGCAGGCTGCTGGCAGTTCCCTCTAACTCAAGACAGTGGACCAAGCAAAGAGCTGCGTTTTCCTGACACAGTCTCATCACAGCTGGCATCCAGCAAATTACGTAGAATGGACAGTTCTATGTGGCACAATAAATGAATACCATAAAAGAAAGGAAACGTTCAAGCATAATAACCAAGAATTACGTTCAGACATTCAAATCTGCAATCACACAACACATTGCACGTACACTTCTACTGGGTGTTCATACAAATGTAGATACAAATACACACCTCATTTGAATATCACATCAAACCCTCAAAAATTAATGAAAAAGCTAATGCTAATGTCAATCATTCCTCACTTTTATCTGACTTCAGCAGCTCCTACCGAGCCAAATGACTGGCAGCAGTACACACCGGCAGTGTGGCATACTTTGTGGCAGTGTGCCCCGTTCCCTGAGTAGACAGAAACAAAAATAGCGATCAGATTCAAAGAAGTACAATTTAGTGTTTGAAACAGAGTCACAAAGAGTATCTTGAAAACAGCTCTGTGACGGAATTAATACACCTTCGTAATATTTACATCATGATGAATGTTTAAAGATAATTTCAGATTTCAGATATCTGTGGTTTTACATGTAAAATTCTTCAATATTTTTGCATTAGAAATATAAAACATAAAATATCCAAAAATAAAAATCCTCTTCAGTTACATCACTATTATAAGAATTTATAGATGTCTAAGGAACAAATGATCATTTCACAAGTAAGACACAAATAGGTGCTGGTGTAATCACAGAAACTCGGCTGCATGTACGGATATTCACCTTCAGCAGACGACACACTGTCTGAACCACGTTCCTCTGAACAACAAGCTGAATGGCCTCAGAGGACTGAGGGAGAACAGTAGTCAGCACTCCCGTAGCTCTCTGGAGGAAAAGGAAGAATGTCATTCGAAAAGGAAATGAGAGAAGATAGAGGAAAGTGGAATAAGAAGAAGGATAGATGGAAAGATTCAACCAAGAAATTGAAATAACAGAAGATCAAGAAACTGTTAGAGGACAGAGAGCTGGAAGAGAGAATTAAGGGGAACAAAGAAAAAAGCGTGGTTGTGAAAATGTGAGTTATGAATCATGTTTCAATAATAGCAGCACAAAGACAAAAGACATACAGGAAGTATACAAAAAGGAGAAAATGGACACCAGATAACTGCCAAATATGGGTGTTTTCTCCTTCTACTTAAAGGAATTTAGTGGTTTAAAAAATAATTTTTGACTTACTCAATGACAAACTACATGTGTTTAATGTACAATTTAATGCTTTGATTCAGTAAGTCTTAGTCAATAGCACTGATTGGTCATTTATGTAAATTATGAAAATTATCCATGAATGTGTGTGAAATAATTTCTTTTTCCAAAATTTATATGAAAAAATGCAGCAGCAATGAATTAAGTGATAGAATTTTATTGACCGGGCTTTAGGGCTTTGACTTGATCATGAGAATGCATTAAAAAGAAAAGAAGTTCCTTGAGGTGAACAGAGACATATAGAAAAAATAAATAAATAATAAAGTTGATGTAAGTAGGTGAGATGGAAAAAAAAGTACCAGTCAAGCTATTTGTGAGCCTAAAGCAAAGAGACAAATGGTTTGGAGGTTGGGACTCAGAAAACGTCATACAGTATAGGCAATGTGAAACTGCTATAACAGCTACTAGCACAGCACACACTTGGAGCTGACTTTTTAGTCAACACAAGTACACATATACAGAATTGTCAGAACATTATGGATTGCTATTACCGCCTTTTGGGATACTTTGCCAGGGAGCTCATCTTCGCTAGAAAAGAACCATTGCTCAAAAAAGCTGTCTTCAATTATGTAGCTTCTTGAAAGGCTAGTTTTTATCCTTTTCATATAAAGAGAAAAATTTGTGAAGTTTTCTTTGTCTAACTCAGTGGTGCAGCAAAATAACTACATCTCAATCACCATATGATCTATTCTGGCATCCAGTCCTGGTTTAAGCATCCTTTTTCAACCATGGGGAGTGCTGTAATGCAGAGCTAACATAAAGTTCGCTCACAGTTATAACGCCTCTGTCATTATCCCTCAGCAGCCTCAGTCAGCAGAAACAGAGTGGAACTGCATGTTCCTATAAAAAGGAGACAGACAAGAGGCTGGACCAATTTTTACATGTATTTCACTGCTGATTAGTTGACTGACTAGGTCACACTTCATTCTTCCTTCATTCTTCTTAGCTTTAATGTAATCTTATCAGAATCTACAAAAACTGCAGTCTAATTGGTGCGAAGTGAATTTTCAGTCAAGGTGAATCATTATTATTCACATAATCACATTATTTAGCAGCTCAGTGTAATCTAAGATCATTATCACAGTATCATCGCAGCATCAACAATTCCTATATTAATATAACTACAGATAAGACCAAAGTTTATTTTGAACTAACATAGCATGCCCATGCTTAACTACCTCCAAGCAAAATAAATTTCTTACCTGAATAACTGGAGATGTAATAGTTGAAAGGTTAATCATCAAACCTAGCATTGGGTAAAGGATATATTTGTATTCAGTTGCACTGCACTGCTTCTCCAATGTATGAAATGTATGCATCGAGCTTAAAAACTAGTACATGCTTAAACCCAAAGAAACACACTGTTTATCTAATGTTTACACACATCACTCACACTATATAATAGTTTGGGTGCTGCAGCAGCACCTAATTCAACTTAATGAACAAGTAACCAGTGAGTGATTCTTCTTTCTGGCTACCAGAATGGACTTCCAGCATTCTGGATCGTGAGCAAAATTGTGATGGATGATGTCATCCTGAACCAGACGTCCAACAATCAATATCACTGACAGAAGCACATGCTGATTGGAATTGCTTATATGTTCCTGAAAAATAAAACAAACAAATGTGCACATGCCTAAACACACCTGCAAATATTCAACAAAAAATTCATTAATACACAGCTGAAAGAATTAAGGGAACTTTTAAATCATTCATTGGCTCCCAATGAACAAGCTATTCATCTTGGGCATCTTTAATCCACTTTTCTGAACAAAAGCAACAATGCAACAATGGTAAAAGTAAACAAAAATGATTACCCATTTTTCTATCAAAGTAAATACTTTAAATAACAGCATGATTGTATTTGCATTTAAACTACAGCAACTCATGATGTGACTCAGTAGTTTGTATCAGAGGTAAGATCTTAAGCCCGAGTCCAAGCCCGACCCTCGGGCTCATAAAGTCAGTAATTACGTTCGGGTCGGGCTTTAATACCCTCGGGCTAGGGCTGGATTTTTTTTTGGACTTGGGCTCGGGCTTAAGATCTTAAGACCGGCCCGAACTTTTTTAATAAATACACTTATATATTATGTATCTCAAACGATCTATGGATATTAAACTAAGGAATACCCTTATAAAATAAATAATTTAGGTAAAACAGAGAATACGCTATATGAGAAACATCCATCTACGATACCTGCTCAGTTCCCTCTGTGCGTCAGCTGTATCTTCTTCTGTCACTTTACCTTTCCGATCATACGCACTCAAACTAGAGGCAAGATCTTAAGCCCGAATCCAAGCCCGACCCGGCCCAAAATTCGGGCAACGTAGTGAAGTGTCTCTCCACATTATGCCGCTTTGACGTCGCCACAATCTCCCCGCAAATGAGACACACGCAGGTTTCTTTCCCAGTTGTAAAAAAGAATACCTCCTCCCATCCATTGTAAAGGTGATAAGATTTCTTCTTTTTTGCTGCAATGTTTTGGGGTCAGAAACTACATTCAGCGTCCATCTGCGCTGCGCCCGCAATCTTACTATCCACTAGCACTGGTTTAGTCATGTGCACAATACTGACCTTTGAACTAGAGTAGGTCAGAGGTGACCTAAACTTATCTAAAGTTCATGGATAATTAACCCATTTTTAAGATATTGTGATTTTCAAATCTATATAAATGCAAGTGTGACTTAAAAAGAATAGCAACAGAACAAAATAAAATTTTAGTCATAGTGAGTAGTGACGTAAGTTGTTCTATTTTTAGAACAGCCGGTGGGCGACTTATGTGGTCTTTGCGGGCGACCTGGTGCCCGCGGGCACCGTGTTGGTGAACCCTGCTCCAGAATATCTGCACAAAACAGTTGAGTAGCTTATGGCTGAATGAAAGCATAATTTAATATAAGTGACACCCCATTAATGTGCAGTGATATACAGATGTGTGTAAATGTACTATAAAGGTATGTCATTTTGTAAATAATTTACGAGAAGCAATTTGTCTGGACTTGCAAAACTTGAGTAAAGTAATTTCAATATGTGGAAGTGTTTTGTAGTAAAATTTATTCTAAAAACATGCCTGATTCCTGATTGATCCACTTGAGCCTCTCCGAAGAATAGAAAATTGCTGCAGCTTATTACAAAATTTCTGCTGATTGACTTTGAGCAATAGACAGGAAAAATTTATCACTGTTTGATAACCGGACTGTAGCTGTGTTTGAATGACTGGCTGTCTTTTCATATCTGTTTTCATGAGACATCAGACAAAGATTGACAACGGCCTTTTCATTCTTCTAGGATCATTTAAGATGCAGCACTTTACATTTCTCAGGAGAGGCATTTTTCCATGATATGACAACAGATTTTGAAGTGCTTTATACACACACACACACGCACGCACGCACGCACGCACGCACACACACACACACACACAAACATATACATATATACATATATAGAGAGAGAAACAGAGAGAGAGAGAGAGAGAGAGAGAGAGAGAGAGAGAATGACTGCACATGAATTGGCTGTGTATAAATAATACTTGTTTACTGCTGCAAAGTTCTCCAAAATCTTGATCGCTGTGTTGTGCCGTGGCTGCATTGCGATGCACTCAATTAGGATCCGTACAAGGCTTTAGATCCAGATTGAAAAGAGTAAGACAAAAGAAAAGGGGCATATGAAAGAAAAGAAGTAAAATAAAGCAATAGAAAAACAAACAAATAGGTAAATTACATTCTTAATGAATATCATCAAGATATCAGTGAATATTCTGTATTCACATAATAACTATGTCCACCTTTGGACCTTTAACTTTGATAGTAATATCAAAATATGCAAGACAATTTATCTTTCTTGCAACTTCATGCAAAATCCAATCAGCTTTGGCTCACGTATTATGAGACATACAGATTATAAGAGATCACGTGGGCCACTGTGCATTACTTTCAAGACTATGTCCCAAAGCAATGATATACAGTATCACATAAAAGCTCATTAAACGGACATGGCAATCAGTTTGACTGACAATAATAAACATATGGCCTCAGGATTAGGTCCCTCCATGGATGTCATTAAGTGGGACATTGTGAAATGCCAAAATGATTTCAGTGCCTGCTCTGAATGAAATTAGGTGAATGACAAAGGACCACGAATAATTTTCTTAATTTGGGGGAATAAAACATATTGTTGTGCACCTGGTGAGAATATAAGTGAATGGGCCAATTTCACAAAGCAAGTTTAGTGGAAAACCTGGGTAGGTTGACCCTGAAATAAGGGAAAACCAGGGTTTTGGTTTCACAAAGGGAGGTAACTTAACCCAGAGGTAAACCAGTAACCCTGACCACTTTCATGGAGCGAGGTAAACTGAACCTCTGGGTTTGTTACCGCTGTAACAGACTCTGAAGCTAAGCTGCTCCTCTGACTCCGCCCCCTTTCACAGCCGCTCGCGCTGCTTCATGTCTTGGTTCTGTCGGACGGAGAGTCGAGGATAGGTTTTATAAATAACTCCATATTTTACAGGTATTTTAGAGGCAAACATAGCATATCTGTTTTACAAGGATCCCGTTATTGAAGGTTCAGCATTAATTCAGCGAGAATTAAATATTTTGTATCGTATTCGTATGTCCCGTCATATCCAGACAGTTCCCTTTATGATCGGTACCAGTTCACGTCCCGATCCATCACACACATCCACAACCTAATCCATCCTCACATCTGCAGCAGCGCTGTGTGCAGTGCTCCGGTCAGTTTTTTATGTTTTATTTATAAGGAGGACATTAAAATATAGTTGCATGAATTCCACAGAATAAACCGCTGGTGGTCACTGAGGGTCTATTCCACTGTGATAATCTGTGCAGTCAGGACCCTTCTGCTACTGTCCATACATGCTCTGTTAAAAAAGGATGAGAATGTGTTAATACTTCAGTAGAGGATAAATGTCACACACTGTATTCCACCAGAATGTGAAGGAATGGAAAGACAGTCATCAGTAACATAAAATATTAGACCACCTTTGTTTTCTTCAATTTGTTGTTAATTTCTTAAAAAGAAAGTAAGTTGAACAGCAGTTTAACAAGCACAACAACTCTCAAAAACACATAATCAAAAAATTTTTAATGTTATGTAAATAAAACAGTAAATTGGCATATGCACGTTACAAAAACAGTCAAGAATATTCATACCTTTGCGTTTACCTATATTATATAAGAATTTAAATCAAGAGCTGACATGCAGGGTTTCCTTGATAATAGCCAAAAGTGCTTTAAGTTCTTACATCAATATCTGTGGCATTGTACTGCTTATAACAACTTTAAGGTATTGCAAGTTTTATTTACTGTCAGTTTTAGTCACATGATAACCACAGAGGTTACTAATTGTTAAAAAGAAAAAGAAATTAACAAGAAATTGAAGAAAACAAAGGTGGTCTAATATTTTATGTTACTGACTGTTCTCTTCTCATTACTTCACATTCTGGTTGAATACAGAGTGTGACATTTATCCTCTACTGAAATATTAACACATTCTCATCCTTTTTAACAGAGCATGGCTGGACAGTAGCAGAAGGATCCCGACTGCACAGGTTATCACAGTGAAATAGACGCTCAATGACCACCAGCTGTTCATTCTGTGAAATTTACATGCACCTATGTTTTAATGTCCTCCTCGTGTATTCCCATCTATCTGCTAAAGAAGTTTATAAAATGCACTTTCTAAAGAAAACAGAAAACAGATATGGATTACTAGAACATCCAGATTAGGAGGGCGGATCTGGACATAGAAATACTGGAGCACAAGTTAGAGGAGGGTGATGATCACAGGTGAATCATGTTAACTATTAGAACGTTAACTATTGTAATGATAAAAAAGCTAACTTTGTATTTGTCAGAAATAAAGATGACCACAGGAAATGTGTATTGTATGTTTTTATTGCCCGCTGTGATGGTGGTGATGGTGAAATGATTCTGGCAGATGGTGTCTGTCACTCCTCTGCTGTCCTGGATAGCAGGAATCATCCTGAGGTGTCGCAGGCTCTCTCCTGTAATGTATAGTGGATTAATTAGAGTGGATTAAACAATGAAGGCGAGTGAATTATTGTGCAAATCTTTAGGTTACTGACCACATTACAGTCTGTGGCTCAGGTAAGACCATACATCCGAGAGTCAGGAACAGACCCAGACCTCCACATCAGAAATATAGTCTGCAGCATCACACATTATCTGGATATATGTTAGTTTACCTGAGATGTAGTCTTTAACATGTTGAAAACAGTGTTCAGTCTACATGTACCTTGATGGGAATGTGGGTACCATCTATGCAGCCAATTACATTTGGAAATCCTAAAAAAAATTAAAGTTAATAATCCATTTCTGAGGTTGCAGCACAACATCAACAATTCCATACAACATCAATGCCATAAAGGTTGGGACAATGTGTAGAACAAAGAAAGAAGCTTTATTGGTCATTATACAATTGTACAACAAAATTATGAGGTCAGATGGAGAGTTGGTCGGGCCACTGTACCCTGGGCTTGCTTGCCACTGTGGGCTAACATGACCTAAACGTCCTTAGACACATGTTTTTCGTGATGTTGGGGAAAAGCCGGAGTACCTGTAGAAAACCCATTCAGACACGAGAGAACATGCAAACTCTACACAGTAACGCCATGTTGGAAATGCAATCATTGGCAAAGGACTGTTTCTGAGTTTACAGATTACACATAAACTATTTAATGTGGTTTCACAAAACTTGGCCAGAAGTTTAGGCATGTGACAGAGAAGAACCATTTACAATATAAAATTAGCCTGGACTAGGGAACAGGTCCAGAAGTTAATTTATTGTCTTTAACATGGTTTTTCTCTATAGTGCCTAATTCCTGGTGTTTATTGAATCACCTATTCAAGCACTATTCTAAGCAAACCTTTTTTTAATCATTCACTGGAACTGTCTCTGTGTCAGGTCCAGTTATATTTTTAGTGTATATCAAAGGCATGTTTTACTTCAGTGGATTTCTTGTTAAAAGTGAAATATGGAATACGTACACATATATTTTCAAAGATTAATGAACTTTAATAAGGTAAATAATTAAAAATACTGTATTTTTTCTGTTGTCACTGCTGCATTTGTCAGAGAAGATGATAATATTCTACTCTGTTGTAAGCGGGCTGTGATTCAAATGCAAATTCAGAATTACAACCACAAAAAAAGAGTTTGTGTATCAGTCTGGCAAGCTGTGCAATAACAGCAAAACAGATGATTATATGAGTATTTGAGTCATTTAATTTTCCCCTCTATCTCCTCCTAACTCAGTGAAAGCAAACTGCTACATGGGCAGAGTCACAAATTTAATTATCTACATACCATTTCCACGACAAACAACAGTCCATAATTTCAGAACAGACACATACAATTCCTGGCTGACTGGATCTGTTGTTTTCTGCAAGATGGACCTGTAGAGGAAATTAACAGTGATCTTAGCCCGGTTCTCCTCTAATTGACATTTCATATATCATATTGAAATATTAGTGCCAAAAAATGAACATGTTATTGAGATGAAGTATGGTCTTAAAATGTGTCTCAACATAACAAAGACGGACAGAGCAAGCTGCCATTCCATTTTATGTGGAAAGGCAGCCTTGTATCATTATGATAAATAAATCATGAGGAGACTTGTAGTACATTCATGTGAAAATAAAAAGGAACAAACATGAAACCTATATTTTAACACTGATGCTACACTGAAACATCAGAGTAACAAAGGCAACTTATGTCCTGTCTCTTGGTGGCTGAAGGTTATAGCATCATTTCCAATTTTCCGTATCTTTTTACATATTGAGGAGACTGGTAGCCCAGGTACCACTGAGCACCTTGAACTTTGTGCAGACAGTTTTCCACTTTGAACTTTTTTTAGCAGAATATAGCATATGATCAGAATGTGATCAGAACATTTGGCAATGTCCCGTCATGCTATGTGAAATGGTTTACATACAGTAGGTTTCATCTGATTGTATGTGGCTCACACCATTGTTGCTGTGGGCTTTTCTTTTCACATCAGTGTGTCATTACTTTTCAGTCCACTTTCCACTGCACTGCATTTCATCTTTAAAATGTCCTATTAACTGGCATATAGGAATATATGATAATCTGATTAAAAACAAACCTTGCTGAGCTGATGTACATGACTCATATTGGAATTTTGTCTTATTTAAAGACTCATCTTAATGTTCAGTGACCCTTTCATTCTCCCTTTGGACTATCATATAGGGAATGAGAGAGACAGAGGAAAAAGGTTGGAGTGGGGCTGGGAGTATAGACTGATCTCCAGTTTAGCCATCATTGTCTCCGTATGCCCTCGCCTCTGCATCCATCTGTCAAAGCACTGCAGAGAAGTGACAGCTACCTCTCCCTCTGATCTCCTTACATCTTCACCATGTTATTACTGCTGAGGATAAGAAAGCCATCATTCAGCCTGAAAAGGGTCTGCCCAGTGCCTGGTAGAAAACAGCAGATAAAAAATAATATACAGTGCGCCCTCGTGCATTCGCGCATCAACGCTCATGACTTTACCTCATCCCGGATTTTTGGTTGGCAGTCAAGCGATACCGTACGCACATTCTATTGGCTGAAAGGCAACCAGAAGTGCAATGTGTTCAGTGTGTCTCGGAGTTTGTGAGACACAAAAGTGCTTTAAACAGTCAATAAGAGTGTGGGAAAAGGTAATACTAATAGAAGGTGGTTTAATATCAATATAGGGAGGGTTCATAAACGTTTAATGTAACGTAAATAATAAGCTAAATAGTTTGTCGCTCCATCGCGGAATTTGTTACTTGCTTGTGGTTCCTGGAATGCATTAACCACGAGGAACGTGGGCGCACTGTATCATCGCCAACTATTTTCACGGTTTTAGAGAAACACAGAACTTCTCTCATCAGTTTAGTTAAATTGAATTTACGGTGAAGTTTACAACAGAAAAGGAAAACAATATATTGTTAAAGTCAAGCACAGTGAGCAATGGTCGATCGTCACTAAAAAGTTGGAGTGGATGGTAAATAGAGCCCAGCAGTACAGGGGTGCTTAGAAGAGGGAAAACCTGTAATGTCAGCCCTGTTGAGATCCTTTCAGATGTGAGTTATGCAAGTTTTACCCTTTTCCTTTGAGTGGCACTGAGCGATAAGCACTTTATCCCCTGTCAGAACACTTTTATTCATCGAAACAAAGACAGACAGGACACTGGATAAGACATGAAGGATTGCTGTATGGACTTTCCCCAATCACTTGCCCTGGGTTAACAGCACAGTCAATGCTCAACTTGGAGCTGATATCGATGCCTGAAAATTAAGTAACATAAAAGAGCACAGGAAGTCCAGGTATGCACTCTTGACAGCTGTTAGCAATGCTAAAAAACAAAGCAGCGACAAAGTGGAACCTTACCTTCAGGATCCAACTCTACAAACGTGGGAATGAAAACCATCAGACTGGGAAAAGAAAAGCGGCAATGCTGAGGGAATGTCTGCATCCCTTGCAGACCCCCTCCCCACCACCACCACCAATCTAACACCACCATTGAGAAACTCATAAGCCCAAGAAAGCCACTGCCCACCTGTGATATCCAAGGAAGAAGTTTTTAGGTCAGTTAAAAAGATCTACACATACAGAGACTTGGCCCTGATTATTCCCCAGTCAAGATATCAGTGTGTGCAAATCAGCTACACAGACATTTCAACAAGTCTGTATTCCAGTCTTTCCCCAATTCCTTTAAGGTGACCACCATTGTTTCCAGGAAACCAAAACCCCTCTACTTAAATGACCACCACCTAAATTCCAGGATACTATGAGCTTCCACAGGTTCACCACAGAGTATCCCGATTGGATGTGCCAGTCCCTAGTATGGTACCTCAGATTGAGGAGGAACAATGTGGGTTCCGTCCTGGTCGTGGAACAACGGGCCAGCTCTTTACTCTCGCAGGGATCCTAGAAGTGGATTAGGAGTGTGCCCATCCTGTCATCATGTGTTTTTTAGACTTGGAGAAGACATACGATCAGGTCCCCAGGGACTTAATGTGGGACGTACTGCCTTGGGCATACAATCCCTGTATGCCCAAGGTGAGAGCTGCGTTTGGGTTCTCAGCAGTAAGTCAGACTTGTTCCAAGTGGCTGTTGGCCTTCGCCAGGGCTGCACTTTGTTACCAATTCTTTTCGGGATTTTCATGGACAGGATATGGAGGCAGTGTTCCGGTGAGGAGGGCTGCTTTTTGCAGATAACGTGGTCCTGTTTGCATCATCGGCCTGTGAACTGCAGCGCTCACTGGTCTGGTTTGCAGCCAAGTGTGAAGCAGCGGGGATGAGGATCAGCACCTCCAAATCTGAGGCCATGGTCCTTAGCAGGAAGCCGGTGGACTTGGGCATCTGGTGCGGATGCCTCCGGGGCGCCTCCCAAGGAAAGTGTTCCTGGCATGTCCAGCTGGGAGGAGACCTCGGGGCAGACCCAGGACCAGGAGGAGGAATTATATTTCAACACTGGCCTGGGAACGCCATGGACCCCACTGTCAGAGCTGGTGGATGTGGCCGAGGAAAAGGAAGTTTGGGCCTCCCTGTTGCAGCCGCTACCCCGTGACCCGACTACAGATAAGCGGTAGAAGATGGATGGATGGATGCAAGTAATGAATTTGATCAATGTGCATCTGATATGGATGGATGGGTGGATGATGAATAGATGGATGGATAGACAGAAGGACAAATGGATGGCATCTCTGGTGGGCAGTAAGTACAAAAGGATATGTTGTACAACCATTAGTTGATATGTTTTGTTTTTTAAAGTTAGTGTTGTTCTATGAACAAGACAAGTTTCAGTTCCATCACCTTTAACTGGTAAAATGTAATAATACATTTTGTTTAATTAATTTTTTTCTTTCTTGTGGGAAGTAGTGTACAGTGAGAGAAAGAAATCAACTCCAAGCAATGTAAACCCTTTCAAGACAATAGAGACAAATGTGTTGACCATTGTGTGATGTCCCAGTAATGCTGTTGTTTTATAAAAGTTTCAATTTGCCCTAGGTTCCTGGACATCATTTGGTCCTGTTGCTTTCAATCCTTTAGATATGTCTAAGCATTGATAAAAAAGAAAGACATTTTTGTCCACACATTCCATTTCCTATTCTCAAATTGAACCGTGAGTGAAAAATTTCTGAAGACACAAATTCATCCATGCACATAAGTACACAAAGGAGAGGGTTACAGGAAGAGGTGCAGCATCATTGTACTTACATTTTTTATGTTACTTTATATTTTGCTATCTACTTCAGTGAGCATTTACACAGTTAGAAAAGTAACTAAACACCTCATTTTAAAATAAGGTGTTTAGAAAGCTGTATATTAAAAAAAAGAAGTCTGTCTATATCATAATTTTATATTTCTTTCATTTTCAAAAACTGTTGAAAATGTCTGGATATATTTGAAGACTTGATATGGGATTTTGATCAAATCGCACACCTACGTTATTAGCTAAAGGTTGCAGCACATTATAAATATCATAAAAGCCCAGTACTTAGCTGAGGCATAAAATGACCTTGATGAATTTTATTGATAAAAGGCTGCAATATATGTTCTTTGGAAATAGCTAAAAACCCAATTGTTCAAAGTTTAAAAGTCATCTTTGGTCAAACTCATTCAATAAAATCTCAACTCACAGAGGAGGATGCCTGATAAGAAAGAATCTGCTGAACGTCTCCTAGCTTCCCTTTTAATGCAGTCTCATGGACTTGGTAAACATTTGTCAGTTGCCTTTTCAACTTTACCTCATCATTATTAAATGCAATGAAACTTTATGTCATGAATATACATTCCAGCACATGATCATGATTCCGTTTGCCATGCAGAGTAGAAATTAGGGGCATGAGGGAATGCTCCTCTGTGGCCCATTCAGCTCAATTAATCTGTAACTCATCTGAAGCAACGAGCACTGTGCCAAGATCAAGCTCATATGATTCGTCCCATGATGTCACACTATAGACTCTTTTTCTCTTGTGTTAAGCTGTACAATTATGAATATTTAAAGTGTGGACCGCTGGACTTTTACATTTTTGTTTCTTCTTGACAGAGTAAAACACTGAAATTTTGAATCCTCTGTCAAGAGTCAACTTTTGTTCTGAAATATTCACAGAGTAAACATTAATAACTACTGGTATGTTCTGGGGCCCATTTCCCATTTTGTCAGGAAATGGGCCCCAGCTCAGTCAGTAGAGCGGGCATCCCATGATCTGAGATCAGCTGTTCGATTCCTGCTCCCGACCAGCTATCCTCGGTGTGTGAGCTGACAGTGGGAGGTGACAGCTCACCTCCTCAGCACTGCCGAGGCGCCTTTAAGCAAGGCTCCATCCCCCTTACAAGCTGCTGGTCTTGGGGCACACCCAGAAGTCGCTGCCCATCACTCTGCCTGTCACTGTGTGTGTATTAACTGCGTGCTTACAGGCCCCTGGTGTTTGTTGTGTGTTTGTAAAAATGCGTGTTCATACTATGAAAATGCATCAGTAAGAGTGAAAAGATCATTTCCCCAAGAGGGATAATAAAGGTGTGTTTCTCCTGTCTTCTTCTTCTTTCCTATTAGAAGACCTTACATTAGTCGGTCATAAGCCAATAAACCCAGAAGACAGGTATGGCAAGTCCCTCTGTAGCTAATCATAATGCAATGCAAACGTGAATGGGCAGCTAGGCCTGTGAGGCTACTGAATAAACACCTGATATCTGAGGTCTATCATAAAACTGTAGTCATGGAAGTTCTAGGAGGCTTAATAATATCGCATCCCCCTACATAGCTGTATCAAATACTGGAGCCTACCTCCCGTAAGATATATTGAAGTATCTGAATATTAGTAATATAAGTTTATTATCTATTATAACCTCAAGACATGATGGAGCTGCTGAAACTGTTGATCTGTTGAGAGGGCTTCTCCAAAATTACATTGGTTTTTATGCACTGAGGGAATGACTCCATCCATTAATTGAGACGATCTCTAAAAGAAACACTAGAATTTTCAGTCATCATCAGACTGTAAAATAACGGACAATTTTTGATCTAATGAAAAGAAATTATAGAAATGTTCTATGACAGCTCTATGGTATGAATGACAAAGAGACATAAAGGCAATTAATTAGATGGACAGCTTTTGCTCAATCATCGTCCTTGAGCAAGTTAGAAGGCCTAAAATCATCCCTCTTAGTGCTGCCATACTGTTGAAGTTGTTGCCACTCATTTTATTTCTCAAATCCTGCTCACCTACCTGACCTCAGGACCACTTCAGTGGAAATAAGTGGACCAGTGACATGGTCTATATAGAGAGAAGAGGAGCCGAAGAGATAACCAGAAGACAATTTTATAAAGCTTCACTAAAAAGAGCACTCACTGTCTTTAACTGCTTGTGAGAGAATCTTCAATCCTTCAAAATAATAGAAAGACTTTTTGCCAGGTGTACAGCTTCACCGACAGATGGGTAACTGTTGTGGCCTTCCCATCTCCCTTGTCAAACTCTTCCATTTCACTCATCTCCTCACACTCTCTCTTTTCTTCCAGATCTACTTGGGTCAGGAACTCTGTATAGAAAATAAATGACAGAAGCACTCAGAAGTAACTGTGTCCATGCATTAGAAAAGTAATGGTACAACAAATGACAAAGGCAAAAAGAATGCAAAAACATTGGTCATCATTACTAACTATTAAGCCAAATATATTATTTGCTGATAATTAGTTATCAAATATATTTGGAAATTATAAAAAACAATGCACTAAACAAAGTTCCAATGTAAAGAACAAATTTTTGTGGATGCAGAAATCACTGTACAACCATTTCCTTGTGAAATCAGATTTAAAATGCATCCAAGTTAGCCTAAAAGAGATTTATGAGTACAGTATTTTCAAATAAAGCATGGCAGAGCAAATAGCATGAAATATTTCTAATGATCTATTCAGAGATTTTGATAGTGACAAATGAGGTGCCAGATGTAATCACACATGTCAATTCCAATCTGGGAGGCCTTGGTTCCTGGTCTGGCTCAAATTAAGTCCTGCATGAAGGCAGGATTACTGAAAAATATAACAACAATGAAAAGACTGAACTATACTATACTTTTTGGCTTTAGTATGACTAATTTGCGTAGGTGGAAAAACTTTTCCAGCAATAATGATGCTACTTGCACCAATAAAGAGAATTATCACAGGCAGACATACAGTAAAGTTTTCCTAACTTCACCTCTGGAAAACATGTCTATACCTTTCATCATCCTCTCCCTTTCACGTTCAATTTCCACTACCCTTTCGAAGCAGCTCCTCGACTGAGAAAAGAGAAAATTAAAGAAGACGGATTAGGCTCCTCATTGCTTCACTGCTCTTTTATAGGCACTTAGATAAGTGTAATTTCTGGCCACCCCAAAAGTAAGAGGATGTCAGCATGATTGTAGCATAGAAAACTATGATGCACTTTGCAATAAGTCAGATATACTGCAAACATGATCTTTTACCATACAATGATAATTATATGAGTTATATACAGTTATTTTAAATATTGGCTTACATTTACCAAATAATGAATATGATATAATACTCAATTACGTGAAACTGATGTTAAACCAGTACTGCATATATACAGCATTCTCATACTTGCACTTATTCTCATTAAATCAATTTTCTTTTCTTCATTATATAATCATATTTGTGCTATGATTATATTAAATGTCTGACATCAATCTGACATCAAGAGCAAAGAGTAGCAAAAGGAGGAATTATTACAGATAGATATAATCAAAGGTAATTATACTCACCTCATTATATTTCTTTAAAAACAGATACGTCTTCCCCGTGTATAGGTAAGCTTTTATACACCTCCCATTACACTGATAAGAGAGACAATTATCACAGAGAGTGTAACACAGCCACATGATAGTGGTTTTATGTTCCTGTAATGATAATACTAACACAGCAAGAGAGAAATACTTAATATGAACTTCAGAGACACTGTTCCAGAAAGCCTGGAATGTTTATATGCGATGTTACAAAAAAAATCACAAGAAAATATCATGTCTTTCATCAATAATGCCTTTTATATTGGGACATGCTTTTATTTTAAACTTGCATTTGCCTCAAGCAGTGTAAACTACCAAACTGGGAGAAACTAATGACAACCTCTTCGTTTGAGCCACTATTTTACTGATGGATGAATAGACATATGAACGGTCGGGCAGACAGACAGAGTTGCCTTCAGGACGCATTCACAGTCATTGATGGCCTCCTTAAACTTTCCCAGCTTGATGAAAGCCTAATAAAAAATAAACATTGGACAGGCGCTTACTGAAAATAAGAATCTTGAGTAGTATATTTGGCCTGATTAAATGTGATTAAGGCTGTAAAATTGTTTGGTAAATTAAATACCACAGAGCCTTTGGAAGAGTAATGTACAGTTAACAGATCTGCATTTGAAATTAATGAAATTGATATTAAACTCCATTTATTTCTGCCCCCAGGGTTATCTTTTTTCACTGAGACACAGTTGAAGCATTTTAAAGGGAAAAATCATGGGAAAATATTGCGCTCAGTTTGTATACATCACTGTAATACTCCACAGCTGTTTCATAGTCTTTTTGACCATAAGCCACATTCCCCTTTTCTTTGAGCGCTGCAATGACACAAGCGAGGCATTATTAAAGGGACATACTGCGAACCCATCACGGCATTAAGCACAACAAACAAACATACCTGGCACCTTTTTTGATTTTTCAATCTTCCTCAATCTCCACTCTTCGGCATCGCTCTCCATTATCCTCATGAAATTCTCCGCTCAAAAATCAAAAACACTAAGATGAGGATGACCCGAACATGATGCTTCATTAATAATAATAGTTCACATTGTTCATGTGTTTTCACTTAAAGGCACTCCTTGGGGGTTTTTTTTATATTTTGAATCATTAAAATCCAGCATTTAACAATCCAACATAATACGAAGTGAGGGCAGATTTGTAGCACAGAGCAACTTTGTTCACCAAAACTAGTTGGGTTCAAAATCCATTTTCTAATAGCAGTTTTCTTTGAAAGATGCAGAAATTCCATAGAAGTCTTACTGTGTGTGATTATTAATGCTTACAATTCTTCATATAAAACTGACACATTGTTGCTCAGTGCAATATAATGTAATGTAATGGAAGAAATCTCTTCACCTTCAAGAAGAACATTATTTCATCTCTCCTATTTTGTAAATGAAATATTAAACATACCAACATGATGTGAAATATCTCTTCACTTTATCAACTAGAAATAGCATAAATGAGGGTGCATCTGAACTAGTCTGGATTAGGAAAGTCATAGATAGAGCAAAGCATGGTTGCCCGCAGAAAAAGACCAGGGCCAATGTAATGCTAAGGACACACCTTTTGCCACATCTCTCTTCTCACAACAGCTTATAGTGGGTCACCAGCCTGACAAACAGGCACAGCTAATAAAAAAAATCTTGGGCAGCCTGAGGAAAATGTCACATCTGCAAGAAACTTTATCTCAGCCACCTAAATAAGGACCCCAAATGTTACAAGAAACTATGGAGTGCATAATTAAAAGTTGTTTTGCTGTCATC
Organism: Antennarius striatus; assembly: GCF_040054535.1. Classification (NCBI taxonomy): domain Eukaryota; kingdom Metazoa; phylum Chordata; class Actinopteri; order Lophiiformes; family Antennariidae; genus Antennarius; species Antennarius striatus. Next base: position 6,697,878 of record NC_090781.1, on the reverse strand, counting down.
ATTTGCAGTTTATATGTTCCTGTGTCCAAAGTGCTGTCAAGACCCTGAAGAAATCTAATAAATTGTCATAACTTTCATGGGTAATTTTTGGAGTAATAAAAAGTGCCACATACTGTATGTTAAAAAAAAACCCTAGATCTTTGAAGCCCACATTTTAATCAGTTTTTCTTGGATTTCAAGTGGACATTCATGCCAATCTGTTTAAACAATTTTTGAATAATGGACAATTCATCACTTTGCTTACCTGGACTTTCAGTCTGCAGGCTTTATAAAACAGAAGAATACAATTAAAAGAATGTTCCTTTGAATTTTTATGTGCTGTAAATGTAGCTCAGGCAAGATGAGACGAAGCACAAAGAACCCTCATCCCAAACGTCATGAAGCCTCTGTTCCTTTAGTTTGATAGTGTCGTACACGACTATCTTCCTCCTGACAGTGAATCAATACTGCCTCCCTGTGGTAAAAGACACCCAGAAAGGCATTGAATGAAATATGATTTATAGAAATTGCTCAACGTTTACAACAGAGTAAGAGATGAGTTTGATGTATAATAAAAAGATAAAATCATTGCCATAAGCAAGGTACTGAAAACAGCTATAAACTCAAAAGGGGACGAAAAGACAATTGTGTACAACACAATATTTCTTCCTCTTTGTGTTTTCTTGCAATTAGTTTGTCTTTGTTTTACAAGCATATGTTTGGATAAAAAATACAAACTAATTGTAGTTCAGCAGTCAATCTCAAAGTAGTAAGAAGTAAGTTAACACATTCTACCTTGCAGTTGTCAGGGCCCAAAACCTCTGATTTCCTTGATCTTCACTTAATAGCTAATCGGGTCTATGAAATCTGTGGTATAACTTCAGCCAGGCATCTCAGAGCAATATGTAGATCCTAAAAACGAGTAACGCTTTAAAATCAATATAAACCAATCATTGTTGAACTGCGCATGCGCGAGCTAGCCGCAGGTTTTTGTCTGCTCCGTTGTATGTCTTCTGTTATCGTTGTTCTTTGTCTTATCTAAGTCTTTACCTTTATTTGCGTAACCACAATGGATAGCACTGTTCTCATGTACTCCAGAGAGCAAATGCTGTCCATAAAAGTCAGAGGAGAACCCGGAATACGCGATCTCAACCCCACTGAGATCCAGCGGCGATACAGGGGGAGCCGGGTAGGTAAACAAAGGCAGGCTAGGCTAGCGGCTAGAGCTAACAGCCGCCAGCGAGTCTGACCTTCGGTTCCGTCCGTCATCATGGGGAACGTGAACTCTCTGCCCAACAAGGTGGACGAGCTGACGGCGCTGTGCAGGACTGAGCAGCGCTACAGGCAGACCAGCTTGTTGGTGTTCTCCGAGACGTGGCTGACAGACTTCGTTCCCGATGCTAACATCAGACTGGCCGGCTTTTCCTCCGTACAAGCGGACCGGGACACGAACACCGCTGGCAAGAAAAAGGGAGGTGGTCTGATCATCTACACCAACAACAGATGGTGTCACCCAAGACCTGTGACCGTGAAAACCATGCTGTGCAACCAGGATCTGGAGCTAACAGCGGTTAGCATCAGGCCCTACTACCTGGCACATGAATTTTCACGTGTCATTGTCCTCGCCGTCTACATCCCCCCACGTGCAGACCCAGAGACGGCACGTGAAACCATCTGTACGACCACTTCTGATCTTCGGACCTGGCACCCGGAGGCGCTTGTCATCATCACAGGGGACTTCAATCACGTCACCTTGGACCCATCCCTTCCCACAATGGTCCAGTGTGTGAACTGCCCCACACGGAAGAACAGAATCATTGATCTGTTTTACACGAATGCCAAGGAGGCATACACCGCCACCCTCCTCCCCCCATTAGGCAGATCAGATCACAACCTAGTGTGCCTTCAGCCCACCTACATCCCGCTGGTGAAACGGCTGCCAGCATCAACACGGCAGGTCAGGAAGTGGTCCCCGGAAGCAGAGGAGACGCTGAGGGACTGCTTCCAGACCACCAACTGGGATGTCATTGTGGGCTCACATGTGGAGGATGTTGACGGGGCGGCCCAGTGTTCAACGGATTATATGAACTTCTGTGTGGACACTGCGGTCCCTGTCAGGACAGTCAAGTGTTACACAAACAATGAGGTTACCCACCTCCTTGGGTAACCAAGGAGGTGAAGGCTGTCCTGAACAGGAAGAAGTGGGCGTTCAGGAGTGGGAATGAGGATGGGATGAGAGAGGCCCAGCAGGCAGTGAGACTCTGCCTGAGGGATCAACGAGCCATGCCCCCACACACAGCCATCACTGTGGAACAGGTGATGTCTGCATTTAGGAGGCTTCGCCCAAGGAAGGCGGCTGGACCAGACCAGGTCCCCCCAAGACTCCTCAAGGCCTGTGCTGCCGAACTGGGTGAACCCCTACACCAGGTCTTCGACCTCACTCTCTGGCTGGGGAGGGTCACGTCCTTATGGAAGACATCCCGCATCTTCCCTGTACCCAAGCGAAGACGCCCCACAGAGCTCAATGACTATCGGTCAGTCGCTCTCACCTCGCTCGTGATGAAGACCCTAGAGCGACTGGTCCTGGAGCTCTTGCATCCTCAGGTGTAGGGTGCGATGGACCCTCTCCAGTTTGCCTACCGGCCACAAGTTGGGGCTGATGATGCCATCCTGTACCTCCTCCACCTCCGCCCTCTCCTACTTGGATGTTGGGAGCTGTGCGGTGAGGGTGCTCTTTTTTGACTTCTCGAGCGCCTTCAACACCATCCAGCCCCAGCTCCTGCAGGAGAAACTGTCATCCATGGCTGTAGATCCCTATCTTGTGAGCTGGATCACGGACTATCTAACAGACAGACCCTAGTACGTCCGTATGGGGAACTGTCTGTCATCAGTGGTGACCAGCAGCACAGGGGCCCCGCAGGGAACAGTACTCTACCCCCTTCTCTTCATCCTCTACACGACAGACTTCCAACACAACTCGGATACGTGCCACATGCAGAAGTTTTCTGATGGCACTGTAATCATGGCAGGGAGGGTGATGAGAGGGAGTACAGGAGAGTGGTGAGGGACTTTGTGGGGTGGTGTCAGCGAAATGAGCTTCAGCTAAACATCTCCAAAACCAAGGAGATGGTGCTGGATTTCCGGCGGGCACCACCCTCTCCACAGCCAGTAGTCATCGGGGGTAAGGAGGTGGAGGTAGTGGGGAGTTATAAGTACCTGGAGCTGCAGCTGGACAGTAGACTGGACTGGTCGCACAACCTGGACTGTGTATATAAGAAGGGTCAGAGTAGGATGTACTTCCTGAGGAGGTTGGCCTCCTTCAACATCAGCTCTGTTCGGCTCAGAATGTTTTACCAGTACATTGTGTCCAGTGTGCTGTCCTACGCCATTGTGTGCTGGGGTGGTGGTGCCAGGAAACGGGACACTGAGCGACTTGACTGGATCATCCGGAGGGCTGGTTCTGTGATCGGTCAGGATCTGGACTCTGTACAGACTGTCCTAGAGAGGAGGACTATGTCCAGGTTTAGATCGATCCTGGGTAACACCATCCACCCCTTGCACACCACCTTCGCCCAGCAGAGGAGCTCCTTCAGTGGCAGACTGCTGTCACCGAGCTCCTCCACTGAGAGATTCTTCTTTCATGTCCCTGTGCTTTTGTTTTATTTAGGTTCTTCTATTTTTCTGTTGTTATAATTATGTCAGCATGTAACATATGTAATTTATACAATGTCTTTTGGCTGTGCCATTTTTGTCTGTCACTGTTATATCTATTTATTGTATCTCTTGTGAGCAGATGTTACCTGAATTTCCCTTGGGATCATTAAAGTATCTATCTATCTATCTATCTATCTATCTATCTATCTATCTATCTATCTATCTATCTATCTATCTATCTATCTATCTATCTATCTATCTATCTATCTATCTATCTATCTATCTATCTATCTATCTATCTGTCTAAACTTTACAGATGTGATTTATGTTATCTTACCATAATTGCAGAGCCTGGGAAGTGACTTTTACATTTAATTTTAATTATTTAGTAATCCCCAAAGGGAAATTAAGAGCACACTCTAGTTTGAACAAACACATGCATATATATACAGTATATATGCATGTGTATATACACACATATATACAGTGTGTGTGTGTGCGTGTGTGTGTGTGTGTGTGTGTGTGTGTGTGTGTGTGTGTGTGTGTGTGTGTGTGTGTGTGTGTGTGTGTGTGTGTGTGTGTGTGTGTACAGGCCCCTGTAATGCACAAAAACACAAACAGGGGGCCTGTTTGCATGCAGGTGGAGGTGGGGTGGCGGGCAGCTCCTACATGGTGTGCCCCAAATGAGCAACTTTGTAAGGGGGGACAGCGCCTTGCCCAGGGGTGCCTTGGTAGTGCGCTGGCACCTCCCACTGTCAGCTCGCACTCCAGGTGGTTGGTCGGGAGCGGGAATCAAGCTGTCGATTTTTGGAGCATTGGGTGACCTGCTCTCCCGCACTGCCGCTTTACCACTGATCCACTGCCACCCCATGCTTATATATAGAAATGGCAATGCAGAGAATCATCTTTGATCATCTTCACTTGTTCTTCATCACTTTGCTGTTCCCAAGGAATGTCTTTGAAAAAGCTATTGTGCTTGAATGTCTTATGAAAAATGTAATCTAAATCAATGGATCTTTGTTAAATCTCTGTTGCTATATCTGTTGTTTTCTTGTATTGTAGTCGTAATGAGGTACTGTAAGTCGCTCATTCCAGCTACAAATGAGTTATTTGTGTGAAATGTTTGACAGGCCCTCCTTCACATAATCATTCATTCTTTCATTCATTCATTTTCCCGACCGCTTCATCTGCTTGTATGGGTCACGGGGAGCTGGAGCCTGTCCCAGCTGGCATTCTTATGTATAACGATGGGACACATACAGCAGTTCTTTGTTCTTTGCTGTGCAGACCGCTGAACTCTTCATGTTTGACCCATTTCCTAATCCAAAATTAAACTCATAAAAAACACTGATGTTTATGGTTGCCCTTATTCTCGTACTTCTATAACAAGCTCAACATTGTCTGTGTGGTCACTGTCATTCGAGTGAATCTACACTGGACTCAGTGCTGAAGAAAAAGATGTGCACAGAGGGGGTTAGAGGCACTGCTTCATAATAGCCCCAGATAAGCAGACAGGGACGTGAGGCCTGAAGGCCAAAGAGGTGTTGAAAAACATGGCTGTGATTCCTGAAACGGTGTTAAATCAATGCTATCATACCAGTCAGACAAAAATGTTTGTGCTATTCAAAGCAATAGTTGCATGGAAGACAAGAAACTTACTGTAAGTGTGTAACTGATGAATTTCAAGGGCAGGACAGCAATATAGTGAAATAAATAAGGTACAAAAAGACTCTTAGTAAAGTCTAGCAGGTCCAAAAATAACTAACAGGTCAGAAGTTTTAAAGGAATTTAAGGTTTGTTTAAATAACACTGATACATTAAAGAAAAAAATTTCACTAAAATTAGTTATACAGTACTATATGAGAGAAAAAAAACCTTCATTAATTAATGAGTACTACACTGAGTCAACACTATCTGTGTTGACTCAGTGGTTTGACACAGTCTTCTGAAATCATGACCTGGAGCCAGATGCCGTAAAACAACAACAACCGTTAAAGCCTACAGCTCCTATCAAACTCAGACCAGGTCTCAGCAGGAGGTCACAATGAAATGCATCCAAGCATGTTTTCGCTAACATCAGTGCCCCAGACCAGGAAAAAGGTTGAACACAATTAATCTCACCAAACAAAAATCTCGACAAGGAACTCCATATGGACCAAACCACCTTGAGGACCTGCCAATACACAAGACAACAAACACAAAGCCCATGGACAGCACATCTGGATTACTTCTTAATTGGACTGAAACCAGATGTTCATGATCAAGTTTAAAATTTGCAGCATGGTTTGTGACACAGGTAGGCTTGCTGACATTGAAGATCATACCGTTGGCACGAAGAAATCACTCAAAGAGATTTCTCTCAATGACGACAAAATGAGAACTACACTGCAGAACGATCAGCTCTGTGGGACTTAGAGGAAGGCTGCAGGCAAAGGAATCAGACCAAGTCATGACTGGTTCATTTGGGGAGCTTAAGTTTCCTGGAAGTGCTTGTCCTGGGACAGATGAACAACAAACAGAACGATGAAAGTTGCTCAGATATATATACCCACAGCAATATCAGACCGAGATCTACCAGATCATCATTATGAACATCACAAGAGCAGTGACACTGACACAGCTGGTGCTCACTGAAGATTCCCCACAATAAGGAGAACAAGATCCATAAAACCAGAGGTAGAAAAATAATTTAAACTAATTTTTCCATCTTTTTTCAAAGCAGGTAGTATTTTTTTCATTATTATTATTTAATTCATTGTTATTGACCCTTCTCCAAAAGGAAGGTGACATGACGATTAAAAAAAACTCCTTTTTATCCTAAATCATGGGCAACACACCATGATAGTTTAGACAATTTGAGTCTCAACATGTCACTGTCACTGAAGATAATTGCTTTTAAGAGTATGCAGTACTTTGATGCAGTACTTTTTTCCTTAGAAGTTGTCATCTGTGAGTGCTCATGTGAACAAGTCTGACCCAGTTTCTGAAGAGAATGTCAGAGTAGATGGGAAAGCAAAAGCAATAACAAAACAGGAAATTGCCATTTAACACATTACTGTGCCACTAACGTCCATAGTTTACAAGCAGAAACTACCGACAAGACTAACTCTGGAGGAGAAAGCTGTCTTAAAGAAAAACATATTGTATAATTAAAAATAACGGATATGCTAGTGACAAGAATATTTGTAGATCATGTTTTATTCTATGCCAAGCTGTCACATGGGGAAGACAATAGCAGGTAGTTAACAAATACTGCTTCAAAAAATATTTTCCAGTTTTATCCAAGAAATACACATAGAATTGGTAGTACACAATTATTTATGACATACTGTCTTCGGGAAATGAATTGGTGTTCCCCACAAATCACTCAATCTAGCAACAAACTCTTACAAGAGACTTTTTGTAGTTCTACTGTCTCGCATTTCCATTACTTATCTGACATACCCTATCACATCCTCATTCCACGGTGACATGGTGTTACATGTCTTAAAATAGCAAACTGGAAAACTTTCCACAGACAGGATCTTGAGGGCCAATAAGTCACAGCCATATGCAAAAAAGGAGTGTGATGACCGCTCAAGATTCAAATCCAGTATATGCAAAAAGTAAACAACTTAGAGGAGGAGAGATGTAGAGTCACTTCCAAAGCTCTCTGGAATTCACAGTCAAAATGCTGCTTTTGTATTGCTTGTTAGAATAATGACCAGAGCTTTATAACTTAATTATGGATGTTAGGGTAGCACTGCATTATTTTTATATTTAGGCTGTATAGAATGTACAAAGTGGGTTTGTCTCACTGTTCAGACAGGATTTTTCCTACAGCTGCTTCAGATGCCAGTGTTGCATCTCAGATGACAACAAAAACAGTTCAGTCGGCTCACAGACAAGATACGTTCCTACTTATATGCCTTTGGTCTATAGAGGCTCTCATGGCTCCAGTCTTTCTTCTGAGGTTATCTGAAAAGATGAACCCAAGCTAAAAATTGTCCAGAAGAGTTTAAAAACTCATTCAGACAAATCAGTAGGACTTTAAAGGTGGCACATAAACAGGAATCATGTTTACCATGCAACACAGAATTATATTTTAGGGCATAAAACATAATATAATATTAATGAAATTAGAAAATGGAGTTATTATATGACCTTATGCCAGGAAATTTATTAACATGACAATTAAAAATGACTAAAAATGTACTTATAAATTCACAAAAAAACTAAAATGAAAGGCACATACAAACATTCAGATAAAAAGACAAGCATGAAAAAAGTAGACGAACACACGAAATTAATGTATCATTGCAATAAACTCACATATGCATAAAATAGTATATTTTCTTTACACAATGATATATTTTGTCCTGTAATTTTTTCATGTATATTTGTAAAACAAAATTTCTGTTAATGTAAATGCCACTCATGTTTGGAAATCATCTTATCGAAATTAAATTCAACTAGATTGTTTTTTTTTTCTCTCCCTCTTTAAATCTCGTTTAGGAGCAAACAATTAAAAACCTGGCCAACCCAAACCCAACTGTGCTGTTGTAATTAGAATTTAGACCAATGCAGAAGAAGTCATGTGCCTCAATAATCCCCTTGGGGAAATTTGTTTTTCCACTCACAATCTATATATATTACACACGCATATATACTGTATACATGTACAGGTGTTGACACACACACACACACACACACACACACACACACACACACAAAAGGGGCCTGTTGGCATGTAGATGAGAGCTAGAGCAGCGGGCAGCTCCCTCATGGTGGGCCCCACTGAGCGACTTGCACAAGGATGGGGCCTTGCTCAAGGGCACCTCGACTGTGCTCAAGAGATGAACTGGCACCTCTCCACTGCCTGTTCACACTCCGAAGAGGAGATAACTGTCTTATAGGTGATTCTCCATTTAGGAACTTAAAGATGCTGAAAGTGGAGACAAAGATCAGATCTACTTGTATGGAGCAGAATTTAATCTCATGTAATAGACCTCTGTGTGCATAGGCATGCTCAGGTATCACCAGTAGCAGGTTCACCTCACTCAAGAGAATATAGTATATATGATTTACCTGAGAATAGAAATTAATTCTAATTCAATATTTCAACTGCTTCAAATTTGGTTTACTGATTCCACAGTTTTCAACCTCTGTTATGTCCCCCATTTCCTCCCAGTCACACATGTGTTTTTCTTTTCCTTTTTTTTCTTTTACTGGTTGCTTGATGTTACGTTAGTTTTAGGTAACGCCTTAAACCACACCCATGAAGTATATAAGGGTATGGGCTGAATCCACCACCAACAATCAGCCAACAAAGCTTCATTCCCATCTACTGCGAGACAGAGAAAAACCATGGAAGGAGGTCAGAGTCGTGCCGTGGCTCCATCCTACCTCGGATGGTCCATCTTTAACACATTGTGCTGTTGTCTGCCTCTAGGGATTGCTGCTATAATCTGCTCCTGCAGGGTAGGTTACTTTTTCTGAGAATCAATCTTTTCTTAATCTCCATCTTCTGAGATTGCCATAGTGTTTCTTTTTTTTCCTGGTAATTGCAATAACAAGTTAAATTGAAGATAATCTTGTTGCTTGCTTTTTCAAGGCAAAGAATGCTAATGAGCTGGGAGAGTCAGCCACAGCCATAGATGCATCGAGGACAGCCAAAATCCTTAATGTCATTGGCCTGGTGTGTGGAATCATTTTGATGATCATTTTCATCGCTCTCAAGGCTACACAATTCTGAAGGTGCCTGCTTTTGGCTGCAGATGGAACTTCATCACTATTTTTGGTGCAATGAACAACCCCTCACCCACACCCAGGACCACAAAATAGAAACAGATGTATGTACGTGTGAAAGGTTGTATACAAATGTCTGTGTCTGACTGGGGGCCTCCTTTAAATGAGCGCCCATAAACAGATGCCAGGAATGCCAATACACTGCATTGCTTGTGGTGATTAAAAATACATGATTTGTCAAAGGAGAAAGGTGCTCCTGCTCTAAAGTGAAATACATGTTTTGCTGTTGGATTTCTTTCTTGTAAGAAAATAAAAGCTCCAACATGAATATTTCTTTGACCAGTTATTCAGAGAATTGAATAAATGTCAGAAGAAATCAAATTACAGAAGTAAAACAGTAAAGTAGAGGAGTATTTTTAGACATGACACACAAAAACAGATGTTTGGAATGAGCATCATTTAATTTTGTTTTGATAGGTGTTAAAGGTGCGACATTCATAATTCTTTGAAAAGAAGAACATTGTAATCTTTTCTCTATAGTCATTTTGAAACTTGCCAAATTAAATAGTTGCAAAAACTGACAAAAAGCAAACAAAAGTTTTCTTACAAAGCAGGCAAAGGTAAATGAAATATTTTGATGAAATTAGTCAATTCTAGAAATGGAAATTATGGTTTTAAATTGACGGTTATTTTACTGCGGAATCATGCCTATACACTGTACACAATACCTTTTTTGTCAAATTTTGTAATTTTATAAAATTACTAAGGTAATGTTTTCGAAGTACATTTTGACTTTTAAAAAATGCTCCGTTCTGAAGACATCAAGACTGGAGAGCATGTGTGGAAAATATTCTTACATCTTCAAACAGAAATCATTTGAGTAGTTTCTGGAGCCTGTAAAACAGGGCAACACCATGAATGTCTGGTTGAGTCCCTTTTAAATCAGAGTCTCAGTCCTGATCGAACCCACACAAATTGGCTTCATGTCCGAAGGGCAGAACACCCAATCTGGCCTGAAAGAGCTCCCCCACACATTCCTGCAGTATCTGTCAATTGGATTTTAAAAAAAAAAACCCTCATTCAAATGAATGTCAGCGTTCATGACAGCAATGAGTAATCATTTTCAGTTCAGCTTTTTTTGTAGAGGTTAATGCTTTAAAGAAACTGAGATTTTGTATCTCACCTTGGAGAAAAGCCTCTGGAAGGTGGGGCTGGAGTCAGAGCTCATGTCTTTGACTTGGACATGGGTCAGACAGTGTAGCAGCAGCAGGGAGAAACCACCAACTGACTGGAGCCTCTGTCGGCGAACAAAGAGTGTCTCCTCAGCCTCCTGTCAGCTCAAACAGAGACAGCAGTCTTTGGCACATGTTTGAGAGTTGTCGAATGCATTACAGCTGCACAAAGACATGCATTGTACAAGCATAAAAAGCAACCATGTCATCATGTCATCGCATATAAAATGTGATGTATCTTGGAGTTATTGAGGAAACTGTGCCATTACTTTTACAGTTTATTTTCATAATTTAAAGCAGTAGGAATATGAGGAAATATTTTTAAAAAGTGACTAGAAAGGACCTGTACTTACTTTTGACGATTACAAATGTCTCTATCTGTACTTACTAGCATGGATCATGATGCTTCTCACTGAGAGAACTTAAGTTATAAGACTGAAACAACTGAAACGCATTGTCACGCTCAGTTTCTGTACACCCTTTATTTTTAAACTTGCATTTGCAGGATAAAACTGTTGCCCACAATCTGCAGTTGTGCATCAAAATGAATTTCACAGGCAAAACTTGAAAATCTGGACACCAACTTTACAGCTATGTGAGCACAAAGGAATGCCAAAGCCTTTGAAATGGCTATTTAGTTATTTATAAGATTGAGCATTTACTGTCTTCCTCTGTCTTTTGTGAGCAGAGTGGGCTGAACAGAGTCTTTTGTGTCCACATATCAGCAGAGCAGAGATTTTCCTCTTCTGAATTGCTCTTTCATCATTAGGGCAGACTCAAAGAGATGTAAACAGCACACGGAAACAGCATGCTGCTGTTCTCTCGGCCATTTCAATTTTATATCCCCAGCCTGAGAACATTTATGACAGTGCAGATGGAGCTGCATTTTACACTGTTAGACAGTGTAAAATGTGACATGCTCCAGGAAAACTAAAATGCTCCATTAAAGAAAATAAGGTGTGCATTATTGGCACTCATTAGTATTCAATGTTGCACTTGGTTGAGGTGGTACTAATTTATTTTACAATAAATAACGTGTAAGTTCTTAGTAAATGAACACTATATTTTTCTTAAATGTAGCAGAGAAGCAGTAAGAGAGTATAATAAAAATGGTGACGTAAAACTTTTTCTGATCATTTTCTAGTATGTGAGAGAATAGGTTTATATTTGTCAATTGTCCACACAGCCAGAGCAATAGAGGGAAACAATTCAACAGCAAGCATTTTACACTTCTTGGTTGCTATGTGTTTTACACAGCAAATAAGATGTCCTTAAAACATTGTATGCTATTTGAAGAGTCTCATGGGAGATGAAATTGTTAAGAAGGTGAAGAAGAGACGGGGGGGGGCACAGGATCTGAAGATGCTTCTTCTGATTTAACGAAGAAAGACACTGGCTTTGACCAGTTTAAGCTTCTCAGTATAAACAAGATCAACCTTCTAAGTTCTCAGCCATGTGCGTGTTTACCATACGTCCCACTGTCCTGGCCACAACAAAAACGTATTGCACATACAAACATGGTTGCACACCTTTTTAGAGTACCAAGTCTCCTATATACATATTTATGGAGGTATTCCTCAACTTACGAACATTCGACTTACAATCGCTCGGAGATACAAACAAATGAGCACCGCCATATCCGACAATTGTCCTACAGTTCCCCTTTCTGCCACAACTCCCACCGAGCAGCACCACTGCGTTCAGTTCTGAAGAAGTCTCATGGATGAGAGATGAAATGTCTTCATGAACTTTCTTAAAGTCCAGCGGGTTGATTTAAGCAGCTTTGGATAACCATGACTTGGATAACTGAGAACCTATACAGACATGACTCTCCGAGCATCTCAGCACATTAGACTTCGTACCTTGGATACTTTACTGTTTATCATGACTGTTAAAGCAAAACCTAGTGAAGTTAGTGGTAGTGGGCACGATCTTTCTGATAACAACTCTTCCCCCCCCCCCGTCCTTTGCTATAAAGGTAAGCTACATGCTACATGCTACAGTATCGTACAGTAAATCATCAACATCAACGGGCGGCAGTGGCTCAGCGGTAGAGCAGATGTCTCGTAGACAGATCGCCCCAGACATCGGCGGATCGAGTCCCGCTCCCACCATGATGTCACCAGGAGTGTGAGCTGACGGTGGGAGGTGTCAGCTCACCTCGAAGCCACTGCCGAGGCGCCCTTGAGCAAGGCGCCGTGCCCCCCTACAAGCTGCTCAAATTGGGGCGCTGCCCGTCACTCTGCCTCCCTGATATGTGTAGTTTGATGTGAATGTATTAACTGCATGCTTGCAGGCCCCCTTGTATGCTGTGTTCAGGGGCCCTGTATCCTTGTCAACTAACCGAGTGACTTTGTAATTTCGCCTTGCCGGGATCAATAAAGTATACTTCTTCTTCAACAGCGGACTCTGGCTGTTGTTGATTGCGCTCAAATACTGGTCGAGAGTTCCTTTGAATTTTTTCCCTCTTCTTCTCCTCAAGGATTAAATCATGAGCAAAACCTTAAGGTGCATTAACTAACCTGAGTTCAGAACATTGGAACTATACATTCATTCATTCATCTTCTGAACTGCTTTATCCAACGTAGCAGGTAACGGGGAGCTGGAGCTTATCCCAGCTGTCTTAGGGCGTGAGGCGGGGCAAACTCTGGGGGCGACGCCAGTGCGCCGCGGAGGCACACAAAGACAGACAACCATGCACGCTCACACTCACACATTACGGGTAATTTGGAACGGCCAATTAACCTGAAGCGCGTATTTTTGGAGGTGGGAGGAAGCTGAAGAACCCAGACAAAGCCTAAGCAAACATGGGGAGAAAATGCAAACTCCACATACAGCGGGACCTGGAACCCGGAACCGCCTTGCTGTGCAGCGACAGCGCAGCCTACTGCGCCACCATGCCGCCCTGGAACTTCATTTTTATTTTTTTATTTTATTAACTGTATTAATCCCCGATGGGTAATTAAGACTCCACTCTACACACAGGTTAGTAGTTTTACATGCATCTATATAGTGTGTACAGGCCAGTAACACACACACACAAGGGGCCTTTGGGCATGCAGGTGAGGGGGAGGTAGAGTGACAGGCAGCTCTTTTGTGGTGCGCCTCCAATGAGCAACTTGTAAAGGGGACGACGCCTTGCTCAAGGGCTCCTCAGCAGTGCTCCAGAGGTGAGCTGACATGAGCTTGATTGTTATTTTTTTGTGGGTTTTGTTTTTTTTAAACCAACTTATAATCGTGGACCTAACTCAAAACGACCCATACCTGTATTTTTTTCATGATGTGTTGTTTTTGGGAAATCTTGGAAAACATTAGATTTCATATTTCGAGTATTAATTGCATTTAAATGACCTCAAATGACAAATATAGATTGAAATTTAATGAATAACAACTTCTAAAGTTCTAAACGAACAACCTCTCGAAATCAACTGTGTTTCTATGTTGAGGACTACCTTTATTTATCTTAACTGCATGTTTCTGACAGTGGGGGGAAGGCATACCAACAGAAACCATTCAAGTGCAAGAAGAACATGTAAACTCCACATACAAATTGCCTCAGCAGACTTGAACAGCTGCCCTGTGCTGGATATACACTTCCAGAATATATTATGTCAAAATGCAAACATTGACGCAGGCATCTGGCTCCCATACTGCACACAAAGGAGGAAATTCCAGACACCATATAATCAAGAGGCCCTTAAAAAATGGAGCTGTGGTTCCTAGAAAAAAATGGTACACAAAAACTGCAAGTTTTTTATTACAGTGAACTTTTACAAATTTGAGATAAGCACTTAAAATGGCGGTTAAAAGGAACCCGGATATATTTGATAAGTTTTACACAAACTATAGTTCATGATTTGGGCACATGGACACAGCATGCACAGTGTGGATATTCTCGATGAGTCCAAAAATATATTTCACCAGCAGCTTTTTGTATGTGAAACAGTTCAAGCTTCAAAAAAGCTAAAAAAATAATTAAAAAGGCAACAAACAACTTGCATAAGATGTGGATTATCTTTTCAAGTACAGTGACCACAGCACACACACTTTTCACAGAAACAGATGCCCCCATATTGCTCCCCATGCACAGTTGGTTATTCAGCCAGACTTGTGAATTTATGAGATAAATTAATTTGTACCAATGGTAAGCAAGGTCCTGAATGAAGAGATTCACATGTACCTGATAAAAGAAGGAATTTCTGAAGGCATTGTTGAAGTAGTTATTGTCTGGCAGAGCAGCTGCTATCTGAAGGGCGATGATGGGAGTCTGTTGGAGAAGAGAATAGAAGCTGATTTAATTACAATATGTTTGTTGACGTTTAGCCTACAATCACAATGAATTATTTCTGAGGCCTGCAAATCCATACATTAAAATAAGAAATAGTAAAAAGGTTGGTTTGAAGGCCATTAGCTTTTACGCAATGGCTTTTTAACAACAGTACAGGACAGGGTTTCTCACTAGACGCTCAAACCAAAATATAGAAGGAAGTATTAGTATTTAACACAAAAAAGTACTCACAATAAAATAAGAAAGTAAGAATAAGAGGATGAATTTGTCACTAACCAGTTTCAGATTATTCAATGTGTCAATCAGGAATAGTCCATGTTGATAGACCAGGAACTCTCTTGGATTAAGGACTGATGGATCCAAAGGGATAAGCTCTCCCTCACATTCCCACTGAGCATCAAGAACATCTATAAAACTCTTGTCTTGCTCTGGAGAAAAAAAACAAATAGAAAATAACATTTGACAGGAACTCCAAAAGATTTTATCCTATTCATTCATTCATCTTCCAACCCACTTAATCCGCTAACGCAGGTCGCAGGGGAGCCAGTGCCTATCCTGGCAGTCTCAGGGCGTGAGGCGGGGGACACTCCGGGCACGACGCCAGTGTACCGCGGAGCCACACAGAAACAAACAATCATTCACACACACACTCACTCCTATGGTCAATTTGGGACCGGCCAATCAACCTGAAGCGCATGCTTTTGGAGGTGGGAGGAAGCCGGAGAACCCGGAGAGAACCCACGCAGACACGGGGAGAGCAGGCGGGACTCGAACCCGGGTCCGCCGTGTTGTGAGACGGCAGCGCCACCTTGCCGCCATTTTATCCTATTTTACTATACTATTAACAGCTGAAAGCATGCCTCCTTTCAGCAAAATTCAAATTTTAAATAAAATGTGTGTTGTAATGTGCCCAGAAAAATCACTGATGAACATAATAATAATAATAATAATAATAATAATAATAATAATAATAATAATAATAATAATAAACCTTTATTGTCCCACAGTGGGGAAATTTGTGCCATACATCAACATTTACTTGATGTAGAACCATGTTTGACCATGTTTGTGAAAGCATCAATCTTTATATGAAATTTTATAAAAATTTATCAAAATGTAACATTAAACTCTAAATGTCGAGTTAATGCTGTGTGAGTAAAAATCAAAGCACTCAAGCAATCTGCAAAGGACCTCTAGACCTTAGTGGTCAACTCACAGACAGCTGTGGAGACAGTCTGGGGCCCATAGCCATTCATAGTGAGACAAATAAAATAGCTTTGTTCTTCATACTGACATTATTTTATAGTGCCTTCGACACTTTAAGGTCTGGTAGGCGAATCTAGTGTAGGTTGAAACAATCGTATTTGTCCCTGAATCTAAATTAACAAACCAATATGGTTAATGTTCAGAAAATGTAAACCATATGGTATTCATCAAGGATGTGGATAGAGGTGCCTGAAAAAATATGCAGGCTGTGCTGAAATGCAAAGAATGCATACACGTTAAGCAGGGTTGTAATCTGATCTTTTCACAAAAGCACATCAACCAGCTCTTTACTCTTGCAGGGATTCCGGGGCGGGCTTGGGAGTATGCCCATCCAGTCTACATGTGTTTTGTGGACTTGGAGAAAGCGTACGATCGGGTCCCCAGGGATATACTGTGGGAGGTACTGCAGGAGTATGGGGTGAGGGGGCCTCTTCTCAGGGCCATCCAATCCCTGTGAGAGTAGTGTTCAAGTTCTCGGCAGTAAGTTGGACTTCTTCCAAGTGGCTGTTTGCCTTAGGCAGGGCTGCACTTTGTCACCAATTCTGTTCATGATATTCATGGACAGGATCTGGAGGCATAGTCGTTGATGAGGAGGGTTTACAGTTTGGTGGGCTAAGGATTGCTTTGATGCTTTTTGCAGATGATGTGGTCCTGTTTGAATCATTGGCCTGTGACCTGCAGCGCTCACTAGTCCGGTTTGCAGCCGAGTGTGAAGCGGCGGGGATGAGGATCAGCACCTCCAAATCTGAGGCCATGGTCCTCAGCAGGAAGCCAGTGGACTGCCTTCTCCGGGTGGGGAATGAGGTCCTTCCACAAGTGAAGCAATTTAAGTATCTTGGGGTCCTGTTCATGAGTGAGGGAACAATGGAGCGTGAGATTGGACGGAGAATCGGGGCAGCAGGAGCGGTATTGTAGTCACTTTACAGCACTGTTGCAACAAAGAGGGAGCTAAGCCAACAGAGAAAGCTCTCTTTACCATTCAATCTTCGTTCTTACTCTCACCTATTGTCATGAGCAAATGAACGAGATTGTGGATAAAGCAGCAGAAATGGGTTTTTCTCAGGTGGGTAGCAGGTGTCTCCCTTAGAGATAGGGTGAGAAACACTGCTATTCGCGAGAGGCTAGAGAGAGTAGAGTCGCTTCTCCTTTGCGTGGAAAGGAGTCATTTGAGGTCGTTTGGGCATCTGGTGCGGATGCCTCCAGGGTGTCTCCCTGGGGAGGTGTTTCTGACATGTCCAGCTGGAAGAAGACCTCAGGGCAGACCCAGGACCAGGTGGAGGGATCATATCCGGGTTCGAGTCCTGCTCTGTGCGGAGTTTGCATGTTCCCCCCGTGTCTGCGTGGGTTCTCTCCAGGTTCTCTGGCTTCCTCCCACCTCCAAAAACATGCACTTTAGGTTAATTGGCCGTTCCAAATTTTCTGTAGGTATGAGTGTGTGCATGCATGTTTGTCTGCGTCTCTGTGTGGCTCCACAGTGCACTGGCGTCGCACCTGGAGTTTCCACCGCCTCGCACCCTAAATAAGCTGGGATAGGCTCCAGCTCCCCGCGATCCGCGACAGCGGAGCAAGTGGTTAGACTGATCATAATGTCTATAGTTTGTGTCTACGGCATATATGTGGATTTGTCCATTCATTTGTGCAACACCACTTACCTAACTGACTATTGGGTTCTCCTTTTAGAAGCCCTGCTCCACATGCCCAGCCCTTGAGCTGTAGTTGGACCTCCTTCAACAGCTGGAACAGGGGGGACAACTCCAGCAGTTTGGTCCATTCTTCTTCTGTATAATGCAAATAACAATGATGAATAACATCAATGTACAGTAACACACGACATATTACACTCATTGTATAAAAATGATGTTACCTGGAATCACAGGGAAAGACATATGTGTAGAATGGGCAGACTCTTTTATCAGCTGGGCCTCTGCTGGGAAATCAAGCTCAAATTTATTTTTTGTTATGTGTCTGTTTTATATTAAAAAAAACATTTGACCTGACTGCACATGCTGTGTGCGTGTGCGTGTGCGTGTGCGTGTGCGTGTGCGTGTGCGTGTGTGTGTGTGTGTCCAAGGTGTCTTATGTTCCGTGTTAAGTGAGGAACTTGTGTTCAGTCAGTGTTTTTTTTAAATTCACGTATGTTTTTATTATACATTTCAAATATGTTTTTGAAGTGTAAGTTCCTGTTTGCATGAATCTCTCTTGGTTTTTGTGTCAACGTGACTATCTTGTAATATCAACTTTATGAATAAATGTGATTTTAGAAATCAAATCTCTCTCAAAAACAAAAAAAAGTAAAAGACATGATTGTAGAAGAGATTGTGGAGAACGGATAATTGTTTTTCTTTCTTAATTTTGTCTGTTTTTTTAGTTTGATAAATGTTAAAAGGTTAGATGTTTCTTTGTTCAGAAAATGCTCAGTATTATTGAAAATCCTCTTTACGTAAATCTGTTTTGGACTTTGTGTCAACATGATTGTTTTGTATATTTGACTTTATGAATATACGTGATGTTGAAAATCAAATCAAATCTCTCTCTCTCTCTCTCTCTCTCTCTCTCTCTCTCTCTCTCTCTCTCTCTCTCTCTCTCTCTCTCTCTCTCTCTCGGTGCATGCTGGGAGATTGTGGCATGAGATGCTGAGCAAGTGCTCTTTGAACGTTGGTTCATTTTTCTTTATTAATATCACAGTTTAAATCACATGGTTGTACTTGTGGTGGTTTATTTTGAGTTATACTGTACACTTTCGTGAATTCGTTTTTTTTCTCTTCTCCTACCGGTGTCTTGGCCGGTCGGCATCTCTGACGCCATGGTAAATGGAGATTTCACCAAGCTCACATAGAAATATGGCATTAAAATCTCTGCCAGTTTCCCTAAAGCGTGGAGGAGATTGGGTTGACTGTGGGAGACCAGGTCAGACACGGCAGCGTAAAATCGGCCGCCAGGATAAACAGCGCGGTCGTCATCTTCCTGGACCAGGTGGAGAAGATGAGCCATGTCATCGAGACAGGTATCACGGTGAATGACATTTCGTGCCGGTGCTGCCACTGACACAACCCGCGATCAAAGTCATTCTGCCAAACGTCCCCCCGTTCATCTCTGATGAATTTAGTAGAGAGCTATCCAGACATGGAAAAGTGGTCTCCCCCATCAAGAAGATCCCGTCTGGATGTAAGTCTGAATTACTGAAGCATGTAGTGGCTCACCGGCGACAACTGTATCTGATACTGAACAAATGGGATGTGGACCTCAACCTCCGCTTCCCAGCTAGTGTAGAAAATTATGACTACTGTGTGTGTTATTTGCGACCTCATCGGTCATGACATGCTTTGATTCTGGTGAGGAGGGACACACCGTGAGGGCCTGTCCGGGGGCCCTCGAGCCTGCTCCACTGGTTCCGAGGGTGGTTCCAAGGGCTAGTCCAAGTAATGCCAACATCAACAATCTCCAAGAGATCATACTGTCTAATCTCAGTGAGCCTGAACTCTCCAAATCTAGTGAGGCTGAGTGGTCTGATGGTACAGTGGCATCATTTTATAATCAGGGCAATGAAGACAACAGTGATGATGTTGACGCATGCCATTTTGATCATTTTGACATACCTCAAGAGAGAACTCCAACATTTCCAGCAGAGATTTTGTCCATGATTATTGGACACGCCCTACACTTGGACATGTCCATGATTGTTGCTTTCAACAGAGTGTCTCCCCTGTTCAGTGAACTCACTGGGAGACACCTTCCCAAGATATATATCAGGAATCCATTGTGTAACAGTCTTGGTATGGACACAAACTGTGACCAAGATGTCGGTGTCGTGAAGTTGTATAAAACAGCAGGTCGGAACTTTTCTCAAACAATAAACAGTAGATGAGAGCTTGGATGACTCTGTTGCACATCGCCTATGGCATTTCAAGGTGGAAGACTTTTTTGGGAAGTCACATTAATTATTTCCATTGGATTGTTGTTACAGTCCAACAGAACTGTAACAACAGTTCCGTGTTTTAACCACGTGTTTTAAACGTGTTTTAAAACATGTACAGTTATTGAAAGACAAGCCAAATGTTGGCTAGTTTGTTTACAAGCTCAGGAGCTTTAAACTGAGAAGGTTCAGAAATGTTCTTTGTGTGTCAAAGATCGAAAGACATATACATGTATATTCTAAATACATGTGTGTCCTCAGGAAGAATAGTGGATATGTTATTAATAAAAATATGTCCCTGCGGTGTATCTATGAGTATGTCAATTTTTTCAGTACACTTATAGTTCAGTGTTATCAGCACCTCTGTGTTCTTGCTCTCTCGGCTGATACCATTCATATTCCTATTCAAAATAAATTGTTTAATCACCATTATAATTCTATCCATATATTTTATTCACATTACTTAATTAGAATAAATAATATTCAGTTCATACTTAAGCTTGTTATAGAGTTGCTATAGTTAATTATATCAATCAATCAATCAATCGATCAGCTTTTATATATAAAGGGCTTGAACACTTAGGGTTTAATCAACAGACATTTCAAAGCACTTATATTGTATGTAGTTAATTCTGTGTTTTTGCTCCACTTGTGTTTCTAATCAAACACCATTTAATCTGGAAGTACTACCATGTGTAACTGGAACATTTGATCATTCTTCAGAGGCAAGTATTCGAAGGATGTCAATAAACAGGAAGAAAGGAAAGATGAATGAATATTCATGCATACATGACTTGCTAATTTATTACATCTGTGGAAAGTTATTACAATTTCAAAAGGTGATGATTTTTACCATCCCACAAACGTAATAAATTCCCACAAACGTAATAATTATTACGTTTGCGGGAAATTAGGTATTACGTTTGTGGTAGGCGATGGTATTACATTTGTGGGAAAATTATTACATTTGTGGGATTATTACATGTAAAGCTGCAATTTTTTATGACGTTTGTTGGAGTTATGTTTGTGGGGCTAACACAAACCTGCACCAACATGTCCATTAGTCATCCTGACTAATCTTTGCTACATCCTGTGGTTTTTAATCTGTTTCATGTAGTTTTTACTGAAAGTGTTTTCATCATGGGAGCTGGCTATAAAAAAATGAACAAAGAAAAATGGCAACTGCTAAATTTTCTTTCAGGAGAAGCAAAAATGGCTATTTACATTCGCAGGGTCCAGACTGAGACTACAGTACAGTTATTTTAAACAAATGGGAAATGTAGATGATTTTAAACGTCTTTGGATGCTAAATAAAATATTATCTGTTCTGTTGCTGGAAATCAGCTAGAATTTAAAAATGTTTTTACTGGTTGATTTAAAAACAATTGATCAAAACAGGAAAATTTTCACTTTATATTTTTACAAAAAAAAGATAGTGTTTTTCAGAAAAATCAAAAACATCTCTCACTCTCTGTCTCTCCCTCTCTCTCCCTGTCTCTGTCACTCTCTTACTGTCATTCTCCACCCTACCAGTCAAAGGAGATCTCCACCTATTATGAAACTTGGGCTCTGTCCAAGGTTTCTGCTTGTTTTAGGACTTTCCCTGCTCTACCTGAAAAGTGGCTTAACATAAAAATTCTCTGATGATTAGTTCCTATACAAATAAAATTACATGTCCCGCACCACTCTAACATACTTCTCTGCCACTCCAGACTTCCTCATACAATACCACAGTTCCTCTCTGGGCACGCTGTCATAAGCTTTCTCCAGATCTACAAAAACACAATGCAGCTCCCTCTGGCCTTCTCTGTACTTCTCTATCAACATCCTCAAAGCAAATACTGCATCTGTAGTCCTCTTTTTTGGCATGAAACCATACTGCTGCTCACAAATATTCACTTCTGCCCTTAAGCTAGCTTCCACTATTCTTTCCCATAACTTCATTGTATGGCCCATCAGTTGCCACAACTCTGCACCATCCTGTTACCTGCACCAACATGTCCATTGAAGTCTGCAGCAATGACAACTCTCTCAATCCTAGGTATGCTCTGCATCACTTCATCAAAGTCCAGCCAGAATTTCTCCTTCTCCTCCAGCTCACATCCTACCTGTGGAGCATATCCACTAACAACATTGGACATCACACCTTCTATTTCTAGCTTCAGCCTCATCACTTTATCTGACACTCTTTTTACCTCCAGGAAATCCCTAACAAACTCCTCCTTCAAGTTAACTCCTACTCCATTTCTCTTCCCATCTACATCATGATAGAACAACTTGAACCCTGCTCCTAAATGTCTAGCCTTGCTACCTTTTCACCTGGTCTCCTGGACACAAAGTATGTCTACCTTCCTCCTCTGCATCATGTCAACCAACTCTCTACCTTTTCCTGTCATAGTTCCAACATTCAGCGTCCCTACTCTTAGTCCTATACTCATCTACCTTGTTCTTCAAAATGGGCACAAGCACATTTCTCCTTTTCTCATAAGCTTTCTCCAGATCTACAAAAACACAATGCAGCTCCCTCTGGCCTTCTCTGTACTTTTCTATCAACATCCTCAAAGCAAGTACTGCATCTGTAATAGTCTCTTTTTTTTTTACATGAAACTATACTGATGCTTACAAATGCTCACTTTTGTCCTTAGTCTAGCTTCCACTACTCTTTCCCATAACTTCATTGTATGGCTCATCAGCTTTATTCCTCTGTAGCTGCCACAACTCTGCACATCTCCCTTGGTCTTAAAAATTGGCACCAGCACACTTCTCCTCCATTCCTCAGGCATCTTCTCACTATCTAAGATCCTGTTGAACAATCCAGTCAGAAACTCTACTGCCACGTCTCCTAGACACTTCCAAACATCTACAGGTATATCATCAGGACCGACTGCCTTTCCACTCTTCATCCTCTTCAATGCCCTCCTCACTTCATCCTGACTAATCTTTGCTACATCCTGGTCCACAACAGTCACCTCTTCTAGTCTTTGTTCTCTCTCATTTTCCACGTTCATCAACTCTTCAAAGTACTCTTTCCATCTTCCCATCACACTACTGGCACCTGTCAATAGACTTCCATCCCTATCCTTAATCACCCTAACCTGCTGCACGTCCTTCCCATCTCTGTCTTTCTGTCTTGCCAACCTGTATAGATCAGTCTCTCCCTCCTTACTGTCCAACCTAGCATACAAGTCATCATAAGCTTCTTGTTTGGCCTTTGCTACCTCTATCTTCACCTTACGCTGCATCTCCCTGTACTCCTGTCTATTTTCCTCAGTCCTCTCAGTGTCCCACTTCTTCTTAGCTAACCTCTTTCTCTGTATACACTCCTGTACCTCCTCATTCCACCACCAAGTCTCCTTATCTACTTTCCTTCCAGATGACACACCAAGTACTCTCCTACCTGTCTCCCTGATCACACTATCTGTAGTTGTCCAGTCATCTGGGAGCACCTCCTGGCCTCCCAGAGCCTGTCTTAACTCCTTCCTAAAAGTTATGCAACACTCTTCCTTTTTTAGCTTCCACCATTTCATCTTCTGCTCTGTCTTTGCCCTCTTTGCACACCACCATCTTATGCTGTTTGGCTACACTCTCACCTACCACTACTTTGCAGTCACAGATCTCCTTGAGGTTACACCGTCTACACAAGATGTAGTCTAAATGTGTGCTCTTACCACCACTCTTATAGGTCACCCTATGTTCCTGCCTCTTCTGGAAGAAAGTATTCACTACAGCCATTTCCATCCTTTTTGCAAAGTCAACTACCATCTGTCCTTCTGCGTTCCTCTCCTGGATACAAAACCTGCCCATCACCTCCTCGTCATCCTGTTACCTGCACCAACATGTCCATTGAAGTCTGCAGCAATGACAACTCTCTCAATCCTAGGTATGCTCTGCATCACTTCATCAAAGTCCAGCCAGAATTTCTCCTTCTCCTCCAGCTCACATCCTACCTGTGGAGCATATCCACTAACAACATTGGACATCACACCTTCTATTTCTAGCTTCAGCCTCATCACTTTATCTGACACTCTTTTTACCTCCAGGAAATCCCTAACAAACTCCTCCTTCAAGTTAACTCCTACTCCATTTCTCTTCCCATCTACATCATGATAGAACAACTTGAACCCTGCTCCTAAATGTCTAGCCTTGCTACCTTTTCACCTGGTCTCCTGGACACAAAGTATGTCTACCTTCCTCCTCTGCATCATGTCAACCAACTCTCTACCTTTTCCTGTCATAGTTCCAACATTCAGCGTCCCTACTCTTAGTCCTATACTCTTAGCGTTCCTCTTCTCTCTCTTTGTGCAAACACACTTTCCTCCTCTCCTTCTTCGACCAACAGTAGTCCAATTTCCACCGGCGCCCTGTAGGTCAACAACAACATCCGGGCTTGAGACCGGCACAATAAGACACTGGCTTGTGTCCTCTTGTGGCTACATTGTGTCCTCTTGTGGCTACATCATTAATACACTGCACATATTTTCATTATTCATATGCATGACAGGAAAAATCAATCAAAGAAGTTATGGATTTTAGGGGCACATAATGTGCAGTGATCGGTGGTTGATAATGGTTGCATGGTAATGAAATTTTTACACCTTCCCAACAAGATGTTGTACAAAGCAAAATAAAACTTGACATTTTGGAACATTTCTCATAAGGAAAAACAATATCAAATTTCTTGCCTGAAAACATGAAAGATGCTGTTTTAAACAAAGCTTAGATAGCTTTTATAGCCTGTTTCCAATCTACAGGGTAAACGAACCAAATCACACATACATTCTTCTTCTTTTTTTCCTTTCGGCTTTTCCCTTCAGGGGTCGCCACAGAGAATCAATTGCCTCCATCTAGCCCTGTCCTTTGCATCCTCTTCTCTCACACCAACAACCTTCATGTCCTCTTTCACTACATCCATAAACCTCTTCTTTGGTCTTCCTCTAGGCCTCCTGCCTGGTAGTTCAAAACTCAGCATCCTTCTACCAATATATTCACTATCTCTCCTCTGGACATGTCCAAACCATCTCAGTCTGGTCTCTCTGACTTTATCTCCAAAACCTCTAACATGTGCTGTCTCTGTGATGTACTCATTCCTGATCCTATCCATCCTGGTCACTCCCAAAGAGAACCTCAGCATCTTCATCTCTGCTACCTCCAGCTGTGTCTCCTGTCTTTTCCTCAGTGACACTGTCTCTAGACCAAATAAGTGCAGCGCCTCATTCTTGGCACAAAAAAAAAAGGTTGTGCATCCTAAGTAACTGTGGATGTGTGTATTTCCTTTCACAGAGGTCTATATTTATAGTACAGAAAATGTTGAATGGGTAAATACAGTTTTCCCACAGACACTAGAGAAGAGGACAGTACAAAATAAGAAAAATACAGATTTGCAATCATTTTACAAGAGCATTTGGATTTTTCTCACCCTCAGAATGAATACCAGAGGATGCAGTATGACTTTGGGAGTTTTGTATTGGTACCGAGCTGGTCTGCAGACCTGTGTCCTGGGACTGAGCAGGCTCCCTCAAAGACTGGGTGGAGATTCCTGAAGAAAAAGAGATAGAGACCATTTGAATACTGTGATCAATTATCATGCTCCATAAAGTGAAAAGATTATTTCCCTAAGAAAAACAAGAGAGTGTGTTTCTTTCTTTCTTTCTTTCTTTCTTTTTCTTAAGTGACTGAGAGGTTTGTCCTATGCCCTGACATGAAGAAATTAACGCTTTCTACAGTTGTTATCTCAAGCCTTGTCTTAAAGAGCACATACCTTTCACCACTGGTATTGAGGCTGTCCAGACTCTGGAGGCTATTTCCGATCCATATACCTGCTTTGTTGACAAGTCTGAAACAAATTCATCTTAAAGTATCAGCTTGATAATTTTCTCCAATTTTCATCTCAACAAATACAACATTCATTCAATCATGTTCTCGAACCGCTTCCTCCGCTTGGGCGGGTTGTGGGGAGCTGGAGCCTATCCCAGTTGTCTTGGGGCGTGAGGCAGGGGAAACTCTGGGCACAATGCCAGTGCACCGCAGAGCCACACAGGACAGACAAACACACACACACTCACTCCTAAGGCCAATTTGGAACAGCCAATCTGAAGTGCATGTTTTTTGGAGATGGGAGGAAGCCAGTGAACCTGGAGAGAACCCACCCAAACACGGAGAGAACATGCAAATCCCGCACAGAGCGGTACTCAAATCTTGAACCGCCTTGCTGTGTGGCGACAGCGCTATCCACTGCTCCACCGTGCTGCCCCACAAAAACAACAAAAAGTCCAAAACAAACACTGCATTGATCTTCCTAACAATATACTGTCTGTTCATTTGTACTGTTAATCACTCTGATTAATGGAAAAGGGCCTGATTTTTCTTTTAAAATAATACATAAGAGAGCCTCACTGGATGACATGTTGAAAGCGAGATGATAGTAATTATGTCGTCTCCAGCTGTTTATCCAAAATACCGGGCACAGGTTGTGCTGGAGCCTACCCCAGCTAACAATAGGGGAGAGGCAGGGTACACTGGATGAGACACCAGCTTGTCAAACATAAATAAACCTATATTCATGCTCACATTCGCACCTATCATGTGGTGCTCACTTTTCTGTATTTCAGTTGTGGAAATTTAGTTATCACAAGTTTGAGAACTAAGAAAATGAATAAAGATTTTAAAACCTTTTCATGAGATGTGTTGATAGGAACAGATAGCGAAACATAAAGGTACACCAGTCATAACCTTTAACAACAGAATGAGTGGGATAATGTGGGTGAAAGCTTTGCAGGCCCACTTAGAATAAACATACTCGGGAATATGGGCTACAAAATACAGCAATGTCTAATATTATATATCAAATCTGTAAGATCCAAATACACACAAAGGACCAGAAATGTAATAATTGCCAACCAGTCTCCTCGTTCAGGAAGAATAATGCTCCTCTTAGAACATGTTGTGTTTATGGAGATGTATGCACATCATTTTCTAATAGTACCTCTATCGCATTACAAACTACGTACCTCTGTCTGGTGCTGAGACATGTTGGTTGCAGGTTTTGGAAAAGAAGCTGGTTGGATGTTTTTCTTCAAGGAGTTGATTTAGTCTCTCCAGCAGAGGTAAAGCAGCCTGCTGGAGCAGACCCATGACCTTCACAGTTGGTCTGTGCATACTAGCCTGAACCAGCCCGTATTCCTTGTACCAAAAGTTCCCACTTAGTACTGCCTAAACAACCAAGAAGAAAGTGGTGTCTTAGAACAGCCAAATATATACTTGAATTGTTCATCTCAGAACAAACAGAATAAATGATGACAAAGACCTGAGCAGTGGTGACACGCAGCTGAGAGAGATGTCTGACAAAGTGCAGCGCATTGATAGCAACCGCCATCTCTGTCTGTGTGGACAGACATTGCTCCAACAACTCTCTCTGCCTCATTTCTCTGTCCTGGAGGATAAATACACAGAGACTTCAAAAATAAAGGGCATAAACTCTCATTTACATTTAGACAGTGTTACAGAGTGTAGGTCATAGCACAAAGCTTAACCACACTTTTCAATGTGCCCTGTGGCATTTTGAATCACCGTAAATACATTTGATGCAGG
The DNA here is from genome assembly GCF_040054535.1 of Antennarius striatus. NCBI lineage: Eukaryota > Metazoa > Chordata > Actinopteri > Lophiiformes > Antennariidae > Antennarius > Antennarius striatus. The sequence continues at coordinate 6,670,232 of NC_090781.1, read as the reverse complement.
TGACCAAAGAGGGTGAACTTCTGACCCAACTGTCACCAAACAATCAGTCAGCAATCGATAAAGTGGCAAAATGTGACCATAATGCCATTATCCTCACCATAGTTTGGACAGTTGTTGCACAAACTCCTCCCTGTGTCATCCATTTTTCTTGGTATTTCTGCAACTGCTCCAAAGACACATCCAACTTTTCAAGGCTCAACATGAGCTCTGAGTACCAAACACACTGCTGGTCCCACTCATCACCATCACCTTTATACACAGATAGAGACATGCATTAAATGTCCGGGCAGTTGGGCTTAGGTGTTAAGGGTCAACTACTTACTGGAAGTTTGGTGCTTCGGGCCCCAGTTATCAAAAACTGTCTAAATCAATCCACTGAACTTTAGGGGAATTTCTTGAAGACATTTTACCTCTCATCCGAGACGATGAGAGTTAAAATCCAGTGGATTGATTTTGAAAACTTTTGATAGCCATGACCTGGATAAAAGGAAACCTACACAGACATGGGGCCCCAGTTCCGCCAGTTTAAATACCCATGTATTCTTTAGCAAGATCCTTAACCTCGACTTACTCCCTTGGGGCCCTGCAGGCTGCCCATTGCTGGCAGAGATAAGTCAAATGCACAGAATAAATTCACAACATCATAGTATGTGTACTTGTTTGTGACAACAAAAATTCTTGTAGATCTTGCTCTTCTTGTTCTCCCTCTTAAATTTCCATCGAAATCACTTTCAGTACTGTAACACTGAAGGGTGGGATACGAGAAACCTGTCTGTTGGGAAACAATGAATGTAACTACAATGCTGTGCATGAGTGAATAATCCTCTAACCTTTTCATTCTACAAGTTAATTTACCTTGTGTGAGGATGTGAAAGACATGTGGAGGCAAGATCAAGGCCAGGTTGGAGCACTGAGATGCTCTCCTCTGGGCCTCGGTCTGCGCTGAATCCTGTAGCTCCATTGCTGCCACCCTCAGCTGCCTCCCCGACCACTGTAAATATAACATATACATGTATAACAGTGGAGGCATATTGTAGTATACTGGTGCAAACATGGAACATACATTAACAGAGACACAGTCTAGCAGCTCATAGGAAAATCTATTCACCAACCTGCCGAGGCCTACTTGCAGGTCAAGCCAAGATGTGGAAAGTGTTATAAAAATATGGAGATGAGGACCTTCATTGGTAATTTATAGTTACAGTAACTCTTATTCAAACACTAAGCACCTTTAGACTTACATGTGTGCTATTAACAAACAATTTGAGACTTGACTCAAAATTTGGGACTTGTTGTGCATCTTTAGTTTTCTTTCACAATAACATGAAAGAATATGGTAAGATTGACCTGCTGCATTTCATTTCATTGCATTGCATTTCATTTCTGCATGTTTCTTGACCACATATTTTCTTTTAGCACCATTATGAGCTGACCTACAGCTGTTTAGAGCCTTTGTTTAGAACCTCAGTCACCTCCCTGATAACTAAATTCCTCACCCTATCTCTGAGGGTGCGCCCAGCCATTCTACGGAGGAAACTCATTTCAACCGCTTGTATCCGGGATCTTGTCCTTTCGGTCATGACCCAAAGTTCACGACCATAGGTGAGAGTAGATTGAGAACATAGATTGAGAGGTAAATGGAGAGCGCCATCTTTCAACTTAACTCCTTCTTCACCACAACAGACCTATACAACGAATGCATCACCGCAGCCGCTGTAGCAACCAATCTGTCAATCTCACACTCCGTCCTTCCCTCACTTGTGAACAAGACCCCAAGATACTTGAACTCCTCCACATAGGGCAGACCACCTTTTTCCAGTCGAAAGCCATGGCCTCAGATTTGGAGGTGCTAATCCATCCCTTACCGAGAACTAAGGGATGCTATCAAGCTGGAGAAATAGTCTCATCAAGTCTTGTTGAATCGTGGGAGTCTGACCTCATCTGAGGATATTGTCCGGTGGTGAAAGGAATACTTTGAGGATCTCCTCAATCTCACTACCATGACTTCCACGATGAAAGCCGAGGCTGAGGTCTCAGGGGTAGATAGATAGATAGATAGATAGATAGATAGATAGATAGATAGATAGATAGATAGATAGATAGATAGATAGATAGATAGATAGATAGATAGATAGATAGATAGATAGATAGATAGATAGATAGATAGATAGATAGATAGATAGATAGATAGATAGATAGATACTTTATTAATGGGTAGACCCGTCAAGGAGCGTTTTGTAAAATTTGTGGATGTAACCAGTGGCAGTCGAGCTGACGACATTGCCGATCTTATTTTTTATTTACTTGAGGAATACGAATGTCCTCTGGACAAAGTTGTTGCACAGTGTTATGATGGCGCAGGGGTGATGGCATCTGGACTAAACGCAGTGCAGATTAAAGTGAAGGAGAAGGCAACCGTGGCCCTATTCATTCACTGTTATGCACATTGCCGAAATGTAGTATTAACTCAAGGGGCCTCAAAACTTAAAGAGTGCGAGCTTTTTTTTGCCAATCTGAATGGGCTCGCTGCATTCTTCTCTAGATCTCCGAAGCGCCCTCTTGGATGAAATTTGCAAGAGGCGTCTCCCTCACGTTGCGCCAACACGATGGCAATTTGCGTCTAGATCGGTGAATGCAGTCCTTGAGAAGCAATTTGCTCTAAAGGAGTTATTTGATCATATATTAGAACACCACGACAAGTATGATGAGGACACTGTACTTTCTGCAGATGGATTTGAAGCACGTCTGGAGGATTTTGAGTTTGGTTTTTTGCTCAACACATTCAATAGGATTTTTGAAAACACTGATGTGCTTTTTGCAATATTAAACACAAAAACTGGATGTACAATTCTGCTTGACAAGAGTGAACGAGTTTTGTCGCTCAGTTGAGCAGGCCAAGCAAAATTTCAATGACACATGAAGAAACGGTGCGCGTCTCAGGTGTTCCAGCTGTGCGCAGAGGTCGGGGCGCACAACATTCGTTCCCAGACACGGAATCGATTTCAGGACCATAACATGTTGATGTTTCTCTCCCTCCTCGACCCCCAGCACTTTCACACTTACAGGGAAAAATTTCTGCAAGCAGCCTTTTCAAGCTTAATGCAGAGCCATAGAACACTGTTTGATTTTCCCCGACTTAAAACAGAATTGTCTGTAATGTATGGAGTGACTGATTTTGAAGGGAAAAGTCCCGCTGATCTCCTTGATTTTCTTCGGATCAAAAATCTGAGTGCGAGTGTGGGGTAAATTAACGCATTGGCCTCTTTTGCTGTAACTATCCCTGTGTCCACTGTGTCTGCTGAAAGTTCATTCACGGCACTGAAGCGTCTAAAAACGTATGCCAGAAATACGACGAGACAGACGCAGCTTTCAGCTTTAGCCTTCATGTCCAGAAAGAAAGAGTTGCTGATGGATCTGAAGCGCAACAACAAATTGTTCGACAGAGCCATGGAAGTTTTTCTGAAGAAAGAAAGAAGGATGGATTTCATTTTTAAATAAAAAGGCACTGTGTGGATCCATGTTGGTGAGTGTATTTTTATTTTTAAAGGTTTTTGTCATGTTTATTTGTTGAGTCATTGGTAACAAGTTAAATATCAAAAATACTAGAAATAATTTATTTTAAATGCTCCGGAAATTAAGTGTTGCCTGATTAGCCCATATTAAGAGTGATGTAATGTATATGTGAGGATTCTCAAACCCTGGTGTCATACTAATGTTACGAGGCATATTTTAGGTAGGAATAAATATGACGTCACTGAATGCCTACGGTTGAAATGCACGGCCCGCCACTGCATTTTTTAGACCAATTAAGTTTCAAGTGGGTTATTTCCGGCGCCACAGTGGTTGGGAAATACTAAGATAAGTCAGTCAGTCAAACTTTATGAATAAAATTGTTGAAAAACCCCTATTTTTTGCTACATTTTCGTGGCCAGGCACCGGTGCTATCCGCAGGCTGCTCTGCCGTCAGATAGCAGGTCAGTGAGAGCCAGCGATTCGGCGACGCCCCTTCACTACCGTTGTTAGGGGGCGTAGTCCGGCCAGACTACCGGCCAGAGTGCATTCCTGAGGGTTCCCCCTGGTGGCGTAGTGCGGCTTTACTGCCCGCCAGACTGCCGGCTTTTATTTAGCAATCTTGTTTTTAACCAATATTAATATTAATATTAATCTACATATAAGGCGCATCGGATTACAAAACACGCTGCGGGTTTATGAGAAAATGATAGGCTTTTAGGTGCACCGAATAGTGCGGAAAATACTGCACTCATTCCTGATCCTGGTCACTCCCAAAGAGAACCTCAGCATCTTCATCTCTGCTACCTCCAGCTCTAATTCCTGTCTTTTCCTCAGTGACACTGTCTCTAGACCAAAAAACATCGCTGATCTCACCAGTTTTGTACACCTTAACTTTCATTTTAGCTGAAACTCTTCTATCACACATCACACCTGACACTTTTCTCCACCCGTTCCATCCTGCCTGTACACACTTCTTCAACTCTTTTCCACACTCTCCATTGCTCTGGACCGTTGACCCTAAGTACTTAAAATCCTCCACCTTCTTGATCTCTTCTCCCTGTAACCTCACTCTTCCACTTTGGTCCCTCTCATTCACACACATGTACTCTGTCTTACTGCAGCTAACCTTCATTCCTCTCCTTTCCAGGGCAAACCTTCACCTCTGTAGCTTCTCCTCCACCTGTTCCCTGCCCTCACTACAGATCCAAATGTCATCTGACTAACATCATAGTCCATGGAGATTCCTGTCTAACCTCGTCTGTCAGCCTGTCCATCACCATAGAGAACAAGAAGAGGCTCAGAGCTGATCCCTGATGCAGTCCCAACTCCACCTTGAACTCCTCTGTCACACCTACAGCACACCCCACCACTGTCTTACAGTCCTCATACATGTCTTGCACTGCTGTAACATACTTCTCTGCCACTCCAGACTTCCTCATACAATACCACAGTTCCTCTCTGGGCACCCTGTCATAAGCTTTCTCCAGATCTACAAAAACACAATGCAGCTCCCTCTGGCCTTCTCTGTACTTTTCTATCAACATCCTCAAAGCAAGTACTGCATCTGTAATAGTCTTTTTTTTTACATGAAACTATACTGATGCTTACAAATGCTCACTTTTGTCCTTAGTCTAGCTTCCACTACTCTCTCCCATAACTTTATTGTATGGCTCATCAGCTTTATTCCTCTGTAGTTGCCACAACTCTGCACATCTCCCTTGGTCTTAAAAATTGGCACCAGCACACTTCTCCTCCATTCCTCAGGCATCTTCTCACTATCTAAGATCCTGTTGAACAACCCAGTCAGAAACTCTACTGCCACCTCTCCTAGACACTTCCATACCTCCACAGGTATATCATCAGGACCTTTCCACTTTTCATCCTCTTCAATGTCCTCCTCACTTCATCCTGACTAATATTTGCTACTTAACTAATCTTTGCTGCTGGTGTCCTTTTTTTGCCACTCCAAAACACCACTACAGGTGAAGCAGATTCACAGTCACCTGTGCATAAATCAGCATACTGAAGTTTTGACTGACTTGTATCATACCATGGTGATTAAATGTCCACATAATTTTGGAGCAGTTTTTCACTGATCATGTCCTACACCAAATGTTGATTAATACTAATGCTAATACATGAAAGAATGCTTGTAATATGTTACTTGAATTGAACTCTTTTTTGTCATGAAACACTTTTAAAGGCTGATGAAATAAATACAGTGTTGTGCGTTTCACTTCAGGTCATTGCTTGCTGTGTTTGGATGCTGAGTTTAGAGTTTATTATAAAACTATGTTAACTGTCATGTTTCCAACTCATTTTCGTCGACTGTGCATGGTTCTGTACATGAATTATACAGTACCCTCTGCTTGCTTTTACCCTTTTGGATTTGCATTTATATGAACTTACCTGGGGGGTTTTGTTTTGTTTTGTTTTGTAATTTGTTTTTTTTGTTTTTTGTTTTTTGTTTTTTGTTTTTTGCTTTTTGTTTTTTGTTTTTGTTTTTGTTTTTTGGGGGGGGGTTTGGGGGGGAACAGATGTTTCTCAAGAAATGTGATTATCATGGGAAAAAAAATTAAAATCCAATTCAGTTCAGACAGAGAAACTTTTTTTATATTTTAGATTTTTTTAATACTTTAGATCAGGGCTTTGAACCAGAATTTTTTGCCAATCAGTTTGTTCTGAACAGAAACAGAATTATAACGTTTCCGGTTTTGTGTTCCACCCATAAACTGACGTTCCAGAACAAAAAATAAAGTTCCTGAACCGGTTAATAACGTTCCTTGTAAATATAAATATGTAGGTGCCATATTTTGCGCACCATAAGACGCGCTTAAAAGCCTTAAAATGTCTCAAAAATCAAAGCTGCGCCTTTTTTACATTAAGCGTCTTATGTGTACACTGAGTTCCAAAATCTGTAAAAATGTTTTTGTGTGATTTTAGTCAGCGCTCCACCAGATCGACCATTTTCCACCGACATAGGACGTATTACGTCACTACGTACACCGGCAGCAATGGACGAATTAGAGGACATGACGCAAGGCTACGTCCTGCACACCTCCGGTAGGTACCGGTATCAGTATATGTATGCCGGTACTGTACCGCAGGTATGCTGCATAAATACATTTGTTTGGCTAAACACCCCCGACAATGACGTCAGCGAAGAGACACGCTTACAACGAAACATGTACACTCCAGGCTATCAGTTCCGGTTGTTCCGGTTCACGTAAAGAGACCGGGTGGCTTTTTTCACGGTTCGCTATCTCTCTTGGTTTGTGACTCCATGCACGCCCACACCACCGCTTCTGTCAAAAACCACGTCAAGCGGCTGATTTCGGAGCTTGCCATCATCCTGGGAGAATTAACGAAAGAACTCCAACCGCTGGACATCGGTGTAAACAGAGCCTTTAAAGTTAAGCTGCATGCGTCGTGGAGTGATGGATGAGAGACGTGAACACACGTTTACCAGGACTGGAGGCAGTGCTGAACGAGTTACACCACAATATATGCGTGGATTGTGGATGCCTGGACTAACATATCTGCTTCGGCTTTTGTCCAATGTTTCTCTAAAGCCGGCATCATTACCGGACAGACACCCAGAAACGTGACGGTCAGCGATAGTGAATTACCGAGCTATTCAATGCAGACCGAAGATGAGGACTTCGAAGGATTTAGCACAGATTTCTCAAAAAAATAAAGAAATAAAAACATATTTAAAAAAATAATGTCGGTGTATTTTTGGAAATTTAAATATGTAGTACAACACAGTTCAACCACAGTCACCTTTTTGCTTCCGTTAGCTAGCATTCACCGAACAATAAGGTGCGCCATGCGTCCGGTTAAAGTACAGAAATAAACTCCGTTATTTAGACTGCGCCTCCTTATACAATGAGCCAAATGGTGAGCAGAATACGGTAACTTAGGGACTTTTAAATAGGCAACTAATGCAATTAGTTTATATACTATAGACTATGCCCCCAAGATAGGCTCTGGCTCCCCGTGACCCGCTGCGGCAGATATAGCGGTGGTAATCTGATGACTGACTGACTGACAATAAACTATAATTATAGATTTATCCCTACCCTACAGTAAACAGTACCACAGCACTACACCACTGCTTTATGACAGGTATATCACTGTAGTTAAGGCTTATGCCTCCTACTTAGACACTACATGAAATAAGACAAGAATAATTTCCACCATGTCATTTATTGCTGAACAACAGATCTTCATTGTTCTTCTCCCATAGCTCAATATTGCTACAAAGCGCTGGCAGTACGGGGACACATTGCTCTGAAAATGACTGCATCCAATGAGTTATTGTCTAAATCATACATACATACATACTGCAGTGTTTACCTGTTATGATTAAATGGTGACTGGGAGACTGCCCTTTTCTTAACTGCTGTTGATAGTCGCTACTTCTCTCTGCTCTCATTCCGCGTCCAGTGAATGACAGGAAGTGAAACATGGGGTCAAATATTTTTTTCAAGAAGGAAAAAAACCCGGTATTAACCAGTTTACAGTTATTTTCTGTTCCGATTCTGTTCCAGAACATTGAAAAATATAAAGTTTTCGCTTTCGTTTTTGTTCCTGCCAAAATACCAAAAGTTTCCGGTTTTCATTCCATGAACCGGTTCAAAGCCCTGCTTTAGATAATTACCCATGAAAGAAAAAATTTGAGATTTTACCCTCGTTTTGCAGGATGTCAATGAGTGTCTTCGTTCAAGTCAGTAGTCTTCCCCAAGATAGTAGCATTGTGTACTGAAACTGATTCATGGTATTTATACTGCATAAACAGTGATTTAATGAAATGTGACATGAAATATTCTGATATTGTCAGACTTGTTTTCGTTTTTGAGCTGTAGATTATAATTGTCAAAATATAAGTTTAAAAAAAGGTTGTCACATTTTAGTTTACATTAATTCTAAAATGTACAAGGTTTTCACTCCCTGAAATAAGTAACTGAAACATTAAACTTTTTCATTATATTCTAATTATTTTAGTTGCCCCGAGTTTTTGCAACAGTTATGGATTTCATTTGCCTGATATTGTATTGTGTTAATTTTTAGTCACCAATAATTGAACAGCATCTCTCAAGTCTCTGCTTCATATCTGCATCTGGGTCCTCTTCCTTTAACTGTTTGAAACATAACATAAGCATCCAAGTTATTTAAGATATCTGCAACCAAAATAACAATTTCCCCCAGCCAACCTGATACCAGTTCACTTCTGTCAGTCTCAGGAGGCACTGGAATAAAGCGGAGTCCAGGTCAGACAAAAGATCTTCCTCCCTCTGCCTTTGCTGCTGCCAGTGAGTGTTTCGCATACATGCCTCTCTCTGCAGAGCCTCTACCTGATACACAAGCAGGCAAAAAACACAGTCCATCAGATTCACCAAATTCTATCGACCTGAATCCCTTTTTATATTTTTCAAAATTCCCTAAAATGACAACAAAGTGGAGAACTCAATCAACTTTATTCATCATGGCCAAAACAAAGGTTTCTTTGTTTTTGCTGATTGTGGTAACATAGATTTCAATTAGTTACACACCTGCACACTATCAGTTTGATCTGCCACAGTCAGCCAGTAGGAAGCTGTAATGGGTACAACTATTTTTCTGGACATGTCCAGCCGGGCGCCAACAACCGGGGCCACAACCCCTGTCACTGGATCAACAGTGAAAGATCCATAACAGATTGGCACTAAGCCTGTTAAGCACAAAATCAGAGACAGAGGTCTTTGCTTTTATTATTTAAAAGGATTAATGAATAAATTGAATCTACTATCAGGCCAAATGAACATTGACCTGTACAATAGCTTTCATTCATACAACCTTTTCCACCGGGGTCCTCCATAGTCCCTGCCAAAGGTGTTATCCTCCCAGTGACAAGATCAGACTGACAGCCAAGCACAGGTACATGAAGACCGGATCCCATAGGGTCAGGGTACTCCATGCCCAGCAGAGCTGGAACACATATATCTGAACCTGGGAGAGGCATGTCTCCTGGTTTGAAAAACACGGTATAAGTCAGAGGGTTAGAGGTGCTGTAATATTTAGTTTACACTTCATTCTTACATGTTTTTATGTTCAATACATTTCTTGTTGTAATTTGTATCTACCTGTCAGGATTGATTTTTCTAATTATACATAACTTCCTTAGTTTTCTTATATTCTTTTCAAATATTGAGTATATTTCTTGCATTTTAGCAAGTTTAATTGGCAATTCAAAGGTCTATAAGCTTGTATGTGTTCAAACATCTGAACAGACCAGCACATAATGGGGTAAATGTGTGGACTGACTTCCCAGAAAGAATTTGACATCTGCTATTTTGTATCTGGTGTATGTCTAATGTCTTTTTATCATTTAAATGCACATCAGCCATCTTGAAAATACTAATGTTTTAATAGTTTTGTGTTCTTTCTGGAAAATGAATATGTATTGCATTTATACTGTTAGAATTACAGATATCGTTGAGCAGGCACGATGAGGAACAGACCTTGATGACCTTATATACCTTAAGCTTTTTTTTATTTAGGGAATTGTATAGGAATTGTTTTATATAGTAACGGTGTTATATACTTTGACCTTATCGATCTTAGTTTCTACAAATCCTAATAGGAAGTGTGGTTTTGCCTCAAACACACACTCCTGCAAGGGTGAAAACCTATGACAAAAACAGTTAGTTCTTTCTCTGGTGAAAGAGTTGGTGGTCCATGTGCCAAAATTAAAGAAGGACCCTTTGACCAGGCAACTAAATAAAATTCAGACATAAGTTGATCACATGACTTTTTATGTGTTCCCCTCCCTCCGTTTATTAATGGGAGCTCCCATGAGATAATCCTATAAGACAAGAGACTAAGGTAAGTGTCGTCCTGGTCCACAAGGGACTTCAGGGGATACATGGTTGCTGTTCGATTGAAGGTAGGTGGACTGGAGTATAAGCATAAAGGGTTTCAGAATAGAGGCCGGCCAGAGTGCTGTAGGACAGGGAGCTGCCCCAGCCTCCATATAAATTTTGAAGTTATGTAGGACAAGTAGGTCACGTGGGGTAGTTCCCGTTGGTGGTAACAACCAAATTAAGGCCAAAAGCCAAAAAAAAGAGTTGGTCTTTGAGGAAAAATGCTTACAAAAATTTAAGTCCATTCATTCTCCCACTAAGATTTCCTTACCCACAATCCCTCCATCACGCTGGAGACCTGCAGTCCATTCCAGCAAGATCTCCAACCTGGTTTGCAATTGCAGCTGGCAGTGTAGACTCCTTTCCCAAGCATGCTGGAGCTCCTTGGCTACAGAGAGATGATCTTGTCGCCCACTCCCCCTCTCTGTACTCTCATGAAGCGGTAAGTTGTGTTCTGGTCTACAGTGGCCAGTAAAAGGCTTGAGGAGCTCCAACACTTTTAGCATTGCTAGTAGAACCTAATGGACAAAAGTTTGAATTTTAATAAAGTAATTTTTTGCTAGACATCTGCTGAATAACTCTGTTACAAGTAGCACTTTCTCCTAGGTCAACTGTCATTAAGGGGAAATTTTTATTTTCAAATTTAAAAAATAACATGGTAGTGATGTGTTTTGATACATAAGTCACATTTTTTCGAATTAGGAAATGTATTATCCTTAAGTTCAAGTGAACATGATTTTAGATATATTGGCTCGTACCTTGCTGTCAAGGAGACCTTGGTATCCTCCTGCATTAGACACCACTTGGCCTGCCCACTTGCTGGTTCCTCCTACTCTCACCATTCGCCCACACAGGGGATCAATGACAGGCTCAGCCAGAAGAACTCCCCCTACTGGCAGCACAGCTCCTACAAAATGTATATAAAGTTGAACTGATAACCTCAACATGGGTTGTCCTAAACAGTCACCAACAGCACTAACCAGTCACTGGATCCAGATCAACCCCCACAGTAAGCACAACATTGCCCGTCCTGGAGTCTAGCATGGGATAACCAATCTGAATGGGCTGCAGCTGGCGGGTGAGGGGACATATATGCACCCCTCCCAGTGGATATACTAGTCCGGTCTTGGGGTGAATGGTGACAGCCAGAATGGGCACAGGCACCCCAGTATCTGGGTCTGCCATTGGAGCACCTAGTTGCAGCCTCTGGCCAGGTTTGAGGCCTCTGCGCCGGGTGCTCAGCAGAGGCTGGTCTGAGTGATGTGAGGTTGGGTAAGGAATGAAAGGAAGGAGCGGACTGTCCCACTTCCTGCTGTCTCCTGAGATAAGCAGAACTGTTATATTGACATCCATCCTCAGAAACACTTTCACAGTATGTAATCCTTATGGGTGATCTTTAATGCATGCATAGGTTCATTAATTACACCTGTTGAACCACTGTCTACTTAGGTAGACAACCCCAAAACTGTCATCATGCGGTATTTATTATCACAAATAAGGACTTTGAGTAGAAGGAACTTCATCTATGTTATGACAAACTAAAAAAACACACCATGCAAATATTTGTTATATACAGCAGTCTGACCGAATTTAATTTCCAATGATATAGTCTTAAACATCTACAACTCTAAGCAGTCCATTACATTTATTTGATTTCTTGTGAGCTGAAAATACACTATGTTAGGAGACTTTTTTTTAAAAAATAAGTCATGTCTGTAAAATTGTAAACACCTTTACTGAGTTTTATTTAACCTGATGACGCAATTTTAAGTTGCCGATTGATGATTAGGTAAGTTGAGACTTTTAGCAAGAGCCAATTTTTCTGTACTCGAAACACTGAAATAGAAAAGTTAGATCATGTATCTACAGAGCAGGTGTAGTTTCATCACCAATAATTTGCCCACCCACCCAATGACCCCGACAAACACACCTCGTGTTACCTGTGTATGAGTCCGTTGTAAACACTAAAGTAGAACTTGCAGGATCATAAGCCACATTGCCGGCTATAGGCATAACTCTGCATGTCTGTGGGTGGAGGCAGAACTCTGCTGGCACTGCGATTGTGTGACCGCTGCTAAGGAGCATCTGGCTATGGGCGTTCGGCCTGATGAGGCCTGTGACTGAATCACAGTGAAGGGCCTGACAAACACGCAGGGAGCCACCAGCATCTGGAGAGAAGCAGAAGGACAGATGGCTGAGAGCAGTTAGAATTGCATAATCGGAAATGACTGTTATAATGATTTAAACTGGTTTGAGTACAGTCACGTGCAGGGTAGTGAGTTAGTTATTAACTAACCCTAACCTTACTCCCAACCTGACCTCAACTCTTGGATCGTTTGTTATCTTATCACACAGCTCAGACTTTCATATTGGACCAATAACAAACTTAATGTATGGGTTCTCTAGATTCTTAACAATGCCGGGAAAGTGTAAGTGTGACTGTATGTGAATATACTTATCTCAATGTATTTCATGTTTGCCTTTGTGTTGTAAGTACAGATTCTTAACACTAGATGGTGGTGTTTCCATAGACAGAGTATTTGAGCTATTGATGTAACATAACTCTGGTTGATTAAGCTCACCAAATATATGCTCTTTGGTCAGCACAGTTCCAGAGTCAGGGCAGAGCAGTTTGGCCCCTGTACCCTCACCCAACAATCCCCAGGCCCCCTGACGCTGGCATTCTGCTGACACAAGCTCTCCCATCTCATCTATCTGTGATGTTAGCTTCTGGATCCAACTGAAGATAGGAAGCAGCAGATTGAATATGTAAGGGTTTCATCTTTTCTGACTTATGTTTGTTTGTTCGTGACAATCTGCAAAAGCAATCGGAAGCCTTACATTTGCTGGTAGAGCTCACAGGATGGTGAATTGCTGTTAGAAACTCTGGACAGTAGTTTTGTGAACCCTCTCAGATGAGCTGTGAACATACTGTTGACCCTTTGCTGGGCGTGTTGCTCTCGCCTCAAAGCCTGGACAGATTAGTATTATTACATAATTTAACATCTAAAGCCAAAATGATAAGTTAATTTATAAGTGGAAAATTATTTGTGTTAATTTTTCAAGCAAAGAAATTATATATGGTATTTTACAACAAATTGTTCCAAAATTATTTGCATTAAACAGTTGTTGCACCTGAACAAAGGTGGCTGTCTCTTTACAGCTATCCAATAAAAATGCACCCTCTCAACTTTCATCATCTCTTTGATAGTTAGAATAGTTAGAATAATGTTAGAGTGACCAACTAAAAAGTTAATGAACCTCCAGCTGACTTTCAAGCAGAGTCCTCAGCTGTGATGCCAGAGTCTTTCGTCGTGACACCTCCTTTCCCACCTCGTTCTTTATCCTTTCATACCCCTCCCCCATCTTCTCCCCAGTAATTAAGCATGGGTTGAGTGGGTGAAGTTTCCCAAGCACTCCTTGATACAACACCTTTACCTGGATACATACAGACATGTTTGAAAAAAGAGTGACAAGACAGTAGCATATGTTCACAAGATAGAAACAATGAGATAACACACGTTAACTAATTTACAACTAACACTAGTGAGACAAGCACATTTATGAAATGACAAGAGAGGGTGAGATTTTCGATTTCCCCCGAGTCTTTATCTCTTGAGCTGTACTGAGAGCTGTAACAAGTCTCTTCTCCCCTATTCTGCAGCCAGAGGGCAGGAAGGGTGTGTGTGTGTGTGTGTGTGTGTGTGTGTGTGTGTGTGTGTGTGTGTGTGTGTGTGTGTGTGTGTGTGTGTGTGTGTGTGTGTGTGTGTGTGTGTGTGTGTGTGTGTGTGTGTGTGTGTGTGTGTGTGTGTGTGTGTGTGTGTGCGTGTGTGTATGGTATATATATATGGTATATATATATGGTATAAGAAAAAAAATTTAAAATGTCCCCCTCACCCTTTCAGGGTGGTATCTGTGTGTCATCCTCAAGCTCGGGTCCTCCACCAGAGGCCTGGGAGTCTGAGGGTTCTGCACAGTATCTTAGCTGTTCCTAGGACTGTGCTCTTCTCGACTGAGGCTTCAGATGTTGTTCCAGGAATCTGCTGGAGCCACTCCTCCAGTTTGGGGGGTCACTGCCCCAAGTGCTCCTACTACCACGGGAACCACATTAACCTTGACCTTCCTCATCTGTTCCAGCTGTTCTTTCAACCCTTGATATTTCTTAATCTTTTCATGTTCCTTCTTCCTGATGTTGGCGTCAGCTGGAATCACCACATCTATCACCACTGCTCTCTTCTGCTCTTTGTCCATCACCACTATGTCCGGTTTGTTAGCCAGTAGCTGTTTGTCGGTCTGGAAGCTGAAGTCCCACAGGATCTTAGCCTTGCCGTTCTCAACCACCTTCGGTGTATGTCCCATTGGGATTTGGGTACTTCTAGTCCATACCGGGTACAGATGTTCCTGTACACTATCACAGCTACTTGGTTGTGCCTTTCCATGTATGCTGAGCTGTCGAGCATCTTACACCCTGCTACCACATGCTGGACTGACTCTGGGGCTTCTTTACATAGCCTGCACCTTGGGTCAGATCTACTGTGGTAGATATTGGCCTCTATTGCCCTTGTACTTAGGGCCTGTTCTTGTGCTGCCATGATCAGTGCCTCTGTGCTGTCTGTCAGTCCAGCTTTATTCAGCCATTGGCAGGTCTTTTTGATATCAGCCACTTCCTCTATCTGACGGTGGTACATGCCGTGTGGTACATGTCCCTCCATGTTGTCTCCTCCTCCTCTTCCTCCTCAGGTTTCTGCTGTCTAAGGCATTCACTGAGCAGTTCATCTGTTGGGGCCATCTTCCTGATGTACTCTTGGATTTTTGATGTCTCTGATGGCCCTGATGCTCACTAGTCCTTGGCCTCCCTCTTTCCGCTTAGTGTACAGCCTCAGGATGCTGGACTTGGGGTGAAACACTCCATGCATGGTGAGGAGCTTTCTCGTCTTGATGTCTGTGGCTTCTATCTCCTCCTTTGGCCAGCTTATGATCCCAGCGGGGTACCTGATGACAGGCAGTGCATACATGTTGATGGCTCGGACCTTGTTCTTGCCATTCAGCTGACTTCTCAGGACTTGCCTTACTCTCTGGAGGTATTTGGCTGTGGATGACTTCCTTGCGGCCTCCTCCTGGTTGCCATTAGCCTGTGGGATTCCAAGATATTTGTAGCTGTCCTTGATGTCTTCTATCCTGCCCCCTGGTAGGTTGACCCCTTCAGTTCTGATCATCTTGCCTCTTCTTGATACCATCCGGCCACATTTGTCTAATCCGAATGACATCCCTATGTCGTCGCTGTAGATCCTGGTGGTGTGGATCAGTGAGTCAATTTCTCGCTCATTCCTGGCATACAGCTTGATGTCATCCATGTAGAGGACATGGCTGATTGTTGTCCCGCTTCGGAATTGGTATCCGTAGCCACTCTTTGTGATGATGTGACTGAGGGGGTTCAGGCCTATGCAGAACAGCAGTGGTGATAGTGCATCCCCTTGGTATATGCCGCACTTGATGTTAACTTGGGCAATTGGCTTGGAGTTAGTCTTCAGGGTTGTCTTCCACTTCCTCATTGAGTTCTTGATGAAGGCTCTTAGTGTCCTGTTGATCTTGTACAGTTCCAGACATTCCAGTATCCACGTGTGTGGCATTGAGTCGTAGGCTTTCTGGTAGTCAATCCAGGCGGTGCACAAGTTGGTCTGCCTATTCTTACAGTCTCTGTGTACTGCTCTGTCCACCAGTAGCTGGTGCTTGGCTCCCTTGGTGTTACTACCAACTCCTTTCTGTGCCCCGCTCCTATATTGATCCATGTGCCTACTCATCTTAGCTGCCATGATGCCTGACAGGAGCTTCCATGTTGTACTGAGACAGGTTATTGGCCGGTAGTTGGATGGGGTAGATTCCTTCTGTGGGTCTTTCATGATCAGGACTGTCCTGCCTTCAGTCAACCATTCTGGGTGCATCCCATCCCTAAGCAGCTGGTTCATCTGTGCTGCTAGACGCTCGTGGAGTGCTGTCAGCTTCTTTAGCCAGTATGTATGGATCATGTCCGGGCCCGGTGCTGACCAACTCTTCATCTTTGACACTCTTTCTTGGATGTCTGCTATTGAGATGGTTACTGGTTCTTGTTCTGGGAGGCAGCTGTGGTCAGTCCTCAGGTCCAATAGCCACTGGGCATCGGTGTTGTGTGATGCTTCTCTTTCCCATATTCCCTTCCAGTATTTCACCACCTCAGCTCTTGGTGGGTCTGGCCGAATGCTATTTCCCTGCCACTGAGAGTACACCTTTGCTGGTTGAGTGGAGAAGGTCTTGTTTATTCTCCTGGCCTCAATCTCCTTGGTGTATCGCTTCAGTCGGGTAGCCAGAGCCGTTAGTCTCTGTTTGGCAGTTTCGAGTGCTTCAGGTATGGAGAGCTTACTGTATTTCCTGGGTGCCCCTTTATTCACCATGTTCCCCTTCTGTAGCTCGGCTGGCTGGCTGACATCTCTCCGTGTCGCCTTTATCTTGGCCTTTAACCGTCTCTTCCATGGAGGGTATTGTTTGTTATGCCCTGTGTTGATCTTATGTCCCAGCATCTCGAGGATTACTGTTGCTGTACTGTGGATCAGCTTGTTGGTCTCAGTTATGTCCCCTGTGGGGATGGTTCTTATTGCAGCATTCACATCTTCTAGCAGATCTTCTGAAGGTACTTGACAACTTAGCTTCGGTATTTGTCGGAGGCTCCAGGTTTCCATTTGGGTCACGATCTTCCTTCGCAGGTCAGCAGCTCTTGTATTGAGGCTGTGTATGTCTCTTGGGGCTTGGTACCCAATCACGGATTGTGGGGGGGGTGATAACCCCCCGCTGACCTGGCGTCCTGGCTCCCCCTTGCCATAGCATTTTTGTAGTATTTCATCGATCTCTAGTTGTGACAGCAGTTTTCGGTTACGGATGTTGGAACACTGGGCTAACAGCTGTTTCTTTGTTAGCCTTGATTGTGGGTTTCGAAGCATCCATTGGTCCCACATCCGCCCC
Source organism: Antennarius striatus (assembly GCF_040054535.1). Taxonomy (NCBI): domain Eukaryota; kingdom Metazoa; phylum Chordata; class Actinopteri; order Lophiiformes; family Antennariidae; genus Antennarius; species Antennarius striatus. The sequence goes on along the minus strand of NC_090781.1, from coordinate 6,652,821 downwards.
ATATATCCCCTCTCTCTGGGATTACTTGTGTAGTAGCATTCCAACAACTCCGTATTCTCCGCCCTTGTCCATGTGTGTCTTGTTATATATATATATATATATATATATATATATATATATATATATATATATATATATATATATATATATATATATATATATATATATATATATATATATATATATATATACATATATATAATGGATTAGATTTATATAGCGCTTTTCTCGACACTCAAAGACGCTTTACATTGGATCCATTATTCATTCACTCCTCGTTCATACTTGATGATAGTAGACTACGAGTGTAGCCACAGCTGCCTTGGGGCAGACTGACCGAGGCGTGGCTGCCAATCTGCGCCTACGGCCCCTCCGACCACCACCGGAACAATCACACACATTCACACACCAGCGAGTGCCCCACTGGAGACAAGGAGGGTGAAATGTCTTGCCCAAGGACACAACGACAAATGACTCGGCGGGAGCGGCAATCGAACCTCCGATCTTGAATCATTGAACGACCACTGAGCCACGGTATACTGTATATAATATACCATTTGCTAAGATATGCACACAATGCAGACAACCACAACTTATTAGATTTTAACTTAACTTACAGAATCACTATATACAAGGGTAAATTGCTTGCCAGCTTCTGGTCAAACCTATGAGCTAGTGCCTCGAAAGATCACTAATTGTGTAGGAATGTTATTACACTCTAAAGATTTAACAAAAGATAAAACATATTCCTTATGTTGACATTTTTCCCTGTCTCCAATGATGCTAAGCTAGCCTGAAGTGCTACTATGTGGCATGTTGTATAGCATGCAAACATGACAGTGGTCTAAAACTCTCAGCAAATCTCTCTGCGCTCAAATGCAAATTACGGACCTCAGTCATTAACCGTTCCAGCTGACTGGTGATAGACTGACTTTGCTTGAGCAGTAGGCTGTAGAAGGTGCTGCTGCTGAATGCTTCCAGATCCACCTGGTGTTCATAATCCCAGAAGTCCTCCATGATGTCTGCACGGGGGGCCAAGGGAGAAAGAGCTCAGATTAATCCTAAAAAAAACACTAAAACTAGCTCCCCTCTCTGCACTTTTAAGAGAAATTATAATGTTTCTTAGATAAATTCACATTTTTAAAATTATGGCCATTTTTAAGGCCTTCTTTGCCTGGATGCTGTCACAAGACAGGGAATCCTTCTTGTGGAAATATTACCACATAACTTATTCTTGACAATTTTGAACAGACCACTGCTGAATTTATCCATGCAACAAGGCTAACAATGGATTATAATGGGATTTCCCATGGCCTGTGACATTTGGACTGCTGTCATTTTTCCAGTGCACGTGATATCAGGTGTGGGACAAGAGCCTTTTCAACAGTAATTGGTTTGGGTAACACCCAGGGGTCACTGTCAGTGTTACATAAGATGTTACAGAGGTCCTCTATGACGAACAATGTGTGTGTGTGTGTGTGTGTGTGTGTGTGTGTGTGTGTGTGTGTGTGTGTGTGTGTGTGTGTGTGTGTGTGTGTTTGTGTGTGTGTGTGTGTGTGTGTGTGTGTGCACTGACGTTTTGTTTTGTAAGTTACGTAACAGCTGAGTGGTCATGTACACGTGTGTATGTGTGTGTGTGTGTGTGTGTGTGTGTGTGTGTGTGTGTGTGTGTGTGTGTGTGTGTGTGTGTGTGCGCGCGCGCACGTGTACATGCATGCGTGTGGTTACAAGATTTCACCTTGTTGAATGGAGTCTTGTGTCATCCTTGCTTTTTGGCTTCGGTTAATCCTCTGAACTGATATTATTCTTGATCCCTTGGAGGAATAATCCTCCATGTGATACGCCAACTGTAATAAGCGATACTGTACTCTGATTGGTTCTTTCTCAGGCCATCCATATTCACGGAACATGATCTACACAAGAGACAGATGTATTTGTTGTGAGATTTAATTCTAAAGAAACAGCATGTGTTTGTGTTGCATACAGCACTAACCAGTAGTGTAACACATAAACAGAGGATGACCACAGCTCCGAAAAGCAATCCTCCAGTCACCAGCCAGTCTGGCCTCAGTAACAAGTTGCGTCTTTGACTGATTCCCACCCTGGTCACATGACGAGAGGTGGTGGGGAAGAAGGGCCCAGGCTCATAACACTGTCCGCCATTCGGCATTACTCTGACATACTGAGGAAGGGCAAAACTGTGGGTCAGCTTGAGTGAAACATTCATATATGTACATAATAAGTAAATTTTAACTGTGAAAGTTTTGTTGCAGCAAGAAATGGTTTGGATTTAAATGCATAAAAAACAATGTTCCGGACGTAACCCCAAAGGTAGATTATGCACTTGACATCTCGGATGTGTGGAGAGCTTTATGTCTCACCCCACTTGATGTCGAAGACTTTGAAAATGTGTATGTCTTCGCTGGCATGACAGCCGGGATGACTGTGCTAGGGATTGGAGCATTTGTGCATCATCGCATGCTCAAAAAAGTGGCGGTTGACCAGACCAGAGTAAGGGAAGATTGGACCAACGCTGTGGACTTTGTGAACCAACGCTGTGGACGCACTTGTCACAATGCGAGCCAACCTATCTCTGGCCTGTGAGGCCATCTCACGAGTGAAAGCAGATCTAGCTGCATCCAACATGGTGGAGACATGTGCAGACACATACTTCTATTGGAACTGAGTGGACGGTTTGAAACAACAATGAGCCACAATGACTGTCAAAGTTCAGTGTATGATATGGTTGAAAGCATATTGTCATGAGAGAGGTGTTTAATTTGAATCATGGAGGTGGTGACTCCACAAGCAAGACCCATCAGCTTCTTTTTTTGGATGTCGTTGATTTTGCAAATGAGATGAAGGTCTTAGACTCTTTAATAACATGTCTGGAAAAAAATTGCATAATATTTCTATTATTACATGAATTTCAGATGGCATGTGGGTCATTACATATTTAGTTTGTCGCAGTCAAGATGGAACAATCTAATTAAAACCTGCCCTGTAACATTTTGGTGGTGCCAAGCAATATTTGATGGGCAAGTTCCTCTATTATTTGTACCAAGTGCCTTTAAAGAGCCAGAAAACAAGCAAATGCAACAACAGGCAGTGTTTGATAAGATCATGAAAACAAGTATGGCCCATCATAGGAGGGGTGAAGAAATTCCTTCATTTCTTCATTGATAAGAATGCACAACATTTTATTAGATTATACCTGATGTACAAATAAATAATTATATTATTTTAAACATAGGTACCATGTGTTTCTGCTGATCGCTACTCAGTGTAAAAACATATACCCCAGGTTGGCTAAAGACCACTGAGAAAAAGTTGGGAGGAGTCCAAGACAAGGTGAGCTCCTCTCTTAGTTGTCTGAATGCACCCCAGTCGAAGTCACTGTTTGTGTTGTACAAGTTGTCACTGAAACAAGATGAAGAAAGAATTAAAAGATAGTGTAGTAAGTCAAAACAGAGCAATTTAGCAATAGAAATAAGAAAAAAAAAATTGCACCTGACGTACAGATCATACTGAGGGAAGTGATGTGAGCTGACAGTAAACAGCACAACATCACCCAAATGGAGACAAGCCGTGGGGTTCAGAACTCCAGTTCCACTTTTATAGCTTTCTTCTTTGATATCACCCTTTTCCTCCATCCTGCTGCTAGAGTTCATGTCTCCACCTCCTTGAATGATATTTTCGTCTTTGTTGGCATGAATTTTTAAATCACGTTCTAAAAATGGAAAGCAGAGGACCTTAATCCATGCAGAAATTCACTATTTTTCATATGTTCAACAAATATATTCCTTAAAAAATATAGTTTGGTCACAACAGACCAGCTGAATTTTGTGTCTCCTGTTGCATGGTGATGGGGAACAGTTTGTAAAGCTCCCCTGGGAGACCACTAAAGAATCCAAGGAAACCTGCTTCTGCAATTGGACAAAGAAAGACCGAGATGTAAGACGTATTGTGAGAAGGACACGGGTGAGATACAGTATGTGTTGTGTTCCCACCTGCCGTTTGAACAATGTAGACAGGATGGGAGGTATTAATTTGAATGTGGCACTGTAGGGCTCCCTGGAGGTCCCAGTGTTCAAACATTATCTCCAACCTCCTGCCTGTGATGACTGACACCTGCATAGACACCATAAGAGATTGTTAGTAATAGTTCTCTGCAATAAAGAGAAGTGTTTTGCACTTTCACTTCCAGATTACTTTCAGTGTTTCTCCTTATTGTTCATGAAGATATTCATGTAAGTTAATAGACAACTACGGTTGTCTGCTCACCTCACCCTCATGACTCCACACCAGCTCCATTTCTTCATTGGACTGACACTGGAGCTTCAGTTCATTGGTGAAATCTCTTCTACAAAGGCCTCCACATGTAGCTCTTCCAGGAGGTTCTTTGCAAATGCACAGACCCAGCTCTCCATCATAGCCTCTGTAGTCATCTGCAGATTGGCATACCTGGAGAAAAGAAAAGCAAAGTAACTCATCCTCTTTGTGGTAATGCAAGTTTGTTTTTTTTATCTCAGCCTGTGTGCATCTTCTCATTTAAAAAAATCATGTACAGGTCAGTAGTATTTTCAGTGTTAGCAGTAAGTAACTAGTTGTAACATCATTTGTACCACAGTACTTGGAAGACAGTGACAAAAATAAACATTGTTTTTGGAAAACCATGAAGGCCTTTTTGACCAATAGTCAGTTCATAGTTTTACATCCTCTGTTCCAAGAAAGTTGAAACATTAAAGCAGGAGGCCAGGATTTTATAATCCTTATGAGGATTGTAAGACAGTGGTGAGGTGTCCTGTAGGTGTGACAGAGGAGTTCAAGGTGGAGGTAGGACTACATCAGGGATCAGCTCTGAGCCCCTTCTTGTTCGCTATGGTGATGGACAGGCTGACAAACGAGGTTAGACAGCAATTTCCAAGGACTATGATGTTTGTAGATGACATTGTGATCTGTAGTGAGAGCAGGGAAAAGGTGGAGGAGAAGCTAGAGAGGTGGAAGTTTGTCCTGGAAAGGAGAGGGATACCAGCAATGTTGTTTGGTCTGGAGACAGTGTCACTGAGGAAAAGACAGGAGACAGAGCTGGAGTTAGCAGAGATGAAGATGCTGAGGTTCTCTTTGGGAGTGACCAGGATGGATAGGAGCAGGAATGAGTACATCAGAGAGACAGCACAGGTTAGAGGTTTTGGAGATTAAGTCAGAGAGGCCAGACTGAGATGGTTTGGACATGTCCAGAGGAGAGATAGTGAATATATTGGTAGAAGGATGCTGAGTTTTGAACTGCCAGGCAGGAGGCCTAGAGGAAAACCAAAGAGGAGGTTTATGGATGAAGTGAAAGAGGACATGAAGGTTGTTGGTGTGAGAGAAGAGGATGCAGAAGACAGGGTTAGATGGAGGCAATTAATTTGCTGTGGTGACCCCTGAAGGGAAAGGCAAAACGGAGAAGATGATTAAAATGGAATTGAACATAGTCCAAAGATCTTTAATGTTCAAATTAAAAACCTTATTGGTTGGCTGCACATGTTCGACTTACAGGTATATATACCTTTCAGCTTTAATAGTGCCTTCACAGATGTAGATGAAGTGAAGAACTATTTTTCATGAAATGTGTGTGTCCAAGCCCATGTACTTGTAGTAATATGCTTTATAGAATGTTGTTGTTGTTGTTGGTGTAATGTGACAGTCTTTTATGGTCTTTGATGTTCACTGAGCATTCATGTTTGCTTCTTACTTTAAAATGTCTTCAGATTCCCTTAATATTTTGTTTTATAAATTGAAGTGACTGAAATTCTCAAAATCCTTACAAATGCACATTGACAGTCAGTATTTTCTTGCCCCTGTCCCAGTTATTATGAAACATGATTATGGCATGAATTTCAAAAAGAAGCTTTTATTTACAGATATGAGTGAAGTTGTACAACAAAAGGTACAATTTTAGATACTATGTCTAACAACAAATAATAATAATAATAACAAAGAAAATAGTTAAGACACTTCCACTGGATTACTGTGAAATGTCTGGTGAAAAAATCTACAGTAGCACTCATGGCTATGTTAAATGTAAGAGCATTTGGCATAACGCCAAATGAACACAAGGGATTGTACCTAAATGACTGTGTAGCCTTGAGAAAACCTTTATCAGTGAGGTTAATCAGAAAATAAGGCCTCGTTTTCTGGGGAGCATAACAATTGGACTCTGGAGCAATGGAAAAAGGTCATGTGGTTTGAACAGTCCGGATTTACCCTGTTCTGTGGTGATGGGTGCATCAGGGGGATGAAGTGAAACACCCATTATACCAAGTGCTGATGCACAGGCCTGTGGGAGCAGTGTTGTGATCGGTGTTCGGTCAAGTTATGTGCCCCAAAAAATTAGGTCAATAGATGAATGACTTGGCTTTTTACTTCTTTGGTGGTATGGGCATATTCCAAGGTGACGATGTCATGATTCAGCCAATCAAAGAGTGGTTCAAGGAGCATGGAAATTGCAAATTAATGAAACTCAGGACAGAAATAAGCATTGGATCATTCAAAGCTAAAAGGTGGTCCGATAAAATATTTTTGACTTTATTGGGGGGCTTGTCAGTGTAGATTTCAGTTGAAGTGGAATATCACATTTTCATGTTTTGCTGAGCAGTTTTGCTGAAACTAATCCAAATATCTATTGGGGAAAAACAGAAAAAAAACAGTTTGTTAGCTTTTTGTCTATGATTGCCAAATATGTCTGTGTGTTCTGTGTTCTTCTTTGAATAAACAAAAACATCATTCAATGGAATTAGCCCGAACAATTTTCCTGTCATTCTGTGAAATACATGCCAATGGCCTTTGCTCTACTTTAGTGTTGCCACCTGTGTTGTGATTACTCAAGGTCTGACCTGCTGCTCACAGTGAAGGAACCACTGATATCTGTCCAAACAGTTTCCATACTGTGTCCGCTTCTCTCCGTCTCTGCAAATGTCATACAATTTCTGAACACACATTTCACCGTTGGTGTGGAGCTGGTAGCCAATGGTACAGTGACACTGGCCATCACTGTTCTGCAAGAAGAAGAAAAAACAGCAGGCTTCAAACTTTGTATCAGTTATTGGTTCAGTGCTACCTAATATAGTCCTTTGTTCCTTCCTTCTTTCCTTCCATCCATCCTTGCTTCCTTCCTTCCTTCCTTCCTTCCTTCCTTCCTTCCTTCCTTCCTTCCTTCCTTCCTTCCTTCCTTCCTTCCTTCCTTCCTTCCTTCCTTCCTTCCTTCCTTCCTTCATGACTGACTAACTGACCGACTTAGTCGCTTACTTTATTTCTTCATTAATTTCTTTTTGTAACTAATTTGATTCTTACATCTACATTAATACCCTATTTTCTCCTTCATTGGTTAGCTTGTATCAGCTATCCGTCTTCCATCTTTCCTTCTTTTCTTCCTTCTTTTTTTATCCCTCCCTTCAATGCATTGACTGTAACCTCTGTGCCACAATCCCATAGAACTTCTAATTTCATATATTTTCAGCTGAGGAGTTCAAAGCTTAACATCTGTACAAAGCTGCAACAGACAAGGAAACGAGACCCAACCGTGAGGGAATTTGATCTGGAACACGTTCAGCACTAAGCCACAGATTGCTCAGTGTAATGTTTCAGGGAGAATGTGAGGAGGCTACATTGATATCAAAGAGCTCAATGTACCCCATCAACAAATGGAACAACATGGGGTGGGGGTGTCCATAAGAACACACAGATTACGAACAATATCTTCAACGCAGCAGAGGAAATAGACATGTAGTAGGTACAATTGATCCTGTAGTGTGAAAACATGCTGTCACCTGGAACCTCTGTCCCTCTCCCAGGCAAACACAGGACTCCTGACCAGACAGAGGCTGTTGAGCCTTAGAACCACAGGGCAGACCGGCAGACAGACCTGGTCTAGGACAGTAGTGGTGAGGTGGACACTCCAAACAGCTGTCTAAGGACACAGCACCAGCTGCTGGACCATAGGTTCCCTTAGGACATGGGGTTGGATTGAAGGTTCCCAAAGGACAGTAGAAACCTATTAAGAAAGCAATGTTTTTCATGACCTGCAGCTCTATGTTGTGTATCTTGATGCTGCTGATAATAATTCAGACATTAGTCTCCTTTGTGCAGTTATTTTGTTCACTGTTCATCAATGGTACCTTAGTGGCCATGATTTAGTGGCTCTTATCATTATTGCTGTAATTTAAAAAAAAAATCCTATCTCTGTCACAGCTGGCAGGAGACAAAACTATACATCACTTATAGATTAACTATAATTAAATTACATCAGTTTCTCAAAGCATGAAATGCCATCACTGGCCTTTTGTTTTCCAGAAACTCTCATCTGAGCCAGATCCACTTTACACAATGAATCTAAAACTATATCATACCTCCAGAAAATAAAAGTATAGAAGTGATGAAGTAAAAAATCAGTACTTGGTTGTGTATTTAGGATTTTTATATAAATAAATAAATAAATAAATAAATATATATATATATATATATATATATATATATATATATATATATATATATATATATATATATATATATATATATATATATATATATATATACTGTATATATTGGCTAATATTTGAGATTTGCATTTCCATATCACACATACTCACTTTGTTCAAGTGATTAAAAAAAATAAATCATGATGCAATCTTAAATGAAAAGCTACTGTAAGGGTGTGGATCAAACACCAGGATGCTTTTAACAATACTATGAAAGAAATGTCTGTTCTACCAGGACAACCTACCTGGCAGGCAGGATGTCCTCTGGAACTGCTGGCTGAAGATGTTTCCATGAACCAGAGTAAGGAGTAAAGCATTCAGGCTCAAAACACATCTGACTGTCTTGCATCTGCGTGTCCTTGGCATGGTTAATGTGTGCCTCTAGTGACGTAAAAGGCTGGTTTACCTTAAAGAAGCTATTTTCCTGACTCAAGAGAAACTTTTTGACTAGATGGCAATCTCTTAACTGCCTGCCCTACTTTGGTAAGGAATTAATGAAGACGCTGTTATCACATCTGTCCTATGATAAACTTCTCCTGCATGATGTTGTTAGGTATTCTTGACCTGACCGGTCTGTTGGTAGCTGTGGGGTAAGCAGGGAGCTGGTTAATCTGCATAACTTTCAATGGCGTGCTGAATGATTTATGAAGCCTGAGAGCTTAGGTGACAGTGATAGTGAAGGGTAGAAAGCAGCAGGGAAAACCGAGAGCACATCTGCCTGATGACCGAATCATATTACGGCATATTTGTTCTCCTCAACTCTTCAGTGAAACTGATTACTGATTGTACATCAGTGCTTTGCTTTGGAGGAGCCTACTGAGCACATTCGTATTTAAATAGCGAACATAAATATTTCCTCAAATGAATAACCCAACTTCATGCAAGCTGCAATCTCACAAAAACAGAGTGAGTGTCATTGTGCATTTTATTTGTGCTTAGTCATGGTTTACAGAATTGCAGGAAACAAAATGTGATGAAGATCAAGCTGTGTGACCATAAGTGAGAGATCATTTGCATCAATCAATGTTTATTTCATCTGCAGAGTGATTAATTTGCATAGTTTCAACTCACAAAAAAGTATCATTTGGCATCTGGTTCATACACATCACTTTTTTGGGGTTAAATAAAAATCTATTGCAAATGCAATTTTTGACCTGCACAAAGCTCATCAAGGCAATCTCTACCCCTTTGCCCCATATTCAAAAGAAACAGAAGATCCAGGCCTAGCTCGAAGTGAAATAAAGAGTATGGAGCTGTCCAGGAATTTCAAAACATCAAGAATAGAGAAAACTGCTGTTTTAAGTACAGTAACTATTTTCTTATTCACTTCTCACTGTTATTGTATTGAAATATGTGTTGGACTTTGGATGATTGGAATAACCTCCATATTTCATCACAGCAGCCATGGACTATGATCTTCCAGTGACATACCGTTGCTTGCCTAACAGAACTGGGCTCAACTTTCCCCCACATATCCATGCCTCTGGTGCAGAAACAACCCACATTTAAAATGAAAAATACAGAATGGACAACTGAGGATGCTCTAAATTTAACAACAACATCATCACAAGAAAAACTGTAGCTGACTTGTGTGAGTTTATCATAGTTTATTATACTAAATCCACATAAATGATTAAAACAGGCTCCATTAAATTCTGATATAGTTTTTTTTTATTTTTAAACATTTTGAGGTAACTCTGATGATTCAGATTTTGAGTGCTAACTCATTGTTGAGTTTGCAATAATTTTTATAAGTCATGATTGTAAAAGTACTTTTATGTTACTGTATTTCTGTATTTCTTTTGTTATTTAAACTGCTGCTTATCATAACACTTTCTCCCTCTATCTTAAGGTTAGTTTGAGTATGGCCTCATTGACTTATGACATAATTTCCTTTAACCGCTGCTATGAGAATGCTGATACGTTTTATGAAAGTTAAACAGTGAACAGCATTTGCACATCCCCAATTTGTTTGTGTATGCATGTAGTGACCCTCCACGTGTTGACTGTTGACACAGGCAGAGTTTGGGCTGCTGCTCTGATAACCAGGACCTTTATAAGAGAGATGGTTGGACAAGTCCCTCTTTAGAGCCCTGAAACTCAGGTAAAGGACGTGTAACATGTTAATCTTCTTATCATAGACTGAAAAGAGAATGTGTCCAAAAGGAAGTGCAGTGTAGGGAAATGTTCAAAATTCTTTTCTTTTATTTAATCATTTTCATTCTAAGGTATTTTTCTCATCTGTCCCATTACAGAAAGATGAACATGCACTTAAAGATTGTAATCTTCACTTTGACAGTCTTGGAAACTTCAGGTATTCTTCTTGAATGCTGTTTCCTGCCTTTTTGATAGTGTATTTCTTTTTTTCATATATCTTTTTCAACATGTCTCCATAGCATACCCGTTCCACCGTAGCAGAAGGGAGGCAACCTGGACCGGTTCAAAGGCCAACCAAGCTCATGACAAGACAGACCTCACAAAAGATGTGGAGTAAGTTGACTAAGTGCTGCCCACAGAAGCATATGCACTTGAAATAATCAGATTGTCTTTCACAGTTCATAATTACAGTAGTTTACAAAGAGAGAAGTCATTTCTTTTCATCATGAAATAGAGAAACAATTATTTTGAATGAGAGGTCTTTACAGTGCGCCCTAGTTACTTGCGGTCAATGCGTTCCAGGATAGAGCGACAAACTATTTATCTTATTATTTACGGTAATTTAAACGTTTATAACCTTCCCCACACTGATATTAAACCACCTTCTATCTGTATTACCTTTTCCCACACTCTTACAGACTGTTGAAAGCACTTTTGTGTCTCACGAAAGTCCGAGACTCACGGAACCGAGCGCACTTCCAGATGCTGTTAGCCAATAGAATGCCTACCAAAAATCCGCAATTAGGTGAAATCGCGAGCTTTAATGTGCGAATGATACATTTTGGCAGTTTCAATTACTGCTTTTTTGTAATGCACAACAAAAATTGCTTGTACTCTACATCTATTCATTCTCCTTCTTTCCAGGTGCTGTCAGGTTTCTCAATTTGGAATTCCTGTTAGCTCTACAGGATCACATCATAGTCAATGAAGAATTTTATTATTTGAATTGTGTTTTTCCAGTTGTGGTTTGGCATATTTTATGATATGATGAAAAGGAATCTCATAGGTAGCTGAAGTTATGCTGAAAAATAATCTGAGTAGCACTTAATGATTTTGAAAAAAACTAAGCCAAAACATAAAGATATGCAAAAAATAGAAATGCCTTAACAAATATTTAAAACAGAATAAATATCACCACAGCTTCTCATTGAGTTATTCTTTCTATCTGTGCTCAGTCAAATCTACAAGAACCACATAGACAGCAGTGACCTTTACAACCCTGATGAACACAACTTAAACCCCATCAGAGACGAGATGAGACAAAAAGTCAACATGGAGTCAGAGCGTGTGAGAACCCGTCTGCGACAAGAGTTGGCCGAGCTGCAAAAGAGGTTGTCCTCATCTCCAACCCACCTCAGCTCCACCCTGGCCAGCATGACTCCCCTCACAGAGCAGCTCCAGAACTCTCTCAGTAGTAACATCCAAGATCTGTGTGGCCAGCTGAGCCGCTATCTTCAGGCCCTAGAGGAACCAGAGACCCAGACAGAGGCCAGGCCTGCTCTTTACCAGGAAGCCTTTGACTGGATGAGCCAAACCCTGGAGCACAGCACCTCCAAGATGATCCAGATCATCACTGACTTCAATACTGAAGTTACAGGGATGATCAAACCTCTGAAAGAAATCAGTTCAAGTGAGCAAGAGGGAACCCACTCGGAGCTCTGGCAGGATATTAGCTCCAGGCTGCAACAGGAAGTGAGCTCCTTTAACGTGGAGGCACACAACAGGGCGGGGGCTCTCAAAACAGAACTGACTGCTCTGTTGAAAACTGCACAACTTCCTAAGACTGAGGTGACAGCCAGCATAGAGCAGTTCTGCCAAAATTCATCCGTGCAGAGCCAAATGTTTCAAGCCCAGTTGAAGAGACTGTTTCAGGCACTGGAGGAGCTGGAGGTCCAGAAAACATTCAGCCTGTTTCAACCCTCTGCCACGTCATCCATTCAACCAGGAGGCTCTTTGCAGGAGGATTTCACAGCTCAGCTTTCTACTCTGATCCAAGACATTTTGCATTCAGTATAATGAAATAGACAACAAAACACAAACTGACTGTCATTTTGGTCACACATGAGTGATTCCCACAAGACAGAGTATGAATGGTGCTTGTCGTTTGCTCTTTTTCATAACATGTAAATAATTTAAGTGTTTAGTGTACGCTGTATTTGCTTCATTCTGTGTTCGAGTTAGTGTATTCTAAATGTCAGTATATGTTTACTATGTGAAAACAAGGTACTTGAGAAGAGAACAACCACAGAGAAGAAGTTGATTTGAAATTTTATTGTCAAAATTGTACAAAACTCAGCAATGGAACTCATTTATATATATTGCACATTTATTTCTGCTCAAACATAGTGCTGCTTCAATGAGGTGCATCAAACTGATACAAACCAGTAAGGCAGGAGAACAACTTTTGTAAAGTACAGTTGTATTTAATTTTTCCATTCTTCAAGTGCTTCCACTGTTAATGTAGTTTCTTTTTTTTTACCGCAAAAGCGTGAATAGCTTGATTAATAGCAATAAATACTAAATTTGACAAAATGGCTCATGTGGAATATCTGCCTAGGCAGCAACAACGTTTTATTTGTCAAGAAATCTTAGAATAATTAGATAGTACAGGAAAAAAAATATTAATATAAGATATTAACTAGTAAGATAAGATATAGAATTTTTTTTAAATCTTTGCAAGTACACATCACTTTGCTGTTTATAGTTCAGGTTTTAACGGTCTTTTCTTCATAGAGAAAAGAATGTAAATACAGTACAGTATATGTATATACAGACCAATACTTACTGAAGTTGTTAGTCTCTTGCCAGGCAATGCAAGAACATTTGATTTATTCTTGAAAAATGGTTTGATGTAATGAGGCTTTAGTCAGCCAAACGTGTGACGTAATCCTCCCACCCAGAAGAACTTCTTCAGGACAAACCAGCCACCCAGAACCAGCAGGACAGCAGCAGCCGAGCCAAATACAACACCGACCACCAGGCCCGTCACATTTGCATCTTCGCTTTCTAATGCGTTGTCATTTGCTGAAGCTAACAGGGGAACAGTAAATTAGAAAAAAAAATGGTGTAAGAACATCCAAGTTATAAATATGAATTATCATAATATAGATATTATTGGATGATGTAAATGAGCTGTAAGGGATAGTGTGCTATTTTATTACTGGGGTACTTGTCTGACCTTCTCTAGCAATGTAAAGAGGTCCAGCTGAAACAATGGCTGAATCTGAGTCTTCTTCTCCAAAAGGAGTCAAAGATCTTTTTCTTCTGCTGATACACCCCTAGAAGAAAGCATCCAATTGTTTTTATTTTATCTTATTTATCTGTTGTAATTAAATAAATACGTGATCCAACTATTCTGTCAGATTTTCATACATAAAATAAATGCTATGTACAAACAGAGATGCACTCACAACAATCATCTACATACATCCGCTACACTTTCTGTGATCTCCATATTGTCAGCTGAATAATTAACAAGTTATATATTAATTTCTATCACCATCATTTCATTGAGGGAAACACTTAAGATGTGTTGCTATATTGTTATTCTAACAATTTTTTTACCAAAAAAAATTTGCCTTTAAAAGTTGCACTACTTTTTAATGTCTTAAAGCACTCACAGACAGCAGCTCCTCACATTTACTGGGCTCACAGAGTCTCACTATGCAATGCAGATAGATGCTGGATTTATCCTGGTCTCGGTGTTGAACAAAGCGGAAGGCCTCAAAGTTAAATTGAGCAGTTGAGGAAATGCCATTTCTGGTCACCGCTGCCCTTTGGTCCACTGAACAACTTGCAGAATAACATAATTATTCAGATTTAACTTGAGCCTAAAAAAGTTGAATGGAGGCTTCAAGCTCCATGTATTCAGATATAGTGATGGAATGTCATACCCGGCAAAGAAGTTGTGCTGCTCTGTCTGTGATACGTTGTAAGAAGAGGGAGTAGCAAAGCAATGATCCAGGAGTAGATAAAAACTGAAGACAGGAAACCAGGTCACTGAGTTGCATTTGCCAAAAGAAAATACTTCACTGAAATTTATTCCAATATTTGTTTTCAGATAAACTGACTCCGTATGATCATGCACTCATCCTTACTTTCCTGTAAGGTTAACTGCCTCGACAGCCACGTAGATATTGGATCGTAGCTTAATTCCTGTTGGAGGTACTTCTACTTTGGTGTCATAGTTGCTGTTCTGGAGAAATGCATCATCATATTAAAATAATTCAGGAGATAGTGTGTTTATGGTGTGTTTGAGGCAGATAGATCCAATGATCAACTTACATTAAATACACCAATTTTCAGTGTATCAATGAAGGTTCCATTATTATCACTGGTTGCCACAGAAACCGAGGAGCTAAAAAACCATAGGGGTGTCAGCTTCTCCTGTACAAACATTTACAGCAATCATCATAAAAGTTTGATTTTCTTTTAGATAGACAGATACTCACGCAACAATCTGTGTGTTGTTGATGAGGTACTCCAGAGGGTAATGGCAGGAGAAGTGATAGTAGAGGTCTGTGCTGTAGCTGATCAGCCCCTGCTCAGGTTTAGGTGTGTCTACATAACCTGTAATGATAACTGACTGGATGCTTAAGAAGCTGCTGAAGGGTCCGTCGGGGTCAGGGGCCATATCCACAATCTGAACAAGACAACATAAACACAATCATTAAATAACTTCTTGTGCAATGGTTAAATGCATAAATAATTTTTTTTTAAATGTTAAACTCCTTTGTTCGTTATCGTTTAATCTTATACTGAATGCTTTCTGACCTGCAGAGACTGGCGACAGGGGTTATCCTGGCTGTGGTTCACAGGAAGTTGGTAACGGATGACTGGAGGCTCCACATTGGTGTCAACAGACCCTAGGCACTCTGAATTGTTGTGGTTCCCATTTAGAGCCAGGTTGATAGCATCAAAGCCTGCCCACTGAGCCGTGCAAACGTTGATCTCCAGGGTAATCACACTGGTGCCGCAGTCGACTGTTAGGTCTGAATTGACTGTGAGTCAGGGACAGAGACGTAAATGATTTCAATGGTTTATAGTTGAGATAAATGGAATAAGTAATTTGGCAAAGTTCACCTACCAGGGGTCCTCTCATACTCCGAAGAGCAGTTATAGAGGCAAAAACCTGGCTGCACCAGCAGGACCAGTAGAAGGACACAGAGAGCCAGAGTCATGCTGTATGCTGGAGACTCAGTGGGATTGGGCAGTGCTGTTCAGACGGAGGGCAAAACAGAATCAAAAAATAATAAACAACAATAGAATAACTCCATCTAAAATGTTGCATCTTTTTTAGCTGGGTTAGAGCAAATGTGGCAAACTATTTTCTTTAACAAATTGTGTTTTACATTGATAAAAGTGTTTATATTTACATTTTACCATGCAATCTATTTGCTGCTATTTAAATTCAATGAATTTCACTTGGAGACGGTCTGAGGTGGGTCTTACCTTTGCTGGTACCTGAGCAGGTATCACAGCGGGATCCATGCAATGAGACTTTTATATGATCTGACCGCCTAAAGACACCTAAAACCACAGAGGTGTGACCCTTATGCCCTCCCCTCATTTACAGTATATGCAGGGAAATACTAATTTTTATTTAGACAGCATTTATTAATTTTATTTATTTTCTTCTTTCCAGACAGGTTATTACAACAGGTTTTACTTTCATCAGTGTTGAGACACCAGCAAAAACATCCAAAACAAAAAAGGGTTGACAGGTAGAAGCCATTGGCTTGTAAGGTTCCCATCCCCTAAATCAACAACATCTCTCTCATTGCAGCAAATTGTCAAGCAATTCATACTTTGAATGTCACAAATCAATTTCAGTTATTTTATTCTGGTACATTGTTGTTTTAATCTGTCCATTTAGTCCAATAGACATGCATCTTTGCACACCTCTTTGTCAGTTATTGAGAAGAGTCCAAATTTTGTTAATATTCATTTTGTTATTCCTTTCAAGGGTTGTTTCTGGTCAATTTTATGATTTAAGCGCCGTTGGAGCAGTCATAACATCTTGCATGTGCTCAGTTACTACACAAAGGTTACAGTGACATTTGTTTCAAAGGATTGACAACATGAAGTTTAATTCGCCTTAACAGTGCAGTCCTTTAACAATCATTCACGTCAGAAATATAGCCTTGCAAAATCATGTCTTTAAAAGCTTTTTTAAAGGCAGTTAGAGTTCCCATACTCCTAATTTCATTATCCAGTTTATTCCAATGTTTGACACCAGTGAACGATAATGAAAATGTTTTTAATGTTGTTCTTGCTTTTTTCTGTACAAATGCTGTGTTTTCTCTTAGTTGGTAACTGGATTCATTAACCTGTATTTGTGATTGTATATTTTGAGGTAAATTGTTATTGGCTGCTTTCTACATAAGTTGTACAGTTTTATAGCTAATGGTGTCATGTATTTTCAGTAGTTTAGATTTAATAAATAAGTGGTTTGTGTGAGCTCTATAATGTTCATTGTGAATAATTCTCAAAGCTCTTTTCTGGGTCAGAAATAAAGGTTGCAAGCCACTTTTATATGTGTTTCCCAGACTTCAGCACAGTAGTTCAGATAGGGCAAGAATAGTGCACAATATATTATATGGAATGCCTTCTGATTTAATAGTTTTTGAGTTTTCCAGAGTATGGATACACTTCTGGTTAACTTTATTTGCAGTTGTCTTAAATGAGGTTTCCAATTTAGCATCTCATCAATAATCACTCCTAGCTTTTTAAATTCCTTAACCCGTTCAATATTTACTTCATTCACATTAATATTAATTTTGTGTTTCCAGCTTTTCTTAAGCATAAATTCAATCTGAGGCAAAAGAGGTTAGACACTGAAGTTACATACGTATCAAAGAGTGAAAGGACTTCACTTCAGGGAATCTGCAGCTCCTTGTTAATGAGTTTTACATAATATTCTAATTCTGATTAAGTAGCAATAGTAGATTAAGTAGCAATATAATTAATAACTTCTATGCTATAATAAGTTACATATAAAAAAATGGCATTTAAAAGTCTTTGCTATCAAATAACGGATGTGCTGTCTATCTTGCAAGATATTCTTTACAGTATTATAATGTGCTGAATACGTTTAGAATGAAACCCCATAAATACTTGAAAGTTGATCATGTTTGCCACAAGCTATGGAGGCTTCACTCAAACTAGGACCAACCTTTGCTAATTTCCCTCACATGTAATTCCTCTATTGTCTCCACAGACTTACATTACAGGCTGTCTATTCATTAGCTATGGGCCACAAATGTCTCTTCTCAAGCAAGAAGATACATTGTCTCCAGAAATACAGAATGAAAGGTGTTTTCACCCCAGTGCCCATAGTGTGTGTGGGGGGGTGTTACATTATACACACATGAGTCCCTCTTCAGTATATCTGAGGATATAGAACCAGTTTGGAAACAATGTCTGCACTTAAATCCCATTGTCATTTTCCTTTAACTCTGGTGGCAGTGGGGTCAGACATGGATGAAGAAATACAGGAAATGATGCAGAACAGAACATCTGATGAATGAAGTAATCTTGGAAACAAAATAAAAAAGCTCCAACTCTCTATCTCCAGCCACAGCTGTGCACCTTAAGCAGAAGGAATACATAAAATCCATGTATTCCTTGTCATAGATGAAACGTTCTCTTATGGGTTGTGGAAAAAATTTACTTTGAATAGGCTGAATAGGCCCCTTAGGGGACGTGGAGTGAGAAAAAAAAATAAAGGTCCATCTATGCGGGAGCTCGCAAAATTTTTGCGCCATCTTGCATAACTTGTGTGGGATCTCGCATGGCTACAGTTATAGTGTATACTTCCGGGCTGTTTTGACTTTATGGAGAAAAAACAATGGAGGACACCCATCTCCTCGCACGGAGAATCCTTTTCAAATGTCTCTGGCTTACACGAAAATTGTGCCGCCTACTAAGCACTACTTGAATGTCCTTATATTTCAGGCCGATTACAAAATAAAACGCAATAAATCGCTCATGTGGGTGGGTGTCCTCCATTGTTTTTTCTCCATAAGGCCAAAATGGCCCGGAAGTATATACCTGTAGCTTTGCGAAAAATCGCAAAGGTTTTGCGAGATCTCGCAAAGATGGACCTTTATTTTTTTTCTCTCCATGTCCCCAAAGGGGCTCCGTACTAAAAAAAACAATCAAAACAACAAGAATTAATACAGAAGCAAAGGTTAGAGCCACATATGGACTATTATAAGATAATAGTGCATTAAGATCATGAAAAGCCTAAATCTTTTACTGGTTCCACTCACCAGGCATGACTGTGGTTAATGACATATTAGAAGACAACAAAAACCAAGTCCCTGGGCAGGAAACCATCTTAGATCTGGAAGGGACAGGATGCACTTCAGTGTCTGAATACAGTTTGACACATAAACAATTACTGAGTAGTGAATATCTTTAAACCCATCTGTAGTATGGGTTTAAAGAGGAGGATGAGTGTATTCACAGCTTTATATTTCAGTATAAGAAAAGGCAAAAGAATGGGAGGAGAAAATAAGAAGAAACAAAATAAATGTGTTTTTGGCTTTTCTATCAACTTTGTTTTTTGCAAATACAGCAACACTGAAAAATTAAATCACTGATCTAAATGAATTAAAGGAAATGGTGCTTTGATGGAACAAATTAAAAAAGACACTAAAAGAAACAGACTGATTCCTTTTTAATGATAGTCACAAGGCAAAAGGAATGTGGACCATAAATTTAAGATACAGCAAGTCATTTATTTTATAAGCCTGTCGTGTAGACTAAAAAGTTCAAAGGGATGAGCAAATCCATCTGTATAATACAAAGTAAGTTTAAGTGGAAAATGCTCAGGTAGCCTCACCTTAAAATGAGAAGAACAGTTGCTTAGCAAATCTAGTTCAGTGTCTAGTTTCCTCTGCTTACATCATCGGACCAGAACTCATGAAGAGGTTGTAACTCTGCCTTTTTTCATTGGATGTTTGGTGTCATCTGCTGGCCAAACTTAAAGTTCAGATGTCTCCATCTAAATCTCCTTGATAAACAGACAGCACAGTGACAGCCATTATGTCTCCGGCTGTCAAGACAATGTCAATCAAAAAACTTTTGATGCAATAAAAGAAGGAACTGTTTCAGCACCTTTGTTATCCTGGAATTAACGAGACAAGTGGTTGGATTTCAGTGGATTTACTAAATCTTAAGTGTTTAAGTGTTAACTAAATTGAAAGTTAAGTTTTAATTTATATGATAATGGATATAAATTGAATATGAATAAATTGTAAAGTAATCTTAATGTTGCTTATCACTAAATTAGTTTTGTAGAAGAAAATCGATAGATAGATAGATAGATAGATAGATAGATAGATAGATAGATAGATAGATAGATAGATAGATAGATAGATAGATAGATAGATAGATAGATAGATAGATAGATAGATAGATAGATAGATAGATAGATAGATAGATAGATAGATAGATAGCAGCATTTCATATGGCTTGTGACTGCATGTTACAAATAGAACATCATCACAAGACACATACTTGCGTGCACCACCCAGTAATCATATTAACTTGACACGGACTTTCAATGACCAAAGCAAGGACAAATCATTCCTGGTTACACGTGGCAACAGACTAGAGGCTCAGTCTGACAACGGGACTTCCATGAGACAAACACGCTTGTGTTAACAGTGAGGAAATCCAGACTAAGGCCGGGCAGAAGAAAACAACAGACCCACAGTGAGAAGAACAGCAACTGTCTGTCCTGTCACAGCTCTGTCTGAGGAGGAGATGGGGCTGTGACCCTGTTTCTAGGGCTGATGGTGTTGATGGAGGCTGTTAAAAATCTGGTGGCACAAAAGGACGTTAAAATGTGGGGTTGTGTTCAGGTCTCATTACAAAGTTTTCACTTTCATAGTTCACATGAAATCTCAGCATGCATTCAAATAATTTGTTCTGTAAATACACAATTTCCTCCAGGATTAAAAATTGTACGTCTATCTATAAATGGAAACCTAAGGTTAGCCAAAGTGATGAATTTTACCATAGATAATAGTGAGAAGAAGCATGCAAACAGCTCATAGTTAAACTAAACGTTTTAGTTTATTTAATCAAAATACATTTAGTGCTAATGGGCATGTACATCCATGCAAATACATCAACTAAACATCATCTCAAACATCAACATGAGTAATTTCATTTCGCCAATAACTGACTCCTGGCATCCTGTCATGCTTTCAGGGTAAAGTCTGAAGATTTTGTTGGAATAAGTGTAGAATAATATTTGTCACATAAGACACACAACGTCCCCCAGACATTTACAGTCATTCATATTCATTCAGAGGCCTGGAGACGACATGAAAGCAATGAACAGGAATTAAAACTTTGTGGGGTTTTATTTCCTCTTCCTGCTCTGCATGTTTTCCTGTTCCATGACTCTCTCACACATACACACACTCACACATACACTTCCCCCTCTCTATCTCTCACTCAATCCCTATCTCACTTTTATGTGCTTGCCTTAACTCTCTTTGCCTGGTGTTTTCACTATGAGCCCTGAGTCATTTTCTTTATAGTACTGGCTTTATAATGGAAAACCTGGATGTGTGGGTTTTTTTGTTTTTTGTTTTTGTTGGGGGTTTTTTTTTTCCAGTGGGGATTTACCAGCCACATGTGAGACTCAGTCAAGCTGGAAGCCCTACATCAACACAAGGACTAGCAAAAGAAATGGAAAAACTTACTGGACTTTTAAAGTCATGACGCTTTTTGAAGTACTGTAAAACATGCATCAGGATCCTTATTTTTTTTCAAGAGTTTGATTCTCATCGAAAAATGAGTTGTTATTTGATTTTCAGTTGTAAAACACTGTAAGCAAAATTTAGTGTTTTTTATGTTTTTTTAATGACAGAAAGGAAGAGATGAAATTTAAATACACTTCTCTACCGGCAGACTACCTGTAGCACAGAGCAGTCTACAATGAGAAAACACTTTACAGCCAATCATTAGAACCCTGAACATTTGATTATTAGAATATGAGTATTTTATCATTAGAGCACTGAACAGTCAAATTCTGTTGTAAACATGCAGTCCACATTGAGCTCAGTGACTTAGGCACTGTTTGGTCTGTCCTCAGAGTGGTGGATCCTCGGCAATCGGTGACCTCTGTGTGCTTCATCGGCTGGTGGTGACTCGCTCTACTGGATGGATCAGCGTGCCTTTGTCATATATTTATTATTGTTACTGTAATTATTATTGTGTTGTTAATCTGTACATGCGGTATCTATTGCTTCGTCTGTCCACTCCTGGAAGAGGGGTCCCTCCTCTGCAGTCTTCCTGAGGTTTCTCCCATCCATTTTTTCCCCTGTTAAAAGGGTTTTGGGGGGAGTTGTTCCTTATCCGATGCGAGGGTCTCACTGCTTGCAGTGCACAAAGGTCAGAGGGATATCGTCCATGTGCAGATTGTAAAGCCCTTTGAGACATTCTTTGTGAATCTGGGCTATATAAAAATAAATAAACTTGAAACTTGAAAACACATTACCGTATGGTGCTCAGACAATCACAGCCAGTCTCTGGAAATTGAAGAGAGAAAAAAAAGACAACTTTTCTAGTTAATTGTTCATATCCTGAACAAACAAAGGATTTAAGTCCTATAAAATGGGAAACAAAAAATATCAAATAACCACTCATTTTTAAAAAAATTTATCAGTTTCTGAAAAGAAAATTGAGCTACGAAAAGATTTTTAGACCCATCTGTGTTTATGTTCTAACTTCCTTTATCTCCTCTGAGCTTTTATTAAACAAACAACATTCAATCACTGCTCACAAGGAATGGTACATAGAACTTCTGTCAGAATGAAGTTCTTGTTATGTGTGAAAATATTATAAGGGGAAAACAAAGAGGAAAAATGCAAAAAATTTCATGATCCTGAATCTTCCTTAGCATTTCCTGTTTCATTTTGAAGCAGAGTTGTCATATCCTGTCTTGTGCCTTAAATTTCCTGAATTGTTTTCTTGTCAACTGTTTTGTCCCACTGGTTCTCCTGTGGATGTGTGAGTCTCTTCCTTTTTCTGTTCTGACCTTTCTCTTTCTCCCTCTGTGTTCAGTATCAGTGAGTCTTCCTTCTATCTCTCTCTTCTTGCGTCTTTAGTCTGTGATTCCATCTTTTCATTGTCAGTCCATTAGTGATGTCCTTCGCATGTTCAAAGTTCTGCTCACAGTGTTTGACTTTTGAAGCTTGGGATTTTTGATTTAGATTTACTATGAAAGAACACGATCAAGTTCTTATATTATTTGAACCTTCATGTTTGTTCTTTTCATGGATGTTATTTGTTTCTAAATTGAAATTTATTTTGAATGAAGTCTAGCATTGCTGTTTCTGGCTCTTGTCAGCACCTGGGTTCTCTACTTTTCTGTGTTGAAATATGATTTAAAAATTTAAAATATCATAATTAGAATAACAACAAAGCATCCAATTAATATTTGTTCTATAACTGCATCCTGCTACTTCGACACTAACCTATAAGTTTGTCATATAAACAACTCTAAATTAACAAACACTCCTAAAACGAATATTTTTCAGCATGAATCATTGAAGTGTAAGAATAAAAACATAATGTAATCCCTCAACTGCATCATTCATAAGAGCACACAACTTCCAATTAGATGTTGTGAAAACACTGAGCCAACATTCATAGAGTAATTTCATTAAAAAAAAATTCTATTACATACAACCCTGCTGACCCAAAACACATGAAACGTTGACTCCATATGCTCAAACCATCTGGATAAATCTCATGATTATGATGCTCTTCTGTCAAGCAATGAAACAAGCTGGAACTTTTCAAGCCAAAAAGTAAACCCTACTTACATCAAAGTACAGGTATGGAAATGTCTAGGAGGTATGGAAGTGTCTAGGAGAGGTGGCAGTAGAGTTTCTGACTGGTTTGTTCAACAGGATCTTAGATAGTGAGAAGATGCCTGAGGAATGGAGGAGAAGTGTGCTGGTGCCCATTTTTAAGAACAAGGGAGATGTGCAGAGTTGTGGCAACTACAGAGGAATAAAGCAGATGAGCCATACAATGAAGTTATGGGAAAGAGTAGTGGAAGCTAGACTAAGGGCAGAAGTCAGCATTTGTGAGCAGCAGTATGGTTTCATGCCAAAAAAGAGTACTACAGATGCAGTATTTGCTTTGAGGATGTTGATCGAGAAGTACAGAGAAGGCCAAACGGAGCTGCATTGTGTTTCTGTAGATCTGGAGAAAGCTGATGACAGGGTGCCCAGAGAGGAACTGTGGTATTATATGAGGAAGTCTGGAGTGGCCGAGAAGTATGTTAGAGTGGTGTGGGACATGTATTACGATTGTAAGACAGTGGTGAGGTGTGCTGTAGGTGTGACAGAGGAGTTCAAGGTGGAGGTGGGACTGCATCAGGGATCAGCTCTGAGCCCCTTCTTGTTCGCTATGGTGATGGACAGGCTGACAGACGAGGTTAGACAGGACTCTCCATGGACTATGATGTTTGCAGATGACAATTTGATCTGCAGTGAGAGCAGGGAACAGGTGGAGGAGAAGCTAGAGAGGTGGAGGTTTGTCCTGGAAAGGAGAGGAATGAAGGTTAGCCGCAGTAAGACAGAGTACATGTGTGTGTGAATGAGAGGGACCCAAGTGGAAGAGTGAGGTTACAGGGAGAAGAGATCAAGAAAGGTGGAGGATTTTAAGTACTTAGGGTCAACAGTCCAGAGCAATGGAGAGTGTGGAAAAGAGGTGAAGAATAGGCAGGATGGAACGGGTGGAGGAAAGTGTCAGGTGTTTGTATGTGATAGAAGAGTTTCAGCTAATATGAAAGGAAATGTGTACAAAACTGTGGTGAGACCAGCGATGTTGTTTGGTCTGGAGACAGTGTCACTGAGGAAAAGACAGGAGACAGAGCTGGAGGTAGCAGAGATGAAGATGCTGAGGTTCTCTTTGGGAGGACCAGGAAGGATAGGATCAGGAATGAGTACATCAGAGGGACAGCACATGTTAGAGGTCTTGGAGATAAAGTCAGAGAGGCCAGACTGAGATGGTTTGGACATGTCCAGAGGAGAGATAGTGAATATATTGGTAGAAGGATGCTGAGTTTTGAACTGCCAGGCAGGAGGCCTAGAGGAAGACCAAAGAGGAGGTTTATGGATGTCGTGAAAGAGGACATGAAGGTAGTTGGTGTGAGAGAAGGGGATGCAGAAGACAGGGTTAGATGGAGGAAACTGATTTGCTGCGGTGACCCCTGAAGGGAAAGCCGAAAGAAAAGAAGACTTACATCAAAGTACAGCAGTGGCTCCTGGACCACTTTTGCTTCCGTGAGCAGGTAATACCTGTGGTGCAGGAGGATAAGATGGATTCCATGAAATATCCTGAAATCCTAATATAAAGCGTCTTGCCATCTGTAAACATTAGCTTTGATTCCATTAAACATTCCAAAAGGACCAATATTTCCAAGTAAACCTCCAAGTCATTCAAGGCTTGGCTTCAGAAGAGGCACTTTATCATTTCATGGTCACAGTCGAGTGAATTAAATCCCACAGAAAATCTCTGGTGGGATTTGAAGAAGGCAATTGACACACGATAAACCAGGTGTATGGACTGGAAACCTTCGTCCATGAGGAACACTTCCAGCAACTGATGTGTGGCTTTGCTTCATGTTTGCAGTAGGCCACCACGACAAAAGACAGAACTGTAGGACAGGTGATTGTTCTGAAGCTGCTGAGACTGTAGTGGTCATACAAAAGTATTTTGTATTGTAAGTGGGAAAGAAAGTGGATATCATTTGTGACTCAATCTGCTCTTGTGTGAAATGACCATTGAAAAACGCTAATAAATGTATTATGTCAATCAATTGAAGTTATAACCTAAATACTGTGCTTAATTTCTCTGCTGTCACAGGTCATATATCCTGGGACGCTTCCCGACGACACAGGATTATGCGTTGTTTATTGCATATTTATTTTTTTCTTCTTGGTAGTGTTGCTTTCTATAGGTCGGCATAAATAACTAACTAAAAGCTTGGTAAGGAGGAAAGAACGTCAGAAGAACACACCACCAATCTCCTGGACCACGTCGGTTCTTCCCTCCGCCAGCAGCCACACACACGTCTGGACAGACGACCCACTTTTTTCCTGGAGAGACCGATTCCTTCAGGATCGACTGTTTTTATCACACAAGAGTGGAAATCAGAGGTTTTCTCTCCTAACAAAAAGTAGACAAAAAAGTTTGCTCTTGATTTTGAAGAGTAATCGCTGCCAGAACACCCGGGTGAACATGTGGAGATGGATCTTATGAGGCTGTTTGGCACCGTTATCGCTGTTCTGTTCCACCCTGGATCCGCTTCTAAAACACATGGTAAGAAACCCACGGAGCTACTTTAACACTGTGACCTTCTGGTGGTTGTTTTTATTTACCGGTACGTGAAAACACTTCGCCTTGTTTGTTTTTTTGTTTTTTTTAAGTATGCAGGCAGGAAAGGACTATCCATTAGTTCGGGCTCATTGATTCTATTTACTCAAGCGATAATCAAACCACGGTGACACCTGAAAGCATACTTATTTATGAGGATCACAATGTTTTTCTGGATGAGGATCACAATGTTTTTCTGGATATAAACTTCCATGCTTTCACTTGGTGGAAAATGAACCTCCTGACTTCAGTAGTGAAGTCAGGAGGTTCCAGAAGCTGTTTACCATAACAGAACATCGACGTGACCGACATTAATTTCGTCATTACGTAACGCGCCTGAATGGAGACTTCAGTTCTCTGGAGCGCAGGAGTTGTTTTATCATTATATTATAATGTTATAATGTTCAAAAGGACATGAAAGGACAAAATACATTTTCTTTAAATTGAGAGATTGGTGGTTGACATGGTTAAGTAGTGACAGATGAGATTTATGTGGGATTAACTATTACCTGTTATTAATAATACTGTTATTAGTAATTCTTTTAACAAAGTGGTGTCAATATTTCTTTTTAAAAAAGAAATCTTACGAGGATGGTTACAAAGAAAGTCCACTTTATTATCCCCAGTGGGGAAATTATCTTTACACTCGTCTTGTACATGCACATATGTGTTAGACAGAGCTTACAATGTTGTGTACAGGCCCCTGAACAGTACAGTGGAGGCAGAGTGACGGGCAGTGACTTCAGGGTGCATCCCAATTGAGCAGGTTGTAAGGGGGACGGCGCCTTGCTCAAGGGCGCCTCAACAGTGGCCGGGGGGCAAGCTGGCGCCTCCCACTGTCAGCTCACACTCCGAGGATGGCTGGGCAGGAGCGGGAATTGAACCACCGATCACTGATTACAGGGCGCCCGCTCTATTTCAATAAGGTGGCACAGTTTAATGAAGAGGTTATCATGGTTGAAGATGATAGTGATACCTGGACAGTGATGGCTATGCATGACAGCAAGTGTGGGGGAAAAAAGTAGTAAAGGTATAGAAAAAAAGACATAAATCAGATAATAGGCTAGTGATGAAGATGTGTCACTGTGCTTTTGCTAGAGCTTTATTTTTAATTGTAAAACTATGGCAGTTTTTTGAAATGACAGAAATGTTTTTATGAATACATCAAATGTATTCTGTCAAAGTTACTCTCATCCAGTATCCAGTTTTGTTGCCTGTGATTTGTTTTTGTTGTTTAACAATACTAATAGAGTTCTGACAAAGGGGTAAAGTCCTCCACATGGCCTTTAGTAAGAACACATATGGTGCCTTTCCTGTTTTTCTAATGGTAATATAATTTAAAATTTAAACTGTAGTTGAATTTATGTATAAATATATTTGCACTGACAATGCACAGATGTTCAAAGAGAGAAAAGAATACAAATGGAACTCAACATCTGTGGATGCATCCACTTTTTTAGCATAAGGTACAGTATTGTCAATGATCGATTATGAGATAAATGGACATTGATGAAACTCGAGTAAATTTATTTTTACGTGGTCATTAATTCATTTGGCTGCTAACCCAGGAGTCAGGGCCAAAGGTTGTAAGGGTTGATGGCGATAACATACCTTAGTAATTAAACCTTTTCACAATTTGTTTTGATTTTCATAGCGTCATCGTAGAAAACAAACTTTTTTAACCCTTTCAAATGCATGTTCCATATACCTTCTTACCTTTACTTGCAGAGAACTGTGGCTGTCCGTAAAAATTGCAATGTGTCCATGCTAGGCTGTAAATGGCCTTCCTGTTTCTTTGGTGCACCAAAACATAACTGCTTCTCCTCCGGACGCTGATGTGGTTTCCAGGCCATAGGATCTGTCGTCGTGGGACTGAGCGTCCATGCTACAAGGTGTCCTACATCCAGGACAGCAGAAAGAGGCTGACCTTTGAGGAAGCCAGGCAGGCTTGCACTTTGGATGGAGGCATATTGCTAAGCATTGAAACGGAAAGTGAGCAGCGGCTGATACAGAGGTTCATACAACAGCTGCAGGCTAGCGATGGAGACTACTGGATTGGGCTCCGTCGTAGACCACAGCACAACAGAGCCGATGCCACAAGCACAGGATGCCCCTCACAGTATTATTGGTTGGATGGAAGCAAGGCCAAATTCAGGTCTCTTCAATTTTAGTATTTCACTCTAATCAAAGATTATTGGACTAAGTGGTTTTCATGTTACGGAGATGCATTTTCAATCATTTGGAATAAATGTAGGAATGAGATATTACATATAAAGTAAAACAGTTCAGTACAAATTGTCCAGTATGAATGTGATAACATTCTAAACTTGTGCATCTTGTGTTCTTCAGGAACTGGCACTGGGACGAGCCATCATGTGGAGGTGAAATGTGCACGGTTCTGTACTACCAGCCATCTGCACCTCCTGATGAAAAAGGTCATTTCCTGTTTCAGTGGAATGATGATAACTGCAACTCCAAAAACAACTTTGTCTGCAAATACCCAGAGGGTGAGTTGGTAACACACACACACTCACACACACACACACACACACACACACACACACACACACACACACACACACACACACACACACACACACACACACACACACACACACACACACACACACACACACACACACTGTGTTGTTGTGTCTCAAGGATCAGCGCTGGGAGTTATTGAAAGTTGATAACCTTGTTTTATTTACTTCTTGAGTGCAACATGTTTTACTTTTTCACCCCATGACTTAAATGTGGTTTCAATACTGTCAACAGCTAATGCTAAACAAGTGATGTTTTTTGTCATGCTGATGGATTCCTGTGATCCTCTGTTGCTTGACAATTTGGAATGGCGTACACAATGTGGTCTTGAAATTCTTTATCATTCAGCTATTTATCTTTTAACAAACCAGTTTGGTTGAGGGCTGAACTCAGACATGAATGTTGAGGGGGCCAAGGTCATAAAATTTTCTCAAAAATTTGAATCTCAGATTTCTATGTTTACAATGACATGGGAGGGTCAGCTCACTTTTTTCAGTGATTCATTATGGTGTTCATGCCACCCTCTTGGATTTCTGTTGTTATTTGTTTGCATGGTTTAATTTAAGTGTAATTAGTGTTAATGTTTTTGGTAATTTTGTCCATAATAGATTTTTTCAGATCATTTTCAGATTTTGTTTCATTTCTGGAAATCATTGACAGTCTCCTACCATTGGTGTCTCAGCCTAGAAAAATACTTTAATTATACAGGATATAATCATTGGATTTTGTTGGCTAACTCCTCTACTGTGACCTTTGCAGAAAAACCACCTGTATTAAGGGAGGAAGGGAACACTGCACATGCAGGTAAAACATGGACTAGGTCACGCACACAGAACATATATGCTGGTTCTGTAGGATAGAGAGAACATGTGACTGCAGATGTGTTTAGATAAAGATTGGTCAGAGTACACCCCTTTATCACAAACCCTAACCCTAAGGTGTCTTTATTTGTATAGTCTGCAGGTTATGTATATAACAGTGCCAAGTAGTATGCAATAAAATATTGCTGTGTCACTAATAAATATTTTCATCAGGGATAAAGTTTAGATTTTAAATAACTCGCCATACCACTTTAGCCACATTTTAGTTGTATATAGATGCATGTATAGATTATTTAAACTTTGCAATGTTAATATCAGAATAACTTTTTCATCAGATAATCTTGAGTTCTCTGATTGCTTCAGTTCCATCTCTGAGACCGGAGATATTCTCAACCACAGAAACTGGTGACAGGATCAAAACAGGACTAACCGAGTCATCGGGTAAAAACAGAAAAAACATTTTGTTTTTTATATTTACAGAATTATAACTACTGAAGAATAAAACTTGTTATATAAAACAAATCTTATAGCAAGTAATATGCTGTCATTCTGCAGTATCTTTCTCAGACAACACCTTGAATGTCTCCTACATCCTTTATGGAACTATTCCTGCTCTGCTGCTGCTTCTGTTTGCTGCTGCTGGATTCCTCTGCTATAAACAGCATGCTAAGAGGTAAGTAGGAATGTGCATATGCTATTTACTTCATATATAGAACACTTTATTTCCAGTACTTACGTAATGAAATGATTTTCTTTCATACGCTCAGAGTGTATGAAAGGAACTCTTCACCAAGCATTTACTCAGTTTTAGCCAAAATGAAAACACATTTCCAAAGAATATACATAAATCATCTTTGGTTGTAGAAAGGTCAGTGGTTAGAAACATATGGATAAAATGTTTTTTCTCACATGATGCAATTTTACAGATTACTTTTTTGTCATTTAAAGTGCACTATAATTTATTCTATATTCAGGAGGAAGACGGAAACACAAAACTATCCAAGCAGCTCAAAACCATGGATGCCAATAGCTTCACCTTACGCCATCCCAGGACCTTATGCCTTCAGTGACATTACCAAATTGCCTCACACAGCTCCAGACAACAACATGAAAGCAGATATCCTGACCAAGTACCCATGTGCTCCTTCCCAGTACTCCCAGTGTGACGATTATGAAAATGTACCAACTGCAGACAAGGAGAGTGGCTTTGTAACCAATGACATTTACGAAACCTGCAAAGCTCAGACCTGGCATTGTCGCAGTCAGACTGGCTGGGTGGAAAATGAAATCTACGGATAATATTGTTGATGGCCATCTGGCCTAACAAGTATGATGCAAGTGGACAGTGGACTGATTTTTTTGCTTTTTGGTGTGAAAAACATGACACCTGAAAAATCTAAATCCGGTTTGACTCATATGTAGGGCCCTGTCAACTCAGCGCCCCACCAAGAAAGCACACATTTTTAATCGGATCATGAAATCTTTTGCAATGACAATGTGAAATGTCCATCTTAAGTGGATAAAGTTTACCACTGACATAAACTTATGGAGCCTTACTGGGGGTCAGCTAAAAAGAGCTCTGTATAACCTTGCTCTTTTTAATCAGTGATCTGATTGCATTGATTAAATACTATAACTGTGCCTGTGATTAGATACGATACAAATTATTTCTGAAGGAATAATTATATTCAGAATGTAAAATGATCTTATCTTTCTTAAAATGTCATTTGAATCGAAGACCCTATCAATAGCGACTCTGATTGGGTCTGGTTTGTTTGAGCTGCATTTCATAAAACAACACATCTAAGTAACCTGTCTATCAGTACAAAAGGAGGTGTCGGAGACAACAGTTGCATGATTTATAAATCTCTGGGTTTGGTTTATGAGTTTGTGATCACAGTTTAAAAATGGTGCACATGAATATGTAAACTAATAGCACATCTTTATACTGTACACGAGGCTTTTGTTTGGGTCATCTGAAGCAAAGCTGTAAACTAAAATATAAATTCAGAAAACATAAAGCATCATCAAAGTTACTTTAATACAGAAGTTCACGTGTCTTGCTGTGTCAAATCTCTAGGCAATCTATTTCAAGTCAGATGTTAGTCTTACGGTGGCTGCCCGACGCTAGACAAATTATTTATATTCAATACTGTATTTGTTACGGTGAGTTGAACATCAAACCTGGTCATGTTATAAATTAAACTACTCAGCTGTTTTCCATTCACATCATCATATCATAGCACAGGGTCTTATGATTCTGTTGGCTTTCTTCAGCAGTGGAGTTCTATTCATAGATTATTCTGGCCATTTCTCCTTGCGGCTTCCTGTTTGGACTCTGATGTGAGGGAATGAGACAGAACATATAGAAAAACTAATGACAGAGCTCCAAAGACTCCTGTTATCCTCAAAGGTGTATGTTTTCCCAGCTCCACCAGACCTTTTTGTGAAACTCAACCTAATCTGACAGCACAGATGCGGTTAAGAAATCTGGACTGATTGTATAAGCATATGTCTGCTATGTAAATTGTTAAACTACTTATAGATTTAGCCCACATTTCTGACTCTTAATGGCATTTTTATTGCTGAATACGTAGTACGTGAGCTGTTGGGTCAGTTTATTTGGAAAGATGTAGCAAGCCCAGTAAGGAGAGGCTGAGTGTGTTCTTGGAGAATGTTAGACAGGAAATGCCAAAAGCACATCTGGAACTCTTACATTCAGGAAGTCTATGCGTGACAGCAGAGGCCTTCGGAGCATTGCTCTGCCTGCCTGCTTTGAAACTGACTGTTTTGTGTTCAACAGTCACCGCATGAACTCAGAAGAGAAATGTGGTAAATGTGTGCCATATCTCAAATACAGTATTACAATATTATTGGGTGTCCAATAAAATTTGTTTGCAAGATATTGTATTTGAATTTGTGATGTGATTTGATATTCAAGTGTGTTAGTTTCATGCTATTTGTGTGTGAATGTGAAATGACAAGTCCAGACGCTTCTTTTGTTGACTGAGCAGCACTTCGAGAAGCAACCGGAGCGCTCTGCTTCAATTCTCCACTTCAAACAAAAGATGGCGCTGTTATGCAGCTGACCAAAGAGTGTGTGTGTGTGTGTGTGGATTAAAAAGGTATGTGGTTTAGCACGTCCTGCATGTTACATTACAGTACAGTATATGATATTTTATTACAAGTATAATGCATGATTGTAATGCAAATTGCATATTTTCACATATATTTTTCAGCCAGGAATGTAGACATTTAATTTTACTCATTTTATTTTCATTTATAATATTAAAACAAAATTATTTTGGCTAAATCCATCATAATTTTTCTTTCTTTCCGTGGATTCTTGCTAAACAAAAAGGATTCAGTCTCATATTTACATTACACACCAACTTAACTCTTCTTGCATTCTGCACTAGCAGGCGGATAAAGCTCCTACACCTACGGGGCAAACTTCAAAGTTACCTATGCGTGCAATCAAAGAGGGCAGGCGAGCAAACACATTTCAGAATAGCAATTTACCGGTTGACGTAAGAGGTGGGTCTGGTTGTCTTGGCAACCAATTGGCACTGAAGTGTGGAACGGCTCCGTAGCCCCGCCCCCTGTACAAATACCCCAATGGCTTTGACGTCAATACACGTCAACCAGAGAACATGATGCCTCTTTGCGAGTCAACTCGTGTGCTCTGTAGCTGATAGAGGCACCTCAAGCTGAGTTAGGCCTATTACAGCTCTATTGTACTGGAGAACGTGGTGTGACAGCCCCAAGGAGCAGCAAATGGCCGGCTTCGTATCGCCGCACTGACGGAAAGTGTCGCCACATTGGTGTCCAGGCTGGCAGGGCGACAGAAAAATTAACTTTGTCTATTTTTAATGGACACGTTTCGAGCGGCGGCGGCGGCAGAAGCGACGGCGGCGGCGGGCGGTTTGTTTCCCTTTCGTCTCTATCAGGAGCTGCCCTGAAACCAGCTCCCCGTGTGTCCCCAGCTTGTCTGGCGACCTCCTACTCGTCTGCAAGCAGTCCCAGTCAGAACAGCATGGTCATGGCTGACAGTGTCCAAAAACCGCTGATCCGGGGTCCGGTCCGTGTGGGCTTCTACGACATCGAGCGCACTTTAGGAAAGGGCAATTTCGCTGTGGTGAAGCTGGCTAGACACCGCATAACTAAGACCGAGGTGAGTGTGTGTGAAGTCGTTAGCCTGAATGCTAACTTGTGCTACTGTTCAGCCGAGTTATATAACTTTCATGTGCACTGGCTGACATGTCAGACACTGGAAGAACCGATGCCGTCCATCAGTAACTTGCATCAGGTTAAATGTCGGTCACTCTCTTGCAACCAAAGCTCGCCTGGTATGTTTGAATCCTGCAGTTACAAGCGCAAGGACTGACTGCACATGCCCCCCCCCCCCCAACCCCCCTACCCCCTAGGGCAACATCACTGCCAGTAAGAGGTCTGCTGATAAAAAAAGAGAAAAGTGTCAACACGGCTGTGTTTCCACACCAGTATCATACACCTGTCCTCCTGCTGGTGATGACCCAGACAGGGACACTGTATGCCGGCTGAAGAGCCCTGCTGGTGTAAACATCTCAGTCACAGAATGTGGGGCATGCAGTATTTGGTCGGTGGTCCTGTTATGTAATCCAAATAATGATGTGATTTAGTAGGTTCTAGTGCCAGCAGTGCCACGAGCTTTGTGTGAGGAGCAGGATATTCCAGCCAGAGGACCTGGACTAATTGGAAAGCAAAGTGCTCTGCACACATGCACCCTGACGGTCATCTTCCGACCCTACTCTGGTGCCGTTCACTTTGTTTACTGGTCAGCACTCTCTGGAGTTTCTGCACGAGAGCAGAGGGAACATTTGTTCAAGTTTTCCAATAGTTTTTTTTATTTTTTTGTCAGCTTGACACAGAGCGGCCTTTCTTGACCAGTACCACAGAGTGCCACGACTTTATGCCGTAATGGCTGAGACGGAGGGATTTTAATGATAAAGAGTCCAAAGAAGCAAGACAGGCAACAAAAACTAGGCTGGGTGACTTGTGAAATCCGTAGTGCACACTTTGATCTTTCATATCCAGAGCTGCCACCTGTTTATGGGAACGTGAACAATCACATGACACACGAAAAAGCAAAGATTTACATGATCCGTGTGAAGGCCTTGTACGTTAAATGAATAATTAACCAAGGAAATGACTGTTATTCTGTCTAATGGCGTTGTATTTGTCTTCCCATGTAATCTGCCACTGTGTAACGTGGTAACAGCTACGCACACGCAGGTTTTAATTTCATCCCACACTGCACCAGGTGACAAAGTAGCTGCACCTCCCTCTCGATAGGTGTGATAATGGGGTTGAATGAAACATGATTGCTGCCCCCTTCCTCTCCCAGGCTGCTGGTTTGGTTGAGGTTACTTGGCTTCGGTCGGTGCAGATAACTGGCAAGGTCAGCTGGGGAGACAGGTTATCAACCCTGTGTGATGTTATCAGTCTTGGGCATTTGCCAGGGGACAAGTGAGTGTAGAGCCTGGAGCTTGTGCGGTGGCGAATACTGACATGAAATGTGAAACAGTGTGTTATGTATGTGTGTATGTATTTCCAGATAAGTGTACCTGTGTGTTCATAACGTTTTTTACTCATGGCTTGTGTGTTACAGTGAACCATTCATCCGATTTTGTACATTACAGCTTGTTGGTTCACATAATGCAGATCCATTCCCATGTGATCTTGTCTGCTGGCCCAGCAGGTTTCACATTTATTCATCTATGATTACAGCGTTATCCTGCATTGTTCTGCTCTCATTACCTTATTTATGAGCTCAGTTCTCCTGGAACTCATTGTCCTTAAATGACCTTGTGCCACCATAGTTTACAAGACATCTTATGGTGTGTTTGTGTGTGCATTTGTGCACAATTGACAATGCAATCAGTTAGCACATATCTTTTCTGGGAAGGACCTTTTTTAAAGAGGTGTCAATTCATAGCAGGTGTCCCTTTAAGACTTTTATGTTCCTTTATAGTATCATGCCAAATTGCTTACCCGTCGATGGTAAATAACCGAAATGAGTGTGAGAACATCCATTAGGCGTTATTTGCTTGTACCTGATCAAAATGGGAGTCAGCGTCAACAACACAGTTATATAAGTGGCGAGTGGGATGGGTCAAATGCAGAGAAGAATTTTCCCTCCAGTAGATCAAAGTACTCAAAAACAAAAGTTTTGAGACAAAATCTTATCCAACTGACCGAATAATAAACTAAATAAACTGCCCATGGATCTCTCCACAAACGATCCGTTCTTTTGTTTAACTATCCACCTGGCTGTGGCTGAAATTTTCACTATTCATTTTTGTATTTTATTTGGTGAAATAAAAGGTCACACTTTCCTCAATGCCAAAGTTGAAACACGTGTAAAGCTTAATCCGCTGACCAATGGTACACAAAACAACTGATGCTGAGGTTACCGTAAAATGTATAATTCAGATAATTTCTTAAAATCAGATCTTCATTTAAAAAATATGAACTAACAGGATGAGTTTGGATCTGAACTCTAGCTCTTGATCAATCTGTAAAGTATCCATTATCCACTTTTCAGTTGAATCAATAAGATTTCACTGTTTATTGGCCTCCATCTTGTTTTCAAACATTACATAACCTCTTTTAGTTGCATTTAGATTTGAGCTATCTAAACAAACCAATAGAGCAATATAAGTATCTATACTGATAAGATGGATTTCTATATTAAATGTTTTAATATATCTTTACTCAATGAAATTATTTTTAATTGCATCTGCTGATGTGAGTAAGCGCTATACAAATAAAAGTTGACTGATCTACAATCTAATATTTAGTTTTTTTTATGTGGAGAAGCTCTTTGGCTACTTTTATGGCTCTAGTCCAAACATTATTTCAGAATTTCCAAAAGAACCCATGCAATTCATATCATTGCTTGTGATTACAATTAAATATATTGATTTTTATTCCACATCATCCACACATTTATTATTTACTGAAATCATTTTAGAATGATTTGACTTTGAGTTCTTTGGTAAATGACTGTCAGCTGAGTTCTCATTAGGGCTTGAAACTGCCCCTTAAATGTTGGGAAATGCAGCGTTGCTTCAAGTCTGGTCTAATCTGACTGTGGTGTGATCGCTGAAGTGGAGTCTCATGGTGTTTACTCCTCCAACTTGGCTCACAGGAGTTCGGTCCTCTTCAGATCACACTAATGAAATGTTGTTTATGAGACAGACTGAAGGATAATATTTCCTAGTTACCTACCAAGTAATATTAATCAAATCCAAGAGAGCTGGAGTTGTGAGTACGCAATTCAAAAATGAAATTGTCGTTGTGAGTGTGTGTGTATACAACAGAGCCTTTGTTTGCCTCTCCTGTATCTTCATGATATTTCACGTAATTTGACTCCTATTTAAAGACCATTTATGTATTGCACAAGCTGTAGAGTGTTTAACTTGTGTCTCAGAACACACTGTCTCCCTTTGCCTCTTGAAGGATATTAAATGGCTGTCTGAGCTACTGTGTGTCCGAGTGTGGGGAGGTGTGTCTCATTGCCATCAAATCTGATGAGCCCTAACAATGATTCGCATTGTTTGTTGTTGAGAAGCTGACTCATTACAATTGCTGTTGTTGTTCAATTGCTCTGCAGGTGGCCATTAAGATCATCGACAAGACCCAACTGGATGCTGTAAATCTGGAGAAGATCTACAGGGAAGTTCAGATCATGAAGATGCTGGACCACCCCCACATCATCAAGCTCTACCAGGTGACTCTCCGGCTTCACTGGTTGCTATTGAAAGTGGTTAAAATGCTTTGGCGGTCTACATTGCAAGATGTAGCCTACATGTATTGACTTTTTAATGGCACTGCTTTGTGGCACTCTCAGTTTGAAGAGATGTGTGAAGAGAAGATATTTGTGTTTTTTTAAACAGGTTTTTTTATGTCATCCATTACTGAACTAAAACAGCTATTATTAACAGCTATTAATACCAGCGCCCATCGGTGTATCTCAGATATGTTTGTGAAATGTAAACCAAATTATAATCTGTCCTACTTAAGCCTGAATTCTGCCTCATCTTTACATATAAATCGTTCTAAGTAATTTCAGATTTAAGTTATTTTAAGGTTCAGGGATAAACATTGTTATTTGGTAGTAGTCTTGTATTAATCTGTCCTACTACTTGGTAGTAGTCTTGTGTTAATTTCGATCTTATATTTGATGTAAGATTATTACATTTATACATTTGCTGTCACTATCAGACATTTTCTTATAAATTATCACTAACTTAATCGTAAAACATTTAAAAGCCTAATTCATAGGATTCTCATTTTCATGGTAACAGTCAGTATCAAGAGCTGTGTTCATATTTACTGTAATTGTTTCTCAAACTGATGTTGAGTAAGTGATGAGAAGGGAAAAAATTAATAAAGTGCATAAGAAACAATCCTGAGTCCTACTAAACCTAAGATGATCAAGAATGAGACAAGTTTGTTTAGCACAAGAATTGAGACATTAATCTGAAATCTGACTAATAGCTTTAGGTTATGTAGTTCTAACATGCATCACCGCTGTAGGCCAGTACAAGATGTGTTGAGGGGCCCAGAATTACTTGTGCCTCTGAATAATCTGGAAACAAATCAGTTTTGCAGAGCAGAATGCATCTGTACTCCTGGTTGATCTTCTCTCCAGGTAATTCTGCATCAAGGGGTGTTGAAACATAGAACTAATCTCGGCCTTTGTTCAATGCATTAACAAACAACTGCTGCCTAGCAGAGCCTGCCACCACTGGATAATAATAAGATGTTTGAACGTGGTTAATGACTGTCTGATGCTTGGCACTGTGTGCATCTGTGTATGTTCATCGCTGTGAAGGCGTTTTTGGCATGAATCGGAAAAATGCCATCAGTTGAAGGTTAGATGAATTAGATGTTTTAGTAATATATAAGGAAATTAGATTATCTACAGTGTTAATCTCTTTGGGCTGTGTGTTTAAAAATGGATCTAAATGGGCTGCTTCAATCATTTATTATTTGCGAAAATGTCTTGTCAGTGTTCTATGACTTCATGAAACATGGAATAATTTTTTAAATGTTAAAACAGTCTAGATATTATTTGAACAATTGTTTAGCTTAAGACATCTCAAGCGTATGATATAAAGTCAGTTGTAACATGTACAGTATATGCTCTGTATGCTATTATATATACATTTTTAGACGTTTAATAGTATCTTATGTGTCTTGAACATTTCTGTATACAGTACTGCAACTTTGCATTTCATAGGCTTTTGTGTTGGTGGAAAATGCTCCCTTGGTGGGTGCATCTTCTCTCAGACAGCTCTTCTATGTTAAAATGCGACATTTTGACGAGGAAGACATTACATTTCAATGCAAATTATGCAAGTGTACGAGCTCATTGTGTTGAAGCTGATAAGTCTAGACTCATACTCAGTACATAGACAGGATAATGACTGCTTGGTAAAGTCTATTTAAGTAACATAGTTGGGCTTCTGTGTTTGTCATTGAGGGAATATTTATCGTGCACAGTTCATTCTCCAATTTGTTACACACACTTATCAAAACCACATGCACTTCCCACTTGATGACTCGTAAAAATGCATGAATAAGATAATACACCAATATTATGTGAGTAGTTTATGTGGTACAGAAAAGTGGTTTGTTCTTGGTTAAAACATTAACTTGGTAAAGGAAAATCTAATCTCATGATGACCAGTGTCGGGCAAAAGTTTGTTGTTGTTTTTTATGCCATAAAGTTCTTCTTTTCTTTACCGGTTGTGTGTTTTGCAATTCTCCGATCCATTTCCCTGACAATGGGGTCTCGCTCTTTATTTTCCAAATGCATTATTTTTCTAGTTATGCCAATAAAAGTGGTCTGACCATTTTCCATGCGCCTCTGCAGAGGGGTGGAGTACGGGACAGGCAAGCTAATCAGATGTGTAGGGTTGTGGTGACTTGGTAGTTCACGAGTGTTTGGAGTGTTTGTAGTTCACGAGAACTTCAGCTGCTCTTCCTTGTAGTCTTTTTTTTAGACAGCATCTGTCCAGGTTGATGTTTGTGTCAAACCTCTCCCATTGTCATCCGGACACTTGTCAAAAGCAACAAGTTATTCGTCTTTTCAAAAACCATTTTCATGTGTTATGTCTGATTGGTTTTAACACTCTTTGGATAAGCTGTGATGTTGTAAATCACTTACTGAGAAACACACTTTCCACTGTGAAAAGTGTTGCTGGCATCAGTATCAAAATTTTCGTTAATGATGTGAGCAATAAAATACTATTTTTCAACTGAGGATTCACCAAAATGAATCAGCAAATTATAAATATTTTTTTATTTGTTTTTATGTAATACTCTGTACAAATTTGATTTGGTGTGTAATGGTTTTTGATGTGAAGCAACCTTTGGTCTGTAATAAATGGAAGGTGTAGCCTTAACTCCTGCAACATTGTTATCACAGTATTACTATCATGTTGAACCTAACTTGTAGCATCAAACTTATTTGAAGTGGTTGTAACATCAAATTGTCTGGATGTGCTCAGAAGTAGGGTTGTGCAGTAATTCTGAATACAAGTTTTTATTTTGACAACTCTTATCTGACAGTCTGGCATCGACTGCATAAACACAACCTTGTTCAATGATCATTTTGCTACAATGTTAATCAAGTCTTGCATTAAAACAACCTTTAACATCTAGAAACTTCTTTTAATACTAGACCAGTGTTTGGTCTTCAAACATTCACATTGGAATTTAGTATCTAAATTGTCTACTAGTGCTACTTGCAAGACTTGTTGAAGTTGAAACCACAGCATCTGCTTGTCTTCCTGCTGTTTGCTCAATCTATAATGATTAGCCCCCTCGACGAGAACGGCTAGCAGATCCATGGCAGTCGACGTCTGAAGCTACTATAGTTAGCATGTTGTATGACGCATTTCATTACTGTAGCAACAGAAACAACAGAAGCATATCTGCTGCACACTGATAGATCTCTCTCGTGGTGGCTATTTTAACTTCTTAGGCATTGATGTAATAAAATACTTTTCATAATGTTGCATTAAACTCAGGTTTACTATTGACTGTGCAGGTTTACTCTACACCTAAATGAGACACTTACATCTTTAAGTTGCACCCTTGTGACAAGTCAAAATATTTTATTTCCTAAATTACCTACCATATTGGTTCACAATATTACATATTTTGACTGACATCTATAGATAAGTGTAATTCATTGATCACTTGTATTCCAAATTCACAATGGATAGTGGACAATATATTCATCGTGACATAACCAGGGCTCACAAAAAACAAACAAACCAGCCTTTATTTCCTAAATCCATGAATTTCTCAGTTAACAGATGGAAAATTGATCATAAACAATGAGCGTGGGATTTCAAGTGTGATTGTCTGTCTCACTGTGTCTGATTCATCCTCCTCTCTCCATCTGATTCTCCCCTCTGCATTTAATTCTCCTCATCCCCTGAGTGTTTCTGCTTCTAAATCGGTTCTCCTCCTCCTACAACACATAGCGCCGTGTGAAGGCCGAGAGGTTTCAAGTACCATTCCGATATGCTCTGCAACACCAACTGTCCACCTCCTCTTTCTTAATGGATGCCATATATAGAATCTGTGCCATTCATGCATTTTGTTTTTCTTTTGACTTTGTGGATGCCAGACAATGTGTTTACATACTTAACAGAAATCCTTGTGGGCAGTTGTGTAATATTTTGGTATTTTCTGTCTGTTATCTTTTTTGTTTTTTTTAATCCCTCTTATTTCAGGAGGCTGAAAGTAAGTTTTACTGTTAAAATGTGTTTTTCACAGTGCAATCTTTCTGCTCTTCTCCTTTTCCTTGACTACTGCTTTTTTTTTCTCTCTAAGGTGATGGAGACGAAGAACATGCTTTATTTAGTCACAGAGTATGCGAAGAATGGGGAGATATTCGGTGAGTGACATCAGTGCTTTAAACAAAGTTTGACCACCAGCTACACAAAGTAATCTACTCTTCTTTGTCAGTAATATTTTGAAAAATAAGTGTCAAAGTGTTGGTGAGTTTGCATTGCTGTAACACTTTGCACCAATTTCAAGTGTCACATGATTCGTAGATGTTTGAGAACAGTGTCCTGTTATGGCCTTCATCATATGTTGCTTGTTACTGCCA
The DNA here is from genome assembly GCF_040054535.1 of Antennarius striatus. Classification (NCBI taxonomy): domain Eukaryota; kingdom Metazoa; phylum Chordata; class Actinopteri; order Lophiiformes; family Antennariidae; genus Antennarius; species Antennarius striatus. The sequence goes on along the minus strand of NC_090781.1, from coordinate 6,611,191 downwards.
TAATAAATGTTTTCCAGTCATTTAAAAATCACAATTCATCAGAGGCGGGCTGTGAAGAACACACAGAGGCAGGCTGATAGAGTAAGGATTGATTTATTGTCATGTGTTGCATCATCACTTCTCATTGGTTTACAGTACCGGTCACATGTTATGCAAGTCAGCATAACTTTCAACGTCACATGGCAGTGTGGCATCACATGACACCGATTCGGTTTAAAATACCCTGTTAATCTTTTTGTTGACAATTGTCACTTGACTTCTAATGTTACCGTTGAGATGTTTAACACCACATCTGTAAAAGGTAACAAAGATATCTCTTCAACCATCAGCGTAGTTTATTTTTTTAGCACTAAACAAACTTTCTCAGACCTGATAACAGAAGTGAACCGTGTGACAGGGAAGACCTAGAAACCATTGACGTAAACAGAGAACCATTCCCCAAATCAAGCTTATAAAGACTTGAAATGTGCTGATTGCTTGGAATGCGTGTTTCTCAAGAACGACCCATCCAGATTATACTTTGCTTTTGATGCTGACGTGGTTAGATTATCAAATGGCAACTTTAAGGACTTAAATTTGCTGCTGCCTTGTCATTGGATTTAACTGATGGAGAGTGGAGATAATTTCTATTATTCAATTTATAAAATATTAAACAATGAAAAATTAACCCAGTAGTCTGAATATAGTTTTAGTTGTATACTAGAGTAGTCAATAAATATTCTTTTGAGTTGATCAACTAACCTGTTCATTTTCTCATCATTTCAGATCTCCTTTCTCTTTCAGATGAGAAACGACCACAAACCACACTAAATTCTAAGAATTAAAACATTCATGTGACAGTTTTCTGTAATTCACCGCAACGGTGAACAAACAGACGTCTTAAGAGCTAAATAAATGTCACATAAATAAAACATCAATGATTCATCACGGCAGCCTGAAACACTTTCAGAACATATTTTTAAATGACTAAACCAGATGTTGGTGTTTTTCTTCCCTTTGTAACAAATGGCCGAAGCAGATCAAAGAAAATCGCACGAGTTTTTTGCTCTAACTTATATTCAATTCTTAAGGTACTGGCTGCAAATTCTGCTTGGAGGAAGAGTGACCAACATGGAAGTAGTCGGATTTGCAATATAAGCATGAAACTAGTCTTAAAGTAAATTCTTACATCATACAAAAACAGGGTTTGACAGTGGAAGTGGAACTTAGTCTGCCATGGGACCACATGGCATTATCACTACTTCACTGATTATTTTATGATATCAGTATTTTCACAATGGTCATTAACTGTATTAAAGATATCATACATTTATTTTGTTACAATATTAATGCAGAACATTTTATGTTAACTCCACAACAAACTATGGGCTATGATTTTTCAAGGTCAAAAATGAAATGTGGGTTCATTTGTGGGTCGGCTTTGTACAATTTGTAAACTCTGCAAGCTCAATCCAGTACATTTTATTTTTCTATTAGAAATACTATGTTATTGAAATATTCTGTCTTCGTTGCAGGATTTCAAATGTTAAGATACACATATTAAAAAGTTGCTTTTCATACGCAAATATGTTGGTATTATTTTAGTTAATAATGTGGACAGGACCCAAATTGTATATTCAAATATATTGCAAATATAGAAGACCTGTTTGACGTAGAGTACCTGTAAGTAGGGAAGGATTCAAAAGGATTGTTTTCCTCACCTCTTAGACAGTCTGAGAATGTTAAGCACTTAGCCTACTTTCAGACATAGTAGCTGAGAGGATTACTCCAGCAATACTCGACAAAAAACTTCAGAGTCACGTCTAGTGAGTGTGTTTGTCTTTGTAATTTTGACACCAGTGTTCAACTTGTGATGTTGACTCAGCAATGGTAATTCCTGTTTGTGTGACGGAGCTGATATGCAGATATGATATAATAGTATTATAATTATGATATAATTAGCAAATGCATAATACAATAGATATTATAATAATTTCCATATAGGTATCATTAAAGTGTAATTCTTCTTCTCAGATAAAATTAGAGAAAATGAGGGTAGAAAGAACAGCGGTGTTGTTACATATATATTAATTAACACTTTGGTTATTCTAAACAGCAGCTTTTTACACAGTGACAGCATTAGTTTTGATGGTACAGAATGCTATTTAAGGAGGAGTTCAACATTTTGGAAAATATGCCAATTGCTTTTATGCAGATCAGGCTAAAGATTCATCACCACCCTCATACTGGTCTCTTTGATATGAGGCTACAAGTGTGAATAGTTGGGTTATTTCAGGCCCACTTTACACGACACTGATTTTGCTGAATTCACATGGTATTGTTTTCAAAGGGTTCCACTAAAAGGGCTAAAAATGTTGTCGTATACATGTCAAGGTAGCAGTCGAGGGTGTATCCTTTTAAATCATCAACACTACAGTTTAAGATCACAGTAATACATGCACATGGGAGGAGTGCTGATAAACTGAAGGGAGTTTGCAGCACAAACATGACAGCTTTACTTTGTATTTCATATAATGTATATAATCATGTTACTTAATGAACAGAGCTATCATACAGTAGTTATTGCCTCCTTTCTATGTCTGCCATGATTAACTTAATGGCGCATGGCTTCAGTGTCATCACTAACCAATGTTTCTGAGTGCTTTGTTGACATTCTCATCTTAGTCTGATTAAGAAAGAGATTAAGATGTCAGACTTCTCCTTTAAATAACCAATCATAGTTGGACAACTTCATTTTCCATAATCCATAGATTATTTTATGGACAATCTTAGGGTATTATAAATCTATTGTGTCCTGATTCCTCATACCCTTCTTCCATGATTGCACACTGCAATATAGTTATATAAGACATTAATATGTCATCATCAGCTGCGCATTGACTTAACCAGGCAGACGACCACTGGTACATGCAGCGCAAGTCTAATATTACAGTACTCAATCTCACAAAATTGAACAATCATTTCAGATTCCAAATACATGTTCTGGAGATGGTTCAAGTCGTTATGTCATGATTCACAGACAAATGGATAATCTGCCAAGCCACATATCCTCTTGCCTCTTCATAAACCCTTCCTCCATAATCGTCCTCCAGGGAGTTTTTCCACTTTACTGACACAATGAATTTCTCAGGTCTGCTTTTGGCCATAGGTGGTGAAGAGTAAAAGATGTGATGTTGTTGATGCTCAGCAGCCCGTCCTACCATACCGAATCGATGGCATTTGGCTCAGCCTCTCTTCTCTCTTAACACCAAGAAGTAAATGTCCTCTGGACCGCTGAGCCTTTACAGATGAATGTCTTAACTTTTCATTACTTCATGGATGTTGGTTGAGGCTGGGTATGGATGTGCGTGTGCGTGTGCGCATGTGTGTGTGTGTGTGTGTGTGTGTATGTGTTTTCACGCACACACTAGAGCCATTGGAAACAAAAAAACAGATCTGGGTTTGGCAAAACAAGACAAGTGATGGGTTTACTCCTGAAAAGGCGCACAGCAGAGGCGTCTGTGCCAGCTTGCTGGTGTCTCTATGCATCTGTCTGTCAGTCACACAGTCTGCATCATAACGACAGGATGTAGCAAACCTAGAAATTGGGTCAGTCACAAATCAGAATTGCAGAGAACAGAGGCAGGTGGGCAGAGGAAGCAGAAGATAATATAGGCAGGAGCAGGGGGACATCCATTTGAATTTGGAAGGTGGTGGAAAATGTAGGGCATGCATATTTAAGAAATCACTGCTGGAGAGATGGGAGTAGAACGGCTGGCAGTGAGTAGAATCACTCATGCAGATCTCTTGTCTGACCGACAGGAAAGGGAATGACACAAGGAGAATGTTGATTTCAAGAATGCACAGATTTTTGGGAGATATTCATTGGAACGCGCAATTTCTGTTTCACCACAGACCGTCCTTCATATAATTTCTGTTTCTGCATGCTGTACTTGTCAGTAGCAAGGGTGTGGCAGCTTTGACTTTGATGGCCACAAGAGAGAAAACATAAATTAATGAAGGAAGGGTTTCCCAAAGTAACAACTATTACTGCACCAAATGACAGCAAGGCTGTATGTATGTATTAAAGTAATTTCGCTATGAGAATGTTACATATTCATTTTCCAACTGAATTTGGAGAAAGAGTTCATGTCTGCTTGTCAATGTGGTTTCTGAGATTCTTGAAGGTAGCAGGTTTCTACCTTTTGATAGTCATTATTTTCAGTAGAATTACAGGCAGCACGTTGCATGATGTCTTTCAATTAACCCTACTGTTGACAGATAAATTGCAAGGCAGAAATTTGATGTGAGAAGAGATATTGTATCTATAATTGAGCTCAGGTAATTTGAGCTAATCTTCTTCAGTGAGTGCAGGGATTTTAAAACCATGTTTTACTTTTATAATAAACAAATAAAAAAAACTGTCTATACCCTATATTGTGGCTTTTTTTCTATTTCTGAATCTGCACAGTAAAACCAGTTCTACAGTAAAACAAATTACCTGTAACTAAATAATAGATTAAGGCCCTTTTATTCATTATCAATGGCTTTAGAAAGTAATTGCATGCATCTAATTGTATGAAATGAAAAAACCAAGGAAAATTTAGATTTGTGATTATACGTCAGAATTTAAATTGCTTAAGTGCTTATAACAATGTTCATGTTTAATACTGAAGTAATACAGTATAAAATTCCTCCACCCTAGTTTCTGTTGTACTATTTAATAACCCTTCATGCCAAACTGTTACCGATAGACGAAGAAAGGAATACAAATCTAAAATGCAATGAGGTAGCTTGACAACGTGTGTCATTAATTAACCCTCCCACATCAACTATAATTGCCAGCTACACACTGGAATGCCTTTGTGGTATGTATAATCATCTGTTTTTATGTCGAAAAATGATCAGATTTTTTGGATTGAGAAAAAAACTTTTTTTTTTTCAGTTTGAATCACATAGTTCTTGAAGTGATTCAATTTAGTTGTTTTTTCCTTTAATGTGACACAATTATTTTGCAGAGCTGGGAGAACATGAAACTAATCTTTTCAACTTAGAGTAGCCATTTTCATCTGTGTTCATAGATTGCTTACCAATTCATGGCCATTCAACAAGAATGAAATTAAAAGAAAGTTTGGAATTTGTGTGGCAAAAGCAAAATGTTCTTAGTTTAAAAACTCTATAATCTTACTTTTTGAAATAGTAAGATTATAGAAGCAGCAATTTGCAGGTGATCAGTTATTTTAATACATACACTCAAATCTAACAGTCAAATCTAATAGAATTAAATGTAACATATTTTCAGGATGAAACAAAGTGCAGAAAGGTGAATGCATCTTGTTTGACAATAGATTTAAATGCAGTTGCTGTTTGATTGAATTTTGGCAGGTGAGCCGGACATTTCAAAACATTACCCATCTGTATTCAATCTTGTTTAGACCTTAGGCTGGTTAAAATGTCCTGTAGTGAGTGAAAATATAGGGTAAAATATGATGTTTTAAGACCTCCTGAATGACTGCTTATGATTGTACCATGGAGGAGAAAGTCACAACCAGTAGCTACGTTGGATGAAAGGGCAGTGTGCAGCTCCAGCTGGCTCCAGCCCACTTTAACCCCAAACGGTGCCAGTATTCAATCTGCACCACCATCTATCAACACCCACGTGACTTTAATGTGGCTGCTGTATGTAAGTGGTTTGGGTATCAGTTACTGATGTGGAAACGGAGCGTGTGTTTGCCCCTTGTCCTCTATGGACACACACACACACACAGTCTCACACTCATTCCTGTCCCGTAGTGCTATCTGAAGTCCAGCCAGAGGTCTAGCCAACAAGCCAGTTTGTACCCATAATGTTTGTCCCCTCCAAATCTGAGCAGCTGTTAAGAGACTTAGCTGTTCACTCAGCTCTCAGCAGAAGTGGAACACAGTGGTTGTTGAGCTGTTCCCTAACTCCGCTATGATTCATACATGTTCTCTTCGCTTTCCCAGAATGCAGGTCTGTGGGCCTCGCTGTGCTGAGGTCCTTGCACCTGCCAACATTGAATCATCCTTCCAGTGGGGCAACAAACAGCAGTTTTTGTCTGTGTGTTAATTGTTTAGACAGTAATCATTTGTATGGCTGCAGAAACAAGTAGATTAGTTCAGATTAGTTGTGTTCTTTTTTAATGTTCACAACTGTTTTAAGTTTAGTGTTTACCCCACAGGTGCTTACTTGTGCCTCCTCAACACATTCCCCTCCACAGTGTGTTTTTTGATTAACAGCATTGCATGAAAGCTGCCATGGTCATCGAATAGCCTCCACATTGGAATTTGCCAGCCACTTTCTAATCAGGTTTTGTCACTCTGTCAGATGGTAGCTATTTATCAACCCGGTTGTTTAGGACTGAACAGCAGCATCTCCTTGAAGCTTAATGGTTCAACTTATATCCTGAAATCATTTTTATTGTATAGCCTCTCTACCAACACATGACTGACCCTCTGGTCAACCAAGAATTGCTATGACGAAGATTGTACCATGTGTTTCATACTGCTGGCCTCAGGATAGGTGTTTCTACACGTCGAGTATTTCACGATTAGATGTTGACACAATATTTTCGAGTTTGTTTGACTTTTTCAATCTTGACTTTTTTATCTTGAACAAAAAAGTGTATGTTGCAACATAAACTAAAGTACTAAAGTTATTTAAAGATATTAAATATTTCTCAGCAGTGTGAAGACCAGACAAGAGTGTTTTTTTGTTTTACATCTTTTGCTAACTGCTGAACTTATTCTGCAAATTAGAGCTGTTTTGCTATTGACCTTGTGATTGTCTGTCTAAATTTTATTTCTTTATATTTTAGACATATGTCTAAAATATGATGTCAAGTTTAGTTGAAGAGCTCACAAATTTGAAATGTTTATCACATTAGCAGGACATATAATAGTTGGGTTTGGCATGTATCCTCCAGCCTTAATCACTCCCCCCAGATAGGTTTACGTAGAGGTAGTGAGGAATGGCAGGCAAACTTCAGGAACCCACTAACTGGAGCCTTCTTGTACATGCAGGTTGGGGGTAGAGTGTCTGACAATGAAGAGTGTGTGTTCCATAATGTTTGAGGAGGCCTATTGATTTGAATATTGTTTGTATGTAGCAAAGCTTGAGTTGTGTGACTGAACCTACAGACTTTGCTTCATTTTTATTGATTTGTTTTTAATGGTTGTGCGGTGTCACCAACTCATGTCAGTGGTTTGTATTCAAACCAACACAAAATATTTCATCTTGTTTGCTGCAAAGTGTGAATTGAAGAATTTACGAGCTATCTGGACAGTGGGTGTGAGGAGAAATCCTGCTGACGGTAACAAACGCCTCCTTCCAAAGTTAACAGGGTTACAAAAAGTCGGGCATCCCGATCAAAAATTGGTAATAGTTTAGAGACAAAAGTTGGAAAAGGTGGAAAAAATGCATAATATGGAGAAAAATTCTATGGTGTGGTCCCTTAGAGACAACAATAGATTGAGTTTATGTCCTTTTGAAAAAAAAAAAGATCAGGTAATATTGTTCCTAACTTTGTTGAAACTGTTGGAAAATGTGTTTATTTGTCTATTTGTGCACTGTGCAGCCCACAAACTTCCTAAGACACCCTGTTCCAACTTGTACTGATGTGTACATCATGTATCAAAACACCAGTTCTCAGAAATATCATCCTCCCATTTCCTCTATGACAACAGAGAGCATCCTCCAGAATCAGCCATTACTCACACGAACATGCTAAAATACTTGCACTGAGGTACAATGGTAATAGGAAACATGTACACCGTACATCTTAGACAGAGTCATTTTAAAAAACCATTCTATAATTTAGAGCAGCTGTAAACAACTACTGGCTCAATACCTGCACCTCATAAAAAATAAATCATCCTTTCAACATAACCACCAACATTTAGTGGATGAAAAAATCAACACAAATGCATTTTTTCAGCTTTACAAAGTCATTCATTGTACTTTGTCTTCTGATTCATATCATATTCATTAATATGAAATATTGTCTGTATGCAATTCTGACATTACATGTCTCCTTATCTTTCTGGTTGCAGACTATCTGGCGAAGCATGGCCGTCTCAGTGAGCTAGAGGCCAGAAGGAAGTTCTGGCAGATCCTGTCTGCAGTGGAGTATTGTCACAATCGAAACATTGTCCACAGGGACCTGAAGGCAGAGAATCTGCTGTTGGACGGCCACATGAACATCAAAATTGCAGGTACTGTATAAATGTAGTTCAGGAAGACTAACATAAGAAAAACTCATTTATAAACCAGAAATACAGGATGCTGACAGGTGTAGCTCAGAAATGACCAGTCAATTCACATAGTATTCAGAGGTTGCTTGCAAGATAGCTGTGGGCTGGAAGATGCCACAAGAAATGTCCTAAAATCTCAGCAAGAATCCAGTCTAATGGTCCACTTTATCAAGAACTGATCCCAGGAGGGAGCCCTTCCAGTGGTCTATAGCTTTAATTGTGAGGAGGAAACATTAAAGATGGAGGACAGAGAGGGTAAAGGGACCCAGAGGTAGAGATTTAAGATGAAGCTGAAGGTTGAAGTTCAAAGTGTGATTATTAAGCTGGTGGCATTTATAAGAATGTCACCCTACTGCTCTTTTCTCAGAGTGGAGAATGAGGGTGCTGAGAAAAAGCAGGAGGGGCTTTAATTGGAGAAGGAGGAGGTGATGTATATTTGCTCCTGTGGAGTGGTGGATAAGAGAATGAAGGAAGGTTGATAAGGAACGGTGCATATTAGCAGGGTGGCAGAGCTGCATCCATGACAATGCTCTGAAAAAGGCAGAAGTTTATCTAAGGCTCTATTCTCAGATAGTGATACTAAATCCATCTAAAGTGAACACATCACTGAGGAGGGCTAAAAATACAAGTGTGAAAGGATACCATGCCCTTCACTGAGAAAAAGGAATGTAGTCTGCTTCTCAACCCTCCCAAAGTCTTTGGTCTTCATCAGAATTAAGCCATTGGTTTTTAAACTGAATAATGGCACTTGATAGAGAAAAATAAAAGTTGTGCTTCCCATTTAAATTTTTCATCCCCGTTATGGCCAGTGTTTTGTGGTTTGTGTTGAAATATAAAATCAAGTAAGGACAAATTAGACCAAATTATGTACTAAATGATGGGGAACCAAATCTTTCACCTGCATCATTACTTGTATAATCCTGTAATCTGTTTCTTAGAAGGGTTCAAGATGAAAACCTGGAGATGTTATTACCCTGGCAGTAATTTTCTCAAACAGGTCTGAATCACAGCCAATTGTTCTCATTGCAGATTCGATTTGAAGCAGGAAAACAATGAACAGAACATTACCTGGCTTGTGATTAAAGAAAATGTCTCCAGGGCAGTCTTCAGCAGGAGGGTGCATTCTTTTCTAGACTTACCCACAACATGCTCAGACAAGTTTTGTAAATGGTACATGACGTTTAGACAGGAACGTATGTCAGCTTTACACTGAGTCAGAACACAAGTCTTTGCTTCCAATGTCCTAATTTCATTGTTGAAATTGTTGAAAGAGTTTTGTGGGATAATTGTGTATTTCCAAATGCTTAATGTATGATGGGTTTTTTTGGAGGCCCTGTAAGAGAAATCTAACTACACCACACAATATTTTTTATAGTTAGTGTTTGGGGTTTGTTTGTTTTTTACACCTCTTCAACCTGTAGTTTCAGCAGTAGTCTGAATATATATGTCTAAAACAATGTTTCTGTGCTGTACCTTTTGCGTTCGGGTTTTCCTGAAGTCTTGTGATGTCTTTACTTTCTGAAGGCCAGTTCTGGTCAGTCTGCATGAAGCTTAACAAGGCAACGGCTAGTCAAAGAAAGGTCATGCTCACAGTGGCTGCAGAGAGAGGAACAACAGTGGTGGGGGGTGCCCTTCATGTTTTCACTTCAAATGACCCCTGTACATTTTAGTTGACAGATTGAATGAGGTGGAAAGGGACTAGGAGAAATTACAAAAACAAAAGCAAGTTTCTGGATCAGAGTAGGGGTGGGCTACTCTTTGTGTCCTAACAGGAAATATAACTCTTGTTTTGGGTTGTGTTTTGTTGTTAATTAATTCATTGTGTAAGCTGTACAATTTGAAACACAATTATACAAATCACATGGGGCGGAACGGTGGCGCAGTGGTCAGTGCTGCCGCCTCACAACACTGCGGACCCGGGTTCGAGTCCCGCACTGTGCGGAGTTCGCATGCTCTCCCTGTGTCTGCGTGGGTTCTCTCCGGGTTCTCCGGCTTCCTCCCACCTCCAAAAACATGCGCTTCAGTTTGATTGGCCGTTCCAAATTGCCCGTAGCAATGAGTGTGTGTGTGTGCATGGTTGTATGTCTTTGTGTGTGGCTCCGCGGTGCACTGGCGTCGTGCCCAGAGTGTCCCCCACCTCACGCCCTATGCCGCTGACATAGGCTCCGGCTCCCCATGACCCACTGCAGCGGATACAGCAGTGGTAATCTGAAAATGACTGACTGACTGACATGACATTGTATCATAGAGCAAAATATACTATTCATCAGCTGTTTTGGAGGGGAAAAACTGTGAAGCATATGTTAAAAACAAATCCCTGTCTACAGGGGAGCATGACAGGGGCTCGTCAGGCTATAGGGCAGCTTTTCATGCTCATGCCGTCGAGCTGGCAGGGTGCAGAGCAGGAGTCACCAATTAGCAGCTAGTGGCCAAATCCACACAGCGACAGGCTTCCATCCAGACAGCGAAACCTTTTTTTATTACGTAACAGCCTGTTTTTACTTGTTATTAAAGCAGCCAAGACACAAGCAGCTCAATAGAATCTTATGTGTGTTACTTGGTCATTCTTTTGTTAAAATGTCAAAATTGGATGTTAGTGTATGCTGCTACGTATATCTGTGCGTATGGTTAGCTAAGAGATGCAACAAGACAACAACATGACAGGATAAAAAAATAAAAAAAGAATTGTTTCTGCAACAGCTGTACAAGGCTCATGTACCTAATTGGCACAGCGTCTTTTGTACTTTTCAAAAGTAGAATAATTTATTAAACACGATTGTGAAGCTAGACATGGAAAACCTACCCACAGAAGTACAAGATAAAGACACAGAATAAATGAGCATTCTCATTCACATCAAGAAAAAATTTACCATTTAATATCCATTACATGGCTTTAGTAGTGGGGGGAGGCCAGAGAAGCCAGTAGTAACCCATACAGACATAGGGAGAACATACAAATTCCATTCAGAAAAGTCCCAGGTCCTCAAGTGAATCTGAATCTAGGACCTTTTTTGCTGTTAGTCAATAGTGCTACACATCAAAGGCAAAACATTTTGTCTATCCATCCATTTTCAACCGCTTAACCGGGCCCAGGTCACTGGGGCAACAGTCTCAGGAGGGATGCTGGGATGCTCATACTTCCCTCTCCCCAGACACCTCTTCCAGCTCCTGCGTGGGGATCCCGAGACATTCCCAGGCCAGCCGAGAGACATGGTCCCTCCAACGTGTCCTAGATCTTCTCTTAGGTCTTCTCTTAGGACATGCCCGGAACACCTCCCCAGGGAGGCGTCCAGGAGGCATCTGGAGCAGATGCCCAAGCTACCTCAGCTGGCTCGCCTCGAGGTGGAGGAGCAGCGGCTCTAATCCGAGCTCCTCCCTTGTGACTGAGCTCCTCACCCTCATCTCCCAGCAACTCTACGGAGGAAATTCTTTTCAGCCACTTATATCCGAGATCTTGTTCTTTCGGTCATAACCCAAAGCTCATGACCATAGGTGAGAGTGGGAATGTAGATTGACCAGTAAATCAAAAGCTTCATCTTACAAATCAGCTCGTTCTTCATCACAACAGACCTATACAAGGACTGCATCACTGTTACAACCCTGCAGAATGTTGACTACAGTATGTGATGAAATGGCAGTAACATAAAGCAAAAACCAGGAAAATAAGCAAACAGGAACTTGGGCAGCTGACATGTAAATAAACGGGAGCCAACACAAAAGACTTTGCAGTTGCAACTGGTGTATTTTATATATTTCAAGACAAGACTTTAACACAAAACAAGTGAGACTGCCAAACTGAAAATAATGTTACATGGTCTAGGGAAATGGATGTTGTTAAAATTAAGGAAATAATCTATAACACAAACTAAACAATGCAGGTAACTAAACAAAATAAAAACCCTGCCCAACTACACTAACGAGACAATCAGAAAACTGACCAAAAATACAACAGAAAGACAACATCCCTGTAACTGGTGTTTCTAGACAAAAGACACTAAGGGTGATATGTATAGAGGCCTCTGTCTAGCTGCTCCGAGGCCATGGACTAACAGAACATGCAAATAACTAACAACGAATAACTAAACAAAAAATGGCAGTTACTCACCACAGAGAACATGGTACAGAGATAGAGAGCTGAGATGAGATGAGATGAGATAGAGTCTTCCTCCCTCTGAATGGCAAATAAAAGACTTGTATAGGGTGTGTTTGGGCGGGGCATACAATTGGCAGGTACTTGTGGTGAATGGCAGCAGTTGGAGTAATCAGCAGGGTAAGTGGAAGTTCCTTGATGGACAGCTCCAGGCAGGCACTGGAGCTGGATTGAATGATCTGGGCCTAGGGAAAATAAAACACACAGGACACAGACACACCACACCCATCTCTCCCTCAAACACCCACATGCACATTCACACTTACACACAGTACACGCAAAATACACATGTAGGCATACGTAACAATCACTGCAGAAACTGCACCGATCCATCTGTCGATCTCATGTTCCATTCTTCTCTCACTCGTGAATAAGACCCCAAGATACCTAAACTCCTCCACATTGGGCAAGGACTCTCCACCGACCTGAAGAGGTCACACAACCCTTTTCCTGTCTATAACAAGAAAACACATGCTTTGCTAATAACTCTAGTTTTTCTAGAGGTTCAGCTTTCTCAAAGAAGATCTCCAAGAGCAGACTGTACAGATTTTTCAACAATGAAAATATTCATGTTGACAAGATGGTATGTTTCCTATCAAGAGGTCTTCCAATGGCCAGATACTGGATGGAAATTATTAATCTTCAAGCAAATGTGACACGGGAATTGTCTATGTTCCTCATTGAATTTTGGAAGGGGAAACAACGACTGTGAAAGAAGATATACAGCCAGGGCTATTAATATTAGGATGTCGACATTATTCTCGTCTTTTTGGCACCATACACCACCACAACGGTTTGAAATCAAATGAAGGAGATGTACTTTAACTACAGACTTTCACCTTTAGTTTGAGGGTATTTACATCCAAATCAGGTGAATGGTGTAGAAATTACATCAGTTTATACATGTGCCTCCTACTTTTTAAGGGACCAAAATTCAAACGAAATAATCATAAATCAAACTTTTTAATACTTGGTAATGAATCATTTGTAGTCACTTACAGCCTGAAGTCTCAGTAGCACAGACATCACCAAATGCTGGGTTTCACCCTTGGTGAAACTCTGCCAGGCCTCTACTGCAACTTTCTTCGGTTCCTGCCTGTTTTAGACATTTACCTTTCAGTTTTGTTTTGTTTTCAGCAAGTGAAATTCATGCTTAAGGTGATTGACTTTGCCATTGCATAACATAACATTGCATAACATAACATAACATAATATAACACATCCACCACTCCACATAACATTGCATAACATAACATTCCACTTGCTTGCTTAAAAAAAAACTCTTTTTTTATTTGTTTTGTTTGTTTTTTTGTGTTGTTTTTTGCTGTGTGCCTCAGTTCATTGTCCATCAGCACATTGAAGCGCTGTCCAATGGGTTCTGAAATATTTGGCTGAGTATGAGCTGATAATATTGAGCAAAATAGTTCAGAAGTTTGGATCATGAGCAATTCCTTTCCTTCTCGATGATGCTCTTTTCGTTCAGTCAATCTGATCTTTGTCTCATCTGTCCATAGGATGTTGTTCTAGAACTGTAAAGCCTTTTTTAGATACTGTTTTGGTAAACTCTAATCTGGTCTTCCTGTTTTTGAGGGTCACCAATGGTTTACATCTTGTGGTAAAATCTCTGTATTCATTCTGGAGAAGTCTTCTCTTGATCATTGGCTTTGACACACACACACACCCTACTTCCTGGAGAGCGTTTTTATCCTGCCAACTGTTAAAGGAGTTTTTCTTCAATAGGGAAACAATTATTCTGTCATCCACTACAGCTGTTGTCTGAGGTCTTCTGGTTCTTTTGGTGTTGATGAGCTCACAGCGCAATCTTTCTTCTTAAGAATGTTCCAAACAGTTGATTTGGCTACACCCTATGCTTTTGCTATTTCTCTGATGTCTTTTTATTTTTATTTTGTTTTTCTATCTAATGATGACTAGCTTCACTGATAGTGACTCAAGTATACTTGTGGCTCTTTGGATCTCATATTGAGAGTTGACAGCAACAGTTTCCAAATACAAATGTTTCACCTGGAATCAACTCCAGACCTTTTACCGACTTTATTGATGATAAAATAACAAGGAAATGGTCATGCCTGTCCATGAAATAGGTGTAGGGTCAAGTGTCCCATGGCATTTGGTCGCTTAAACAGCAGGTGGAACATACATAAGCTTGTCATAACTACACTGTTCACCTGATATGGATGTTTGTTTCATTTCAGATCCATTGTGGTGGTGCAAAATGAGAATCATGTCATTTACTGTATGTACCTGACTGAAAATGTGATCTGTGACTTTTAGCGAAATACATTTGAGTATTAACCTCAGTTCTGTGTAAAAGAGCACTTTGAGTTCGTCCTTGTGGCTGTTGTATGTTTATAGACTTAGAGGAGTTTGCCCTGGAGTTTGTTTTATTTTGTTTTTCTTTAAAGGTCCTATATTATGCTTTTTTTAATTGATGTCATTCAGCTGCCAGATGTCCAACTACATCGTATTTGAAATGTCTTGCCCCAAAGTGATCCGTGATCCTCAATATCTTTGATTGAATATTAATAAATTGTCTTCTGCCCCCAAAAGCTGTTTTAATGGGGCGTATCACTCTGTCCAATTACAGAGCACCATTTGTGACTTAAGAAAGGAGAGGATGAATGTGTTTGGACAAAATGAAGATGTCTTGTCTTAAAGAGATGTATTGATGTCAGTGTAAAGTAAGAATGGAAGTATATTGGCAGTGACATGTTTTGGTACATAGCTTGTCTGGATGTAAATGTCTGAGCTCGGAAGGAGGCGCGTGCATCTCAAAAAATCAGGAATACTACAGAACTGGAAGGCTTTGTCCATGAGGAATGGGCTAAGATTCACCAAGAGAGATTGTGTTTGGATAATTATCACATTTCCAACAGTTCATAGCAATAAGGCACCACTGTCTCTACAAATTACTAGAGATGATCAACATTAAAGGGTTGAGTGATGTCAGTAAAAGAATTGTGTGTTGCATTTATGAAATAAGTTGTAAAACAGTTTGTGTGTATGGAACAGTAAATTCAATGTTCTGAATCTGTAACTATATCAATCTTCCCAATTTTACTACAATAGGACATCTTTTTGTCTGTTGGATGCTGTCTTCCTACTAATGTCATTCTTCACATTCACTTACAGAGATTTGTAAACCATTAGCTGGGATCTGTTCCAGTGTGACATATTTAGACTAAAACTATGGTAATACTATTGTGCAAGACACACGCGCCCCACCCCTCCTTTTGACTGCTGCTGGTAACCTACAGCTTGCTTGAGCATTTGATGGCAGCAAGTTTATTTGGTATTCAGCTCCATGAAGTGGGTCACAGTTTCTGACAATAAACCGATTGTACTGCTTTGCTGTGCTTTGCCTGCATCTCACATCTCACCTTCACATCTGCATCAGAGTAAATGTACTTAAAGTTATCCTTGTCTCTCCTGACATTAACAGGGTGTGGTTCATCCACATCTGAAAAACTGATGTTGGGCTGAATTTAGATTCATTTCTTTATTTTTCACATTTCAGATTTTCTCATCCACACACACAGACACACACACGCTAGTCCAAACACAGTAAAAGAGGTACCAAATACATACCAAATAAAAGACCACCAAATGATCTTTTTAGACAATTTTCTCCAAACAACTTAAAGATAGTTACCCATTATTTTATTCACTACGTTCATAATCTGCTAGTCATGTAATGTAAACAGTACAAGTCAAATGTGGAGAGAAGACAAAAACATTTATTAATTGAATGAGGGAGAATGACACAAACTAATAGTAAAAAGGGGCTTGTTGAGTAATTACAAACTCTCTAGGTTGTTCAGTGTCATTTGGCTGAAATTACCAGTACTGCAGTTTCTAGTTGGATTTCTATGAAAAGCAGATGTGAACTTCTCAGGATTATTTGTGGATTGTGTGTGCAAGATAGTCTTCTCTGTCTTGTTCTTCTGCAGAGTCAAATCAGAGTTTGTGTTTATATACAGACAACCAATCAGCGAGTCGCATTGATGACCTCATGTTAGTCTCTAGGGTAGCTTACCTCATACACAAGCCCGTTTCCTCAACATACAAATATGTGGATCACGTATTACATTATAAAACCTGCTGACTCCATGGAGGCTCAGAGGAACTCTGATAATTCATACTCCAGCTTTGTTCTTGACATTTTTTTTTTCTTTTTACCAATTCAGTACATCAGTGTTCTCTACTATGGATATTCACTGTGTCTCTAACCTCCTCCACTTTATTAACACAAGGACACTTCAGAGTTGAAGGTTAGGTTTTTGTATGCAGTCCATGCATGCTGCAGACTTCAGAATTGTCTTCACAATTTTAGCAATTTTAAGGGTTTCAAATCTTTACCTTTCCTCCCACAATCCCCCAGATTTTGGGTTTGGAAACTTCTTCCAGCCTGGAGAACCTCTGGCCACGTGGTGCGGCAGCCCACCTTATGCTGCTCCTGAAGTCTTTGAAGGTCAGCAGTATGAGGGCCCACAGCTAGACATCTGGGTAAGATCAATGACGCAAGGAGCTGAAAATATGTAGTATTAACATGTAACTCGCACATAAGTTACAAAAAACTTACATGTGGGGCACTTTTTTTAAATCTCACATTGGAAGCACAATTGTGTTAATTAAAGGTCAATTGTGCAGGATATCATGCCATCTAGCAGTGAAACGGATGCAGCCAACTGAACACCCATCACTCACTCACTACCATGACATGCCAAGTGTAGAATCAATGTTTGATTTATTTGTTCTGGGCTTGTTGAAACATTATGGTGCACATGGAGAGGAATTATTTTTTCATGTAATTTCTGCACTCATCATATTCCATTTCTGCCCCTGGAAATCCGACACACTAGACTGCTAAATCAGCAGCATTTGTTCCTGTCATGTAGTATAGTATTGCTCTGTTAAACCACAGTTTATAGCCAGGAGTGTCTCATTCACTGGTCTTAGTGTATGCAAAGGTCCTTGTATTTGCTTACCATTACTGTTTTTGAATTCAGGCAATTTGAACCTTATGTATACACCAACCGGACTGACTACCTACCACCATGACCTTGTTTTCTGTGTCTCTCTTCATATTCAGAGTATGGGGGTGGTGCTGTATGTTCTGGTGTGTGGTGCATTGCCCTTTGATGGGCCCAGTCTGCCTGTGCTTCGGCAGAGAGTGCTAGAAGGAAGGTTTCGCATCCCCTACTTCATGACTGAAGGTAAGAAGAGATCAGCTGACATAAACACAAATTAAGAGTAAGTGCAAGTTCTCAGTTATCCAGGTCATAGTTATCCAAAGCTCATCCAAGAGACTGTTCCAAACTGAAGAAGTCTCTTGGATGAGAGACAAAACGTCTTTAAGAACATTCTTAAAGTCCAGTGAATTGATTTAAACAGCTTAAGACAAAATAAAAGTACAATGCCAGCTGTCACTTCTTGGTACTTGTAATTGTTTAAAATTTAAAGGCATTCAGCTCAACCCACAGTTTCTTTCACAATTTAAACTGAAGCTAACTGTGCACTATGGGACAACACATCACACTTGTCTGTGAAAGTCAACGTAAACGTATTTGTGTAAACCAGCATTCTCTTGTGTGGCTGTAACAAACAATGGAGTCATTCTGTAACAAACGAGTATTATACTCAGTTGAAGGGGATAGTGTAGCAGACATGCCTCATTTTGCACAGTCCTCAGGATGATTCAGGTTGGCTAACTTTCTACTGGCAGTAGATTACAGCATGTCCAGAGCTGGAGCTGTTTATGTAACCTGAGAAAGAGTCAATGACACCTTCCAGTAGCCTCTCTCTGAAGATACTGCTTGTATCTTTCTGTCTGACTCACTCTGACACATCTTCAGGGGATGTGGTAAGAGAGCCCATAAGATTTCTATCTTTTCACATCCTTGAACCAGTAAACACATAGGGGTAACATAGGGGAGTCAGCGCCGAGGCCAAACAGTCACTGAGGCCCTCCGCTCCACCCCTATGCACCCCCCGTTCCCTGAACGTGGGGAACAGAATGTGCTGATTTCCTCATCCCCATCTCATCCCTTGTTTTCCTCACCAGCAGATCCTGTGGTACACGGCACAGCCTAGCACCGAACAGTGAACTCATACTACACCTCAGCACTGTTAATGTTATGATCTACTCCCATTTTACACAGTTAATAACTACAGCAGATGTTGGCTTACATCTCTATTACAGTTGCATGTTGTCCAGGTCTGTACAGCAGACCAAATAAGCCAATACTTGATTTTGCATCCATTATCATCAGAAGAAATTTGCTGTCATCACAGAACCCACAGCTCAGCATCTCCTAGCATTCTCTTGATTAATCCATCAATCATCTGGACTGGAGGAACCTTGTGATAGTTCTATGAGCTTAGTTCCGAGAACCCTTATTGTGGTTTGGTTTTATTGTATTAGAAATATAAACGATTGTAGTCATGTAGTCATCTCTGAGCTCATACTTCAGAGCCTTTTAAAAATCCCAGAGCCTAGGCTGCTTGTACTTACCGTACTTAAAAACGGCATGGCTTTTAAAAAGAATTCAAAAAAGCTGTAACTTGTCAGAACAGATTTTAGCATGTTCGCATGCGGTTATGGTGGATATACTTTATATGTTGTATTTTTAAGTAACTGGTAAAATTTGTGAAATAGATTATATTCACTTAGCTTTAGTGCACTACACACTACACTTCAACTTCACTAGGGTGTTCTTGAAGGTTGGTGCAACTCTGTTCCTCTGGGGCATTGCAAGTATTAATTGCCATGGTTCTTTGGTTAGGTCACAGTGGTGTCATGCACTGACGAAGAGTGGATCAATCAGTCGGCCAACCAAGCTAGACAGTTATGCCGTGTCTGCCTTTTAACATAGTCCAAGTGTCCCTGGTGGCTAGAAATGTGAAAAACCATCCATAGCTTTAGCTGTTGCTATAAACATGAACATAGCAACGAACAAATTCTGAGTACCTTCTGAATGCAACGGTGGCTAATAGAAAATCAAAACCAAGCAAAAAGTCAATTTTTTTGTCCCCACTCGTGTCCATTGTTTGGTTAATGCATTCCACAAGATTTCTCTAAAAAAGTTTCACACCTCCATCCTGTCCATCTAAAGTTAGTCCACATTCAGTTAAATCAAAGGAGAATGCAAATCAGTATGGATGACAGCCAGAAAAGCTTTTATTTATCTAACATCTACTGTACAAAAAATAATCGCACATTGATCATATTGAGTTTGAAGTAAAGGTTTGAAATAAACTTGATTTTAATTTGAAATCCCAGCCCTACCTATTTGTGGATATAGATGGAGTGGATAGTTAAGGGGAGCAGGACGTTGCTAATATGTATAGAATATGAAGAATGACACACTTATATTACTAAAATGGCAATGATGTATATCTAACTTTTCTGTTCTTTAAGAAAATAATTTATGGTGATAGATAGATAGATAGATAGATAGATAGATAGATAGATAGATAGATAGATAGATAGATAGATAGATAGATAGATAGATAGATAGATAGACAGATAGTTATTGCATGACCTTGTGATTATTTGATTTTACACCACCACTCAAAAAGAGAACAGAACGTTAAATTGTGAAACAACAATGTTGACAACACTCAGTGTTAGTAATTGGTATTTCCTAAACCTAAAATGAGACAAGAGTTTTGTATATTTTATAAATTATCAATGATTAATCACTTATTTGTGTTCAACTACTGTTTGAGGAAACTAGATTAATTGTACAGCCATTGTTTACAGTAAATTTCACCTGTTTTGCTCCAACTTTAGCAGACGGATATGTGGGTAATGATGTGGGGTGGGTTGGAATGCAGCGTGGGCAGCAGCGGAGCAGACAGGCTTAAGCAGTGCAGCCAGGGGAACTGTAATCCTGTTTAGACCTCAGCTGTGTCTGACGTCAAACTCATCTAACCGCTAACTAGAGGTGAGGAGCTCTCATTAAGAGGGGAGGGAAGTAGAAACTAACGTCAACACTCTTGAGAATACCAAGAAAAGAATTGAGCAGATTTTAAGCATCCAGGAGTTATTTCTGCCCCCAATTCGTCACTTTGATGGTGGTTTGAAATGCTGTGATTGAGTGTGTTTCATCAAAGCCTCTATATGAAGTACGCAGCATCACTAACATTAAGCAAACTGCTCTTCTTAAATTTTTCCTAACTATGGAGAACCAACCCACTGACATTATTGTTTCCAACCCTTGCAGACTGTGAGCACCTGATCCGTCGGATGTTGGTCCTCGACCCATCGAAGCGTCTGTCTGTGGCCCAGATCAAAGAGCACAAATGGATGGCTCCTTACGTTCCCGTACAGAGGCCTGTTCTGCACCAACAACCTCTATCTGCTGAGGGTGAGGTGGGCGTGGGAGAGTACAGCGAACAGGTCCTTCGCCTCATGCACAGCCTCGGCATTGACCAGCACAAGACAATCGAGGTGAGCATTAAAGTGCCGGGAGGAATTGACTTTATTCGTCCGAAGGGACTATGAACGTTTGCTATTTTAAGAGTCGAGCATCAGACTGTCGCAAGACAGCATTTAGTCAGACTGTACATACGCAGTACTTATTCCTCAAGCTGATGGACGTACAAAAAGATGCAAGATGGATACAGATATGTCAAATCAAGCCCTACGTCTTGTGGCACATTTAGTCATTAGTGGGGTGTTCACTGTGGTGAATGCTGTCTTCCATGCTTAAGATAAGGGCAAAGAATCATTTTATTGAATATTTTGTCTGGATTACAGACAGGTTTTTTTAAAGGTGATTACAGTGGGTTACAACCGATCATTTATACATAAATAAGAAAAAAAAGCCATGGAGAAAAAAAATGAAGGATAAAATCATGATAAAAATTTTGCAAATATAGATTTTTTTTTTTTCATTATTCACTCTGAATTACACCAGTGTCATAAATGATTATAAAATGAAATAAATATTTGTCAACCTACCCTCCAGTCTCTGCAAAACAAAAGCTATAACCACTTTGCTGCTATCTACTACCTGCTTGTGGAGCGACTGAAGGCCCATCGCTGCAGCTTCCCTGTGGAACAGCGGCTTGACGCCCGCCAGCGTCGACCCAGCACCATCGCTGAACAGACTGTTGTCAAGGTAGGATTCTGAAAAGGAGGTTGTGAATGGCAGGAACAGAAATTGCGTCTGCGGTTTCCTGATCAAAGCTCAGTTATTCATACCTGCACCTGTGACCAAACAGCTGGACCGCCGCAGCCCATTCATGTATTCATCTTCACCGGCCCTCTCCTGGCCTTTCCTGCCCAGCATTGATCTTATTTTGTCTCCTTCAGTTATATTATTAATTATATTCTTTTATTTACCCACAACCTTTTCTTAGCGGTAATGTGAATTGTTCAAGTCAAATTCACCACAGCTCAGTCACAACTGCATTCTAATCAGTGGGGTTGTTTAGCATTAACTATGAACTGGAGGAGGTTTTTTGACATCATGTCAAAGTACTTTCTGTGTTTTTTCCCACTGTACAGTCGACCAGTGGTTCGGCCCAGGTGGGTTTGGTCCCGCAAGGCGTTCGTTTGTTGCGCTCTCCAGCTCTGCCCCAAGACTCACCAGCTTTCAACTTCCCCCAAGCTGCATGTTCCCTGGAGCAGAATTTCATGGTGGAGGACGTCAATACGCCCAAAGTATGTACATAACTAAAAAAAAAACAGGAATGCACAAGATATTCATGCTGGAGATTCAGGACTCTTGAGTCTCTTTATTTGTACATTTATCTGCTCCCCTCATATGACTGCTCACTCACATTGTTTTTTCTTATGGAGGTTATAGCTGTAATGGTCATAATCGGTTTTCACAAGTATGTCCTGAGAAGCGATGCCAACAAGCTTGACAATGATTTGCTTTGATAAGCATTCCCCCTGACTGTAAATCAGATGTGTGTGTGCGTGTGTGTGTGTGTGTGTACTGACTTGCCCCCTCAACCTGCCAGAGTGCAGCTGACTTCTTTTCTTATGTAAGAACTCAGCCAGCCCTCACATCACAGACAGGACAGCTGCCTAGTCAGACAGACACACACACACACATACACACACACACACACACTCTTTGCTCTCCCTGTTTCCCTGTTCATCTGTGCCAACCAACCACCTTTTCTGCCAACATGTTGAACTGACCAACTATCGGAGAAGACAGACAACAGTAGTCTGAAACGATGATCTCACACATTTATAAGAATCCACTCATGTTGGCTTTATTCAAGATTTCTTTTCCATCCTACTCCTGTTCAGAATCCAATAAAAAGTCTAGTGTATATTGCGTTATATACACACATATATGTGTGTGTGTGTGTGTGCGTGTGCGTCTGCACAGCGTGTTGTGATGTGTGTCAGTGTGTGTTTCTGCAGTAACCACAGAGAGACAGTTTGTGCTATCTGTGTGAATGGAGCCTGGTTATGTAAGCAGTCCTGTGATGATGATGTGACCTAATGCAAAGCTGAGTGAACACACATGGACAGGAAGCTGCTGTGCTGCTCCAGCAATTTGGCCGCTGTGACCTCCCTACCCGTCATCCAGCAGTTCATCTATCTCAGCTTCTCACTGTCCTGTTCTTCCTCAGTTCCATCTCTCTCTCTCTCTCTCTCTCTCTCCCTCTCTCTCTCTCTCTCTCTCTCTCTCTCTCTCTCTCTCTCTCTCTCTCTCTCTCTCCCTCTCTCTCTCTCTCTCACGCCTCCATCTTTTAACATCATTCGCCCTTCATGAACTGTGCTGCCTTCCATCATCTGTTTTCTTTTTATTCACTTTTTTAAGGTGTGGATGGGTGTGTGTCAGTTGACTGGCAGCATTCCTATCCTACAAAAAACAGATGGGGAATTGGGCAAAGTTGATTTTTTTAAGCCAAAACCAGACTTTTGTCGTTACCGCAATCACTCATGTAAATGCCTTGTGTGTGTGTGTGTGTGTGTGTGTGTGTGTGTGTGTGTGTGTGTGTGTGTGTGTGTGTGTGTGTGTGTGTGTGTGTGTGTGTGTGTGTGTGTGTGTGTGTGTGTGTGTGTGTGTGTGTGTGTGTGTGTGTGTGTGTGTGTGTGTGTGTGTGTGTGTGTGTGTGTGTGTGTGTGTGTTCTGGTCACACAGCACTTTCAGTCAAAGCTCACTTCCTGGGCCTGCATTCCTTTATCCCCACCCTCTACCTCTGGGCCAACACACACAGGCCTGTCCTCATGCTGTAATAAACACACACAAAGTATGAAAACAACTGGGGGGAATTCAGCAAGGAAAAGAACCAGTTGTCAGTCTGCATCAAAGTGATCCAGAGGAAATGTATATTGTGTACAGACAGTGTGTGTGTACGATGCCTGGTGTCATTAACAATGTGTCCTGGCCTCCTGGTCCTTCCTGACCATCGTCAATTTTGGATATATGTTTATTGTTCCTTCTTTCTTTGCCATTTACCCCCCACCCCCACCCCACTTAGGTGAACGGCTGCCTGCTGGACCCTCTGCCTCCGCCCACTGTCCTCCGCAAGTCCTCCACCTCATCGCCAAGCAACATGATGGAGACATCGATTGACGAGGGCATCGAGACCGAGGAGCCTGACACCGAGGACGACCCCCCCCACCTGCTCTCTGCCTACCAGACAACTCGCTTTGGCCAGCGGCGACACACCCTTTCTGAAGTGACCAACCAGCCTGGACTTTCAAACCAAGGTGTGGCATCACCAGATTAAACATAGTCCTATATTCTGTGAACTCCATCATGTCATCATCTTGAAATTTAATGACAACAATTTTGCCACAGGTAAATTGTTCACTCTGGGACACAACCCCTCCATGGGCAGCGTAGACTCAGACATTGGCTACGACATGGGTTCAATGCACAGTGACCTTGGCCTGCTAGAGGATCCACCCTCTCTCAGTGAAGTGGTACCAACCAATAGCTCTGCCCCTGGCATCAGCCCCTCACCTTTCATGAGTCCTCGGCCCACCAACCCTGCAATGGCTGCCCTGACATCCCAGCATAGGGAGACACACAACCGCTCTCCCATCAGCTTCAGAGAAGGACGACGTGCCTCTGACACCTCCCTCACTCAAGGTCAGAACAACTTGTTTTTTTTATATAATTTTACAGTTTCCAGTATACAGGCAGCCTACATTTGGGGGATGGTCTCCTTATGCAGAAAGCCATTCTGCCACCTCAACAGATTGTTCCACTGCTTGCGTTGTGTGACAGCTGTTCAGTGCTGTAAAAATGAATTTAATGGCAGGAGACTGCAAAAAAGGTCAGTTGAGTGCCGAGTGTCAATGACAAGCAAATCCGCCTTCAACAGGACTTGCACTGGTTTCACACAGTCAAGTCACTGCTGCACGTGTGGAAAAAGAAAAAGAAAAGTTGCTAAAAAACCTTGACGTCTTTGATTTCAGATGGAGCTGTGGAAAACTTGACAAATAGCCACAGGTGATGTTACTTTTGTCGGTGTTTGTTAGACGACGAGAAAACAGACATGCAGCTCATCAGTGCCATGTAGCCCTGTCCTCTGCCTTTTATGGTAGCACCTCAAACCAATAATATTTGCTATCAACTTTGGTGATCGTTTTTAAAACATTTTTTATTCCACATAAATAATTCCACATTACGCACAGGATGTCATTGCTGAATTCTGACTGACACATTTGTCATTTTCACATCCTGCACCCTCATTGTGTAAGTTGCAAATGTGCTTATGCATCTGTGGGCGTACTGGTTTTTGATGAAGGGTGATGAGACATTCTTTGCACCTTGGTATCTAGAGACAGTACAAAGTATTCCTTTGCGCTTATGCAGTCAAGTCAATTTTTTAATGGGACAGAGAATTGGGAGAAGACAGAGACAGATGGTGCGTCGTCGGGGACCACCATCACCTTGAAAAATAGTAAATGGACAGGACTATATACAGCAGGTTTTATGACATATGTCACATTCAGCCATTTGCACACAAATTCATACACTTGTGGCAGAGGCTTCCATGTAATGTGCCCTCCTCTTCATCAGGAGCAGTATAGGGCAGCTTATTCAAAGCATCCCATAATATTTCTATACGCCCCCATTCACACATATTAACACAGATGGGATAGCCATCGGGACCAGTTTGGACTTCAGGATCTTACCCAAGGTCACTTTGACGAGCAGCCAGGATCCACAAAGTGCTGCAACACCAGTCAAGAGGAGAAGCACTGATCCTAGTGACGCACCCAGACATCCTTGTTGCAGCTGCTCCCTTACAAATATAAATTCATGTATATGCAATGCATGGTGGATAAAAGTGACTAATTCTCAATCTGTCATTTGTACCCCCTCCTTTTCACACCTTTTTTCCCTCGTTTTTCTCCCCTGCCTGTTCCCTTCTCTCATCCTCTCCACTCCCTGTGACAACTTCAACAGCGGTGATTCACGTCATGAATCACAGACAGATATTTGACGGTTGTCAACCCACATCTCTCTCTCTCTCTCTGGCCCTTTTATTCCTCTATTCATCTGTTTTTCACTCATTTTTTTTCTTCTGTGCTTCTCATTCTTTGTTTTCTTTGTCTTTTTAAAGTTTTAGTCTGCAGTGGGTAATATTTGTCTCTACTCCAAATTAAGGAGAAAAAAAATCACACAAACGAGTATTTCGGAACCTTTTATCTCCTTTTCTCCTTTTTTCTCCTTAACATTATTCTGTTTAGTGGCTGTGACTGACTCAAGTTTAAACTGTAACCTTAGTTTAAGTACCTAACCCTTCACTGACAGCCTGAACTGTGTGCTCCCATTTGGTATTTGCAGTTATTTATACATAAATTTTCCGTAATCCTCTTTGGAGAGTGTTGATGCTGTGAATTCTTTTTGCGTCAGACGGCTCTTTTTTTTTTAATAACACCCACCATCATGGTAAGTCCTGTCAATCACAGCCACAGCTTATCACCAGTGGATGGGAGTCACTTGCTGTTGTACAGACACATACACACACTTTTTTTTTCAAGAGGAAGTAAAAGATCTGTCTAAGCACGCAAATCTGTTAAAATCCTTATTCCCTTAGGCAAATTTGTCCTTCTACCTGGCAGGTATGGCATACCAAGATGTTGATTAAATAACGCTTTTTATTACAAGGGTGTGCTTTGGACTGGCCACAATAAAGGTCACTCTAAAGTGTGCAGGTTTATCACAATGACACTTATATTAAACATTTTGAAAGAGTGTATTTATCATGCTTCCTGCATAAATGTCCACCAGAATTGTGGCCCATGAATTTAACTTTCATTTCATCACCGTAAAGCATGTCTAACGTTGTGTCAGAGAATTTGGAATTGGATCCAGCCTGACTCAAACCCACTGACCTTGCGTAGCCATGCCAGCACATGACCACCACATTTGGCTTCTTCACCTACATAATTGTCTGAGGCCAGACTCCTTCACAGCAAATAATAAGAACTGGTTTGTACAACCACAGGATATTTGGTCAAACTGCTCTCGTGCATGTCCGTCAATCTCACTGGGTCTTACCCTGAAGCTATCCATTGTCCTAACAGACTTAAAAAGGGCCGATGCTCATATATATGACACTTCTGAAGAGTGTTCTCTTCATGGATGAGTCTCAGTTTACACTGGACCAGACAGATTGTAAACTGCACATGGTGGAGTAGTTTACTCATGTAACACTGTAAACAGCACGCAATGGTGGTGGTGTGGTTGTGGAATAGGTGTGTTTAAGCTGCAAACAAAACCAGGCTTCTTGTATTGGTTCTTTCCACCGCCATAACGCTGTAGTGATGCGATCGTGTGTGGAGCCCTGTTATATCAGTGTGAACACAGCTGCTGTCAGCTGGAGAGTCCTGGTTCTTACATGACCATCAATACCCACCAGACCTGACCTGTATCAATTGATTCTGATGATCTGGATCAGCAGTAACATTTTCCTGTTCCTGATCAAATCAACAACTTTTTCTACAACTTTTGAAGAATAGTGGCATGGCACACCACAGACTAATCGACAACTTGATCTGACCCACACACCAATATAATTAGCATAGCCATGTGATGTTCAGGCTTTGGTGGAGAATAAATGCCTCATTTTCCCACACAGTAGACAGTTTTCACTCACCAATCCAATTCAAACCTCTCCATTAACGTAGTTCAACCCTCATCTTGTCAGGTCTGTGAGGTTGATTTGTTATCTTGGTTATGACAATTGCTCACTTACAGAAATTTAAGGTCTTGTGCACAAATCTGAATTCTTTCACTTTCATTTGTAAAAGAAATTGGAGCCAAATGTGTATTGTGTCATATAGGCAGATAGAAGTTTGATAATGTCAGCAATGATTAACCCTGATATTCTGTGAGGAATCATGAAGAAGCAGTTGCTGAGAATGTGAGTTTATATTGTCTGGATCTGTTTGTGCTCTCAGGTATGGTTGCATTTCGGCAGCATCTCCAGAACTTGGCGAGGACCAAAGGCATCCTGGAGCTTAACAAAGTTCAGATGCTTGTTGAGCAAATGGGATCAGGAGAAGGGGCCGCCATGGGTCCCATGGGACCACAGCACCACTTGCACAACCTCCTGGAGGTCAGTCCTACCACGTGGTCACACTAAATCATGCACATATTCTTTACTTGCCAACTTCCCAAACCTGTTCTGAGCCCCAGTCCCGCTACTGTCATCAAACCAGTATTGCCCTAAAAATAGAATGAGCCCAGTTTGTTGTGTATCCCCAGGAGAGGTCGCCCATTGTGGCTTGTTTACTGTCTCCCATCCCCCTGGGACATGAAGCTTGGAGCTCAGGCCAAATTGAATTCGACCATTGTTGAGTTGGTCAGACCTAACTGTTGAAGTGACTGCCACTCAGTAGCCCCAAGCTGCAAGCAAACAAGAAGAGGGAACACAAACAGTAAAAATGAGACGCTCACATAAACACACTGCAAGGAAAACCATTTTAGGAGATATGCAACAGCTTCCCTATCCAAAACAAACAAACAAACTGAAATGTAGAAGCAGACAAGATCTAGTAGCTTTCCGTTTGTCCATCTCATAATGCAATAATGCAGCTCTTTGTCGGTTATGATGCTGTGGCCCCATCATCCTTTTAATTTGCTTTCATTTCATTTAGCTACTGTGTAATCCCTGTGGTACATTCCATTTAGACAGAGGCATCTGGCTGATCAGTCACCACACAGGCATTTGGGCAGGAGACAGCATGGATAATCCAATTAGAAACACCCAGACTCTGGCAGAGCTCTATTAACCGGCAGGAGAAGGGGACCTGGGATACATGTGTCCACATTCATGCATGCATAAATACATGACCGTGAGCATCCTTTGTTTTAATGCTTTTGTTGTTGATCGAAGGGTGAGGCATCCAAGCAGCAGGAGGGCCTAGCTTTATACCAAGGTGGGCCGCATCCACCTCTGCTGTCTCGCAGACAGAGTTTGGAGACACAATACCTCACTCATAGACTACAGGTACAGTCTAGCACCAACTGCACTATTCCTTCTGACTGTATTTGTTGATCAGCTGATTTAAACACGTTTGATGTTGGTATAGATGAAGAGACAAGCTTGTCTTCCTCTGTGTTCAGAGGAAGTGTTCAGCGATACTCTTGAGAAATCTGTTACCATGGTAATTATCCTGAGCAACTGTCCCTATTGTTAATCTGTCCTCTGCCCAAAAGGCTAACGTCTTGGCTAACAGTCCGGCTAGCTGCCAGCTATTCTGTAAGGAGACTCCTCGAAGTTTAGAGCAGCAGCTGCAGGAACACAGGTAAATAACACAGTTAATGTTTGTTCACACACTTTACTTTCTTTTTTTATACTTTTATGAAATATTTTCAGTGACGCTCTCTTATTTGCATTTAGCTTAAGTGACATTTTATCACTTGACAATGAAATATTTAACAGTTTGTTTTCATGTCATTCATTCTTTATGACACTGTTGATTTTAGCTTATACTTTCTTTTTGTTTTTTCTTGACCTTTTCTGTAGCGAGTGACATTTATCTGCTTCTGATAATTCTGCCTGGGTGAACTCACTGCCCTTTACTGACCTCTGATTGGTTGAACATATCAGGCATACCTGAATTGCTGAACAAACAGGCAATGCTAGTGGCTCAGTTGTCCGTGATAACATTTCCCATCACACTAGCATGTATAAAATTCAACATTCTAATTTCTCAATTCCATTTTCATATTAATTGGTCCACCAGTGCTTCAACCTGAATTTTGAAAGCTTTATGTTTTATTGATTCAGTGATGTTTTTCCTACAGTTACTGTCCTTTACAAATGGTAAAACAAAAAATACATCTTTTACAATGACAATGACGAGACAATTCTGATACTCAACATGCAATATTGTTGATGAAAAAATATTGTTACCAATATTTCTGTTTTCTGTCCAAGGAGGTGAACAGTGAACAGGTGTAAGACCCAAAAGGGGGTAAACTAAGACTTTGCAACGCCAGAGGAATCTGGTTGAGGCCTGAAGTGTTAACTGGTTTGACTTAAATGATCTGTATGTGTGAAAATCAAGTTGGATATCTACTCAAGATATCCGGCGCTCAGAGGCTGACAGTTTTATCTGGTAAAGAGAATTGCAAGTTATTTGCGCCGACTGAGACCCAAACTGTTGTTGACACCCGGCTCACTGACTAAGACCCAGTCTCGGTTCAGAATGTGAAAATCAATTGTAGACATAGTCCTTAAACTGATTTCAATGGACCAGACTCTTAACTGCAAAACTGCTTTTTGATCCCTCACTGGTAACCGATGGCGATGATGCTTCGGTTCCTTGAAACACTGAGAATGGAACAAATTAGTGACGCCGTTTCTCTATGTTTGCTTACAGCATGAGGGACACACGGTCTTAGTCTGCTTGTTCACCTTTCATCAGCAATGTCTTAATTGTTGTTGCAGATAGAGTGTTGTGGCTAACCTCTAAAGAACCAGCCATGACTTCTGGAATTTTCATCCGGGTCTCGACCATAGTATAGTTAACTCTCTGACCCCCGTGTTGGAATCAATGTTATGACATTGCCTTAAACTCCCCAGCCAGTCAGTGGAAGCTTTACAGTCAGCAGTCCTCTGCTAACTGGAACCCATGTTCCCATGACACTGGTCCATTTTCTGTCAGTCTCCTGCTGTGTGCTACATTGCTTTTGCAGTTGCCTGGAAAAGTAATCACTTCTAACCTCTTCCCATTCAATGTTTGCTGTTTAATACCGAAGAAATCTGCCTGTTTTGAGTTGTTGTCATCAGTGACTGGTGGCTGTGTTGGTCGTGGTTGCACTGGATGGACAGAGGTCTTACACAAGCATCTTAATGCTACATTAATGGAGAGTAAAGCACGACTTAAAAAAGATTTTCATGTGAGCAGGGGGACGTTGGTAAGCCAGGTGTGACTTGAACTCTGTGTTTTTAAGTTAAGTTTCACAAAAGACTAAAATGGAAACACTTTTCTTTGACTAAAATTAGATTACATGCCCAGACTGTTAGGCAACTAAAACCGACTTTAAAAAACAACAACAACAGTGTATTGTTGAGCAATTCTGAGAAAATCTAATAAGGATACTAACCTAATAGAAACTTAAAAACCATCTGGTGAAGTTGAAGCTGAAGGTGAAGCATGCCTACAGACCCCTAGTGTGTTGTGTTTGTTTCAGGGGCTTGTACACAATGTTGAAGCTGATGTTGGGCTGAGTTAGCTGTGCCGCTGTCTCCACAGGCTGCACCAGAAGAGGATGTACTTGCAGCAGTCACAGGGCATGGGGCTGCAGGCCTACTTCAACCAGATGCAGATAGCTGAAGGTTCCTACCCAACAGGCAGTGCTGCTCTTGAACACGCAGCACCCCAAAGTTCCCCTCAGGCCCCACCCATGTCATCCACCCACCAACACCAACCACAACCTCAGCAGCAGGGTAGTTCTCAAGCCTCTCCGCCCTTCAGCCACCCCCATAGCCTGAGTCCTTTGATGGAACCGTGTGAGGGGCTGGTCTATGATCCCTACATGAGCCACCACCACTACCCCCAACAACTGCCCCCTGGACCTCACCTCCACCACCTCCACAACCCCCAGCCTCCTGATGCCTCTGCCAGCAGCGTGGGTTTCAGCTATGCAGCCTGTGAGCAGAAGGTCCTGAGCCATTCCACCGAGGCTTTCCTCCAGGAGCAGTACAAGTTCCCACTTGACCCCACATTGCTGCCCCTGTCTGCTCCTGGAGAAGATGATGGCAGAGCTGGTCAGGGGCCGTCAGACAACCTGGGCCTGCCTGAGCTGCAGAGCTCCCTCCTGGACAGCGAGATGATGGAGACTGTGGATTCCCAGCATGGCTTCGTACTGGTCAACTGAAGTCAGCTGTCTGGAACAGAAGGCAGTGTTGAGCAATGAGGACCCACAGCACTAAGAGCAGAGAGAATGGAGATATGAGTGGAGGCCCTAAGTGTAGCAGCGAGGAAGGAGAAGTGTCCATTTTTGTATAACTATTACAAACTTCATTTCTTAGTTGTGACAAAACCTCAAACATTTCTACCAAAATCCTCTTGTAGCCTTCCTCCCATTTCTCTGTCTCCTCCTCTGTTCTCGTTCTCATCAGCTCTGTGCAGCAGGAACAAGTCGCACACGTGGCACAGTGTTAACCTCCGGCCCGGTGATGTGGCGAGGCCAACGTCGTTACACACATTGTGCCACTCGAGACGACTGCAGCGTGCAGCTCAGGAGTGTGATGCTGCACGTAATGGAGGCAGCATATCACCTTGGATTTGTTTTGAACGTGAAGTCATTTAGAACTGAATGACAAGCAACCGAAAGGACAATGGCTGACATTGATTCGTATTTAACTTAGGACAACATCAACAGAAATAGACTGGTTAAAAACACTTTTTTGTGTATTTTTTTTCCAAGTAGATAAACAACTGAACAAGAGCAAACGGCCCTCATTTATCATGGTACCATTTATCACCGCCAATTCAAGCATTAAACACATTATTGTCCACTTTATTGAAATGATTTGCACAGGAATGTGAGCGCAATAACTACCATGATGGTCATTTCTATGACAGCACAGATTCCAACATCAATATGTAACATTTTATAACAGTATGTAACAGTATTCCTCAAAATATCAAAAAAAAAAAAAACCAAAACGGGTAACTTTTGTCCTTTACTTGAACAAATACTCTAAACATGCTGATGGAATCAACAGGTTGGTAAAACAGCACTAAAGTCTTTCTTGGCTCACTGGTGAAAAGAATAAACACATTTCTGTGGCTGCAGGTTTTTTGCGTAGGTTATGTGACATACATTTTCTTTTTCTTTTTTTACCTTTGTGTTTTTGGTGATTTATTATTACTACTGATTCTGATTAGTCTCTTACACTACTGACGTAATATTCCACCTTTCCATCAGATCTTTTTCACTTTGTTCAAAAACAAAACGCAAATGACCACCAGTTTATTTCAAACGAAATGACCATGCATCTGTTGAATTGTGGGTGTTGTGTTTTTGCCTGATAAATGAGGGCTGATGTAATTAACGTGTTTAATTGAGAAGTAGCGGTGTTAGACTGTCTATTATTCTATTTTTGTGGCAATACTGAAGCAATATTAATCCTTAATGTTGAACGATATGAATGGAAACCTCACCCGTATATCCAAGTCTCATTGGTTCCTGGGGACCAGTCGTAAGCAGTGACATCACTTGCTGATGCAACCAGGAGATAATCTCTCAGTCACCCGCCCTGGAAGTACAGGGGTGTGCGTGTGTGTGTGTGTGTGTGTGTGTGTGTGTGCGTGTGCGTATGAGGGATTCTGTTTGTACAATTCATACTTCTGATTTGTCAAATAATTTTCTGACAAACACTGTATTGACGTCTCCATTCAAAAATAACAAGCTGTGCGTTTCCTTCAGTGCACAGTTGCAGCTGGTTGACATCTTCAGTGCTCCAGTCACGCCTGTGTGTTTTATTTGAATGTCTTATTGAATCATGTTTGTAATAACGGAGTGACCCCCTCAATGATTCCCTGTTTGAGATTTCACGAATGACTGTCTTCTTTCATGTTGGGGCCGCTGTCAGACCAGCAGAATGTCGGTCATGTGACACTGGATCTTTGACTAAAGGCTCACCTTCCTTCTATCACTGAGCAAGCAAATTGGATGAGGCCAGAGATTTTTTTTTGTTTTTTTTTAACACAGCACTCCTTGAAGTGCACAAACACAATGTCAGCTGATGTTCTAGAAT
Source organism: Antennarius striatus (assembly GCF_040054535.1). Classification (NCBI taxonomy): domain Eukaryota; kingdom Metazoa; phylum Chordata; class Actinopteri; order Lophiiformes; family Antennariidae; genus Antennarius; species Antennarius striatus. Next base: position 6,577,551 of record NC_090781.1, on the reverse strand, counting down.
TTTTTTCACTGGGATTGAACGGCAAACAGGTGAGATTATTGGACTGTGACCATTTGACTGTGTGACCTTCGGTGGTTCACATGCAGTGTGAAGACGACGCTGAGCAGCTGGATGTTAGACTTTGGATGTAGAGAGATTGTCTGCAATAACTGCTGGAAAATATGGACCAACAGTTGGTTGCAGTCCTGTGCAAGGCTTGAAAGAAAAATCCATCTGAAAGTACTTTTGGCATTTTCACAACTTGCAAGAGTTAAAGCGAATTACCTGCTGCCTTTTGTGATAAATCAAGTAATTTCTGTAAAATTCTAGATTATACATACGTATCAGAAAATATTGAAATTTTTTCGGGCCCAGATACAAATATTTCTTGTTGTGCCTGACCAGCCATCAAAAAGTCAAACAAATGCAGTTTCTCCACAGGAATAACTCTAGATATGACAAAGGGCCTTTTTTAAAAAGTTGAGACAAAACTTGCATCAACATTTCTTTCTTGACCCTTTCATTTCTTCTTTATTCCTCAAGAGTCCGATTAGTTCGCCATCTTTCTATCAAGAAAAAAAGTCCCAAAGGAACTTGTGCAAATAGTGACTTGATCTCTGACATTAAATACGGTACGATTGAGCCCTGCAGTGATGGCAACAGAACAGTGAAGCCATGAGACATGTCGCCAAACTGGTCTTGTGGTTTCTTTAATCATTCTACCCTTAAATTTACAAATGAGTCATAAAGTTTGATATTTTTACATTGTGTTGACAAGAATGGGCTCACGCCCAGTCTGTGGCTGACGTTGGGCCACAACAAGACCAGTTGCTAAATGAGTAAAAAAAAAAATTGGGAGCTTTAAATTGTCAAATTCTACCAATGCAAAAGTATGAGAGGGTGGACTTTTCATTTGAGTGATCGTTGAGTCTACGACAGCTCCTGGACGGTCTGTGGACGTTAAACACTAGAGCACTTTGATCAGGAGGAGAGATGCCGCGTGAGGAGGAGGAGACGGAGGCAAAAAAGATATGAATTCTGTTTCCTGTCAGTAATCTGTAGGGATCACCTCTCTCCTCCTTTTACCAGTAATGGACACGGAACACATTTCTTTCAAAGAAAGACCAGGCAGCAGTTTTAACATAAATGGATGACTAATGTGTTAAATGTAAAAAATGTTCAGTGTGCCTTTACTTTTATTTCCCCAAATTTCAACTAAGTTTTTAAATAGCGCTAATGATTCTGGTGGGACTCTTTCATCTTTTTATTTTACCTTTCTCTTCTTTTTTTTTTCCTTTTCAGTATTTTTTATCATTGAAAGAAAGTAGAGTCAGAATTTACAAAGGTACAAAGCCAAAGTCCCCCAGAAGTTTCTTTGTACGACCCACCGTGTGGAGTTCTGGAGCTTCTTAATCAGCTTCTCTACATTTCCTTTTTTTGTTGTTGTTGTTGTTGTTGGTCAACCAGTGTATGCCATTCAAAAGTATTATAGCAATATCTCTAGTTGAAGACATGAAGATCCTCGTGGACGTGTTTCCAAGATTTCACCTCCTGCTGATGAAACAAAAAGCATCAATCTCTCAATAGAAATACAGTTTCATTGATGTTGACCACACATAAGCTAACTTGCTGTTGAGATTAAAAATGTTTATTGAACATAAAAATGTGTGCGTGTATGTTTGAGTCTATCAGTTATTTATAATATCTAAATGTGGTGCATTCCTACTGATTATTGAACCATAGCTACAGAACTGACATTGTTTTCTACCACCTTCATGTTGAATCGTTCTCCACTGAGATGCATGTGAAGTTTGGGCTCTTCAAAGCAGCAGCTCTATGACATCAGGAGAAGCAGGACTGCAAATCATTCCCACAAATGGCCACCGAGAGCCCTGACAGGATACATGTGGTGTTACATAGTCATAGTCAACATTATTGTCAAATCACACCTAGTGATTCATGATGCACAAATTGTTCATCAGATTTGGCACAAGACTCCTTTAGAGGACAGGCAGTAAAATTAAACCACAATTGATCACCTACCAAAAACAAATTGAAACCATTGTAAGTATGAACAATTTAACAATGGATGTGGATGGAGTTTTAATTGTGTTGCTGCAAATTAAAAAAAAAAAAAAGTTCCATCAAGTCATTCTCAGCATCTTGTTGCAGTGCAAGTGGAAACATGTTCTAACTTCTGGCTGAGGAATTTCTTATTTAAGCCTTTTGGATGAGAAGTGAAACATCTTCACACCCTAAACCAAAGTCCAGTTGCTTTAGATTCAACTACTATTATTTACACTGACGTGGATGAAGGAGAATCTAAATCAAGAATCGAGTAAAATGTGCCACCAGAATGTGAAAGGACGTCTCGGTGCTGCGTGGAAAGGATCATGCAGAGAGAACACCTCAATCCAATCAGCCCACTCAGACAGAGAACAGCTAATCCTGCTAATACACCACCAGAGGTGTGTGTGTGTGTGTGTGTGTGTGTGTGTGTGTGTTGGGGGTGGTAATGTGTTCATGGAAACCAGGGTCTCAGTTCTTTTCCTGGGATCAGACCATGTACCCGGCGTGTTGTTCATTCTGCTGATCCAAACTGATTAAACCGGTTTTCTCTCAGACAAACAAATCTGCCCCCCCCCCCCCCAACACTAGCCGGACTCAAGCCCACGTCGCCTTGCATGCTGTACCCTCTGCGTTAAATGTAAAGTTAATTAGAGTCTGTGAAAAGAGCTGTAATACAGAGGCTTTGAATGGGATCCGCCCATGAGCTGTGATGGAGAAGAAGAATAAAACTCTTCCTCCTCCCTGCTCAACATCTCCTGCTTTGGGGATGAGAGGGAAGAAAGAGACAAAACAAAAAGAGGATTTTGACACACTTTAATTCTATATTTAAAAAGTGCACATCTCCTTACAAGATGCCAGCAGTCTGTAGTTAAATGCAGTTATTTATAGTATACATTCAGTGTAGAGAGAGAGAGTAGAGAGAGTATAACTTTATTTATCCCTTAAGGAGTTTCCGTCAGGGAAATTAATTTCTCCGTCGCACACAGCATAGTAAGTACACAAAACACAGAAAAACACACAGAAAGCACCAGCACATAGAAAGTAATACAACAGCAAATAGAAAGATTAATAAATAACTCATCAACAATTTACAAATAGAAAATCATAAATAGGTATAGAAATAAAAATAAACAGTTGTCTTCTTCTGAGATCTTCAGCCGGCAGCCTGTCAAAAACACTTTTTTGGGGGGTGACAAAGAGAAAAAGCTGTGGACAGACAGCAGGAATCTTCTATTTCTTTCCCTCAACAACATATCTCAATATCAGATGCCTATTCACTCATCAGGCCCCACGTACACTTTGATGACATCAATGGTTGCTATGACAACAGGAGGAGGGTGGATGACAACATCCTACTGCGTTTTTTTAGAGCAGGAGATCACAGAGCTGTTCGGCATTAGAGCTGCGGGGGGTGGGAGGGGGGGGGGGGTTTGGAGACAAAGGCTTGAGCTCTGAATGCAAACAGGAACAAGCTGCACCTTTTTGATGATATTCACTAAATGTGCACTAAAATACATTTATAGTGAAGCCCACTGCATCATGGATGGGGTGGTGAATAGTTTCATTTTTTGCTGCACGATATGGGAAAGAGTAGTTGAAGCTAGACTAAGGGCAGAAGTGAACATTTGTGAGCAGCAGTATGGTTCATGCCAAAAAAACAGTACTACAGATGCAGTATTTGCTTTGACGATGTTCACAGAGAAGTACAGAGAAGGTCAGATGGAGCTGCATTGAGTTTTTGTAGATCTGGAGAAAGCTTATGACAGGGTGCCCAGAGAGGAACTGTGGTATTGTATGAGGAAGTCTGGAGTGGCAGAGAAGTATGTTAGAGTGGTGCAGGACATGTATGAGGACTGTAAGACAGTGGTGAGGTGTGCTGTAGGTGTGACAGAGGAGTTCAAGGTGGAGGTGGGACTGCATCAGGGATCAGCTCTGAGCCCCTTCTTGTTCGCTATGGTGATGGACAGGCTGACAGACGAGGTTAGACTGGAATCTCCATGGACTATGATGTTTGCAGATGACATTGTGATCTGTAGTGAGAGCAGGGAACAGGTGGAGGAGAAGCTAGAGAGGTGGAGGTTTGTCCTGGAAAGGAGAGGAATGAAGGTTAGCCGCAGTAAGACAGAGTACATGTGTGTGAATGAGAGGGACCCAAGTGGAAGAGTGAGGTTACAGGGAGAAGAGATCAAGAAGGTGGAGGATTTTAAGTACTTAGGCTCAACAGTCCAGAGCAATGGAGAGTGTGGAAAAGAGGTGAAGAAGCGTGTCCAGGCACTTTTCTCCACCCACTATTTCAACAGTGGGTAGAGAAAAGTGTCAGGTGTGGTGTGTGATAGAAGAGTTTCAGCTAAAATGAAAGGAAAGGTGTACAAAACTGTGGTGAGACCAGCGATGTTGTTTGGTCTAGAGACAGTGTCACTGAGGAAAAGACAGGAGACAGAGCTGGAGGTAGCAGAGATGAAGATGCTGAGGTTCTCTTTGGGAGTGACCAGGAAGGATAGGATCAGGAATGAGTAGAAATAGTGAATATATTGGTAGAAGGATGCTGAGTTTTGAACTGCCAGACAGGAAACCTAGAGAAAGACCAAAGAGGAGGTTTATGGATGTAGCGAAAGAGGACATGAAGGTCGTTGGTGTGAGAGAAGAGGATGCAGAAGACAGGGTAAGATGGAGGCAACTGATTCGCTGTGGCGACCCCTGAAGGGAAAATCCGAAACTAGAAGAAGATTGTTGCACGAGGATTTCCATGGGAACAAAGATTCCCATGTATGAAACAGGTTCAGGTCACTCAAACATGTGTCATCCCCCCCCCTCCATTGTGCTTCACCCCTTATCTCTAGGCTGAACACACGCTGGCCAGCAGATGGACAGAGTCAGAACTCCCAGTGCAGTTGACCCAGTAGTTCCTGGAAAGACATCAGCTCCTGCAGGCTCTGGGCTGGATATAGAAGTCAAGCCAGGAGCTGCAAGCTGCACCTAATCGGTCATGCTAGTTCTGATATTATCTCAAGCAGAAGGTTTACACGGCTTATAAACACCATGCTGCACCTGTGAAGGTGACAGAATAAAAGAAGGTTGGGGTTCTTGAAGTGGCAAGGTGACTTAACAAAAAACGTGTGGGCTTCCTCTTCCCGACTGATGCTTGTCATCTGCCACCCTAAGAACATCTGACCTCACTATGTGTGTTTGTGCACGTCTTGCTGCGTGGGGGCTTTGCTCGACTTCTTTTATTATAAATGACACAGTCCTGGGAGGCAGCTGCATTGACGTCAAGGCTTTCAGTTCTGTCAAGGGCTCTGGCTGCTGGAAATCCCTCCAAATAACAGGATCTCAATAGAAAGAAATAGGTTGCTGCTATTTCAACAGTGCCTCATGAGCTCCAGTGGATTTTTAACGGGGGCAGATTAGCCCTCGCCCTCGAGTAATTGTGATTTAATGAAGAGTTTATGTTATTGGAAAATTGCAGTTCACAGCTTGCTATGTTGAGATCACTGGCTTAAAAAAAAGTCTTTGTGAAAAGTATGCTTTATGTGTCCCAAAAGTGCTACCTACCATCCATCCTCCTCCGACTTCGAGCCATTCCTCAAGAAGCTCATGCTGCCATTAAGCTGTTATCTTCTAAATAGCTCTCGAGGTGGTCTCGCTGGAGCAGAATGTGCTGACACACAGCAGCTACGCCAACCTGTGCATTTCAGTGTATGTGCATAATATGCTCTGGTGATGAGATGTACACTCAAAGGGCCGTGTGGGGGGTGGGGGGTTTGGGACGGCTCAGAGGAAGGCTGATGGGAGATTTGAGGAGATTAAAATAAGGAAGATTAACACTCTCATAAGGATCTGCCATGTGATTTATCATCCTAATCCTGGCTTCTGATTGCTCATTTAGACTTTTCAAAAAAGAAAATCACCATACATCCAAGATCTGATCAGCAAATAAAAAAACAAAACAAAGAAAAAAAAGGTTTAAAAAAAAAAAAAAAAGGACATGAAAACATGTTTTTGACGCTTTCAAACTACACCCTCCTGAGGAAGATTTTCCAGCCCAGCCCTTATTTTGCAGCCGACCTCTCCCCAGCAACACTCAGGCTGAGGGCAGGTGTCAGCTGCAGATCATGCCCTGCTCTGCCTGATTCCCTGCGGCTCCGACAGCCTGAAGGACCAACGCTTTCATCTCCACAGCAGCTGCATGCCAGGTTACAGCTGAGATCAGGAGCATTTGAAATTAATCCCACATTTCCCTTCAGTTGTTTACAGGTTGAGCTGCTATATTTGGTGATGAAAAAGGATACCCTTATAAATCCCACAAAGAGTATTTACCATTCTTGGACTTGAGGTTTCACATCACAAATTCCCAGAGGATATAATTAGGTGGTTGTTTTGGGGGGATGCAGAACAACTTTGCCAACACTGAAGCAGTTTGCTGAGCGCTCACCAGTAACACATCATTCCCACTGTGAAACCCAGGGATGCTTCTCTTCAGCAGTTCCTGGAGGGCTTGCGAAAACAGGATGAAAGCAGTAAAAGACAGAAATGACATTGAGGCAAACCTGCAGGACAACTGTGTCTACATAGATTTATTCTCCAGCCAGAAAACAAGCTGAAACAGATCCCAGAGCCTCACACAGATGGTCTCAAAACATCAGGTCTGAGAGGAGCTAAATCAGAGTCCAGATCGTGGATCCGGAATTTTTGGCAGGGCTTGACAATTGTGGATTTTTACTTGACTGAATGACTGATTTTTACTTTACTTGAATGAAAGAAATACATCTTATGTACCAAAGATGTATTTGTCTGCAAGGGATTTATTACTGGACTAAAAATTCAGTGATAATTGGTCTCTATTATTACATCCTTTATTTCTCAAGTGATATTTCACCTGCTTTCATCATACACTGAACCTGACAGCTCACTCAGGCATCATAACATCCTGATGCTTTCATTGTATTCAAATGAAAAACACATCTGTTAAGCGCACACACATTAAATGACAGATCCTCTTGCTTTCATCTTTCACACTTCAATGATTACAACTCCTGCAGGCGCATTACCCGCTTCTGCAGCTTGAGTCAGAACGCAGACATGAACGCTTCCTTCACAGTGCGTCTCTTGGAAGCAGCTTTTTGGTGTCCTTTTAAAATCCAAGGTAATTTGTCATTTTAAAAAAACATCTTCAGTTGAAAATGTCCAACTTAACGTTGGACAGTGTCTCACGTTTCCATCACGCCCCACAGACGTCCACACCGAAGCACTTTTAGTACCCTTATGTGGACTTTTCACATCTCAGTCCAACTGTTTCTAAATTTCATGAGTTTACTTAATGATGTATTTTAACCACGAGTGCAATTGTACATGAATGTTATTTCCAGCCACTGTTTCAGTTCTCGTAAAATCATTCCGGAGTCTAAGTGGTTGTTTAGACGATCATTTCCTCTTGCTTATCACCAGGCAGCAAATTGGCAATTACAGTGACAAGAGGCCTTGATGTACTTGGGCAGAAAATGCTTAGAAAAGAAGGCCTCAACAGTTTGTGTGTTACTTTATTCGGATCAAGATACAGTAGTACAGCGTCCCAATTGTTAATAGACCTCAAAATAAAAATGTTCGTTTGGATACAGAACAATCAACAATCAAGGTTTATTCAATAGAACAAAATGAGCAGGGGGAACAGAACACTGGGAGTAGTTCTGCGAAAGTAAGGAATTTTTTTAATCAACATAGACGAGACATTTATACAACCCACCCGTAACTACATCAGCTCCCACCCCATAATAAAACACAGCCTTACATACACATGCGCCATGTAAGCAGAGGATCTGGGTGGAGCATTTGCTTCTACATACGATGGATAACGACCGGGTGGCTCTTAGACATGGGCGTCATGGTTTTGTTAGTCCCCCCCAACCCTGCCTGTTGCTATTAATTTCAAGTTAGTATTCTATTAAGGTTCAATGACGAGGTGTCGATCACAGAAAAAACACGACTGTCACACTGCAGAACTGATGGAAATCGTATCACCAGAACAAATAAGTCTCTTATTGACGTCACAGATTAAGAGCAACGCTGAGAACATATTGATGGAACTCACAGTAACTGATTGGACCTTCCCACACATCCAACACATTCACTGGCGACTTGGAGGAGGGATAATTATGACAACCACATTACAACCAAGCTGGTCTCTTACTGTGGGCCACGGTAATTTATTTGTTGGACCATTTCAATCTGTGTTGCTGCAGAGAAGGGTGGAAGAGTCTGATCTGCAGAGCTGGGTGACGACAATATTTAAGATATTAAGTGAGAAGAGACTACGTGTCATTATGGACACCTTGATATTTCCTTCAAATCAATCCCATTTAGCATTTTGGAAGCATGGCAGGTTTTCTTCTACTGGTGGGGGAGAAAGACAAGTAACACTTGACGGCTCTTTAGAATCATCCAAGGATCTCGGGAAAAAGAGCCATCAGAGGGCCGAGTCAGGAGGAAGGCCGACACAAGAAACGGTTTGTTCCACCATCTGCTGCACTCAGATTTTATCTGGAGTTTGGAATTAAGTGCAGCAGACTGGAGAGCTAGCATGGCACAAGGTGCTGCACAGCAAACAGACTTGGCAGACATTAATGACAGCGGCTTTAGCACAAAAGTGTCAAAGGGAGGAATGTGAGGGGCTCTGGTAGCATTGGCGAGCTAGCACAGTAGCACGTTATCAGCATGCATAACTTAATGAATTTCATCACTTTGCTTTTGTCCAAGCATCAAATTAGAGCAAAGAGGAAGTTTAACACAAGTATGTGCTACGCCCGTCTACCATTGGGCAGAAAACAGAAGAAAAGAGATAAAACCATCGTTAACAGTTTTTTCTATACATTAACCAGCTGTTCCTGCACATCAATAAATATATTGTAAAAGTGTTGCGTTTTTTGTTTCGGGTAGTTGTCTGCTTCAGTCGTGTCGGGTTGGTTTTATGAGAGGTCCAGAACTGTGTAAAAAGGAGAAAAGGACAACATTGAAGTTGTGACCCACAGCAAATGTGATCTTTTCAAGACTTGGAGACAACAGGAGGTGATAGACGTGTTTACCGCTGATAGCCTCCTGGGCAAAGTACTTGACATCCATGTCTGTGTCTGAGGCCAGCTTATCCAGCATCGGCTTCACTTCTGTCTGAAGGGTACTTGGAGCAAAAGAAAGAGGGGGAGGGTTATTAAATAAATCATCACGCCATCAGCAAAAAAAACCCCTGATGCTGTCAAAGGAAACCTACTTCTTATCGAGCACGGAGCCAATCTTCTGGAGGGATTTGGCCACGTTGAAGCGGACATTGGCCACGTGGTCGCTGGACATCTTGAGGACGACCGGCAGCATCAGTTTGGTGGTGATTTCATGACCACATGGCTCTGACAGAGCCTGAGACACACAATACAGGCAGTCAAGTCACGACATCGGTCAACAAAACAAACAAGCCTTGAGGAATATGGTTTAAGTCAAAAATCAACTACAAGTGTACTGAAATATTTCATTATAGAAGGTAAATATAATATATAATTCTGGGAGCACGCTTGAAAGGAGACGTTGCCGTCGACTTACGTTGATGCAGAATAGAGTAGTCATCCTATGGAGGTAATTGGGGTCGTTGGCCATGCCCAGAACTTTGGGGACGATGGTGTTCTGAGCCCATTCGGTGCCAAATTTCTCCACCAACTTCATCAGGTTACAGGTGGCGGCCTCACGGATGGCGTACACTACACAGATCACAGGGACAAAACTGTTTCAAGGTGGAGAGAACAAGCAGCTAAAATCTCAATCATTTTTCATGCCTGAATCCATTTAGATTTTTGTCATCTTGACTGCGCAAACGCAAATTCTGCTGATCCTACACGTATGAACACACTTTTTTTTCCACAAACTACCTCAATACGGATATTACAGCAATTGTCATTTTATTGTACTATCACAAAATGTTAACATTGATTAATAATTATCACTTATTTGTAATGACTGAAAAGGTCTAAATATTAGAGCTTCAAGAATTTCTTGGGGTTTTTTTTAGTGCATACCACTGGAATGTAGAAAGTCTGGAAAGATATACTGGAAACAAGAGTATAAAAAATGGATCATATCACTGTTTGTGCGTCATGTGAAACTAGAATAACACAAAACCATCTTTGTAACAGAGTCAGAGGGGGAGAGGGCTGCTTTCTGCTGTCCTGTCTCCCTTTGAAGGCCTTACATAAGGGTGGCACAGTTTTAACCCTAGCCCTTTACACAAAAACACACACAATCACACCAGCAGCATTCCGATGATGTAACCAAGCTGGTCCTTCGTCCTCAATAGAAAGTGTGTGTCTGATTGGAAAACACTATGTGAAAAGAATGCTGCATGCAGAAAATTTAAGACACTGCCAAATACCCTGGTTTGGGATTTAAAATGGAGCCGGGTGTGTTGTGTAGCTCAATGAATACACAGCTCTACCAGCATTTGAAATCGGTGACGGCCAGCTTAAACTGCTGGGTAGAATGAAGACACTAAGACAACCCTGAAACAAACACTACATGGCTGTGATTTGAAATGTATTAACTATGTGTAACCTTAAAGCATGAATGTGACCCACAAAAAAGTTAAACTAAGCAGGTTAAAGTGCAACTCAGTCCAAATCAATACCTTAGCCGACCCATTCCTTTCTCTCTTGCTCTAATATATCAAACAAAGACTCTTTTTACTGTCTTTTTATCTGTTACAAATACACTCTGTGTGCAAAATTGCCATTATCTAAGTCCTGATTAGTATCTAGACAAACAATGCTGCCAATGGCATTTATGCAATGCTTTGACCAAGCTAGCATTTTCAAATAGCTGGTGCTACAACTTGTTCTGTGCATTTTCAAATAGCTGGGACTACAACTAATTCTGTGGGTCGGAATTTCTGATGTCACATGTCTTCTGTGATCTTCATTCATCATCAAATAGACTAAGAGCGAAGAGGGTGGAGACAACCCCAGAAATTGCAGAAAATTTATCCCAATACAAAAATAAAATGACAAGCATGTTTGACTAGTTGAGCTAAATGCTTGCTGTACCTAATCTGTTCTCATCACAGCAACCCAGCTATGAATCTTCCTCAGAGCTTTGAAAGCTGGGGTTCTTGTTTTCACCAGCAACAGGCCGAAACTTAATAAAGTGTAATTAATGCCTTCAACAACATGGTAAGATCCAAATAAACAGAGCTACACCCATCTTTGTTTGCCTTACTACCTGTACGGAGATGGACTTATGTTTTCAAATATGGCATCCCTTTGCTGTCTGTGGTTGATTTTAACAAAAGTGACATTTCCTAATTACTTTGGAAATTAATTCTAACTTCAGCCGAAAGAAGTCAAAGAATTGCTCACAATGAGCGCTGCAACCTCAGCCGGGAGCTGAACCAACAACCAGCTCATTTCTTTTGTCAAGCTGATGGCTACTGATTTTCAACTGTAGAGATATGATTGTCGAGTTACACACTCACATCTAATGTCTTGTTTTTCTTTCAAGAAAAAAATATTACAATGAAAAGAATTGTAGTGAAGAACATCTACAAGTATGAGGATCAATAAGGACCCGTCAAGAACAAGTGGACTAACAACTAATGCAAAATTGCCACAGTGTGTGATAGAAATACAGATTTAACAAAGGTATTTAATGCAGGTGTTGTGTATCAAGTCACCACAGACTGCAGGAAAGTATTATGGGCCAAAGCCTGACCATAAACCCTCACAACTAGAAACTATGGCGAAAGGGATTCGGGGGTCCAACATTAGGAAGCCAACTTTGGGAAAGAAGTGATTTTTTTGTGACACTGGGGTGCTGCAGTACAAAAAAAGAAAAAAAAATTGAGCAGATGGAAAAGACAAACAAATTTGAATTCACAAAATAAAATTCTTGGCATAATTGCTTTTGAAAGCATTTAATACCAATAACTACTGAATCTGTTTGTAGTGCGACATAATACATTAATTTATCAGTTCAATTTGGTACATCCCACATAACGCACTGCAAAGCTTAAAATTAGAAAAGTGCCTTACCGTGGTCGATAAGCCAGGCCATACAAAGGGTGTTGAGTTTCTCATCAAAGAATTCCACTCCCTGGTAAAACATGTGTAATTAGAGGACTTTCGTGGGTGCCTTCTGTCTGACCTGTGACAGTCTGTCTCAGGACTGATATTTCCAGTTCCACATCTCATGTTAGAGGTATTTAAAAAAAACATCTAGTGTCCAGAACTCACCAGCTGTCCTGCCAAAAGCGGCATGTACTCTATGATAGCTAAACGGACTCGCCATTTTGCATCCTCTGCCAGTTCCACAATTGCCGGCAGGAGCGACTGGGAGAGCTGACGGATGCCAATCACCTCATTTACACAGTCCAGGTTGGAGATGATGTTGAGACGCACCTCAGGGCACTGTGGCAGAAAGTGAAAGAAGGACGATTTAAAGTTAGGGATCCATTTTACACTCGCAGGCCCCGTCCATACATTAACGGATTTTTTTAAAACGCAACTTTTTTGTTGCGTTTACAACTTCCGTCCACACTACAACGCAGATATCCGGAACGAAAACGCAACTTCTGGGGCTTTTCAGAGAATGGCAAGGGATACCTGACCCCACATGTCTACAGTGTGTGTGTGTGTGAGTACACACACAGCACATTGACAATTAGAATGAACACCTCTTTTTGTTGCCTTTATTTAACCAGGTCTCGTTGACAATGACGACCTCACATTCACACACCAGTGTGACACTGGAGGCGAGGTGAGTGAAATGTCTCACCCCAGGACACTACGGAGAATGACTAGGATGTTCCTAATCTAACACAAATGACTGGTTGACCCACTGCACCATCGAAGCCACAGCCGCCCCACTTCCTGAGTAAATGACATGAGTGCAGAACGTCTTCGGTTCTAAAGGATCGGTGGGGAGTTCCAGATATATAACATAGTGAGAGTGGTCGAGGTAACTGGGTCATAATGAGTCGTTAAAACCCAGTCAAAGGTTTCACCTATGTGTCTTCTGGGTATCCCCAACTGGATCTTTGTTCCAAACACACAAACCAGAGAGAGGGAACACTTCAGAGAATCAAACAGATCTTCAATAAACACAGCACTCCTTCTACACTTTGAATTCACCTTGAGGCAGAGGCTGGTTCATCGTAAGGACAAGACACCCTGACCTGGGTGGTGGAGTATATGAGGTTCAGTGCAATGAGGACTGCTCAGAATTATACACTAGAGAGATTACCACTCCACAAGTGGATGGTGCAACACAAGAGATCGAAATCCTCCAAGTAGGACTCAGCAGTCAATCTGCACCTGAAGGATGAGGGCCATGTGTTTGAAGACAACCTGAGAAAACTGATGGTTTGACAGAGGGGGTGAAAAGCTATCTCTGTCAAACTGAAGCAGTCATCCCTCAACAGTGACCTTCACCATCAGCTGTCCACCATGTGCAATGCAGTTTTAAGTTCCTTCCCCAGGAAGCCCACATCTCCTTTGCATGGCTGTGGGGGGGAAATACGTCATCCATTATCTGAAAGATTTTCAGGTGACTCCAACCTCCCTGTGGTGGGGGCCTGTGGCCCATAGGTGAAAATCTATGTGACTGGGTATCAATGACTCATTTGACGACCTTGAGGACTCTCACTCGGTTCATATCTGGAACTCCCCACCAGCTATCCAGAACTGTGAAAGCCTCTTGGATGCGAAGCAAAACGTCTTCAAGCTTTTCCCACAAGTCTAGTTGACTTTATTCAGCACAGAGATGTACCATGACCTGGATGACAGTCTCCACAGACATGACTGCAGACGTTCCGCAACTTGCTTTAAAGCTGTCATCAGACAGATGCACCTTAAAATTTGCAGGTCAAGGCTGTCAGTCTGGACTCTAATCCAATTAGACACTCTTGCTAAAGCGTTTGCAGTCAGAGGAAATGGGACCATCTTTAAATAGGACTGAGGGAAAAATTATAAGAACTGACAGCATTGAGACTTCCAAAACATTTATGTACCTTTACTCTCATATCACAAATTTAGCTATTTCTACAACTACTATGAGTATTATAATTATTAGAACTGGTGTTGATGACACAAAAATGTAGTCATGGTACAATTTATGACTGGACTATAGCTGCTCTAGATGAACCAGTTATGTTCGATAAGGAAAGTGCTGTACCCATCCCAGTATATCTTTACATTGACATACTAAATACCCTGCTCTACATCATTTTGTTCTTTTGCAAGCTCCAGAAAGGATTTGAGAAACACAGTCTAATACTAACAGTAACAAATACAACAGCAATAGTAGAAATAGAGCAGCCCATCGTAAGGACGTCATAATTCATTACAAAACTACTTTCTGTTGTGCATGTGCAACTAGGAATGACTTTGCTGAACAACTTTGAATTCATCACTGGAAAAACTAACTCAACAAGTCTTTAAATCGTAAGGCTTCAGTCTGGCAGCATTAATAATCATCCTACCAACCAGGTACATTGGGTGGCTTTATCCTTTCTAGGTCTGACTGGAGGCCAATGAAGTTGGTTGATATCTTCTCAGGTGTTAGCAGTATGTGTAAATGAATTAAGACAGCAGTGTACAATAAAAAGGAAAAATTAGGATCCTTGACTACAAGTCTGGATTTTCTTTACCTCGTCCTTGAGCTGAGCGAGGAAGAGAGGCAGCAAGTGCTCTATTGTGTTGTCCTTGCCCAGGATGGTTGAAAGACCCATAATGACAGAGGCCAGGGCAGACTTCACATGCTGGTTGGTGTCTGAAACAAGTTCCTGGGAAAAGACAGGCACAAAAATTGTTAAGACAGAACGGAAATCGTTTGAATTCACAACTCATCATAAAAGTCAATTACACCCTTCCTTTAAAGTCATGGCAAATTAATTGTACTTCAAACAATAAGTATTACAAATCAAATACTGTATGTGAAATGAACTCAAGTCTGGTGTTGACAGAGACAAATGTTTATAATACAAACAGGGCTGACAGAAATAACTCGATACTGCATGTTTACTGATACTATCAGAGACAACTGATCAACAAATGTCACATGGAAGCTGGGCAGACACTAAGAAATTTTGAAATCTATTAAATTATATATCCACCCACCCACATGTGCACAATTATAAAAAAAGTCCTTAACATTGTTCATATCAATTTTAATTTTACTACTTAATCTCAGTAGATTGTCTATGTAATAATGTCAAATAAGTCTCTAAGTTATGACATTTTACAGCCTGTATACCAGCGGTCTCCATCTGTACATCTTTCATGCACTGCTGATAAGTTAATCACAAGAATTATAATTAAAGAACCAAATATGTACCTTTAATCGGAAAATATAGATCCAAGACTGCAGGTCAATCTCTTTAGTCTCTATTGGTGATTAATTTAAAAACAT
Organism: Antennarius striatus; assembly: GCF_040054535.1. Lineage (NCBI taxonomy): Eukaryota > Metazoa > Chordata > Actinopteri > Lophiiformes > Antennariidae > Antennarius > Antennarius striatus. The sequence goes on along the minus strand of NC_090781.1, from coordinate 6,562,071 downwards.
ATAATGAATGAGTTTAGATTTTTACATCAATTGGACTATTTTTTTTTAAATACAACACTGCCCCCTGCTGTTGAAAATATAAACTGAACTTGATTCATGGATTAAATTCAAACTGTAGATAATGGTGGCCCCCAACTTTTTTGCACATTGAATGGATCTTTTGTTCTTTGTGAGTGATATCGTCTCACATTTAAATATGATTTCTACTGTCTGAAAAATCAGATCATAGTACATGTAATTATTCTAGTTCTACCAAGCATGCTGTCTCAAATAATTTTTCATTAACCAAATTCAAATGTGGGGGATCAATCATGACCGGATGTCAGGAGGCTTAAGTTCAACATTTTTGATGTTTAAACCCAAGCCCATTTTTGCCTTGTTGGTCTCGGTGAGACAGACTGACCATCAACAATCTACTCTTTACCACAGTCATGCCCATACTTCTAATTTTTTACAATTCAGTAATGGGCTGTTTTTCTATTCACATTTTCTGCTGATCATATGCGGGTCACATGCAAAATAAATATGACAACATTAAATAGATGAAAGTTTTTTTGGGAAAAAAATTATCCAAAACCTAGGGACTAAAAGTCAGTTGTTTGTGATGTTAGTCGTCAGTAATCTGTTCCACTCTTCATTGTGTACCTGAACAGATTTACTGGTTAACTCTAATCACATATATAAACACTATCATATTTTGTCAGTTATAACCGGGGCGGCAGTGGCTCAGTGGTAGAGCGGGCGGTAGAGCGGGTCGTCCTATGAGTCAAGATCGGTGGTTCGGTTCCCGCTCCCGCCCAAAAAAACTAAATACCCAGAGGTGAGCTGACAGTGGGAGATGTCAGCTCACTCCTGGAGCACTGTAAAGGGGACGGTACCCTTGAGCAAGGTGCCGTCCCCTTTACAATTGGTCATTTGAGGCGCACCAAGAAGGAGCTGCCTGCCACTCTACCTCCCTTGCATGCCTACAGGCCCCCCCTGTGTGTGGTTGTCTGTATTACAGGTGCCTGTACACACTGATATGCATGCGTGTGATTTGATTGACTAACAAAAACTAGAGTGTGCATTCTTAATTTCCCTTCGTGGATTATTACAGTGTATTAAATTAAATTAAAAATTAAAATTTTACACAATGAATGCTGGTAAGTGGGCACAAATGTAGCTGTGCCAAAAATTGAAAGCACGAAGACTGCACATGGACAATCAATTCACACCACATGTAGAAGGGCTCAAACAGATTATACTATAGAGGCTTTGGCCCATCATTGTTTTCAAAAAGACTAAACATTCTCTGGTGGTAGCTGGCACCCTATTTTATGCTTCAGTGTGCTGGGTAAATAGTATTAACTCTGTTGATGCCCAAAGAAATGACAAACCAATATAGAAAGCAGGCTTTGACCTCTGGGTCAGCTTGGTTCCTTTGAAAGGATAATGTTAAAACACTTTCTGACTGAAAAACTGCAGAACTACATTCTAGTTTTTCAGATTGAAAAAGTTGTAAAGCAAATTAGAATAGCAAACTAGTCACCTTTAAACTCATGACAAATTTCTTTTGGCTTTAGGATTCAACTACCTAAAAAGAATGAAGTAAATAAAATGCTGTTTACGTTATCTGTCTAAATTCTTAAGCGTTACACACAGGGAGGTGATCACTATTGTTTCTTTTAAATTGTAGTTGATGCAACTTATATTCAAGTGTACTCAATGGTCCACAAGTTACAGCCGTTTTATGTTTCTCATGATACTTTAATGTTCGAGCTCAGTGATATCCGTCTCGCCTCTTCTTTGAACAGGAGTCATGAGTTGACAAGCAGTTAAAGTAAAGGCTCATCGGAAATTCTTCCTTCGTTATCTTTAATAAAACCAGTACTTACCAATATTAGTGAGACAACTATTAACTGCTGCAAACTTTATTCATGTGAACAATGATCATTGCATGTTTAGGGAGCACCTCATCACTAGTGATCCACATCAGTGGTTCAGCATATTTGAAATATCAGTAATTAAGCCGGCAAATAAAATGCAGTTGCTATAAAAATCAATACTGGCCAACATTACAGAAAAAGATGTGGACAGACCATCAGCCAAGTGTGTATGAATATACAAGAGCAAACTTTATGGTCCCCTTGGCACAGGCATTAAAACCCAGTTTTCATTCATATAGATGTCACAAAAATCTCCTTTATTTACTTGGTAAAGAGTGCAAAAAAATACAAGTATTTTTTTTTCTCCTTAGAAGAATCTACATCTACTGTAACTCTGCTGAAAGTGTTATTTTTTTACCTTGACGCAGGGCAGAATGTGAGTCATGATGACTTGTTCACGACTGTCTTCTGGGAGGTTCTCACAGAACTCTAAAATATACAAAAACAAAAACAAGACAGAATGAAATAAACTGGACATCAAGTTAAAAAAAAACAGAACACATGTCATCAACTTATTTTTAACACTCATGTTCTGACCTTTGACTTTATTGGCTGCAGCAGCACGAACCTCAGCTTCACAGTCCTTCAGAAGGTTCTGGAAGGCTGGGACAAGATCATTTTTGGTGATCTCCGGCCCCACTGCCTTTTGAAGCTAAAGTGGGAGGAGCATCATCATGTCATTAATTACGCAACAAACAAGTGGAGACGCCAATTTAAAAATACATTATGACTTTTAATGCAGTATTTAGAACAGAAGTGAGAAATGGAATATCTTTATAGCTGGCGACCAGTGGAGTCTTCCCCATATAGGACGTCTTTTTCATATCCATATTTTACATTCTATGCTATTGTAATGGATTGAAATAAAATTGGAAAATAGTATTGGTAAAATTTCATACATTATCTTGAGGCATTGTAACATCTGTTATCACGGTGGAATAACTATCTTCCAGCCTTCTCTTTTGTAACCATCATAAACTTTGGTACCAAACAAAGCCTGGTGTATCTATATTACAGATAACACAATTCATGTCACCATTGTTGTAGTCCCCCTGAACATAAATTACAATTCAAACTCACTAAAAGGAACAAAACAGTGTCAAATTTGGTGTATACACGGATGTCTGATCAATGAAGCAGGTCCTAACAGAACACAACCTAAAAATTTTAAATGTGGCTCAAATTAATTTGGCAGTAGAGACGTTTCATACAGTAACTGGTATCCAAGATCAGTGTCATCATTCAGTATCTAACTAAATCCAAGACATGCCATTAATCTGCTCTCCAGTTCGCAAATTATGGCATTAAAATGATCAGAAACGTGTTATGCAGAACTTTAAATCACAATGAAATTGTCCTTAAATAATGATATCTAGTGCAGTTACAGCTAACAATGAACGTTGGAGAGCGTAACCTTTATGATCAAATTCTTAACCTTTTAAGCCATGGTAATATATTTGTGCTGATTCTCAAGAAATTCTATACCACATTCATGAGAATGGAATGGGCAACATTCTGAAAACATACCTCTGACCTCAGCTGTTGTCAAAACCACATGAACTTAATTAAATCAGAGGTAGCTTTATGTTTTATATTGAATTTCTTTGTTACACAGCTGCAAGTTCACATTTTTATAAATAGTGGTGCTTGTACGTAGTGAATAATCTTTAGTTTGAAATGTTTCATTTGAGAAATAGGTGTACAAAGTAGCACGATGATGACAGAACATTGAAGATTCAGTCCAGCAGCTGTTTGTCAATAAATCTCCAATGTGAAAATCTCTTTGTATAGAACAGAACACGTTATTCATTTTAATATAGTATTGTTGACATTGATTCCACTTAATTCATTGGTAAACCAAATTAAATAAAATATTATTGGTCAGTCTCAGTTTCACATCCCAACTACTTGTAGTTGCTGACATAAAGGGACGAATGACACCTAGTTTACCATTCAGCAAAAATCAGAGAAAACATTTGACAGATAGAACAAATGAAATAACAGCAAAAACTGACACGGACACCCTGAAAAAACATCCATTTTCCATATCTTTATAAGCATGTCAGTAATATTTTTTCATTAACAAAGCAAACAGAAACTTGATGGATAAGCATTGACAGTGGGAAATAACTTCTTTGAAATTGATGGTCTAGAACAGTTTTTCTTGAAGAGTATCTAGATATAACATATGTTTTGATTTGGTGCAATATAAATAAATTGAAGTCAAACTGAATGGATATTTCCCTTTTCCAGGATATAAACCTTTTTAAAGAAACTTCTTTTCAGTTTGATGTCAATAATGCGTAAATATCATTTGTGCCAAAAGGATCTTAGCAGCTCAACATAAAAACAACATTCTAAATTGTCATTTTTACGCTATCTATTGAACCCAAAGAGCAGCAAGAATTACCTCTGAGAACTTGTCAGCAACCATGTAGCGGACCCTCCAGGATTTGTCCTCTGCTGCCTGGCGCAGGGTTGGCATGACAAGGGTCTCCAGGTCTTCTTGATGCAGTAGAGTCGCAATACTAACACAAGCCTCCACTGCAAGCAACCGCACAGAGTCCTGATGGAGAATGATGTATAAAAGTAAGATCAGAATGCCATCCCTGGGTCAACAGCATTTAACATCGAAGAGATAGAGCTAGTCATACCTGTTCATCAGAGGCCAGAGCAGTGAAGAGGGAAATTATGTCACTTTTCACATAATCCAGCTCCAAGACTTTGGCAAACTCCCCCAATTTAGATGCCGCAGCACGACGCACCATAGGTGTGTCATCTGAGCACAATGTGCGAAAATGCCTGGAAATAACCAGAAACAAACTCAACCAAATGAATCACTATGAGACCGGAATGCCTCATGTAATGTTGTACATAATCTGGATGTGAGGTCTCTTCAATTTAAGGAAAAAATTCAGAATAATGGTACAAAAAGGTACTGAGGTTGGAATTCTTCCAGACCTACAGGGGACAACATATCCACTGAAGACTGAGGGAGCAACAAGTGTAGCTGTAGCAACACTTCCTCACTGACTTGCTAAAAACAAAAATGCTATGACACAAGGAAGGAACCTCGTTACAAGTCAATTCATCAGGCACTAATATTAAAATCTCAAAAAAGCAGTTGGCAACAGTTTTTTCAGAGGGATGAAACTGTTTCAACTTAGCAATGTACTTCACTAACAATAGCATTGAAATTTGAAATCATTTTAGTACTCATCCTATTGGTATGTCACTACAGAAAACTTTGTGTGTTTAGCATGTACTGTAAGTATTTCCCTTTGTTATGAAGACACTTACTGGCGAATCTCTGCCTTGACAGTGCTGGAGACACGGGGATAACAAACACTAAAGAGACCACAGGCAGATGTGCGAGAAGTGAACCAGTCACCACTAGCGAGTCGCTTCACCAAAGGTTCAAAATGGACTTCCAGGTCAACTGGTGAGTGTTCCTGAGAGATCTTCCGCAGGGACTCCACAGCTTTATCTCTAACTACTGTCTCTTCCACAGTAGCAAGGCTCTCCAATGGAGGCTATGCATCAAGAAGGAAGAAGAGACATTATGAGAATGAATATGTATTTACATTTTTTTTTTAAACACAAAATGTGTTTGTAAGGCAATGGTCTATGCAGAAGGGAAAACCTTGGCTGCATCTACATCAAATCAAAACGGCAGGGAATTTAAATGGCCATTCATTAAGCAGAACAACAACTTATTCATATATGTCCGTAATACTAACTCTATCAATACATTTAAGATTCGTAGAGTTCAATGAAATTACCTTCCTAAGAGAGCTAAACCAAGAATTAACAAGAACCAATGCAGTCACAGACTGCAACATCCCACAACAACCCTGAATTCAAAATGTTACCCTGACCTACTTGCATAGGGCAATGCTAGTGCTCTGACCTACTGTCATTGAGCAAAGCACTAGCTTTGATCTATGGTTTTACTCACACTAGCATTCTCCCTCGTCTTTCTATCTTATCCAGTTCCTGAGTGTACAATAGTTTAAATTTGACCATGACTTAGTTTTCTCAAGGTCATCATCTCATTTTCATCCCCTTTGCCGCCAAAGTAAAATGCTTTTTTTTTCACCTTTCTATTTGTAACGGTTGGACAAACTAATGAACGGACTGACGAACACACATAACACTGACAATTATAATACATCACTATTTTCAAGCGGGAAGTTTGCCATCCAATATCCCTATGAATGACTGAAAAGTGCCTTATCTGTATCATGAGTTGCATCCAGGAATCCTGTATCATTCCCACATTCAAAATAACATGGCAGTAAATTTTATTTACAGTGAAAACTTTTCAATTGACTTTAGTCTCTCTCTTTAGAAAGAGAGTAGTGTATAATAAAGTTATACTCTCTCTCTCTCTCTCTATGTCTACTGCAAAGCATGTATTTGAATTCTCCAGTGACTTACCAAGAGACAATGCACATACTCGGGCCCTCCAACCAACATAGTGAAATTGCCAAGCTGCTCAGCCAAGGCCAAGAGAACTTCATCTTCATCATAAATGGTGTCTAATGGATGAGAAAAGGTTTTGTGAGTATGTATGTTTGAAAATGTAATATGCTGAAACCTCATGACAAAGTTTCATGAAGGCAAAGTCAGCATTACAGTACTCCACGTAACTCAAAACTACTGTGTCAAACATCAGGTGGTTTTAACGAGTAAGATGACTGACTTTACTACCTGTGAGGAAAGGAAGGAGTTCAGTGCGAGTCCTCTCAACACCAAGAGCCAGCGCAATAGTGGACAGCTTCTTTATGCTGTTTAATCGCAACTGCAAAGTTATTTTTTTAAAAATCATACATTAGTGATGATTTAAAGACAGTAAATACAGAACAAACCTAAATAAAAAGTGTCAATACTTCAAGTTAAATTTAATTATACGCAGCTGACCCAGACAGAATATTTATGCTCCCAACTTGACTGCGGTTCATGTCTTCCCACACGATGCAATATGTCAAAAATGTGTAAGCATGTATGATGAAAACCGGAATGGTAACACCTTGTGTGACTTAAAACACTGCTTTTAAAATAGCAACAACCAAAGATAACAATAGTCGAATCAAAATGCTAGCTTCCTTTATATTTTAATCTATAATGACTGGATTTATCGCACAAAAGCAGCTCTTTATACCGCGGGCGTGAACGTAAATGTTCGTGACTGCTAATTTACACGTAAATTAGTTTGCTAACGAAATGCTAACAAGTAACGATGTGATGTTAGCGCGGTTGGCTAAACCAATGCCTCGGCTAGCTTGCTTTTGCCTATATAATACTATTACCTTACAGTTGCAGTCAGTATATAGGCTTAAAATATCATTAACATTTAATGAATGTTAAAACTCAACATTGTAAATAATAATGGCAAATCAGATATCTTTGTATGACAGGGTGCGCCCGTCAGTAAACCTTGATAGGCCCATGACCGGGAACCTTAGTTAGCATTTGTAACAGCTAGCTGGCAAAATTACTAGAATCACGACGGATATAATGCTTCAAAATGTCTTCTTTGTGTAATACGATACAAGTTAGATTTACAGTTGGCCCTAAAGTTACTACCTGAACATCTTCATTTCGCAGTTCATCAATGAGAACGGCGATAGGGTAGAGAGAATCGTCTCCATCAGCTCCTGCCATTTTGGATACGGCTGCAGTTACCGAATGGCGCTGTTGTGCTGCACTACGGGGTTTCTGCTCGAGACCTGCGCTGCAGGGCCCGCCTCCCCCCGCCCTCCCCCCGCCTCCCCCCGCCCTCCCCCGTATCTGCGGTTCTACTGCCTTCAAGAACGACCGAGAAAACCTTCACACAAGCAATGCGTATTTGAAGTTGATATCAAGCAGAAACGGATCACATAATTAAAAATCAAATAATCAATGTGCTCCAATGTAAGAACATCGGAACGTTCCAATAAATGTTCAATGTGCAATCAGCTTCCAGTCTAGGCATTACTTTATTCATATTTTTATTGTATATTCAATTTACAACAAACGAAAGACACCGTGTTAAACTGTAATTTAATATATGTCTGTTTAGGTTCTCAGTTATTCACGTCACGGTTATCCAAAGCTGTTTAAATCAATCCACTGGAGTGATTTATTTTCAGTTCGAAACTGTAAAAGCCTCTTGGATGAGAGATGAAACGTTGTCAGGAGACTTTCTTAAAGTCTAGTGAATTTATTTAAACAGTTTTGGGTAATTTACAATAATTTAGCATTTCCTCCTGTTAAAATATACAATTACTGTATAGCCTTAAAGATATCATATTAAGGGTTCTTTCTTAGCTGTGAACTGAACTGCCACCACACAATAAAAACGCTGCTCACATCAAACCTTAAAATATGTGCACTTGAATCAAAATACAAACTAGAACAGGAAAGTCGCGTAGGAACGCAGGCAGTATATTTAAATGGAAACCAATTTACAAACAAATTATATGTCTGTATACAAAATGAAAATTAGCTATTTATTAATGAAAATAGGCGGAATATCGGTATGTACAAACGTTTACGTTTGAAAGCTGAAAACGGAAGTTAATGTTTTATTTTTTTTTAAACAAATCAAACAGCAAACGGAAACAGATAAACACGTGACACATCTACTTCCGGCATATTCTAGTCGTCGTCCAGCAAGATGGCTTCTCAGCAGCAACAAGCCGGTGGGCCGATGGCTCAACCCGGATTACAACAACCGGCTTCGTTACAACAACAGCAACAACAACAACAACAACAACAGCTGAGCCAGCAACAAGACTTTGATCCAGTGCACAGGTTTAAGATGCTTATTCCGCAGCTAAAGGAAAGTTTGCAGGTAAATATGTTGAACATGCTGGAAGCATCTAGCCTTAAGAGGTGAATCTGTTGTGTTAGAAATTTAATCCATAAAGCAGTAAACTCTAAATGTATTGTTTTATTTTCAAATTCATAGAATGTAATGAAGATTGCGTCCCTGAATTTGGCCCATAACACGTCGATTGACAACGGCATGTAAGTTGGAAGTTATAGCAATGGTCCTGAAGATTTTTGTTTCTGTCGGCCGGTTTTTTGATGTTAAATTGTTTCTGATTTAGCAAAAGCAGCGACGCTTCCGTTCAGCGCTTTGACAAAAGCCTTGAGGAGTTTTATGCTCTCTGCGATCAACTGGAGCTGTGCTTGGTAAGGTCCAAACACAATACACACACGGACTGGTCTATTTATCAATCCCACACTGGGAAATTACAACAGCTAAAGTCAACGAATTGATCAAATCTATTAAATCTTCCAAATATGGAAGATTCAACTATACGAAGTGGAATGAGTCAGGCAATCACTCAAAACAAAGAGATCACCTGTAATTTACAGTAAAGGGGTTGACACATAAATATTGATGTGAGAGTTTTCTTCAGTTTGCTCACTTTTCATATAGTTGATCAATAATAATAAATTGAAGTTTGTAATTTGTTTGAAAGTATTATTACTCTACACCAGCGCCCCCCAACCTTTTTTGTGCCACTGACTGGTTTCATCGAAGACAATATTTTCACGGACTGGTCTTCATTTGCTCGACAATTGTTAATGATGCCAGGACAGCTGTAGTTTAATAATAAATCATCCGCAGTGGTTTTATGTAAAATGCAGACATCAACAGACAATAAACAACCCTTTTTTCATACATTGATAATGAATATCTCTGTAAACGAAATAATTATATTAAAAACTCGATTCAAGTGACTGCACTGATGAGGTTTATTTTTAAATATAGAGATTTACAATCAGTGCGTTCAAAGTAGGAGAAATACTGATCATTTCCAATAAAAGGGTGAACAAGTCAATCATATAATAATAATTACAATAATGAGAATTAGTGGTTTTGGGACCGCTGATCTCAGGGTAACGGGATACAATGACACCTGAAGCGTGTTCCGGATGTCCGTTCTACTCCGCAGTTTAGTTTTCTTTACGGTCACTGCAGAAAATCCCGCTTCACAAAGACAGGAGGTCGGAAATGGAAGCGGGGGTTTTGACACTTTTTGGTCGATCTCAGGATAATCTGCCTTGACTTTAATCCAGAACACTGGCACAGTTGTGGGCTGGCTGGTAACCCGTCACGTAACCGAGACCTGACAAGCAGGACAGACGCACGCATTCGTCTGTGCGTCATTCCGCACAGACATCACTTTTCAAAATAAAACATCTTCCAGACTCCAAAATAAATAAAACAGAAGTAATTTAAATTGTTTTTTCTTTCTGTGCGGCCCGGTACCAAATGACCCACAGACCAGTACTGGCCCGGGGGTTGGAGACTACCGCTCTACGCTATATGTACAGTCTTCTTTGGCTTTCGGCTTTTCCCTTCAGGGGTCGCCACAGCGAACCAGTTGCCTCCATCTAACCCTGTCTTCTGCATCCTCTTTTCTCACACCAACTACCTTCATGTCCTCTTTCACTACATCCATAAACCTCCTGTTTGGTCTTCCTCTAAGCCTCCTGCCTGGCAGTTCAAAACTCAGCATCCTTCTACCAATATATTCACTATTTCACTATTTCTGCGCATTCCTGATCCTATCCTTCCTGGTCACTCCCAAAGAGAACCTCAGCATCTTCATCTCTGCTACCTCCAGCTCTGTCTCCTGTCTTTTCCTCAGTGACACTGTCTCTAGGCCAAACAATATTGCTGGTCTCACCACAGTTTTGTACACCTTTCCTTTCATTTTAGCTGAAACTCTTCTATCACACATCACACCTGACACTTTCCTCCACCCGTTCCATCCTGCCTGTACACGCTTCTTCACCTCTTTTCCACACTCTCCATTGCTCTGGACTGTTGACCCTAAGTACTTAAAATCCTCCACCTTCTTGATCTCTTCTCCGTGTAACCTCACTCTTCCACTTGGGTCCCTCTTATTCACACACATGTACTCTGTCTTACTATGGCTAACCTTTATTCCTCTCCTTTCCAGGACAAACCTCCACCTCTCTAGCTTCTCCTCCACCTGTTCCCTGTTCTCACTGCAGATCACAATGTCATCTGCAAACATCATAGTCCATGGAGATTCCTGTCTAACCTCGTACACCATTTGTACTATATCTGCAGTAAAATATACAACATAGTACTAACTCGGGTTTCTCTTCTTTATGCAGCGGCTGGCGTATGAGTGCCTTTCCCAGAGCATTGACAGTGCCAAACATTCACCCAACCTGGTCCCAACAGCCACCAAACCAGACACAGTGCAGACAGAGTCCATGTCTTACGCACAATACCTGGGTATGATCAAGTCTCAGATATCCTGTGCAAAGGACATCCACAACGCTCTACTGGAGTGTTCCAAGAAGATCGCAGGAAAGGGGCAGCCTCAGGGGCAGCCTCAGGGAATGAAGTAGACCTGGACCTGACTATCTCAGGTCTCTGTATCCGTGGACTTTTTTGAGAAAGAAGCCTGGATTTCATATTTGAGGCCGTCCCATATTAAGGGATCAGTTTTGTGCTACATTGATTAAGATTTTGTTTAATTTCTCAAGACTTTTTTATTTTATAGAAATGTAAGATTTGTGAGTGATTATTTCTGAGCCATACTACAGGATGACCAGCAGGCGGCAGGGTTGTACTCATTATCACGTCTTTTAAAGGTTATTTTTATTAAATATTAAAATCTTTGTAATGATACCAGTATTTTTTACTTGTCTGCACAAAGAAGACCCCACCATCTTTAACAGATGAAGAGGACATGAAGTTGGAGCATGAATCACACCCCCATTTGTGACTGCAATCTACGGGAAGATTATAAAAGAAAATCTGAAGTTGAACAATCCAACAGCAAAACATGATTTAACTGTTCATGCAGGTTACAACGCAAGATCCAATTTTACCATTTCTTATTTGTCGGTCAAATTCTACAAGATCTCCAATACTAAAAGTTGTACAAGTTCAGAAAACATCGTTCAGAATTTACAGAGGCAGCAGAAAAAAATAAAGTGCATTTTCAATCTAGCCTATAGCACAGCTCATGTCTGTGTCTGGTTTGTCTCTTTATCACATTGGTGTTAATACAGGAGGAAAACGTTAAAAGAGAATAATTGTTTTGGGAGATGTTGCACCATCCCTGGAATAACCAGCGAGCGACATATTGGTCAGAGGATCCTCAGTTCTTTAGCATCTGTATGTTGAAGCAACTGGATGAATAAAATCATGTACTGTATACAAGCATACGAGAGCGGAGGCTGGTGCATTTGCTGCTGTGTTACATCTCAAACCAATCTGAGCTATTGACAAGTGCTTAGATCCAAAAATACCTCACTGGTAGCGACCGAACAAGCACAACGAAAGGTTCATCAAAATATACTGTATGCTCACATTGTAAATCTCCAAAAACTAAGATCATATTCAAATCAACGTGGACTGAGAAAAACAAACATCAAAATTATCTTCATAGTTTCAGATTTTTATTTCAGACCATAGTCTGCATTAATGAAGACCCTAATTGTAAAGCTTGAAAAAATATATAACAACAAAGAATTATTGAGAGAAGTTTAGGCAATTATCAGAGTTCATATGAGAAACCAAGGTAATATATAAAAAGGGAAGAGTATTGTTGTTTTTATAAAGATTACAGCAGATAAATTTACATACATATAACGCATCGGATACTAGACAAGAGAACAAAAAGACAATTTAGTCATTGTCGAAGTGCATTAGTGGATTTCAGTCGATAAGTTTCCTACGTCTTCTGACATGATGGAAGTGAGTACAGATGAGCATGAGAACATCTCAGAGAACTAATGAACTACTGCTGGTACAAAACTCTACTCTGATGTGAAATTATGTGAGATGATTACTTCTGAATGGTACAAGTATTGTGTATTACACTTTAATTACATGTTAATATATGGCATTAATAATATGAATATAAACATTTTCAACACCATTTCATCTATAGACTAATGAATGAATGAATATTAATGATGCTCTTAGTTTCCCAGTTATGAAAGATTTAGGAACCTTTGTCCTTCCAATGATCTATTTGTGTATAAGAGCCAATACTCAAATCATGACACATGTTTACATCCCAGCCAATCATTCACTGATCTATTTTAGGTCTTCCAGCTGACTTTAGAACATAGTTAAGTTAAAGTCAGAACCACCAAGGAATAGAAATTAACTTGCAGACTCGAGTTCATCCCATCTTCCTGCTATCAAATTCAAATGTGAACTGATCTAGGAGTCAGAAAATTAACTGAGAGATGTGAGGAGGAATTTTAAGCACACTCCACTTTTATGAAGCTGTGTGTGTGTGTGTGTGTGGTGTGTGTGTGTGTGTGTGTGTGTGCATGTGCATGTGTGTGTGTGTGTGTCACACACAATGAGATCTTCACTTCTTTGCTGAGCCTGAGCTGGTCACATTGCTTTTACCCTCAGCCTCGGCCTTTGGTTGTTTTCTGTGGAGAAAAGAAATCAATCTCAATTAACTGAGTAGAACAGCATGAAAATACTGCATGTCTGAACATCACTGTCTCTGCTTATTTGTCATATGAGTGTGAACAGCAGATGCTGTCCTGTCTGAGCGTGTTGCACTGACCCATGGACATGCTCAGAGCTGGTGATGGCTGCCCGCTGAATGCCGCGGGGTCGGGGTTCTTCCAGGCAAGGCATGGGGCCAGACGGCTGAAAGTTGGACAACTTCTGCTGCCACTCATCTTCAAAAGACTGTGCTTCGGCTGGAGGGGCAGGAATGTCAAACAACATTCTATTGGTGAGCCGTGGCATGTACAGAACTACAACGTTTAACTGGCCAGGTGCCATGTACAAGTCAACATAAGAGCTATAAACAATTGACACATGTAAAAACCATATTCTACTCCACCAGGTCACAAAAATCTGAGGTTTTCAAGGGCCAGAGATTTATCTATTACTAATCTGCCCTATTTTTTAAAAAATATTTAAATACTGAGAAACAGAGAAGATTGAAGTAGCTGCTCCATGAAAATGTCGAAGAATATCAGCAAATGGAAAAAAGGCATTTGTACACACTTCTTGTAACAAGGTAAACACGAATAAATAAATCCCATAAAATATGTTTTTTACTTTTACATACTTTCATCAATATTCTGAAAATCCTGCTTTAATTCCTTGTCTCCTGTTTTGTTGTTGTATTTCTTCTCAACAACGTGTCCCCTGTCCTGGATGTGGTGACCGATGGCCATCTTCTCCACGCCACTCTCTGAGTCTTTGACTGCTTGCCGGGTCTCCTTGATCTGTTGTTAAAAATGGAAACTCATAAGAACTATTAAAGACAAACATGTTAATTCCATAGATTACAACTCAATATGCTTGTTATCTTTTTCTGCAAAGAAAAGTCAGAAAGTAGTTGGACAATCAACTGTGACCAATAATAGCGATGGCTGCATTCAACTTAGGGGTGCAGGTCCAATAGACCTGCTGTTGTCCATGCAGGATTACAGAAATCTCTGGCACAACCTAATGGAACAGGAGCCATTTAAGAGCCACTGGGGGAGTTTGTTATAATAAAGTCACCACAAAGAAAGGCTAGCTCAATGTTAACACCATGATCACACAGGAATGGGAGGCTGAGCGACTCTTCCACAGAATTTGCTGATATGTAACGCACTGACATGCGATGGGTACTTACTCCTCCAGGAGCACGACGTGTTGACGAACTCGCCTGGAAAACCTTGGGTGGCTCATTTCCAACCTTTGAATATGTCATGATTGATGAAGAGCTGAATGAATGGCTGTTTGAATCTGTGGACACGTTTCCCTGAAATACAAAAACACACTTTTAAGAAACTAAAGTTTGTGTACCCTGACAGCCTGAAAGCAACAAAACCAAAAGAGAAGAACAGAATCATCACAGAAAAACAAAAACATACGAAGTTTCCTTGCATCCCTTCCATCCTGTTTCTCATGTTGCTCATCATGTTGTCAAACATGCCAAAAGGGTTCCTCATCGTATCCTGAGCAGAGAAAAGGGAAAGAACAGCTTTGAGTGGCATGGCTCACACCACACATGTTCAGTAGACATTAACAGCTAGTAAACAAGTCCATCAATATACAAACGTACGTGCAAAGACCACAGCGTGCTAAAAGTGTTATCTAGGACACTGTTACATTCACGTCACTCCACAACATGTGACCCCACTACAGGATTTATCCTCTATGGAAAATTTTAAGGTGGCCAACTTGTCCCCATCCTGGAATGACTTCACCTAACCATGAGGTGTACCATTCCCCTCAATCTGAGATAGGAAACACTTTTTAAACCCCTCAAGTCAGCCATGAATCAGAATATGCATTCAAAATTAGTTGATACTGGATAATCTGTAAGGGTGCATTTCTGTTCAATGGATCAGCCTGCGAAACCCGGATTCAAAGAGGAAAGGACACTGTAAAACATGAATAAGACAATTTATACAAAAAATGTGTTTGTTTTAATACAGTCAGTTATATAAAATATATTTTCCTCAACACCACCACTGAATGTTGTAAATAAAAGCTTATTCCTTATTTGATGGCGGCAACACATTTCAAAAATCCATGAAAAGGAGCAACAGATTAGAATTGTTTTTTGGAAATTATGGACGTCCTACTAGATAAAGAGAAAAAGGATCATCCAGATTCATCAATCCAGCAGTAATTTTCAAAAGCTATAAACTATGATGGGGCATGTTTGTGGCAGTTACAAAGGTATCATTAATTCTGAAAGTTACACACAAATGTTTGCTTCCAATCCAGATGATGTTTCTTTCAGCGCTAAAACACTGCAGGACTCAATTTCAGAATGAAATATATTTGTAAAAATATAGATATCTGATATCTTTTCTTTGAATTTTCAACTGGTTAGAATTTATTATGGACAGCATCTAAAGTATAGTTTAAATAAGAGGACTTTACTGACCATGTCGTCGATGCTGCCAAGAGGAAACAGCGACCGACTCATATCCTGAGGATAAAAACATATCAGGTTAGTAACGTAGCGTAGTAAAATTGTATATCACAGTATTTTACACACAGACACACACACACCAGAAAGGCATTTTGGATGTTTGTTGAGGTTGTTGCCAGTAGCTGTTGCCCTACATTGTTCACTAAGTCTTTCATACAAAGGGCCCTCCCTCCCTTCAAGGCTGTGAACCCTCACCCTGGAGTGACAGGCCAGTGAGAAAGGAGCAGCATGCAGCCGGCGCTGTGTTTTCTGGTCCAAATCCGCATGTGTTTATGACCCGGCAGCCCAGGATAAGCATCTCAGCAGTCATCGCTATGTGTTCACTGTCCAGGGGTATTGTGTGTAATCAGTGGGGTGTTGAATGACTTGTGTTCCATGTGTAATTGGGTCGCATTGCCAGAGATTAGCGTGAGTTTAACACTGAAACCGAGCTTCATTCTAGGAAAGCTATGGTGGGCTGGATAGACCAGTCAGCACAGGCCTCAAAGAGTCCAAGGCTGCTCTTTCAGCTCTTTTTCAAATGTCAAGCTGATGTAAAATGCTCCCACTATCTACTGCACGAAGCCCTACTGCCAGTTTTATCCCAGCGGGGCATGTATATAATAATAAATGCCGCTTACATATCTACCAGCAGTATATTTAGACTGGGGTTGACTCGAGGGGAGATTGAGGATAAAATATGAAACGTAAACCCAGTCATCTCCAACACATTATTTTAGGCTGTCTGGATGATTGCAGATTGACGTTCTCTTCTCTATCTCTCTCAATCCGATACTGGACCTGCCACCGTGCCCTCTGAGGTAGGCTGCTACTGCCCCACCAGGGACATGCAGCTGATATGATTCATGCTTAAAAGGGAAAGTACTAGTGCTTCAAGGAAGTCATGCATCTCCAGGAAGGTACAGGAATTTTCTTAAATGTGTGCTCTTGGAAATAAAAGATCTCAGAGATACTGAACATGGAGGTTTTGTGATCCTGTGTCTCTTTGTTTGCACGGGAAAATGATTTAATACCTCTAAGCACAATCAGATACAGAACTAGATCATGATCTATATTTGGGACATTCAAATACATATTTGGAGGGGGTGGGTCACAGGATAGTAGTGAGGAGTGGAGACATGACACCGGAAACAGTATGCATTCAACATAAATTAGGTTCAGGGACATTTAAATAAATTTCTCGTGTCTGTGAAAGGATGGCTTCAAAAGTTTAAGAAGTAAGTCTTTATTTCCTTTTAGTAAAATCACTACTGTTACACTTAAATTACAGGATTTTATTTCGACATCTGTTTTAAACTATTTCAGATTATTTCAGAGGTTTTATTCACAGTGGTGTTTCTGGAAGTATGGGTGAGTCCTAGTTTTGACGGTGATGGTTTTAATGGGGCCACTAGAAAATAAGAGGTGTTGAATCTGCTTGATTTCGTGTTGCCTAACTTTACATGTCACTTAAATTTGGCAGCGAGTCAGAGCAGGAAAGGAATCTGACGATGTGTAAGACAAGTTCGGCTCAACCTGCCCTCACTGCTGTGTTACGACCTTTTCCCAGTCACAGCATCACGAGCCTTACGTGTGTTTAATAATGATGTTTGACTGACAGGAACTCACAGCAGCCTGTAATACAAGCCAGAGTTTACTTTCCCAGTGGGAATCTAAGGCTATGCAAGTTAATACAAGAAGTATGTGTTTGCATGCCAACGGGTCTGTGTTGCTCTGGCTGTGTGTAACTGTACATGTGTGGAGGGAAAATTGATCCCAAAAGGTCCCAAAAGAGTTTGAAATGATCAACAAATGAAATGTAAAATTAAAGCCATGCAGAGTGATTTGTGTATTTTTCTGGGCCTTTGTTCAAATCCACACTCAATTATTGATCAAATATTAATCATCACAGCTGGAATTAATAAAAAAAAGTTTAGATACAGATTTAAAACCATGACTTCACAGATTTTAGGGATGTGACGAGGAATTTGAAGCACTGTGTGTGTGTGTGTGTGTGTGTGTGTGTGTGTGTGTGTGTGTGTGTGTGTGTGTGTGTGTGTGTGTGTGTGTGTGTGTGTGTGTGTCAGGTTTCATTTACATGGGGGTTTGAGACACTTAATCACCTCTACACTGACAAACAAATGCATGCTGCCTTTAAGTGCAGGTGAAAAATTGTGATATCTTGATTTCTGGTGAACCGTGTGTACACAATGTCACAATAGGAAGAGATTTGTTTGAAACAGAAGAAAATATGCCATTCTCTAATACAACACATACATAAGTATATGGTTTAAAGAAGTTACTTCTTGGTGCTGTACCTTTTGTGATGACATGAACAAAGCTTGCTCAGGCAAAAGAACAAGATCAAATTTATGTAAAGCCTGACATAATGGTATACTTTGAACAAAAGCGTGAAGACATTTTTTATAGTTATATATGCTCTGTATTCAAATCAATATTCCCCATAAGTGTGTTTGAAAACTGCATGCGTTTATGTATGCATTACTCTGTGCACATTTGTGCCTGTGATATTGGAGAGCATTATGAGAGTGAGACATCTATCATCCAGCAGCTAATGGGCCAGCACAGCCAAGGCCCAGTCTGACCAACAAATGGACCAAAAGAATGAAAATGAGCTTGACATCCACACGGATGCATGAACAAAGCCTTCAAGTCAGGAGCACCTGAACTTTCACCCTTGGACCACTTGTGAGCAGCACATCCCTGTTTTAACATAGGTGTATGTGGGAGTAAGAGAGCCACGATAAAATCTGTGGATATTCGTGGTAATTGGATAAAACTAAATTTCTTGCTTCATGATTTACAACAGCACTGCTTGTTGCAAAAAAAGAAAGACTATAAATCAGGAGCATAAAGAAGTTGTTTCTTTCAGCGTACAGAGAGCTCATATTTGTATCCCCAATTATATGTGAATGAAAGAAGTATAGAACACTATGTTAGTTTCATGCAGTAAAATACATGATTTCATCTTTGACTAGCTTTTCTCCTCATCATGAGACTCTTTTCATTTCGAGTTTCGAGGATCTTGAAAAAAGAGTTTATAACTGTCAATATGAGATTAAATCAGCAGTTTGGATGGACATTTTGCATTGTAGTTCCATTTCACCCACTGTCACTGAGGTCACTGGTACTCAGAGCCCCTCCTCAGCTGGCATCAGCTTGTCAATGACATGATACTAATACAGAAAAAGCAGGTTGCTGGCTGCTGGTGCTAGCCGCCTGATGAAAGTCATTATCAAGGATAAATATACAGGCTCCCAGGAGGTAGCAGGTGACAGGGACTAAGTGTGACTTAGCAGGGATGTATAAACAGTGGAGGGGTTGATTTGATTTGAGAAAGGTTAACGGGTGCAAACGCAGCAGCCCAAACCTCCCCCTGACTTTTCATTACAATGATGCACAATTAATATTAAAATGTTCCAGGACAACCAACTGGCCAGAGGCCAGTTTTAATCATCTCATCCTGTATGAAACCAACAACATTTGGGGTTACAGCTATATGACATATCAACCTGACAACCAGGAGAACTTGAGTGATATCAAAGTAAACCAGTGCTGTCATGAGCAGGTCACCTCTGCAGAGTGAAGCAGAATTGGTGAGAGGCTTGTGCTTGAATTTGCAAGAAAGCAGTGTGTCACTGGAACAATGTACTATATATAGGGCTCCTAAGGGCTGGATATAACTGTCCAGAGAGGCCAAGGGGGTTGCCCTTCTACTAAGAGAGACTCACATGGTCCCCATACCTCAGGGAGCATGCTCCAGTTTCGCTGCCAGTGGCCAGCTTCCATTATAACCTCAGCAAACTTAGCACTTCGTCCAAACTCTAATCCTGTGTGGTTACAAACCCGAGAGGAGTGGACAAAGAAGGTAACAGATAATAGATCTAAATGATTAGTGTGTAGGTGAGTTGTTCATGTAACACACTGGGTTGAACTTTGTTGCCAATTGCTTGAGTCCATAAATAGACAAATTGAATGTGCTTCTACAAAAGCGGGCTCTCACTCTGTGTTCGTCCCTCAGCGCCCGAGTCGAGCTGTGGTGTTCTACCAGGTCACGGCCTCTCCCATCCATTATGCTGGGCATTAAGGGCCCACCGAATGGCTCAGAGAAGCTACGCATCATCTGTCGCATATGTTCCCTATGCGCCCGGAATGGATCCCTAAGGCAAAGAAAGAGGGAGAGAAGTCAAAGCCTCAGTTTTCATCGAGGAACATTTAAAGTTGTGATGAAGTTTCATGGAAAACACAAAGAAAATTACTTTTTCCTCAAAGTGTACTGCACACAGTGTCCGGGTGCACAGCTTGTCTCATCATTGTGTCAACATTTAAAAACATGGACCACAGACTTTAATATTAGTGCTAAAGTGACGTTCAGTGTCCGCTGATATTTTCAGCTTTATAACTGTTTTGTAAAATGATGACTTATTCAGAATTATACAGGAGCATCAGCCCATTTCACCTCATAGCTCATATTACTAAGATGACAAAGAAAATATAGGAGGAACAGCTCGTGTTGATCCATCTGACCAAAACAATTGCTGGAATTCAGTGCAGCAGATACAAGTAATGGTGTTGTGGACACAAATCTGTAGATACTACACAACCTGTACACTTTAATGTGTTATGTAATATATCTATATCTATATCTATATATATATATATATATATATATATATATATATATATATATATATATATATATATATATATAAATATAAATAATCACATTGTGCCAATGTCGCCATCCTTTTATTAACATTAAAGCCTAAAATTAAAAGAAATACACACACACACACACACACACACACACACACACACACACACACACACACACACACACACACACACACACACACACAGTATCTCGAATGGGTTACAGAACCTCAAATGTTAAGTAGGACTATGATAAAATGCTGTCCTACAGACAACTGGTTAAAACATTCACTATATTCATGCATTTATAATAGATGACAAGTTTAATTGCTACTCACGAAAAAAACAGATCATCATCAAACTCCCTGAGATGATTATTGTTAAACATTTCCACGGACTTTAATTCTGCAATTCAATAACAAGTTTTCCCTTCTAATAACCGATGCGGGTCCGTCAGGTGTTCGTCAGCTCCACCATTCACTCTCGCTGATGTTGCTATAGAAGTGGATGCCATGCGATGATTCATAACCACGATCGCAGTAACACTGAAGCCACGTGACTCGAATCGGGCCGTCGCATTGGTCGGTTATTCGGAGCTTCGGACTGGTTTCATCTGAGAGCGGTGTTTGCGGGTGGCTGTCATGGCAACCGCCTCGAAACTCTTCTTGTGATCCGATTTTTTTGTACTGTTTGCCAAGCTCTTCATCATAGAATCATCAATATAATTAAATAGGACGTAACTATATAAGAGTTGTGTAACAAAGACTAATTAAAAATAGGGGCAATATCAGGTCAAGGAAACAGGTCATATTAATAAATTGTGGACAGGTTAAGTTCTTGGTCAGGTAAGCAGAGCGTGAAGACATCTGGGACACTCATGTGAGAGCTTTGCAAAAAAAATAATAAAAAAAAATCAAATGTAGTTTTCATGCTTACATTAGAAAATAATTGAGCTCTTTTTAACATTTTATAACACCAACGATTGGGAGGACATAAATGTAACACGGTGTCCCAGACTCCGTATCGATTTACCATCTGGCTGTTCCACAAATAGGTTTGAGGCTGGACTCCACACTGTCTTTCACTCCCTTGCACACAAGGACACAACATTCAATAAACAAAAACATAAACCACCGGAAAGGACTGATGTTAAAAAGGAGAATACAGTTTATGCAAGACAGGAAATTATATTTATTCCAGTTTTATTACAAATTCGAGAGCAGACCCACATTTACAGCTACCTCAGGGTGAGTCGTGAACCTTAAGTAAAAAAAAAAAAGTATATCAGGATGACTCATTTACGTCCGTCTGTCTGAAAGAAGTGCTGAGAATACAAACACATTTTTAGTCTAGAAGTAGATGCTATTTTTTCAACTCAATCCCACCATCCAGGTTTATTGTATATTCTACTCACAAAGGCAGAATACAGGGGGGGGTTTGGAAACCATAATAGCTAATTATATTACTGGGTCGATTTTAAAAGACAAAATCAATCAATTTTTCATCTACACAGTAAAACAGATTAATAACGTATGTTATTAGGAGCAATGTAGGTGCTTCCTTTATCAAAATGAATGAATCCAAATTATGAATAGCACACTGTTTAATTGAATTACATTTAACAACGATAAAATAAAAATCACACCAAAACGAAACATTTCTTTGAGTTCCAAAAGGTTCCTTTCAGATGGGAAAAAGAAGAACGTCAAGTTTTCAAGGCGTTAAACAAGAAGGACACAACATTGCCGATGCAGACACACTCAAAGCAACTAGATCGCCCTGGTAACAGGAGGAATGTCCCTTAGGTCACAGGACTTCCCATGAGCCTCTCCTGCCTCAGTGAGATCAGCCTTTTGAGCCACAGCTCCTCGGCCTTTTCCTTGTCCATAAACAGCTGTGGAGAAGCACAGAGAGGATGTCAGGAAGCTACCAGCAGGAACTACAGAGGACAGGGACACCCAGACTCCAACAGAGCTTTTCCACAAAAGGAAAGCCAAGAGACGGGGGTCCCGGCCATTTCAAACAAGACATGAAGACAGGTACTGAATTCAAGATTTACATTGTTGGACAGAATGAACAGACCTCAGTGGAATAAAAAAGAATATCACAAGAACTTAATGAGTGACAGACATGACATGAACAAGTAGGAAAATTTGTCAAGCCAAATGGAAGACAACCCCCCCCCCCAAAAAAAAAATAAAAAAATAAAAAGGGAAAGTGTGACAAATGAATCTGACTTACATGAAACAATTATTTGGACTTCACAAATCTATATTAATTACTGTCTTTCAATAACTTCATTCAAGGAACATACAATTATATTTACTGTAATAATAATAATAATAATCCACCTTTAATTGTCCACACAATGGGGAAATTATGTTTTCCTCTCCAGTTTTGTACATGCATATATATATATATATATATATATATATATGTGTGTGTGTGTGTGTTAGTCAGTATACACACACAAACATTGTATACAGGCCCCTGAACACAACACACACTAGGGGCCTGTAGGCATGCAGTTAATAACAATGAGTACAGGGAGGTGGAGGGATGGGTCGCAACTTCGGGGGTGCGCCCCAATGAGCAGCTTGTGGGGGGGACGGCGCCTTGCTCAAGGGCGCCTCGGCAGTGGCTGGGAGGTGAGCTGACACCTCCCACTGTCAGCTCACACTCCGAAGATGTCTGGCTGGAGCGGGAATCGAGCCGCCGATGGCTGGGCGCTGTCTGGTTCCAAGACGTCCGCTCTACCGCTGAGCCACTGCCGCCCCAATGGACAATTAAAAGCATTTTTTCTCTTTTTGCTTCCTTTGGTTTTCCAAAGTGTCAATCATTACTCCCAGTTTAATCTGGCACATGAGTCATTACCGACTCCTGACTACAGAGATTCTGTCAGTGGTGTTCTGACCATCAGCACCTTCCAACATGAGATATGTAACAGAAACAAATGACCTGTGCTTCCTTGTAAGTTTCTCTGAATTTGCGTCGTAAATATATTCTTTCACTTAAAAACACAACATCAACAAAGGAGAACTACATAAAATGTTTTTTGAGGCTGAACTGAGCTTATCAATCACTTGGAAGATGGAAGCACAAACGTCTTTTCCTTGTTGTCTCAGTCATTTTCTCTCTTTCCAAAAGCTGTTGGGAAAAGTTGGCAGTAGCCTTTTTCTGTTAGCACTTTAATCTGTGGTAGACGTTGGTTCTATACACTTCTGAAACATTTAATGCTTATTCTCTCACAACCTTATTTGTTTCATTACATAAAATTGTATATTAGCACCCTATTTTAGCCACCTAGTGGCAGTAGGAGCAGCTCGATGCAGCCGGTCATGCCCTACCTGATCAAATTGTGTTCCAAATAGAACATCTGCATCATTTCCCTTTAGACAGACGGAGAGACAGAAGCCTCTCTACTCTCCGTTCTGACATTACTGACATTAGAGTGAATGCTGCAGCATCGCACATGTCGTTTTAGAATATCCCTTTCTGATCACTACAAAACAATGTTAAGAAAAAAAAACAAAAAACGTAACTTGATTTTAAAGAATATTTAAAACTCATTAGTCCATTGGGGATTGCAGTGTATTAGACCAGTGACATGCAATGCTTATCGCAGTACATCTCCAGCAGCAATGTTATTGACTGTGAGAGGGCTATAAACCCGCTGCTGCGACCGTCTGACGAATGAAGGCATCTGTTTATTAGAGGGTAACATAATAACTGTGGAAAAAAAAGACACTGAGGCCCAGGGAGAAATTAGAAGATGATTTCTATACTCACGGTGTGTTTTGGAGGCAGAGTTACTGTTGACATGCCGGCCGCGTGTACCCTACACATATGTGACGGTATCTGTCGATCATTATGCAAATTGTATCGCAATCCCAGTCACATCAAGCGTTTATTCCTAACCCTTTGCTGCTTCCAGCCGCACTGCATGCTATCTGTGCGTTACATTCAACGGAGCATTCTTGTCTGTCGATCCTGCACTGGTGCGATGGCGCTAATGAGGCTGCATGTGTGGGATGACAGTATCTGGGCTGGGCTAATGGGACTCATCTGTTCTAATTGGAAGTGGAGCTGAAGCTGAGGCCGGGGCCCGCCTGGGGCATATTGCTACCATACATCAGCCTGTCTGATGATGTGTATGTGGGTGCATTTGAGCTAGAGGTCTGGGTGTGTATTTGTGAGGGTTATCTGCATACATCAGGGTGTAACTTTGTTTCCCCAGTGGAGATAGATGACTGGGAAGCCCAAGGGAGCATTATTGGAGTTTAAAGTTTCCTTCTCGTTTTTCATCATTGGTCTGCAGGCAAGTGAGGAGGTTATAATCGACAATACTAGAGGGCACTATACTGTACAAAGTACAGCGTCAGAATATGCAGGGTGGTGTAAATGGTAGAGCTGGTGTCCGAAGCACTAATAATACTTATGAAAGAAAGGTTTTTCGTAAAAAATACGAACGCATTGCGCGAAAAAAAAAAAAAATGCAAGAAGATAAAGAGACAGATGATGATTTTAAGTGACTGCATCACTAATCTACCTGACAGCTTGTGTGATTCTGCAGCAAACACAACAATCTAAATCCAACAAAGTTTTTATTGTGTCTGAACTTACACTGGCATGAGCGAGCGTGTCGGTGTCATTGTAAATTATGGAGATAGGAAGATTGATGTCATGAGATTCCACCATGTCCGACTCCTGCTTCACCTCGATTGGCTCAGTCTAATAAGAGATCATAACAAAAGAAAGCACACATTAAACATTAAAATAAATTTAGAACATCGAAAAAACAACGTGACAAACATTCAATACGAGGCTATAAAACGGTAGTAAGAATGGTATTAAAGTAGGGATGCCTATTTGTTAGGTCATTGGTCATCCCGGTTGAGGTAAATCAAGAAGAGCAAAAAAGAATCAACTGGACTTCAGATTGATTTCAACAAACTAAGTATGAAAAATGAAAAAATGCAATACACCGTCTGTCCATCAGATGTCAGTAAAAGTCTGACTAATGCTTCGAAACCTCTGGAGAGCTGTGTGGCAAAATAAGCCAGTTAATATCCTGCATCTTTTAAACGTGTTATCTCTCTGTATGTCTCTCCATTATAAGATATGCAAGTGTCTCTGCTTTTGTTTAACCAACAACTTTAGTGTTATTGGCCTCTCACAGACACCCACCTCAAAGAAACAGCTCTATGGAATCTTAGCTGGGTCAGATGTGCCCTGACATTAGACATATTTTTTAGTTGAAGCCAAGGAAAAATAAATCATTTTTTATTTATTTTTATTAATGAAAAAGATAAAAAGTCTATCTGTCTCTCATGACGAAGTGAGGCCAAGCTGACCGCAGAATATGTGATGCTTGTTTGGAAATTATTCTTCCTCCATCCCTGAAGGCATTAATCAGCCCAATATTTGAAAGAATGGCTTGTTCTCCTTGATGTGCTTAATAAAGAAGAAATATCAAAATTAATACTTTGCCAAGTCTATTCACGCTTCAAACACTCTGAAAATCAGCCCTGGAGCAAATGTTTACCCAGTTGGAAAGATCTGCTTAAAATTCATTTGGCAGGATTCAAAAAGTGTGAGGAATTTAAAACACACCGGGTAATAAGTATTGTGACGTGCCAAATATGAGATAGTAGAAGTGGTCATCACAATTTGTGCTAACGGTATGCTGATTATATATTCCTTTTATTAATTTAAAATCATTGGCACTACTTACTTTAAAAGGACCCTAATAATTATTCTTAACAACATGTAAGAAAAAATATACATTACATTATATCATATTTGCTCTACAGCAGTTAAACAATGATTAAATGTGTAGCATACGTATACAATATCGTGTTTGTTGCAGAAAAAGATGTGATGCAATCAAAAGATTCAGTAAGTCTGTAAAATCATCCCAACAAAGACGGAATCATCTGGACGCCATGAACAGGATTTGATTAATGATGAGGTCAACAACCCACAGATTAATGACAAACGCGATTTTCTGTATCATCCAAATGAAAGCAGATAATGCATGGTTTTATATTTTTCTTAACTATGTTCTCCGTGTTTTGTGAGCTAAATACATATAAATAACCCGACAGGCCCGGTTTGTCATATTTTCTTACACAGCGTCGGTTACATCGATGAGAACAATGAAAGCTGCTGGTTGAATCAGGTTGAGGTTGAGGTTCAGTTTGTGAAAAGGACATTACACTGGAGACTAGAATAAACTACTGGTGCAACCTGGGCCTTCTGCCCGGGCCGGGCCGACCGGCGTCTTCTGGTCCAAGCTGCAGCTACGGGGGTCTCGCCCTTT
Organism: Antennarius striatus; assembly: GCF_040054535.1. Taxonomy (NCBI): domain Eukaryota; kingdom Metazoa; phylum Chordata; class Actinopteri; order Lophiiformes; family Antennariidae; genus Antennarius; species Antennarius striatus. Next base: position 6,535,207 of record NC_090781.1, on the reverse strand, counting down.
GTCAGACTCACCAGGATGCGTCTGAGCGGGTTCGCTGTCACATGTTGTCACCTTTCTTTTCAAAACAGCCATGAGCCACAACAAATCAAATTCCTGCTCCTTCAGAGACATTTCAATAATGACTTCTGTGTTTTGTCTGCATCTGCACAACCCGTGTGGGGGGTGGAGTGAGGGTGAGGGGCAGAGAGGGGGAAGACACAGGATGGCTGTCGCCTGCTGTAGCTTTTGTGTAGGTGCCGCCTCATCGGAGGCGCTGAACAGTGGAGCATCTGATGAAACCGTCTCAGGTCAGAACAAACGGCTCTGAATGAATGTTTGATTTGGTCTGGGCCGTCTCTGGACAGACGGCATAGCGTCACACAGAAGTAAATTCAATAAGAGACGGAGTGAAAAGACAGAGAGTGAGAGGCAGGGAGAGAAAGAGAGACAGAACGCACCTTTATATCATCCCTGGATGATTTGAAAGCCTGAGGAACAAAGGATTCACTCTCAATGGCCTCGATGTCCTTTATCCTTCGCACTTGCTCCTCCAGAGTAGTTCCCTCTGAAACACATGTGACACAGAGGAGACGTTATGAAAAGCACACATGTCCAGGAACACAGACATGGACACACAAGCACGCACACACACACACACACACACACACACACACACACACACACACACGCTGTAGACATGTGGGGTCAGGTATCCTTTGCCATTCTCTGAAAAAGCCCCAGATTTCATTTGGACTCAGTATGGTTGATTTTATGTTATCTCTCTTCATAATACTCTCTGACACATACAATATGAAATTTTTTGATATTCCCCTATTTTAATCTCGGCCCCCATGAAAAAGCCAAGGGCATAAAGTTGCAACAAAAGGCAAGTGGAAAAAAAAGACAAACAAGATAATAGCCAGACAGTGAATTACCCTCAGATAATGCATTCTAAAATAATCAAAATATGAACACAAACTCACTGCAATGGAATTTCATTATGGAGACTGAACATGATTAGGTTTCATATAGTTTTCATGTATCAGAAAGCATTTCGCTCTGGCTTGTACAATCTAACAAAAAGACGGAAAGGGTTTCCAGTAAATTACTCCTGGATATAAACACATCAAGATTCTGCATATCAGATAATAAATCATTTCAAGAATTCAAGCGCAGCCGCCGTAGCGTAGGAGGGCAAAAATAGGTGTGCCGGGAAAGTTAGCAACAGAAAGAAAGACAGAGTCTGAATGCTCCCATTATTCTCTGGCTGTCAATCTTTCCACTGATCAGTCAATATTCATCCCTCTATCCCCCATCCAACCGTCCTCTCCTGCACTCTCCTATCTCTCTATCTGTCAATCCAGCAGACATCTATGTTTCGCTGCTCTACTCATGTAGGCTGTGTCATGAAAACAAGTACACAAATGGGGGAAGACTCACACTCTCACTCTCTCTCGCACACACACACACACTCACACACACACACACACACACACACACAAACACAGAGCACCAGCATTTCAGTACTCCCACACGGACACGTGTTAACAAACTTACATTCATGGCGAACATAAATGTGAGACAGACAGACGCACACAACAACAGACAGACAGACAGACACGCGCGCACACACACACACACACACACACACACACACACACACACACACACACACACACACACACACACAGCATGCAACTGGAGCTAATAGCAGAAATTAATTCAAACCATTAGAAGCTACAGAAAGGGTGTCACAACAGATCTCCATGGTCCTGGTGTTTAATGAATAAATGAATATTTGTTCCAGCTTTCACAGCAAAGCATCACACGCACACACACACACACACACACACACACACACACACACACACACACACACACGCACGCACGCACGCACACGCACACGCACACACACACACACACGTACACACACAATTATAGTTCATAATAGCTCTCAAACAAACTTGATTTTGATTTAAATGCACTGCAGAATTGGACAAGTGAGTGACAAATGGAATTAAGGCTTCCTAGATGACAGACTATCAGCGTGTCATCCTGTGGGGGTAGATGTGAGCAGAGACTCATTCCACAGTAGCTCAAAAAATAGTCATTACCTTGACTGAGATGAAGTCTCAACACTGGCCCAATATCCTCCTTGAGACTGTGGCCTGTCCTTCACACCCCTATCACCACCGTATTGCTAAGCGTGTGTGTGTGTGTGTGTGTGTTAGACAGAAAACCAACAATATATGTTCCTGAAATAATTCCCATCGAACACACACACACACAGATGCACAAAATATCTGCAAGCATCACCTCTGCAGACCTTCCTGCTGCTGGGGTTTCCATGCGCTGCAGGATTCCATTAAGACCTCAGACTCTTTGACAAACGCATTATTAGCAGATAAAATGACTTACATACGCCGTTTGTCAGATGTCAGCCGGAAAAGATACGTATTTCATGGAAAAATCTAAAATAATGGACTTTGAGTGCAGGCCTGGTGAGCTTAGCGACAGACAAAAATCAATACACTATCTGGGCGAGCACACTCAGCAGCTCGGTGAGGTCAAAGTTGATATTTAATATGGACGCATTATCCGGCAAATTAATTGAACAGGTCGAGTCAATTGTCACAAAAATAGGAAGGCTTCTCTTTCAGCAGTGAGTGGCATATGAAGTGAAGGCTGAGGCAGAGAGACAAACGGCGAAAGCACAAATACAGACAATTAAATGTACAATATGAACCTTTTCATTAGGTTAGATGAAACTCTAACCAGGAAGGAAATGAGATTAAAGTGAATCAATAAACTTTTTTTCAATCTGGAGATTAGTGTAATACATGATGACTGACAAGGTGTGTGTGTGTGTGTGTGTGTGTGTGTGTGTGTGTGTGTGTGTGTGTTTGTCGGTGTGTGTGTGTCGGTGTGTGTGTGTCGGTACCGACATATAAAAGAGGGAGTCAGAAAACTCACTTGCCATCTCATTACTGAAATTAGTTGGACAGACACCCGTAGCTGACGAGTGGCTCAGAATCAATAGGTTATTGTTCTCTCTAAATAGCTGTTTGTCCACTTCATTGATTAAGACCACAAGAGTGGAGAGAAAATCAAACCAGCCAATGAAAACAGATTTCAGTTCATCTCCTTCAGCCTTGAAGATGAGAGCGTTTACAGCAGTTACACTTTCCTACCAGAAGAGGGAGCTGTTCAACAACACATCCCTACATGTGCGCAGAGGCTTTGGGCTCTGGCAGCGTTGTCTTACTAAACTTGACTTTGGTCTCCAGTTTGTCAATCAAGAGCAGCTGAACTGAATATATTGCTGCTGCCGATTAATTCCAGTAATTGAGTGCACTAGCGCACCGCTAAATTACTGCAGCTCTTGTTGTGGTGGAGAAAACTATCTGGTTGTTTTACCAGAGTCTCACAAATTGCAGAAGATCTTTGAATGTGTTTTGGAATTACATGTCAAACAAAAAGCTTAAAGCTATATAACGATTGCCTTGAAAATGAGCAAGCCATAGTAAAAAAAAAACAACTATATATATATATGTACAGAAGAAAATACAATTATGATTGGTGTCACTTCTGCACTTTGTGCTTACAAAGCATCTAAAACTTTAATTTGCAAGTTTCATCAAAGAGTCAAATCATCATTTTCAGGAGTTTAGAAGTTGCAAATCTTTGATTTGATTTTAATACATTATACCCAACAACAGTCTCCTGCACACCCAACAAAGACACGAGAAATACATGAGGATAAACATTTATCTTATCTATTAGCAGAGTAACCTGCACTATTCACACGTGTGCACATGGCAGCATTTCAGTTTTCCTAGGTTTCAATAATGTACCCCCCCCCACTCTGTACTATGATAAAGATGTGTAATTCAATGCTCAATTTAGGCCTGTCTCAGTGGAGATTTTTTTGCCTGCTAATTGATAGAAATTAAGCCATTAATCAAGCCACTAGCCATCATTCAACCCCGGGAAGATGAATACAAACTTTCATAATAACCACCTTACCCATTTTAGCCCTCATTAGCATTAATTTTTAATGTAATTATGCTATTCTTTTACACTGAGCTCATAAATTACTGCTCTTTTGTTGCTGGCTGGCCTTGTAAAATCCAAAGTAATGCTTTGTAGTCTGATCTTTAAGGCAATTACTGGCTTCTTCACTCTTTTATCTCCCTGCTTTTTCAATAACCTGCTCTCTAATGATTTATCTCCTCTGTACCCCCCTTCTTTATTCCGCTCTTTCGCTTTCTGCACCAGCGGCCAACTGCCCCGCTGCCAGCCTCCGCCTCGAATCCCCCATCCGCCCACATTCTCCCCATCTCTTTACAGCAGCCTCAGATACATCAGGGATGGTCACAATCACACGCACGGATCCACCAAGTTAAGCACATTAACACACGTGTAAGAATCTGTTCAGTGTGTGTGTGTGTGTATGTGTGTGTGTGTGTGTGTGTGTGTGTGTGTGCACAGTAAGTTTGTTTACCATCTCCTTTAGTCATTTTCCAGCTCACCCTTCATTAGTGAATATCAGCTCCAGCAATGGCGACAACACCAAGAATGCCAAGGTAAGAGCCTCGCGCTCCATCTGAGTCTTCCACGGCTGGTCTCCTGTGGGTCCTACCTGTAGGCTAGCAGCTCTTGTTTATTTAACCCCCGAGCAGGGTAAACCCACTCACACACACACATACATGCGTAGTGCACACATGCACACACTCGTAATGGCTGGCATTAAACAGCTGAGTTAAGCTTAGCCGGGGCTATAGAGGGGCTCGAGTCTGGCGCCCTTTTCTGAGCAGCAGCATCCTCGCTTCATCAAAGTCTTCATCTGTACGATTCTCCAGGCCCAAACAAAATTCAGCTCCGACGTATGCGTGTTAATCGGATTGAACAGAAACAGTCGAACACAAACCTCCACCGAGGCTGAAAAATACGGTATGTCGGCTTAGCTCGCACGACACACGCCCAAACTGACTTTAACACCAATACAAATAATTTTACAAAACTTCATTTGCATACTTGGTGTCTGCAAAGTTTCTTGCCAATGAGATATTTTTTTTGATATGACAAAAACACTTATGGCCATCCTGTTTGCTGGGCACAGCGCCATTTAGTCAAAGATTGTTCTACTTCCTCACAGAAATCCAAACAGCCAACTCAGGTTATTAAAAAGGTGTCTGGTGTAGGCCTCGCTTAGGTAATACTTTTAGACCGTATTGATTAGGAGCCATTGACAGGTTCTGATGTTAGCCTTGAAAATGCATCAAGTGGCTAATGAGCAGCTATTAGGCCCATCGATTTCCTGATTTCAATTGATAGCTAGCAGGGCAAAGCTGCAAGTCAATATTTGCATAACTAATACCCAGCAGCTTTAGGCAATGAAAAATGAGACCTCAATGAGAGAAAGAAACAAGAAAGAAAGAAGGAGAGGAATATATTACAAGAGAGAAAGAGAAGAGACGAGGGTAAGAACAGGCAAACGCAGCTCAGACAGAGATAGGGTAAGGACGCAAGAAGAGAAATTACCCAGCCCATCAAATTAATCCAAGTGTCATGTCCAGTTTTTTCACCACTAAATAGATCTCTAAGTTGTTTGTAATTCAGTAAACCACCAATGGTGGCATTGGAATAATGGCGAGATGTGATGCTGATGCCTGTCTGACGTCTGTGGCCGCCGGGGGTCGAAAGGTCTCATGAAATGAAGGAAAATTCTGTCAGGCTAAGCCAGATGTTCCATGTGTGTCCCCAAAGGAGTATATACACATTTATGTGTTTGTAAGCGTGCACATGATTAGGGAGACGTCTGAGGACTAAGCGGTTTAATGTGTGTTCCCATGAGACAGTACACACGCACACGCGCATACACACACGCTCCAAGACAGCCATGCCGCTCTATAACCCACGTCTCCCAAGCTTCAACCGCAAACGCAGGCTGAGCAATTCCCTGTGGTGCTCACCTTGTTATCATCGTGTCAGCTGGTCTCCATGGAGTTTGCTTTCCCAACCACTCCTGTCCCTGTCAGCAGGGGTCTGTCATATGTTAATAAGGCTAAGCTGTCTCCCTTATACAAATTGTCCACTCTATAAGGTCCCAGGGAAATTAAGTGGACCAAACAATCAGGAATTTTGAATAAAATATCCATTGGCTTTAATTTCAAGTGATAGATTTATCCCTTATCAATTTGGCGTCAGGAAATGAAGAGCAGCTGGAGACTGAGTGGCAAATACACACAATATTCCTAGTGTCTCCAACAGATAGTGATCAGCCACTCTCAGGGTCAATAAAGGTGTGAGTGATGAATTAAAGCCCCAAACAACCTGCTAATGACAGAATGACATGGTCAGCACGCGTCACGCCGAGCTCCCGCCTTACACATCTTTGCTCATCTCCTGTCATTTGCCACCCCTCCCTCTTTTGTCATTCAACGCCACTCTGCCAGCCGACCCTTCAACTTTCTCACCTCAAATGACCCTCTTTGTAGGGGAAAAAAAAAACGTTGTCATGGATAAAGATCCATCAGCCCATCCATCCATCCGGATCAACATCTGAACCCATAAACTCTTAGTGTAACAGATTGAAATAATTTATTGTTCTGCCTTGACTTTGTAACCATCACCAAAATGTGTATAAAAGTGAATTTTCTCCATGAATTCAGTTTTCCACCCTTTGTCAAAACAGGTGCAAAAAAGTTTAAAAGAATCTAATGGGTTTTTTTATTTTTAAGGTGAAAAGGTTGGCTGCAGGCTAAATCCTGACTGGTCGTGCTGGCCCAATAGCATGATGCTAGAGGTTCTAACCAAAACCAGGTGGGTATGTTTCTTTAACTGTGTGTGCATGTGTTTGTGTGTGTGTGTGTGTGTGTGTTCATGGGGGAGACAAAGAAAGCAGTATGAGTGTTAGTCGATGTCTTGTGCCTGGGTAGCATCACAGAATCTCATTAAATAGTGAAGCTTTCACAGGCTGAGTGGTGAGATCTTCAAGATCACAGCCACTTTCTCTGTCATCGGACTCAAAAGAGGGACTTGTGGCATTCCCAACATTTTGTATTCTTAAGATTTGCGTCGTGCAGAACGTCTTGGTCAGGTTTATTAAACACTTTCCACGCACAATGAAATTTGAACACGTGTTTAATTTAACATATAGGGTCTTTGAAAAATGATCACGTGTTGGAAATGAAGGGATATGCAGCTCTTCTGATCAATCAGTTAGGTGGAGTGCAATAATCTCTATGTAAAATCAAGCATCTCTTCATTCACATGAATACTGTTTTAATGCCACTGCAGTTAAAGACCTGGATGATCCGAAATAACACTCATTTGACTGCATTAACTGGATGTTAAACTATGCCAGGCTTATGTATGTGTGTGTGTGTGTGTGTGTGTGTGTGTGTGTGTGTGTGTGTGTGTGTGTGTGTGTGTGTGTGTGTGTGTGTGTGTGTGTGTGCGTGTGCGTGTTTGTGTGTGTGTGCACACAAAAAAAGTGCAGCTACCTCCATTTTTTTCGATCCCAGAGTGGTCAGCAGCTCTTTTATGAACATTCTATAATTGGAAAAACACCACGGAACTAATTACTTACGTAATTGGAGTGAGGTCTTTAAAATGAAAATGATGTCATCAGAATCCAGGAAGCTGGCTCGATTTTCATGTACACTAATACACACACACACACACACACACACACACACACACACACACACACACACACACACAAACACACACACCTTGTGACCTTCAGTCTTCTTGACAAGTGGCCATCAAGAAACCAACTCTTTCTCCTTACTTGGGTTGTTATTGATCCTTCCTTTCACTCCACTGGCTCATGACAGGCTGTGCGTGTGTGTGTGTGTGTGTGTGTGTGTATGTGCGTGTGTGTGTGTGTGCGTGCGTGCGTGCGTGCATGTGTGTGTGTATGTATATGTGTACGTGTATGTTTGGAGGCAGAGAGTCTCATGTTTGTGCGTTCCAACTGCATTAGTAAAGGTCATGGCCAAAAATGTATGTGTGTGTGTGTGTGTGTGTGTGTGTGTGTGTGTGCGTCTGAGTTGTAATAATTAGGCAAATACCCCTCATTTCTCTTATTTTGACTTCCAGTAATAAATACAAACCTTAGTGCTACTGTATCTTTTTACCCAGTGGTTTTCTACAGGATATTGTATTTGCCAAAACACAAAGTGTAACCCAGAACCCTTTGCAACTTAAATCCTTCATGGAAAGAATAGACTTTACATTTTAATGCCAATATGTTCTGATATTAGGAGGGAAATTTGCACCCTGATGTGATGATGTTTTTGAAGTTTACATAGACTGTACTTCAACACCATCAGCCTGACAAGCTTCCTTCTGTCCCCTGCAGCTCAACCCTAGATGACGTTTACTGCAATAAGACAGAGTGCCATGTTTGTCTGTTTGGCTTTCTTATACATTTTAAAGACAGATCATGTCGCACGTGAAGCTCAGCTTGATGTAATTATTCTGAAATTGAGTTGTGGATTGGAAGTACAGGACAGCATGTCACTGGTGGTTTAGCAATTGTTTTCTGACAACATGCTCTAATAAATTCTACCAAACCCCCCCACACACACTCATCTCTCCCAAAACACACTCCCATAGTTGTCTAATGGTAACTTGCAGGGGCCACCACATGGCCACAGCCACCCAGGATCCCAGCACTCTGACCTGCAGCAGTCTGAGGGTGTGTCCGATCACGGCCGTCTGACCACCCTGGTCGCATGCAGCGAGTCTTACTGCTGTGTATGATCATATCCAGACCAGACATATAAATGTGTGCAGCAGACACTTTCACATACTAACAGTGAGTTCAGTTCCAGCGCTGGACCATATGCTTCCTTCAGTGAGCCCATAGTAACAAATGCTATCTCTATGAATCAGTGGTATTGATTATTTTGCTAAATTCAAAGACAAACTTAAAAAAAAAATCAAAACAAAAGTGTATTAAAATGATTGTAAAAATAATTTGTTCAAATCAACGTTGTCACACTTTCTTCAGTTTCTAATTAAAAGCGTCAGGACAGATCATTTCAATTTTGATATCTAATTTTCAACAAGTTGATATAAAGTGGACCTAGACAAAGACCTATATCTCAAGTCAGGTTGCTCATGACACACTGGTGTGCTGGCAGGTTAATTGATAAGACTGACCCATGAACCGATTACCAATCACAGAGGGTAAAAGGGTGCTGTCAATCATCCGTCCACTCGACCTGAGTGAACATGGGCTGGATGCTTGCATGGTCAATTAGTGTGTAATCTAGCCCATGTCAGAGATAGCTAGGCTGCTATCGGGGCAAACCTGTCATTCCATAGATATCCTAATAGAAATGAATTTGCTACTGGCCATGGCTGCACAAGTGACAGCCACACTCTAGGCAACATCAGCATCCCATTAACACGGGGCAAAGGGTCACATGAGGTTAGAGGAATTGAGCATTCACCTCCATTCGTTCATGGGAACAACAGGATGGGAGGTCACCTAATCACCCTGCTGAGCCATCTCCAAGGGAGGAGAGGGGAAAGGAGAGGCGGGGAGCCAGTGGCAGTGTGGGGGATCAACTTTAAATTTGCAGTGATGAAAAATCAATAAAGTAGTAATTGCTTGGCTTATCACCGTGCAGTGATACAAATTGGGAAGAGAAGCAAGGGCTAGCATCCATGCTGCACACCGGGGTTTTTTGCTGGCTGCAGTGTCTGAAGCTCGCCAAAGAGATGAGAGAGAGGGGGAGAGCGAGTGAGAGAGGGGGAGAGGGGGGGGAGGGTGTCTGGGCTTCAGTGGGCCAATGCAAGGAAAAAGGTCTCCTCGTGATAATTAAATCTTCTCACACTGATTTTCTGCCAAATTTATTTCCCCAGGGACCATAACTCTGATTCAGTGCTTACAAGCTTTGCATAACTAATCATTTAAACGTGGGGGGAACCGCAACCTGAATGAACAGGGAGGAGAGAGGAGAAAATAAAAAAAGAGGGATGGCTAGACTGAATTGGTGGCACTTTTCATCTATGTTTAGGCAGGACAAAAAAAATATAAATAAATGTGAAACGCTATGTAAGATTCTGCTTGAAACAGACCTTTAAAGTGGAGGTGTAGTTGCTTGTGCTCTCTTTTATACATTCTCTGCACAGGCAGAAAACATTCTTTAGTTCCTGGAACAAACAGAGGCCATGAAGCCAATGAAGTGTCGGCTCAATATTCCTCTGACTGTTTCTGGCATCATTGTGTTGAACATAATAACACAACAAATAAGGCCATTTATCTGAAGTAACGACAGGAGATGAGGCTAACGCCACTGATCAATACAGAATCAATACAAACCAGATTTTCTTACATCAAAATCACTGAGACAGATCTTCCTTCAGCGCAGAGTGCACAAGAGCAATACAGTGCTTCCCTGGAGTCCTAAGGTAGATCATATAGCCCGCGGAGAGAACACGGCTTAAAAAAGTATAATGCTCTGCTCTGAGAGAGAATGCTGGGAACTATAATTATAGCTTAGCATAATTCAGACACTCTCTTTATTGAATCCTCATGTTTTAGTTAATGTGATGAGATCACGGACACCAGATCACTCGTGTTTACCAGCGGATGAATTTCACCGCTTGTCCTTCAAGTGGCAGCTCGAGCAGTGCCGCTGCAGCTCGCTGAGGTAGTGTGGCACGCCAAACTATGGCCCCGGTAATTAAAACATTTAAAGCAGAGCCAGCCCCTCTGTGCTCCCAGGGTGTGATATGAGGGTCACGCGCCTGTAGATTCTAATTTGCGCAGCATTTGTATTCATGACAGGCACGTGCTAAATATTTAACAGCAGCCCGGCAGGAGTTTTGTATTGTTAGGCTTTCCAGGTCAAATAATTTGATTTCAAGGCAGATTACATTAAGCGTCAATGTCCAAGCCACCACTCTCACTTGCCTCTCATTTCCTGTCTTTTATTACAGACGAGATAGGCCAGAACTGAAGGGATATGGCTTTGGACTACACAAGAGCTTGTTATCCGTGGAATAGTTATTTTCAATTAGAAAAGGGATCACATCATTCATTATGGACGCACACACCCACACTGGTAATGCATGCAAAGCGGAAATTTTAGCTGACTGACAAATTGTTTAGCAGAGCATGTAATAACACCTTACAAGAGAAATATTATTTCAAACAAATGACGGTGCAGGCGCATGCACCCTTAATGATTTTTCACTTCTATCGATTGTCTTTTGTTACAGCGTCCTGCACTTGTTCAGGACGTGTATTTATCCTAATTTCTATATGTTGAACAATTAAGACAAGAAACCAAATCCAGACATTTTCTGTTTGGGCCGAGGCCCTGTGGTGATTGACAACAGACATAGTTAAACGGTGATGAGGCGTTAATGGATGCTGGGTTGAGGAAGTAGAGGTGGAGGGGGGTGGCGGGGGCCTGCGGTTGAATATTTAATGGTCATATAATTCCTGAACAGAGACACACACAGACAGGTACACACCCAACCGGTGACCTGTCCTACACAACACGTAATTAGGGAAACAGTCCTTTCGTTTAACTGCCAAAAGAGCAAACCGTAGGTATATATTCTCCTAATGATATGGGTTAAAGAGCTATTATACGTCTCATTAAAATATATGATCTCCCAATCTGGTGGTGGTTTGAGGTAATGAGGACAGAGCGGCACAAGGGCTAAAATACCATCTGCAGGCTACAGGCTAGTGTTCAATCTATACCGACATAATTCTGTATGTCGGAGAGGATCTGCACACATTAATAGATGTTAAACAGCACCCAAACTCTACTGGATGCCGTGTGTTCAGAGTGTGAGCAGGGACTTTGGACGCTGCATGTGAATGTGCAGGAATAAATATGGGTTTGAAGCATTTCACAACTTTAAGTTCAACTAATTGATGAACCATTCTACATCTGTAGCTTCTGTGTGCAAAGGAATCCAGGAAGAGTTCAAACTAAATCTTAATAATAAGCACCAGAACCATAATTACTACTATAAAATTTACACCTCTATGTCACCTGTGTCATTACATGTTGGACTGGAACAAACACACACACTGCATACATACACTCAACAGTTATCCTATAGCGAGACCTGAAGATATATTCCTGTGAAATGAGTAGCAAAATCCATAAATGATAAAAATGAAAGCAGAAAGGTATAATGAAAACATACTACTAGCCAGAAAAATGTTCTGAATTTAAATAAATTAGATTTACTTTATCACATACATGTATGTAACAACTATAACAAATAAGCTTTTTTTAAATGCAATACTGTATTGGTGTGTTGTCATACATGAACTGAATATGTTTGGCCTTTAAATCATTTTGGTTGGATTCTAATAAATAATAGAACACAAAAATCACTGTTTTTACTTTTTTATCTTCACAATTAAGATGCTGAGCGGCAGATTGATAAATGATGAAGAAACCTTTGTCCTGTTAAATATGATATAACTGGTTAAATACTGATTGCTTGGAATAATGTACAATTAGCAGAATTTTTTTTTAATAAACATAATTTGATTTTGCACAGTAATAAACACAAAGCAGATAAGTGTAATAAACTCCACAACAAAAGGGATTTAGTTTCAGTTGGGTAAGAATGAATCATTTGATATATAGAACTACAGAAAACGTTAGTTTTCCATTTAAGTGGCAGCTAACAGCACAATGTTCATCACCCGACTGTTGTTCACAAGCGGTCCGTTTTATTATAACTGGACAGATTATGTTAGCTAAAAGCCTCCTGGGCACACAAACAGCATCTCTCAGCATTAATAGCCTAAACAAGGCAAGCAGCTAACAAAGAAACCCTCTTATTCTCATCCTCTTTCATATCACATGTTTCCTTTTTCAACCACTAGCATCATCTGGCTGCCCTTAACCAGAAAGCCAAACATTCCTTTTAAGTGAATACTACTTTGTTAACTGATGACCACAGGGTCAGTTATTGATCCTCTCCTTTTTCTCTCTCGGTTGCTGATAAAAACCCCTCTTTCCTCGCAGGACTGCGCAGTATAAAGCCACAGTTCGCTACAATAATAGCTTGCATATCACAGCATTCACATGAATCAGATCTTGGTGGTTTCGATTAAGGCTAAACTAACTCAAACACATTGCCAGTCTAGGATGTGAATCTATTTATGAACGAAGAGTGTAGGTGGTAGTGTTCTTCACTTCTACCCTCCACTCTCTTTAAAGGTTTTCTCATTTTAGTTGACTCAGTGGTTCAACTGTAAACTTTCTAGTTGCATTGACCTCCAAGAGGCCCTGCGGGGAATTAGCAGACCCCTGGTGATCTGATGTTTAGCAGCAGCAGTGGTCTACCTCCTCCATTTCATCTGAGCTGGGAGGAAGGGCAGAAGAGGATGGAGCTGGCTGACTCTACTTGTGTGTGGAAGTGTGTTCATGTATATGTGAGCCTCCATCGGTTTGTCTTGCTACATGACAAGAGCTAGTCACATGACAGGCAGCAGTCATCAGGGGGACTTTCTCCAGCCTCTCTGATCTTCATGTTTCTCATTGCAGGGGATGGAATAAAACGATCATACTCGAAGGCAGTACATGCACAGCATGTTGTACTGCACCACTCCACTGCACAATCAAGAAACATCTTATTTCACACAGAATGAAAAGTCGGATTGAAAGAGCGAGAGACCTTTGAGCAAAGGGGAGGAAGAGTCAACTGAATCAAAAAGACGCACCAGTACAGTGTGAACTTAGCTTGAGAAAGCTATTTGATTGGGAGCCTTGGTCTGTTGCCCCAAGCAAGGCACTTAGTCACTGCTTTGGTAATGTTTTCACAAGCAGAGAAAGAAGCTGGAGAAGTAAGAAACTAAGAAAGTCATAGAATAGGGTGCAGGAGAGAGGTGGAAACGGTCAATCAGGTCAAATGGAAGTGATAAGAAAAGAGTATGTGTGACAGAAATTAGGAGGAGAAAGCAGAAAAAGGCAGGGAGAATGAATGAATGAATAATATTAATGTGAGAAGGGTGAAAAAATACGAGAAGGAAAGCATAAATTCTTCCTGGAACTTTGGACAAGAGCAGGAGTGCAAGGCTAATTAGTTTCTGATGGCTGGACTTTCATTTGGCTAAAAGGTCAGCTAACTTTAAAGGTCATGTTGCCATGCCTGCTCGATGCAAAGGGGGGGGGGGGGGGTCACATAAAAAGAGCTGAGAGAGAATCCAGCAACATAACAACCATGGTAGAACAAATTAAACTGTGACACATGTCTGTGTGTCCACATACATACACACACATACACACACTGATTGGAGCATGACCACGGTCATCATTCTTAAGTAAGGACTTTTATTACTGAAAGCATAGCCATAATAATTTACTCTGACTTTATTTCAATGTGTATCAAGATAATCTGTGTTTGTGTGTGTGCGTGTGTGTGTGTCCTATACTGGTGGCTGTGGGAGGTGTCATGATAGCAGAATAAAATTACTGCCCGTGAGCACATCTCTCTGTTGCATGTCTTCAATTATATCTTAATAGAAACTATGGAATGTAAACAGAATCTCCAAGTTTAATGTTTTCAAAGTACAGATAAACTTTGGGAGGAAAAATGTTCCTTTAGAAGACAAGAGGATTTACGTTCATATGTAAATTCAACATTAGCTGTGTTTAAATACGGAGAATGACCAAAGCTATAGCGATTTCAGGGACCAGGAAAACATTTAAATACAATATGAGAAACACGAACGGAGTGAGGACGATGTTATTGACATTAATACATAAGATTTTTCCTTTTTTTAGGATGTTTAAGCTTTAGCAAACATGAAACATGTCAAACTGCAGTATAAGTTTGCTTTAGTATTTATCAGATAATCACAATAATGCTTTTGTTTTGTGCTCAGAATATCAACATCTAATTTATGAAATGTTATCTTGCCAGATACTTGAGTGTGATATTTTATTGGCCATTGTTTGGATTTGTGGCTGTGTATTGAGAAATGTGATAAAAGGTTTAATAAAGGTCCACATGTTGGATCTGTGACAGACAAGCATCTGATTTACCTTCATTTTTCTTCCGGGCGTCTTCCTCTCTCTTGGCGATTTTGGCCTTCAGTACCTCGTCTGTCTTAGCTGTAAGGAAAGACAGCAGGAGGAGTTAGAATCAAAGAAGAACTTCAGAAGACCCTCACGATGTCTTAATCGTAGAAACATTTGAAAGATTAAGTTCTGTATTTATATTTGACATGTGCTTATATGTTTATATGAAAAGTAAAATAAAAACAAACGACTATTTTTAAGAAAGAAAAATACACATTCATACACACATTTCTTTTTTAGATACAGTACTGTGTTTTCAATTAAATTTAGACTCGCGGCAAAGATTGAGCAAAATAGGACCAAACTGTACAAATCAACAATAAAAAATTAGTCACATCTTCCCCTTTCCCTAAAAGGAAGCACCTTTCTCTGCCTTTCATTCACAGAGCTAAGAAAAGTCTGCTCGTCTTCCTGAGAGGTGTTTATCGTCTAAGCATAATGAAAAGGTTAAGAAAAACAGAGGCAGAGGGAGCAACCACTCGTCAGGGCATTTTAAGCATCTCTCATCATGAGCTGTGTTGCCTAGGCTCCCTTTTTCCTCCTGAATAATCAAGATGTTAAGCCACATTAAAAAATATAATGCCATGTATGGCAGGACTATCAATACTGCCTCTAAATTAATTACATTTCAGTTGCAGCGCATCATTTATTTTGCAGTGTTAGGGCCTCAGCGGAGCCATTTTCCTTTATTGCTATCTCACTTGGTTGATGATGAGCTATGTAAAATTGAGTCTCCAATATCATTACACTTAATGAGTTTAAACTTTGAGAAAAAAAAAATGAGGACGACAGAGAAACAGAAGAGAGTGAGCAGATGAGAGAGAAAGAGGAGGAAGAGAATGAGAGCTCTGTACTGTTTTGGAGAAGTTTACACAACATAAGAGTGGGTGTAAGTATTTGTGAGCGCTACTGAATGTTTGTACTGAAGCACAGATGTGGGTGTCCGAATGTGGTTTAATACACCACTTGAGATGTCTGCTTGTGCGTGTGTTTTGTTTATGCTCCTCCTTTTGCATCTGATTGTATGCTACGAGCAAATGAATTACATAAAAGCACAACCCATACACATCTGTGTGTGTGTGTGTGTGTGTGTGTGTGTGTGTGTGTGTGTGTGTGTGTGTGTGTGTGTGTGTGTGTGTGTGTGTGTGTGCGTGCATGTGTGTTTGGATGCAGGAGGCCACAGGTTGTATTCGTCTCTTTGTGGCTGCATTGCTGTTTTTATTTAGTAATTGCCGTAGACAAAGAGCCGTCACACTGTTGTCATGTGGCTGATTAAGTCTAGAGGTTCCGCATCTTTGCTAACAATGACTCAACATGCATGACTGAACCCGCGTCTACCTCCCTCACCTATGGGTTGTTTTGGTGTATGTGTGAGCGAGCACGCCTGATTAAATCAACAGCAACAAATCCAGTCTTCTTGGCAATTCGATGCGTCTTTATGTGTAAAAAAAAAAAAAAAAAAAAAAAGTCCAAACCAAACTACAAGCTGCACCATCCTGCTTGCTTGCAAGTAGATTTGTGTGTGTGTGTGTGTGTGTGTGTGTGTGTGTGTGTGTGTGTGTGTGTGTGATTTGTGTATGTGAGACTGACTGAACTCCTCTTTATGTTCTTCTATTTGCTAAGGGCTACTGAGAGGCAGGTAGGAAACAGAGCAGAGCTGGTGGTGTGATGGGGGGGAGACAGTGGAAAGAGGAGGGAAAAGGGATATAGGCAAATGGGGGGGGTGTTGGGAAAAAAGAAAAAAAAAACTAAGTGAGGGAAACAGACAAACAAGCAGAAATAAGGGAAAGAACCTTGCCTGCATCCATACAAGTGTGTGCAACACAAACATCAGCAGTGATTTGTCGCCTTTTTGTGTTTGCGTGTTTATCCTCCACCTCTATCTCTTCATCCCTCCCCCAACAGGTTCTCTTATCCTCTCACTCTCTCTTTTCTCCCTGCGTTTGCCCTCCCACCCCTCCCTGTTTTCATGCTTTCTCTTCCCTCTCTTGCTCATCTCTCCAGTACACTGTGCCTGGGGGCAATAGCAGCAAATCAAACTGTTTATCCATCTCTCATCAGTGCGCTGCCTCATGGGGCTCCTGCCCCCTCAAAACAATGAAAGTAGGCCTGAGCGCTGAGCCAGGGATACGATTTAATTACATCAATAAGGATCTTGGCTTTCAAGAAGAAAAAATACACAAACACACACAAAAAAAAAACAGAATTACAGCAACACACTTTGATACATTATTATGAAAAGCCTGTTAATATTACTGGCGTAAAAAAATATAAGACGCACAGCTGCGCCTATCTTGAAATATAGACATGTCCGTAGAAAGAGGCTGCTTGTTGGAAGTATAATTTTGGCAACTTAGTGGCTCAAGTTCATTGCAGGATAATTCCTTGATGGACTTTTATTAGAGTGGGTAATAAATGACCGGGTGTTGCTGAGACAAGAGGCC
The DNA here is from genome assembly GCF_040054535.1 of Antennarius striatus. NCBI lineage: Eukaryota > Metazoa > Chordata > Actinopteri > Lophiiformes > Antennariidae > Antennarius > Antennarius striatus. The sequence goes on along the minus strand of NC_090781.1, from coordinate 6,517,695 downwards.
TTTCACTTCATTTAGACTTTGTTCAGTCTTGGCTGTAGGGAGGGAAAGAGGAGGGATGGCAGGAGGAAGGGGCGGAGAGTGTCAGTGAAATCGCATTGTGATTATGAATGTAATTGCAGCTCCGGGGCCCAGGGGCCATGTAACTCCGATAGAGAGCTAGAAGATGTTTTATGCAGGGCATCATAGAGGAAGAAAGTGAGGAAGAGGGAGGGAGAGTGGGAGGTAGAGGCAGGATGCCAGGAAGTTTGGAATTTTTTTTCTTTCAAAATATAGTCCTCTATTTTTCATTCCTCCCTTTCCTTTTCTTTCCTCTCCCCCCCCCCCCCCCCCCCCAAAAAAATCTTTCTTCATTCCTCTTTCTCCAGTCTGCTGTTCTATTCTCTCCTCCTCGTTCCTGTCCTCCTCCCTTGGCAGGATTAGCTGGGTCTCGTTAGAGGGGAAATGTAATAATGCTCCCACCAGGTGGAATCGGGCCTGCTCCATTATCAGTCGGGAGATGGATGGGCCGTGTAGGGCCGGCGGGGGAAACACGCGCACGCAATTTAGATTCAATAAACTGGCAAAGCAAGACCCCCAATCTGATTTATCTCTTACACGCCGCCAATGCTTGCTGCTACGATGCTGATTCCCTATTACCACTCAGAGAAGGACTATTCATTGAATGTAAGGCTTGGCAATCAGAGAGGCTTGTCGGGCCTCGGGATGGAGGCAAAACAGATACAGTAGAGGGTTAATGCGTTTACACACAGATAAGCAATTAAATATAAGGCTGAGGTGAGTTACAGACTTATTAAGGTGGGGCACATGGGGAGGGGAGGTGGGGCAGGGTGAGAAAAAGAAGAACAGATGTTCACTGCAGGACTGTGGGAGCCTGGGCTTTCGACTGGGAAGTGAGAAAACCTTTCACACGATGGAGGGAAGGGAACTCAAGAAGAGCAGCAGTCTGTCTACAAAGTTCAATAAACACCTGGAGACAAAAATCACGATCAGAATCAGTTATGAATAAACATGACTGCTATGTACTCTTGATTCTATATACACGAACAGCTCATACAACGTTGTAGACTAAGTATATGTACATTACGTACAGTGTGCAGGTTTGAATTTTAAATGACAATGCAGGATGGGATGGACGAGGGTTATGACTAAACAAATGATTAATGATAGTGATTTCTGAGATGCAGAAAAGGGGGGGCTGATATTATCTGCATGTGTTGTTCCCACTGTGAGGCACAGAGGAGGAGGAGGGGGAGGAGGAGGAAGAGATGTGATGTGTCAAGGAGCTTTGTCAATTTATTCAAAACTGAAGGTACCCTCAACATGTCACCCCATCTTAAGATCTTGTTTTTAATCAGGACACAAACTAAAATACACCTTCAGGCTACTTTAAGATGACTCAACAAAAGGGAGGATGAAGTAGTGGCCTCCATAATCACCTGACCTAAACCCACATGACTAAAACCAAGGTGAAGAGAATGCAAAAGCTGTGTGCAAAAACTTAAGATCCGTGAAATTTGATTTGATGCCTTCAATATGGTTCTATAATGGAGAAAATATTAAATATACACCCCCCCCCCAAAAAAAAAAGAATTAGGTGTGTTCAAACTTCACCCTGGTGCTTTATATGCGTGCAATCATGCATACATACAGTATATCAACATGTGACTGTGTGTGTTTCAACATGTGAAGTGAGAGCCGCAGCAGTTCTACTAGCAATGGGTGTCATTCCATCCAGACGCCAATCAAAGTGAACCCGTATGTCAGCAGGAGAGGAGGCATGATAAATCAGCCTTACATCCAATGACAAACAGAGTATTAGAAGCAGCGCAGCACCATTGGAAAAATGTCCCTTCCAATCAGCCAGGCACTTTACAGTGAAGCTCGGCAGCCAGGCCTCCGACCAACACTGAATACCAGAGAGACAGGTAAGACAACAAGACAATAAGTAAATAAGGTACAGACAGCCTGGAAGACAAGCACAAAAACAAACATGCATGTGGCAAAGCTGTCAAGTCCCAGCCCCTGAAGGCAGAAGTACGAGACAAAGCAACATCAGAAGATCATTGGGGTGGATGACTTACTTAATGATAAAACTGACAAGTTATGAGCCTGACGGGTGAGACGGCAAGTCAGAGAGCTGAGAGGACAGACGGAAAACTGCTGAGCTGACAGGAAGTCCACTGGATAGCCATGCAGAACCACCATAATGATTTTTGTGACTAACTTTAAAAAATCAGACTTGTAAGTAGTTTGTTGTTAATTTGGGTTGATTTAGACAGGACTAAAGCCTCTGAGCTTAAATCAGAGGCTAACTTGACTTGTTGGGTTCAACAAATAACATTCAAATCTATGAAGCTGACAGCTCAGACACGAGAAATCAAAGAAAATAAACTAAACTTAAAATTTGAATGCTTTTTTCCCTATCTTAACATTCTCCAAACACCTAACCCGACTGATCTGTCATGCATGCTCTTTAATGCTATTTTATTTATAGGCTTTAGTGTGAATCAGACAACAGAAAAAACACCCCTATGGGTACCAGTGCATCTAAGTTGTAAATATTCTCCAGCTGACCTGACCGTGGATATTTTAAGATTGATATTTTAAAGACGCTCTAAATATTTGTGAGCAAAAATGCTTTCTTTCATCATTTTCAGTCTTCAGGCAATGAATCTGAACCGTGACACAGATACCCTCTGGATCTGAGGGAGAGCTTGATGATATCAGTGTAAATTCAACAGCAGGTGTAAAGGTTAAATGAATCACAAGAAGATACAACGTCCAAAGTGACCACTAGGTGGCACACCACACAGACAGCACAAGCAGGAGGTGCCAGCCAGGCCTGCTCTTTGGAAGAGCCTTCAGGCGCAGATAACTGTGGTTTTCTGTCAAAATGTGCTCATCTAGACCCTGTAACTGCAAAACCTGAGTCAACATGGAACACAGAACCAATGTGCAGTATTCACATCCTGTTTGGATTGTAGAAATAATAAACACATAAAACATTCAGCAACTTATATATTCAGTAACGAAACACACAAAACAATTCAATGTCAAACCTGCAAAAAAAGTGGAAGTTAATATGTGATGTTGTAAAACTTATGTTACGCCTGAAGAAAGTCTGAGACAGTAATCAGTTCCGTATATGGATCAGTATGTCTCGGTTAAACCATATGATTGTTCTGACTCATGTGAAATTGAGTGAATTCCTTCAGGGAGATGACAAGAGGGCTGGATCTGAATGATCTTTATCACAGGCTGCCCCTTACATCTGTCATCAAACTGACTTAATGACAGCCATGAAATATTCACTAACAAAACAATTACAGAGATATATCTTACTAAATCAATCAACTATTCATTGCTGATCATCTGAAAAGCTTTTGTTTTGTTTCACAGCTACATTCTGATGTTGTGGGGGTGCATCAATTAAGGCTTTTACTCCTGTGGTGTCACAGATGCTTCAGAGAGAAATGACTGACTAAATGAAATAGTCAGATGCAAGATGCCAGTAGCACAAGCTCACATGAAACAAAAAACTAATCTCTACACAATGATTGAGTTCTCACTGAGCTTGAGCAGTTACATCTATATTTGTTGTTCTCAAATATGTTGTTTAGCATTGACTAGTAAGATTTGTGTCCTGTCTATCATCAAAATTAACAAAACAGTAATGCAGGAATTCTTTTCTTGAACTGATATCTGTGTTAACAGCAGTATGATGACAGTCTGTCAGCTCCTCAGGATGAAGACAAGAAGTCCTAAAGGTATTGGTTCCAAGCATCTCCCTATTAACCTACTAAATTTGCAACCTCCTGTGTCCTAGTTGTCATTGCTGTGATCTTCAATATTTGGGTTTGTTCACCACTGCTGACAGTTGATGTCACGGCGATGTGAACATGTTCAGTAGGAGAAAAGACATGCAGGAATACACTCCCTGCTGATGTGATGACGGATATGTGAAGAGTCAAATCAAAATGCATCGCTGATTTAGGACAAAGTAGCCCAGTATAAACTATAAAAATCATGTCCCATGTGATTAATGCTGTTCATACCATAATGGTATGCTCAAAGCCTGACCATGGCCTAAGTTATACCTGAAGTCAGGGAAACATTTGGATGATCTGAATTTGTGGATGAATTAAAACTCTTGCTACACACTCCCAAAACTCTGGAGCCTTCCTTGTGCAACATTTGTTCTATTAATTTTTAAAACAGCCACTTAACTCCAGACAGACCCGGGCTCCGTGTTTGCATTTTCCATTTGAGTGATCATGCTGTGATTGCATCTGTCAAACCCAAAGAGGTAAGGTAAGCATGGAGGGAAAACAGGAGGAAATAATTGAATTTCATATTTGGAAAAAGTATATCTCTGTACTCAACAGCCAGCATATGGTTGATTGGATGTAAACGTCTTCCATCCTACTGTGTATTAAGTCAGTTCCTATAGTTAAATGTTTTCAAAGTGAAAATGTGTTTCTGCCAAAGCAAATATTTTATTTGACTAGTTGCAAAAACGGCCTTGCTCCATTCAAAATGCAAAATTCAGTTTCTCTGTTCTGACTTGAAACACAAAATTTGTGCAAATGTATTTCATGCATAGAATATAACAGAGAAAAATGATGCTAAGGCCTTTCGTCTCTCTCTTTCAATTATACGAAAACAAAAGCAGTCCGTTAATCAATAGACAAAGTACTGTATTCTGCATCAATTTAAACTTGATACAGACAAACTGTTTCTTCAGTCTGCTACTCCCGCAGGTAAACGCAGTCACATTAAAACATCTACTTTGAGTGATGTTTTAATGTGGAGTGAAATTGGTATAGAGTGGATGGTGCTGGAGCTGTTCACATTGGTGCATCACAGCAAGAAGGTTCTGGAGTTGACTTCAGATGAATGATGACCCGAACCTCAAAGTTCATCCCCATAACAACTGCACAGAACAACCTGGCTTATTATGCCTTCACAGACAGAGACAGTAACAACAGATTGGTCAACTATGAGACAAAGACAGGATGGTGGAATTACTTGTCAGTGTATGGAAACTGGGGAATAGCAATTCAACTCTAAACAAGACATTTATTATCTTCTATACATGAATAGAAAGAAAGTTCATTGCAATCATTCTAAGCCTTGTGTTTCAAACACATCACTGGGGTCTGACTCTTATTTCCATTTGGCAAAACCAGTAGATCTGTGGTTGGCAACAGATTTTGAGTGAGCCAAGCAAGCAAATAGGAAGCTGGGGAAAGGGGTATTTGCAAAGCATGTGGGTGGCTCATGCCCAACATCCCAAATCTGCCCTTTAGCCCCAAGGACAAAAGCGTATTCCCCTGACTATGTAGCTGCAGCACCAGTGTGCACCAGAGAGATGGAGGCCATAGACCGTGGGCCAGAGAGGTGAGATGCAGAAAATGTGGGGAGGAGCAGAGGCCTCCAGCGGTCAGAGGAGATCAGAGAAGGAGGTTACTCCGTGGACCATTCTCTGCCATGGGCTGCACACACACAAACACACCTGAGGAATGCATAAAATGTGTGTCAAAACAAGGCACAAGAGCATAATGTGCACACATGCCTGAGGGGGTTAGCTATAGCAACAAAGCTGCTATGATGTAGCCACCAGGTCAAGCAAAGTTCAACCTTGAAACCACACTATGGAAATTTATGTTAATTGCAAATGTGCTCCCCCTATAAGGGCCTACAGTAAGATATTAAAGCATATTATATGTGTGTTGTAAGTTTATCGTTATTTTATTGGTTTAGCGGGAGGACAGGCGTGGCTTTTAGAAGAACACAAAAGTCCTGACATGAGAAGTTTCCCGAGACAAGTGATTAGGAGCATAACTAGTCTTGAGAGTGCAATCAGTCCAAATATATAATGCAGGGATCACACGGTAAAATATTAAGCATCCTGGGGACTTTGAATGACATCTCACCCTCATCTTGGACCCTGCCATGTCTCTACATGCCACCATCTTTTTATTATGCCTTACATTTTTTTGTCATCTCTTATGTCCCTCTCTACTCATTGTCATCATTTCTTCAACTCTTTTCCGTAAGTGCTTAACTACTGCTTCTTTACATCTTTTAATCTTTGTACAGATTTGAGCTGTCAGGTGCAAAAGATACCTCTTTCAGATATCACTTGTAGTCTGCTAAAAATAGGCTCAACAGATTTAAAAACATTCTAATTAAGGCATAATCATGAGTTCACAACACCTCCAATGTTAGGATGCCCCTAAAAATCTGGCCTCTACATTGCTTCAGTACAAAAGGGGCACAAAGTTTGTCAGCGTATGTTAGTGTGTGTTAAAAGTAATCTGGTTTCATTTGCTTAAACTGGAAGTATATGCAATAATGGGTCTGCTTGCACTTGGATATACATAAACCAAAGTCAATTACAGTATTACTAATTGTTGCAATTAATTGTTGGAAAATGTCAAAAAAACATATTCCTGGTGAAAATATTCATTTTGTATTGAATGACGGGTGGCTTTTCTTAAATGTTTTACCGAAAAAAGGAGAGTAATAAGAAATGAAGACAATGGAAAGGTTGCCACAGACTTTTGCAGCACCACATCCATCCTTATTTCCTGTTATTGTAATAACAAATCACCACTGGTTATAAATTCATCAACTGGTCATATTTAATTATAAACATAAATTATATTATTTAATTTAGTATGAATGATTACATTTTGTAATTGCTGATATGTAATTCCCTCTGAACAGAAAAGTTGCCTAAAATGCAGGCCATAAAAAAACTCTGTATCTGTTTTGAATTAGTTGTACAGGTGCTAGAGTTCCAGTGCAAAAATATTTGTGTCTATTCTATGCATGTGTGTTTGTATCTTTTATCATTGATTCCTATGTGAATACACTCAAGCGTGCTTGTTGAATGGTGCAGAATAGACTCTGGTTCCCCTGCTGAAAGCCTATTGGATGCCATTGTGATGGCACAGGAGTGTGTGTCTCATATGAAGGTGGCGGAGGGGGAGATGGGACTAAGTCTATCAGGACCCGGCACATGAAAGGTAAACTGGAGCCACTAATCGCAGTGCTGACACAAGGAGGTTCAGAAGGGCGGCCACTTAGAAAAGAAAGGCAAGAGAGCCGAGACCCTGGCGGCATCAATGGGACTCAGCACAACTAACCACATTACAGGAACAAACACTCACTGCAGAATAGACACACAAACTTGGTGGTCTCAGCTTCTCCCTATCCACCGCTCTTTGGTGTGAACTTTACTTTGAGGGTTGAGAGAGACAGAGAGAGAGAGACAGAGCGACAGAGAGACAGAGAGACTGAGAGAGACTGAGAGAGAGAGAGAGACCGAGAGAGAGAGAGAGAGAGAGAGAGAGAGAGAGAGAGAGAGAGAGAGAGAGAGAGAGAGAGAGAGAGAGAGAGAGAGAGAGAGAGAGGGAGAGAGAGAGAGAGAGCCTGCAACAAATTTGAAGAAAGTAAATTTTTTCGGCTCTTTAAGAAAAAGAAGAACTAGTGATTGAATTGTAAATTTACATGTTCTGATTTAACAAGGCAACAAGGTTCAGCACAACCTGGGAAAGAGAAATGCACGGGTGGTGAAGAAATACTTCAAGTTCAGGCCTTAAATTAACGCTTGTTGTGGATTTCTTTTCTCTTAACCATCAGAAAACCTAAAAAAAAATACTGGTAAGCATGGGGTGGGGGGTGGGGACTGGCAAAAGGAGGAGGGGGAAATAAGGTAGACCGGGGAAGCAGTCTGGAAGCAGGCGGGTTAAAAGCACAGGGGAGAGAACTAATGATTGCCACCCCCCTGGAAGGCGGTGTCGAGCACTCCCTTCTCTCTTCCCTTTTCTCATCTCTTAATGCTTATTTTCATCACTTTGCGTAAAATATTGATAATCAATTAGAACTACGTCTGTTTTGCTACAGAATCTGTGTCACGGTCTATCACTCTGTCAAAGCCAATTCGCCACTCATTCAAAGTTCATTTTTCCTTGGCGGCGCTGTGCCTTTGGAGGAGTCATTACACAGGGAACATAGCCTGTGGTGCAATCACCTATTCTCTTTCATTACTGGGGAGATGGAGAAGGTGAGAGAGATTATTAGAACTTTGGAATGATCACAAAGCTCCACGCCGCCTGTCAGATCCCCCCTACGTGTAATTCATCTGGCTTCACTGCTCCCCCCCACCCCCCTCCCTTTGCCTCACCCCTCTATTCCTCCTCCCCCCGCCTCAGCCAGGGGTTTGGCCACAGACATTATTCATGAACATCTGCAGTGCGCTGAATATTCCACAGCCTCCACCGTGATGAAAAGGGAGCTGCCCCTTTGACTCGAAAATTAACATGCCAGCACAGAGATTATGGACGCGCAGTTCGATTCCAAGCCGAGCTCGGCCACGCTGAGACCCACAGAGCTGATAGTACGAGACTGAGCTGAGCGAGGCACAATGATTGGGACAGGAAATGATTTTATTTCAAAGTGATGAAAAAGTGACTTTGGTGCAGGTACCCAAAAATGACATAAATATGTATCGCTGATACAAACACAATACTCTAATATGACATTCCCAGTAAATTATGAGGTTGCATGAGAAGTAATTAGTTTATTATATCACCACTGTAGTCAGGTGAACTCATTAATATGAGTGTGCCAAAGCCAGAATAGATAGAATACATACCCCGTCCATCATTATGCTATTAAATTACATTTTCTATTATGGATTCAATAACTATTTCCTTATCAATCTTGTAATTAGTTCCTGAATTCATTGATGAGTAAATTCATAATGTAAAATAAAAACTGATATTTTAATAAAGAACTGATAAATGATAGAAACTGTCAAACCAATCAAGAGCGTAAAGACTAAAACAGAGGAAGGCTTCATGTCTTCACAGTTCATCAGGGGGAAACAGGCACATATTTGGCATTTCTGCACATACATTTGCTAAAATGATAAGAATTGTTGTAACTCCATTTTGAAGACCGATGATAAAACCGGAGCAAAGTAAAAATGTTTCCCTCTAACCAAGTCATTGTACCCTTTCACCTCTGTGTCTTTTTTTTCCCTTGGGTACCTCACCATGAAATACAAGCCAGAGGCTTGTCCGCTCTCCTAGACCAGGAACCCCATTGTTGGACAGGAGCAAAGTCTCCCTTCTGCCTATCTCATCTATGTGTGATGTCCTTTATCTTCCTCAGTAGATCAGACCCTTGTTGTTGACTACAACACGGGTTATATTATTCAACACTACAACAAGTCACAGGCAGCAGGCTTCATCAGAAGGGATTTTGTCTGCAAAATACCTAAAGAAAAGTAACAGTGGGTGATGTGTTCAATGTCAGTGAAGACAATGAAATTATGGTAAAACAAACAATGCAAACACCAAAAATTGTGTCAGTTCGGTGCAATGACTGACTTATTTCCATACATACGTTCCATGTCGACTATAAACACCTCTTACTTCATCGTAGAGTAAATATGGCAAGACACAATGGAGGCAAAAAGAAAATGGAGAAATGATCAAGAAATCTAAGAAGACAGACATATTGTAATGGAAGCACAAAAAAAAACCAAGTTAATGCCTGTGAAACAAGGATCGGTTTGGAGGGTTCTGACATGGGCTGGAGTGGGACCTTGTGCTGCCTCTTGTTGATTGTGAATGGCAGCCCAAGTTTACCCTGGCAGTTGCGGCCAAAATGGGGTCTGACAGATTTGTCAGGCAGTTTGAGCTTCTCAGTGGCAGTGCACGGATCAGGATGATTCCACCTCTTTCATCTCCAAATTGACGATACACGTGTGAAACCTCCATGGCAATAAAATAAGACGAAGAGGAAAACCAGCCTGGCATACTTTGGGGATGACAAGCAATTTCTTTTTCAGAACACTTGTCAAAATGGGAGAGAAACAAAAAAGGAGCAAAAGACGAGAAAAACAGCAGACCAAAGACTGAAAAAAAGCAGAGGCAGAACAAACATGTCAGAAGATATTAGTACGCAATTCAAAAATCACCAATATTAATAATCCTAGCACTCCTTTCCACCTTTCCTCTTTCTTCCACTTTTCATCTCTTTGTAAATTATTCTACAGGAATGCAAGAATAAAATCGCTGAATTACAACCCACTCAAGATCTTGCCCTCTGTGTTTCCTCTATGCAACCTCAATCTAGTATTCCGGCCACTTCTGCAACCTTTGGCACCATATGGTATTCTTACTTCTTTTGTAACTGACCTAAAAAATATGAACACTGGCAGCAACTTAACATGAAAGCCAGGTCTATTCATCTCCTCTCATAAAACTCTACTTTTTTTATGGAAAAAAAAACACCATAAAGAAAAGGCTATAGCATATGTTTGAGAGGAGGTTTTGAGAGAATTACAAATGCCTTACTTGCAGTGTTTTGTGTGGTTACGGTCCCATAGATTTATTCCTCTGATCCTTCTACCTCTATCTGCTCGCCTTTATTTTTTCCTTTTTCAATTTACAGGATTTGTTTCTGTGTGTCTGACAGCAAGGAGGATGAGGTATAAAATTAATCTTTATCCTTGTTTTGTTGTGTTTCCTCCTGCTTGACAATACATGTCAGTAATTAGTCGGCCAGTTTGGTTCCAGGCTTTTCAGTGGGTGCCTCTGTTTGCCAACTTTCGCCTTTTGTTCTTGCCACACAATGCCGCCCACTCGCCCTCTGTGTCTCTCTCCCTCTCTCTCCGCACTACTCCCCATCTGACACCCACACAGGGCGTTACACAATCTATCCAAATGTGCTTCACTTTAAAACCCCATTACTTAGCCCCTGTTGTTTTGTTCAACACAATTAAAAGAACAGGCCCTTCATGTGAATTTAGAGAGTCTCTCTCATTCTCTCCCTCCCTTCACTCCTTTACTCGCTCTTCTCGTGTAGCTCAGCATTGGCCGAGGAGTTATCGTGAACAGGAAAGCTTAATTCTCTCAATTCCCTGGTATTTGTTTGCTTATAGGTTTAGTTTTCGTTCAATTTTGAACTACTGAAAGCCACACCTCAACCTATGGTTGTAAAGAATCCAGTGAACAACTTGTTAAACTGGTCAACCAAATAAAAACAGGGCAGTACACAAACCACTGAAGATCCCAACAAAGTTAAAGGCTACACAAATTCTTATCTCTTCAAGTACTGACATGCTTCAAAAGATTGAGAATCTCCAACATTTTTTTTGTTGATGTTCAATAATGAATGGGGTCAGGCTTTGGCAGCGAGCCTGGCGATAAGATTATGGCCTTCCACATAATTGTGTAAACCATGCAAAAAGAGATCAGTTCAAAAGAAAAGTACGTACTGGTAAATGACAGAGGAGGCCACTGGGCAGTAATGATGACCACACTGTCACTGTCAAAGAGATGTCAAGAAGGAATAGAAACATCTAAATCTAAGGTATTTTTGGAAGAAGAGAATTAAATCCTGATGTACAAAAAGGCTCTCATAACATTTGTGATATTGAATTAAAAGGCAGCATGATCTTTCATTCAAATACTGAATTTGATGATTGAAAAAAGTTCAAACTCCTCTAATCTGGAGATTTAAATATTTTTGACTTCTGTTTCACTACATGTAAAGTCACCCTGTCTTTGGAAAGGCAACTGTGCAAAACAAGTAATACAAAACCATCAAACCATCCATTTTAATAGACATGTTTAGCAATCTTCTTTTAGTCAAGGCAAGCAAATTTTTCTATAGTGCCTAATCACAAAAAAGATGTATGAACACACTTTTGAAAAGAGCAGGTTTGGACCATACTCCTTAGTATGTACCAAACAAAACAAGAACTAATGCAGTCACAAACTGCAACATCCTGCGTCACCCCTGAATGGAAAATTTTACCCTGAGCTAATGCTCTGACCTACTGTTTTTGATCAAACTTAGGGCTTTGATTTTACCCTGACCTACTTGCATAGGTCAAAGATCAAAGCTAGTGCTCAGACCTACTTTCATAGATCAAAGCAGTGGCTTTGATCTATGGTCTTCTCCCTCACTTTTCTATTTCATCCAGTTCCTGAGTGTACAAAAGTTAAAATTTTACCTTGACCTAGTTCTCTCAAGGTCAAGGTCATCATCTCAATTTCATCCCCTTTGCCGTCCAAGTAATGTGCTTTTTGTTTCATCTTTCTATCTGCAACGGTTGCAAAGCTATTTGGTGGACTAACTAACGGACGAACGGACGGACAAACAGACACACACGAAAACTGACAATACATCACCAGCTTCAAATCTCACTTGATCTTAACATCACATTCATGAAAACTGAAGGCCAATCAATTAAAAATAATCTCTAACAACTGAAGACAGGTAGTTGCTCTTACAATAATGATGCAAAACAGCGATTTATATTAATTCAAGGCAGTTTAGAGACACATGTCGCAGTTTTCAAACAATGAAAAGGTTATTATGTCAAACAATTGAAACACCACAAGTTGAATTAACTTATTGCTTGGTCATTATGTTTCTTTTTAAATGTTTTAATGGAGTTATGTCTGCGTACCTGAACTCAGTAGACACAGAGGCCTGCAAAGAGCCTATAGTGAGGGGGTTACCAAATAATAGGTGTGTGGTGCTGGGAGTTGTCTCAAGTTGTAGCCAGCTCTATAATTCACACTGGACATGACCTTTAAGAACAAACAAGCCTAATGGATTTAAATCACATCAGGAAACTTGTTAGTTGTGTGCACGTGTTTCTGTCACAGAGCCCAGCTCAGCAAACAGTCACCTTGTTTGCTTTAGCAAACAACAACACAGAGAAAAGAGAGTTAAGTAAATGGACTCCATGTAAATGGACTCCATGTGATACTGACAAATAGACCATAGACACCACCAGTAACATTTCACACAAGCAGTCATTTTAATGGGCTACTGATCATTTTCACATGTACACATTCTGATGCATTGACAAGTGCATCAAAATCCTCCGGACCCTCTACTCATCATACAAAGGACAATTACACAACAGACAATGCTTTAGGGCATCGCATGTTATGCAAGAAAAGTCAAATGATTATCCAGCTCGTGGAAAAGTGGTACATACACACACACACACACACACACACACACACACACACACACACACACACACACACACACACACACACACACACACACACACACACACACACACGCACACGCACACGCACACACACACTGATGTGCAACACTGACGTTCAGTAGGTTAGAAAGACACGCAGAGCAATGTTAACCAATTAGGTATTTATTCTAGAGTATGGAATTACAATTATAACACATCTTGTATTATACCACGATGTAGCCAACTTGTGTGCAAATTAGGTGTGGGCCATAATGTAATGCTTAAAATAACACCAGTACAATTATTAATTAGGCACAAAAATTTTATATTGTGGTGTTCTGATTGTTGATGTAAAGATGCCATGCATTTTACAGTACAGCAAAGGGTGTACAGTGGTCGCAGTTTGGATATGAAAGAACAGATACAGAGCAAACCACTGTAATACGCAAACAATGCAAAAGGACTGTATTAGGGAGAATTATATTGAATCTATTTCATCATCATTATTTTAGGACCATATTGACCACCCTGAGAGCAAATACGTGCAATTTTTTACTCAATCATTAATTCTAGCACCCTAATAAACAGTCAGATAATCTGAAATTTGATTTAAAATCACTAATTATCAGCGTTGAAATGAAATCATTGATCAAGAGCATTATAGGAAATTAAACTGTCTCTTAAAACCAGATCAAAGTGAATGAAAGTGCTTAAGAAGGTTCCACTGAGGCTCTGCAGACGGGAGACAGGATTATCACCCCTAGACACACATGAACACACCTCATTAAAACAACACACTGCCATACTACTTAGGACTTAAATGATGCACGCATACATGGATTCTTTCAAGACTCCATTTCCAAACACAGACTTGAATCCATATCTGCTGACTTTGGATAATCAAACACATCAGATCCTTAATTTTGTATGTTTCAGGTGCAGAATTCTAATTATTTTAAAAAATTCGTGCCAAAAAAATTGGTGTATATCTTTTTATCATGCTGTCCAGGACTAATGTGAGCAGATCCCATGTCTAAGACCTGCGTAGGGGTCCACTGGGGGGATGAATAAAAGAATGGGGCCCCTGCTGGTTCATCTCACCATCTATTGGTGCCTAGAGATTGCCATAATCTCTTTCCTCGTCCCACCAGCCCTACCATGGGCCCCTTAGGGATCCCAGCCTGCTGCAAGGAGACACCCTAATGCATGATTAAAAGTTCTGATGCATACAAAGAAAAGATTGTGTAAAATTCTTATTCTTAGGCCAATTAGTATTTCAATCTAACATAACTGCATCCCAAACCATTTAAGTACTTCAGTAAAGAGTTCAATGTCTATTTCTGATATTTACCAAGTCACGGGGACTAAAGCAGCATTTTTTAGGTTGAACAATGATCAACCAAACATTTTTTTATCACTGCAGGAAAAAAACCACAAAAACACTTTTACAGTTTGCATTTACAAGCAAACTGTAAATGCTGTTGTTGAAATTCTAGAGGCCACTGAAATAATTGTAATCTCTATTTCAATTACCGAGTCTGATGGACAGGGATCTGAAGAAACAAGGAGACAGCTAGTTTCAAAAGGGAATTTACTTTCTAGCTCTGTCTGGATGGATCAAAACTGATTCAAACAGCACTAAAGTTGTTATGCGCTAAGTTGATTGATCGCGATAGTCTCCAGCCATTTAACTGAACCCGGATTACTTGTTACACTGGAGCCTATCCCAGCTGACTACGAGTGAGAGGTGAGGTACACCCTAGACAAGTCACTGCTTCATCGCAGACTCGCAGGTTCTTTTGGCTTCAAGTTGCAGCCACTAACTGAAAGTAGAAAGAACTCTACAAAAGCAGAAAATCACCCTTTACTAAGTTATAGCAAAGCCAAAGTTAGCAACATCAACTCAGCTGTACACACATTATGTCTCAATCTACTTATACTGGTAATCCACAGCTTACATTACACTGAAATAACCACTGGATATTGGAAGAATGAGCTTACACATCCATTGTTTTAACTGGCCTTTTCTGAAGGAATTTTCTGGCCTACTCTGAAAGAAAGAAAATATTTAGGACAAAAATAAAGTGGTTGTTGGCCACTGTCTTCAGTAGAAGGAGTTTAGTGGATTCAGGGGGTGTTAGGATGATTTGTAGGCGTTTTTCTCCTATCAGATCATCTAAAATGTGAGTGACTACACCAGTAATCAGTGCAAGCCGACACTGGCACTGTCTGTGTTTAAGAGATAAAGGGCGAGAGACAGACTCAAGAATGGAGGAAGAGAGTGCAGCAGAAAGTGAGAGACCTATGAAAAAGACAACAAAAAGAAGCAGGAGGGGAGGAAGAAGGTGGTAGATTATTTCGCAATATTATCGCATGCCAGGATTGGCCATTTTCCCTCTCCTTCAGCTTTCTTTTCTCCTTCTCTCTCATACACCCCTCTATTCAAAAATCCATTTGTGCTTGGCCAAACAAATAGCTGACACCGCCTCATCAAAGCCTTGGATTGGCAGCCTGGGCCAAGTGGGGTTGTTGACAAGCGAGGGCAGTGAAAGCAGAGGAGGAGAGGGAAGAGCAAGACAGAAAGAGAGACAACCGAAATCCCTGCCGTAATTCTCCAAGATGTAATCCACTGGATTTAATGACGTGTGTGTGTGTGTGTGTGTGTGTGTGTGTGTGTGTGTGTGTGTGTGTGTGTGTGTGTGTGTGTGTGTGTGTGTGTGTGTGTGTGTGTGTGTGTGTGTGTGTGGATTATATATTTATCATGAATGCTCATCCATGCTATCAACCTGGTGTGTGTGTGTATCGTGTATGTGTGTGAGGAGAAAAGCCAGCCTGTATTGAAAAACCAACAATGCTGACTAAGGGATTTAAACCCTCGCTCTCTGTCATATAATGACATATTCTGGCCAACTCCGAATAATGTCTATTCACTGTGGCTGATCCCATAGATTAGTCCTGATCTGGAAACATCACCCAATCAGATTGACACACACGTAAACACACATACAAACACATGCACACACACTCTCCCCTCATCTCTTCCCACTGAAGAATCCTTGTCCATCTAAACTGTCTCTTCAGCTTGAGCAATCGAGGCTCCCATAAGCGCCAGTAAGTGTGTATATGTGGCCAACTCAAGGTCAAAGGTCGCAAACCTGATTCTATAAAACTGACAGGGATTAAAATGTTAGTCACTGTCAGAAATAAGATTACACCTAATTCACTATTGCAAGATTACACATAGATCACAAAAATGGGCTTCCTCGCTCTCATAGGCAGATGCAGACACACACAGGAACACACACACACACACATATGAAATATATGAAATATACCAAAAAGTACAAATATTTTCCCTCACCAATTTCATGTTAAGCTTGTGTTCGAACTGTTTTAAAGAATAACCTGAAACAACCGTATGAAGATGGTGAAGAGAAGAATCTAAAAATCTGTTGGTACAAACGCTAGTTTTGCAGAGAAACAATAGTATGATCAGTTTCGGCTGGAAGAAATAATGACAATATGCAGCATTAAATGCACTCCTTAACGTTCAACAGGTGACCCAACAGGCTGCTGTGGCCTTCTGGGAAAGCAGCCATCCTTATTACAGAGAAAACACTTGTGGAGTTTAAATGTGACTAAAATATATATATGAAAACAACTAATTATGAACAGCGATGATCACATATATCTCTTGGCTTTGGCTTTCTTCACTGGCTCAAAAAAGAAATGAATCAAAGGGAGAGAGTAGCCTTTAGTAATAGAGAATTATGTTCAAAACATAAGAAAAACATCAGCAGATACAGACACCGAGATCTTTCTCTTAGCTAACACACACACCAATTCATGCTATGTACTAATGTACATTTACAGAACATGTGTCCCACACATGTAGTAGCTATGAAAAAGGCCCTCTTGTGTGTGTGTGTGTGTGTGTGTGTGTGTGTGTGTGTGTGTGTGTGTGTGTGTGTGTGTGTGTGTGTGTGTGTGTGTGTGTGTGTGAGAAAGAGAGAGAGAGAGTGAGAGAGAGTGAGAGAGAGAGATACCTGAGGAATGCAAATATATGAGCAGAAGAAAGAGGGAAATTAAATGAACATTAATTCTCTCAAAGCAATTCTTTCTTCTTATGAGGAGATGAAAGAGGAGCGATGTATTTTCTGATATTTATTTCTCCTTAAACACTCATCTGAATTCCTAGCCTGGGACACGGAGCCACGGTTGGGAGAGGAACGGTATTCAGGGGCCCTTTATTGCCTGGTTTACCAGTTGGACAGAAATTTGGGTCAATGCGGTATTAATCATTACTTCTCTGTTGGAAAGACTGGGTGTGGGCTGCAGAGGGAGAGAAAAGAGAAACTGTTGAATACAACATCTTGGACAAATAAACCATTTGGATAGGTGTAAATGTGTGTGTACATGTGTCCATGTGACCTACTGTAAATAATATGACAGTCCTGCCTTTATTAATGAGCAAGGGTGGATGTCTCCATCATCAGCCCCCCTGTTGCACAGAGGATGGCTGTTTGCCTTGTTATGTCTTGTGTCGATAGCATGCAAAATGACAAAAACTCAATAAAAGGATAGAGTGAGGGAAGAAAGATGTGAAGAGACAGAAGCAAAGAATATGAATACAATATGTGTTAGCAAGAAGTGGTCTCACAGTCACTAAAGATGAAACTGCCAGCTGATTTATGTGCTACGCTCTCTAGCAAAACCATTAAGCTGGCGGTGGAGTCAAACCAACCTGTGTGAATGTGGAAGTTTTTCAGTCAGAAATTGCTTAACAGAGATATTTCTTTCCAATCTGGACAGTCTGGGTGTGATGATGCTGTGTAACTACAGCCTGTCTTATTAGCTGGCTTAGGATTTTAAATCAAAAAACGTCTATTGTAATTAGACTACAAAAACAATCATTTATTAAGGATGAAACATTGTTGGATTTCCCTTTCAAAACATTAACATGAAACTTTCAGAATTTTATACCAGCAACTCAAAAACTGAATGATTAACTAGTCAGAGGCTTATGGTTTTAAGACTGGATTACGGATAAACATTGAATTTTATTTGTGTGTATTTTATTGTATTAAAAACTTTCCACCACATATGGTAGTTGTGACTTAAGTAACTCAGACACATTCTACAGAATCTCAGTTTATTTTTTCAAAAGCCATTAAAAAAAATCCATGAGAAAGACCACAGACTCAATGTTCAGTGTTGACCCGTGAGATGCCATGACGATAAAGGTACATTGTTCAATTTGTCTAAGCTGTGAGTCTAGAGCGTGATAAAAGAAGCAAGAGATTGAGGGTGGGAGTAAACAGAAGCGTGTAAAGGAGACAGTATAGAGAAACAATTAGCTCAGTGTGTGTGTGTGTGTGTGTGTGTGTGTGTGTGTGTGTGTGTGTGTGTGTGTGTGTGTGTGCGAATGCATACATGAGTGTACGTGTGTGTCGAGGCAGGGTAAGAGCTCAATCTGTATGAAATTAAGACTCAATAGAAGTTTGAAACAACTCATGACTTCCATCTGTTTGTGAGGCTGGGAGCTCAGGATTGGAGACGACAGGTGTCTAAATGTTTATCAGCCGTGCAGCATTTATTCCTGTGTCTTTGAGTTAGGAGGAAAAATTACCCACACTAATCTAATTCAAAGTAACATTCACTTTGAAGGGTTGCTGGTGTGGCAAGAATAAAGAACATGCTGATCAAAAGGACTGGACTGAGAACAATATGTGTTCCGGCTTATAGAATCTAACCCTTCAGTCTGGTCAGAATAAACATAATTGAAAATACACGCACACAGACTAAAGTCTGTGTCTTACAAAAGGTCATAATATGTCACAAACACTTTATCAAGGTGTCAAAAGGGTCTCAGAACCAAATTGTTTCAGATTTGATCTAGGAACACGGTTATAATGAGTATAATTACTTCCACTGGCTAACAGCTGGAATACAAGTAGATCTGTATTAATAATAATAGAAAAAAGTAGGGTAGTCAATGATACACACACATTGAAAGAGACAAGGAGAAACATTAAAAACATTAAAAACAGATGGAGAGTAGCCAAAAAAACCCACCACAGTGGATTTTTTAAATGCCTACTAAATAGGAATTCAGTGGTTTAATAGTAATAGTATCACAATAACAAACTAGTAGTAATAGTAGTATTGATAAAGGTAGCAGTACTATTACAAGCATTAGTTATAGTCGTAGTAACTGGGGTAGAAGTAATAATAGTAGTTATAGTAGAAGTCATAGACAAAGTAATAGTAGTAGTTGTTGTAGTACTAGTACTTGTAGTAGTAGTAATTTCCTCTGGGATTATTAAAGTACATATCTATCTATCTAAAGCAACGTTCAGATGACAAATAGAAAAAAGGTTACTCGTATTTGTGAAAGACACATTTTCCTCGCATTCCATAGAAATTCACCATTTCCATTACAAACCAGGATCAACATAAAAACTAGTTGATTTCTGTTTTGAGAAAAAGACAGAAATGTTTGCTGTGACCAGAGCCCACAAAATCACGATTCTTCTATTTTTAATCAAAACTTGATTAACAAACTTTCACTCTGTCTGACTGCAGGGTGTATGGATGCCACAACAGAATACGTAATACTAGATATACTGCAGTGTTTTATGTTACTGTATAATGGAAGAATTAAGATAAATTGATGCGGCACCTGAACATTGATGACCATCTCTCAGAATGCAATGGTATACTGTAATAATACAAAATAAATTGTGATAAGATGATGTTTCTACATTATTGGCATCTTGTTCTTTTTCGCACAATCTTTCAGAATGTCTTCTTTCATGCAATTTCTGTATGCCTATGGTTTTAATCCAGTGATTCAGAGCGTGGATGCATTGAGACCCTTTATTTGTAACTGTGACCAGTACAGGAGTAAATGGAGTCTGGTCTAAAACATCAATTTCCTTGACAAGCTTCACAATTCTGCAGCTTATTTATCAAGCTATTTTTATCTGTATCTGATATTAGATATCAGCCAGTGCCATGAAATCTACAAGCTATATCATAAATTCTACTTGCCAGGCTGACGTTTTAACCCCTTCTTATTACAGACGTGTAAATAAGTCTTATTCTCCAATCCACCTCCAAATTTCAGCCCCTGGGGGAAGCATTCGCTCCATGTTGATGTATTTTACACAGATTTGTTGCCAATTTGCCGCTTTCCACTGGAAAAAGTAAATGCAATAATGAGGAGGGTGAAATTCATTAAACATGTGCATGAAATGCTTTTCAAGTGCAACAGGAAGATACATGGGGCTGTTCATATGGTGCGTAATCATGCTTCCTGTCTGCACAGCCTGCAACGGCATAAAACATTTAATCTGGGATGAACACTTTCTCTCTCTTTGGACCCCCTCCCTCTAAACAACCCCCCTCCCCCCAGTTTCCCACCCGCCACGTTCTATCTTTCCTTCTCTCTACCGATCCGTCTCTGTGACTGCCAGAATCCACAATCATAAAATTATTAAAATGCTGTTTGGCTGCCATTAATCAGTGGTGGTGATAAATCCTTGTGTGGGAAGTGACAGAGCATTAGTCAAATACCTCTTGGCCTCAAGAGACAGAATAATAAGCCATGAGCCGGACCAGGTCAATCATAAACTCATCAAATGCGTCATTTAATTTCTTCATTTAGACAAACAGAATTTGTTTATGGGAAAGATATCAGGTGTTGTGGAGTGAGAAACTGCGCTGAAACGCTGGTACATTAATCAGGGCCTGATTACATGCGACTCTCGGTTGTTTATCCTAATTTCATTCATTTCCATCAACAAAGCAAACACAGACGAACACAGCCATTAGCAATGGTTGGGGATGGCACAATTACAGCTTCATATTAAATAATGTGATGATAAATGGTTCAATACAAACTAAAACAAAGGGGTTTTTATTACTTTAATTCCATCCCAGCCCTGCCTTTCCTGTGTATGACTGTAGTGCCTCACAAGTGAAAAAAGAGAAGAAGCTGATTCAACTTCACTAATATAAGAGGTCATACTGATGAGGACAAAGAAAGTGCAGCGCACGTTTAAAATGATAGCTGCGTGTGATAGAGAGAGAAAGTGATGCCTAGGAGAATATTTGTCAGTTATATGTATCAATGAAATTAGGTGGTAAGCATGCAACAGAGTAAGAATAAGCAACAACACACAGATATTTATATGCACTGTATATATGTGTGTGTGTGTGTGTGTGTGTGTGTGTGTGTGTGTGTGTGTGTGTGTGTGTGTGTGTGTGTGTGTGTGTGTGTGTGTCATCAAAAACGAACTAGAGTGTGCCACTAATTTCCCTGCGCGGATCATAATCAGTACAGTATATAACAAAAATAAAAATAAGAGACATTGACATACCCTGATCCCTCCCATCCCACCGCACCAGAAGCTGATAAAGAGTAAGAAGTTACTCATTTCTTACTGTACAGCTTTAATAAGCTAACCACTGCATTGGCAGCTTGCTGATGAAGCACAGTAGATCCTCTCCAGAACTACACAGCGCATTCACCGTTTCTTCTTGCACAGGTGCCTGCTACACATGATAGCATTAAAAAATAAAGCCAAAAATTAATTCATAAAGCAAAACACGTCAGACATAAATCGTACAATGATGATTTATGTCCACTGTGAAATAAAATTGCATGTTGGACATTTGGGAATATGGGAATAATTACACTTCTTAAATAGGGTGAAAATGGGCGACATAAGTTATGTGACATTACTTCACAAACATACATAAAACTATGAGATCTTTTACTGAGCCTAACGCAGTAGGCCACTTTCAGTGCTTTGATGTCACAAAAGTACAATCATTTCCCAACAGAAACAATAGCCCAAAAGTCATAGAACAGGTATACCTGTGTGTGCGTGTGTCTGTGTGTGTCTGTGTCTGTGTGTGCGTGTGCGTTGTGTGTGTATCATACAAGGTTGATACAAATCTAAGCTTATAAACAAACACATTTTATTTTTTTAACATAGTAGAGAAAAAAATTTTAATTTACAAATACAGTTTGGTGATGTTTACCATATATCGTAGACACTTCATGAATGGATGATAAAATAACAGCCTTTTTTAAGATTATAAAACAAATACAATGATGATTATTTTTTAAGTAAAATGACTTAATCTATATTTTTCTGTGTTTTTTTAAACTGATATATAATCGAGATTGATATAACTCGAAACAACATAATCTGAGGTATACCTGCATAAGAATGTTTGACATTAAATATTATTTTGAAAGTTGTTGTACAGTATATCTATTGTTGATAGATATATATAGTATATCTATTGCTGCTGTCTTTTGCAAATTGGTGTTAGGAACATTTTTGTATTGCTGGGTGGCTCTTAGACATGATAGAGACAGCAATGGGATGGCCCTGCCTTTAGGAGTTTATTTCGAGAGTTGCCTGAATGC
This sequence comes from Antennarius striatus, assembly GCF_040054535.1. Lineage (NCBI taxonomy): Eukaryota > Metazoa > Chordata > Actinopteri > Lophiiformes > Antennariidae > Antennarius > Antennarius striatus. Next base: position 6,495,214 of record NC_090781.1, on the reverse strand, counting down.
AGGATTTTGTTCAGATACTTTTGAAATGAAGTTTACCTTGCTGTTTCACCAATTTACCAACCCAGTGACCTCATACTTCATTTTTTGTTGGTATTTAAGTCGACCCTTCCCAGAGGGTCAATCATGTACCACCACAGTTGAGCTGAACACAGAGATGTGAGGAAACATCAATGACATAAGCTTCATTAAAGAAAAGTCTACACATGATTAGTAATAAGATAATTTTCATGAAAACAAACTAAGCATAGATATAAGATAATTAAAGCCAACATGTCAGGACTAAAATGACATAAAACAAGCCTTGGAGCTGTTGTTGATGTTTTTTTAAAGTAATACATCCAGTAGATTCAATCATCTAAAGAGCCAACAGAAAAACCCAGTATGATTAGTGTATGAAGGCCAAGGCTGATGCAGCAACCCATCCTGGTCCATCTGTGACAGGATCACTGATCATCCATCCATCCATTTCCTATATCCACTTATTGTTATTCAGGGTCATGGGGGGGGGGGGTCCCCAGACAAACTGCCGGTGTCACTGCATTCCAACTCCATTTAATAACTTTAGTTGTTAAAAGAACATGGACAACATCTAAAACATATTTTACACTCATGCGGCAGTGGAATAATTTTCATTACTACTGTATTTAAATGGAATTAATGTCTTACCATTAAAAACTGGCTACATCTGTAGATATTCACATATTTCATGTAAAACCTTTGTATTAGATTAATGTGTGATCATTGAATGAGCCTCTTTTGCTTTTAGTAATAAAAGCCACAATAGAAAGAACATAATTACACTTTATCATCATTTCCCTTTCTTTTACTTTTGATGTATGGCAGCACAAAGCCCCCAAAAAGGGAATTATTTTCTAATTTTGTCATCTTAAATGTCAATTCCTGTATGTATCTTATTATATCAAAACCATTTTTATCTCTTTATTAAGTACCAACATATGACGAAAGCAAGTACTCACCAGTACTTATTTTAGTTGTTGTGTCTAACGTCGAATTTGAACATGATATCGGCCTAAGGTTGTGATGCGGTGAAAGTGCAGTTTTGAACTAATGTGGACAGAGTGCACAACACAATACGATAAATAAAGGCCCACATGTTATTAAGGCGGTGTTATGCACAATTCAATTCAACTTTGGGCATTAATGTGCAGCTATGGATTGAAAACAAGAAATTATTACACATCATGCAGGTGGAAATGCAGAGGTCTACACTTTGCAGCAATCCCTTAATATCTATTTACAGCTACAACATTTAATCCTACAAAGGAACACACAAAACTAAAATAATCCTATAAAAATTATGCTGTCAAGCTGTCAGACATCTTGTTAAAAGACTCCCATCTCCTCCTTGTTGTTTCTTAACAAAGTTGCACTGGCAAAAAAAAATATTTTTTTCTCAAGAGTAAAAATTCAATAAGATTGTTGATAGAGGTATAGACTTTCTTTACCTCTCCTTTGCATCCATCTCACTCTGCACTCTTTGCATTCAGCCTTCCTATCCACTCCTTCCATAAAAAGCACTGAGCGCCTGCCAGCAGCCCAAGGTAATTAAATTACTTAGAAAGTTTACTTAACAGTAAATGGTTAGCAAAATTTAAGGTGATTGCAAATTTGCTTTCATTCCACTTCAATGCTTGGCCAGTTTAAGGCTCGTCTGCAAATAATTAGCACATACATTTGCATCAAAATCGTTTATACCATATGTTGCAAAATTATGGAAAGAAGCAAATTAAAAATATTCTTTTTCTGTTATGGAAATATCTACATGGCAAGAGGGGGGGGGGCTAAGTGAGAGAGACTGGAAGGGAGAAGGAGGAGGGAAAGACATTACCATGTATCTCCAAACACTGACAACAAGGGGGACAGAAAAAGGAGGAAGGAGGGAGCAAGATATGATTCAGTTTAGAGAGTTAAACACACTCATAACGTCCTTTTTAAGAGCTCACCAGATGCTGTTTGAAATCTGCACACAGAAGAAAAACAAAGCCTTTTCAATCTACTTCTCTCACTCTGTCACACACACACACACACACACACACACACACACACACACACACACACACACACACACGCACACGTGCGCACACACTAAGATTTAGAGAATTTCCTCTGTCTCCCTCTAGGACAGTGTAAAATATGCGTCTGCGGTATTTTTAATACCATAGACGTCAGGTTGACCAATTTTAAAAGATCATCTAATTATTAACATATAATAAACTATTATAATAACAAATCTACTTTCACCTGAATCAGTTAAAGAGGTAAAACACTTGCACTCATAGTGATTCCTTTAATATCTTAACCAAGAGCGATATGATTTATGATTTTACAAGGATTTTCCAAAAATTACTTAAGGGACTTTTTTTGCTTTCAAGTAGCGGGAAAAAACCCATAGAATCTGGACAACAGAGTAGACTCAGGACATATTTTACACATTCTTTAGCAGAACAAAACAGGTTTTTATTCACTGTTTCCATCCCATTCATGACATATAAACTACCTGACAGACTTTGATGTCATTTGGAAGAAAGGTTGGGTATGTATGTAATCTGTTATGCTCTGGAGGGGATCTGAAGAACAAGATTCAGAAATGCTTGCACTTTATTGAAAATTGCTGGATAGAATTCTTTTGAACATTTGTGATAATTATGCGTATACTAATTGATGGATAAACTGGGTAGAAGGGTGGTGCATGTGCCAAGGATGACGACATTACAAGGTAAGGCTTTCCTATTTCTATTTTCATCAATTATACATAATCTAATAGACAATTAGCCTTTTGTGCTACAGAGCACCCCTTCAGATTAGGAAAGAAACTTTTTTTTCTTTTAAATATGTTGATTATTTTCTTGAGAAACTGTTTCATGGCGTTAAAATGTCACACTTTTGACATGTTAATGTCTGGTTTATCCATACAGGGTAATACTCAGAAGATATTTTAAAGCAAATAAGCAAATACTGAGACATTTACAATTTAGAAGATGGTTATGAGAACGACTGATGAACTTTAATTCATAGATTAATTGTTACATGTATCGTTCCAGTATAAAAGTTTGAGACCAGTCCTGTTAATATTCTCACACTGCATATCTTGAAGCTAAGAGGGCTCAAGACCTGAGGAGGGTATCACAAGCTTACTATAGCATAAAGAGACCCAGGCCACAGCAGTACCTGTTTATTGTACCCATAAAACAAACCAAAAATCAATTGCACATAAAACACTCATCCATGCAGTCCTTAGGTCACTCAGTCTGCCTGACAGTGACGGACGCCTTTGAGCCTAAAGGCTTATGTGATGTTCAAACAAATAACAACAGAAGACCACAAAAATATATTTTAAGCACATCCTTTTCTTGAAACTCAAAGGCACCTTTACACAGATTAAGAGGTTCGGAAGAACACAGGACTCCAAGGATTGACTCTGCAACAGAGACCAAAAGAAAAAAATGTTCTCCACCCATCCATCCACCAACCCCTCTCATCTGGAGGTCAGTCGGCCCACCACCAGAGTCAATCTGCTGCTAAGTGAGCAGCAAGGGCTGTTTAATAAAAGCTTATTCAGGTATTTGGTCTTGTGTAACTGGAAGTCATGCTCTCTCTCTCTCTTTGCGAGACATAATTACGACTGTTGACTGGAACAGTGAGGTAATGGCACATAAATCCAGTTGATCAATGGTTACAGAGACTAGATTATAGGACATCCCTGCGCCTTTATCCTCCCAAAGGACAACAGGAGACGCATTCCTGCACAGATGTAAAGGGGATTTCTGTTGCTGCCATGTAATAGCTTCATTTATTCATTATAATGTGGCAGAAGGTACATTTCTAGCTTTACACTTGAATGTTTTACAAAAACATTCCTGCATTTAAAAAAATAATTAATTAGGATCAAAATAATGCCTATCACGAAGCTACCTTGAAAAATCTCTGCTGACTAAAAGCTTTTAACACTGGTGGTTTAAAATGTTGCAGGAAAATCATGTGTAAATCCAGTTTAAGGACCAGGCTATTTAATCCCAAAACGATGTGATTATTTTAACGATTAGGAATTTTATATTCAACTTGTTTAATTTATTTTTTATTTTTTATTATTTCTTTTCTTTTACTGAACCTTTGCTGTTAAATCAGAAACTCAATTCAATAGGAAGTAAATTAAAAGCAAATAGTCTTATATCTCATTTTAAAAAAAAACATAATTCCCTAACAAACACACTCACACACCATCTCTGAGGCAAACTGTTGTCAAGCTTCTAGTTCAAAAATCCCCTGTTGTGATTATAAAACATGTAGTAATTGCAGTTCCGTCAAAAAGCGTGCTGCTTGTGTTGATAAAATAACACATTAAGTAAGGAGACTATGAATCAAAAATTATTACTGGATATCCCCTTGTGTGTTAACGCGAAAATCCCTTTGAGCTAAAGATCGTAACTGACTGGATCATTTGTGACAAACAAGTCACATCACAAAATAAGTGGTGCCAGAGTGACGGCAATAACAACTCCAGTGCTGCATTCCAGAGAAGATACATTTAAATAACAGAATAAACTAAAGGGGATGACAATGAAAGTACAAGAGTGGCAAAGAATAATTGTAAAAATTCTAAAAGCAGGAAAAGAAATTAATGTTGAAAAAATTTTGCTCAGAGGCAATAAATAAGGAGACTTATGATATGTAAAGAGCTATGTTGGTCTCCCCTTCCCCGTCACCTCCTATCCTGGCAGAACAAAGGGCGGCAGTCTCCTAAATGTGGTGCATTAGCCCTTTAGTTCCAGAGGGGGTAAGGTGACACCCTCCATGTATGTGGTCTGTTCAGCACACATCTGTCAGGGCCTTAGGGAAGGGCTGGGGCGGTGGGAGGGATAGCACGTACTGGAAGCCCAAGGAAGATGAAGCAAAGACGCACAACAGAAAAGTGTGTGTGCGTGTGTGTGTGTGTGTGTGTGTGTGTGTGTGTGTGTGTGTGTGTGTGTGTGTGTGTGTGTGTGTGTGTGTGTGTGTGTGTGTGTGTGTGTGTGTGTGTGTGTGTGTGTGTGTTTTCAGAACTACTGCTTCAACTGAAAGGCTATTTAATGCCCTGTGTATGTACTGAGGAAGAATTACTGTGATCAGTTGATGCTGGTAAGTTTGGGCACTAGGATAAGCTACCAACAAGACCAAAAACATTTCACAATCCTTAAAGTGTAATTTCATTAGATCACCTCCTGGACAGGTTTCTTTGACACAAACCCATCACGGAAATGTGCAACAAAAAGCCTGATCTACTCCGGCTGTGGAATTATTTGATATCTCGCTCAATGTTTTTGTATAATCAAGACCTATTGATAATGTGAAATATGCCAGGACTATTCAATGGAACATTATTTATTGAGGGATTTCACTTTTCACTGGATGTGACTCCAGAAAATAAGTTACAGCTAAGTAATTTTGATTAAAAAATGTTGATGATTCCTGGAAATGACACATTTATGTGTCGTTGTTGTTTTAAATGATGTTCACATTTGTAAATAAAACTGAAACTGGGCACAGATTTGTTAGTATTAAATCTTAATCTTGCATTAAAAATAGTATCAAAAGGTAAAGCGCTGGAACAACAAATCTTTAATTTGTTGTAGTAATATCAGTTGTGATTTGCATCATTCACTTAAATGTTTGTATGTCATTTTTAAGTATGCCAGAACATTAAATTTTCCATTAAAGAATTCAGCCATACAGACTCTCTCGACACTTTTACACCTTTAGCACAAGAAAAAAAAAAGTGTGTAGTTTTGTTTAGAAGCAAATTGTAAGTCCTGAGACAGTTACATATAGACAAAAACCTGATATGAAAACATGTCTCCCTACTAACTTCAGCCAGGTATCAAACTAAGACAAACCAGTAGAGGTTAATTCAGATCTCTGAGCCTCTGCCAAGTTCAGACCTCTGATGAGATCTTAAGAATTGTTTGTTTTACTGCTGTCAATGTTTCAAACAGAGAGAAGACGGAGGTTTTGATGACCCTTGGCCTTCAGGTCTTTGGTAGGTGTGCTGCAAACACTCCCTATTGACATGTGGATAAGGAGAGGCCCGCCGCCGCACACAAAGCTAATGCTCATTTGAGTGGAAATGGAAATCCCTCTGAAAAGAGCTAAGAACCGAACAAGTAGCTGAAAAGAAAATGGGATAATAGATATGTAAGACTGTCCTGACTGGATGTGTGCAAAAGCAGAACAAGCAAAACAGCCACAAAGCACAGAATGTTAGGTTCTACATAAACTCTCTCTTTTGCTCTTTGCCATCCATCAATTCTATCTGTCTGTAAGCAGCTGATTGTCCTCAACATGCTCAGAAAGTTTCCCTGCAATCAAGATAATGTAGACTGAAATAAGACCCTCAGATGGGACAAGCAGTAAAAATGAAAAAGAAAAAATAATATTTTTTCTTTGTAATAAAGTATTTCAAATTTAATGACTAATATTTTATTTCAAAATTTTGTATATGTTATGCTGATTGTGAATAAATTAAATTAGCATGTGAATCTGTAGTGTGTCCTTGCCTGCTCATACAAGCACGTGTGTGTATGTGTGTGTTCGTGGGTGTTTGATATGTAGGCCAAGCAGGAAGTGACCCATAAACATATCCATCCAGCTCTTTCATTGGGGGCCTAGTGTTGCCCTCCCTCTCTCACCTCCTCATCCCAATCCACATACACACACTGAAAGCCCCAGTGAGAGCTAAGCAGGCCAGCGGGCCAGCCGAGGGGGCTCATTACAGGTCCACAGAGCCCCCCAACACAAAGGCTTGAGCCGCTTTAGCCATGGGATGATCTGCTCTCTACTGACTAGAGAGAGTCCATAGATGGACAAAAGAAGGGAGTGAGTGGAGGGAGGGGATGGGAGAGAAAAAGGTGGAAGAGAGAAGAGAAGAGGAGAGGACTGGAGAGCCACAGGCTTTAAGGATGTCAGGAAACCCCGAGAGAGAAAGCCTGGCGGGTGCTCAGAGAGGAACAGAGGGAAGGAGGAGGAGGCTTAAGCTCCATGGCTACATCAGGACATTAACATTCACACAACTCCCAACATCTGCTGCTTCCTTTTTGCCCTCCATCCCTCCCTCCTTCCCTATCTATCTCCCTCTGTCTGCTGACAACACTAGAACAAAGATGCTAATATTGAGAATGAGAGAACAAATAGAGATGGCCAAGAGAAAAGAAAATGAGATGGACAAGATGGATGAAGTCAAAAGATTTAGGAGCCAGTGACTTAGCGCCTGTGGGGTCAGAGGACTTCAGATAAATGGATATTCCTGACACTATTTTAATTTAATCTTTACGAAGTTAGCGGGGGCAATGCCAGAGGACAGAAAGCAGAGCATAACGCTCAACTAACATTATAAATCAGTTGGAGTACCAAATATGAACTGCATTATTAGGGTTTTGTTATTCAAATTTTATTTTTTTGATTTTCAAGAGCAGTAAGATCATGAGCACCTGAAGGCCTGGTAGAGGCCAGTCAGGCCTCTCCAGTGGAGTCACTCTGAACGAGCCATAAACCTGTTCTTCTAGAAGCCGATAGGAAGGAGAGGAAAACCAGAGACATGTCCAGTGTATTAAACCCTCTCCCCTCCCACATCTGGCCCTGGGCCCACGTATGCGCCAGTCTGTCCCACAACACTCAAAGCCATATTGCTCAATTTTATGATGCCTAACCACCATTAGTACAACATCAGCCTTGAGGTGGCAGGGCAGAGACTCGGGGGAGGGGGGAGGGGGAGGGGGGGTGTCTGATTTAAAATAATTGTCCAATCCAAAACATCTTCAATCCCCACATGTAAGTTACATGCAGACAATCTGAAATATAATAAATTAGGTTAAATATGCCTTACAACATTCAAATCAGTGAAGTCACAGCAGGGGCCTGAAGAGTTGTGCTCTGGTCCACAGCGAGTCTAATGTGAGGTAAGTCTGTGGCTGCTGGTTGCTTTACGGGTGATGTATAGATGTCTGGGTCTTTCATATATTACCCGGGGTGAAATTAGAGGCCGTTTGTGTGTGTATGTGTGTGTGTGTGTGTGTGTGTGTGTGTGTGTGTGTGTGTGTGTGTGTGTGTGTGTGTGTGTGTGTGTGTGTGTGTATGACTGTAAACATGAAGGCATCTTTCTCCACAGTCAATCTTTGCCTGTCAAATCTGGCCAGCAAGTCCACTTCTCGAACACACACTGGAATATATACATGGTGTGCATGGTGACATGTGTGACTTATGTACTTGGAGGAGTGTTTGAAATTAAGCTTCATAGAACACAGATCCAGGAGCACTCAAACTGTAAAGCCAGAGAGTGTGTGTATGTGATTGTCTGTGTAAGTTTGTAGCTGCTTACGTAGCAACTAATTACAGCCTGTTTTAGACCACTAGAATAAACTGGGTCATAGAGGTACAGGTGGTGTGGGTTACTCGGTCAGTGGGGGCGTCTTGAACAGGTTGACTTGTGTTCACCGGTGACTGGACTAGTTTAACTCTTAAATATCACTGCCAACACTGTTTTCTGTTTTATTTTAGTTTAATTCTTTTTAGTGATATTTTATAAGACACTTTGAATTTTCTCCTTATAATTTGCTATTCCCACCAACATATTTGAATAAGCTCACTTGAAAGTCTCACGTTGTCACACTGTCACCAACTCCACCCACTACCTGTCAATCAAGCGCCCAACCAATCACGGCCCTGCCAGACGGAATCATGTGAACAATATGGCGTAAGGTATCTGCTATGTTAGGAGAAGAAATGACTATACATGGCAGTTAATATAATTTTAGAGTGTCATAACTGTTTCAACAATTTTCATGTTTTTGAGCAGAAAGTCCAAACAGCAGGAACGACACAGGAAACGGCAATGAATTCTGAGTGAAACTAACTAGCTAGCACGAACAGTCTGTCCAGCTATGGTTTCCGTTTGGAATGGGACAATCGATGTAGTATCCATCGGTCTTTAAGTAACTACTACTACAGAACTACAGTTCTGTTCATGTAGTCAGCCAACAAAACTATCACTTCTCTAAAATTTCTTTTCCACTTGCTCTTTTGACAGGTGCCTTTTCCTTTAACGTTAGCTCTTTCCCAATCTCACAATTAGTTAGCTTTCTTTCTCTAGTTAACCTGCTAATATTCATCTACGTTGATTTTTGACTATGTTGGGTGCGCTTGGTATATAATACCAATACATTTGTTTTCATATGTTTGGTATGAAGTCTGATATTATTATTTTATCGTGGAATTTCCACGAGTTTCCACTAGTTTAATAGTATAAATATTTTACTAAAATTTCCGACACATAAATTTAATTTAAAATTTATTTTAATGTAATCTCATACCATAACACAGTAACACAATTTACTCTTTAGATTTTTTTTTCCCAGTAAACACCAACCATATACCTAACCTTAATGTAAATTGTAAATAGTTTTGTTTTTCTAATTCCTTGTTGCTTCTCCTCCACCTATTAATACACCGATACCACATCAAGTTCCTCATGTGGTAAACTTTAAACTATTTTCTGTTTCAGTAAAATAGAAACCTTTGAAACATAATGTTACATACACTAAAGAATAAATTCTCAAACCATAAAATAAAATAAATTTATGATATTTCACTATAAACACAAGCAAACCTCAAACTGAAGCTGCTCTTCACAGTATTTTAGTACACTGCCTCCAATTATAGCATGTCTAAATGAAATAGTTGGTTGGCCATGATCCACATGTGACAGGTCATGGCAAGAAAACCATAAAAAAGATGAGAGTAAAGGATAAAGACTCATTCACTTACCTGCAGCCTGTAAGACTAGATGCATTCGAACTTTAGCCTGCTCTGCTGGAGTCTGCAAGACACAAGGAAAAGACAGAAAATTAGTCGACAGTGTGGTATTTTATTAGTTTCTAATACTTACCAGGTAAAATGTCACCTATAGAATAGTCAAGCCAGTAGGGCCTCAGTATTTGGCTGAGGAGAGAGGGATTTCCTGAGTGTGGCGGTCTTACATGATCAACTTGTGTGTGACATCAACCTGCAGGCTGAGGAACTGCAAAATGTAGCTCATGACAGGGCTAACAGTCTCCACACTGACACATTATCTACTGCATGCAATATAGCTCTAAAACTGTTGTCTCCCTTAGGTGGATATATATTTTACCCATGATAATCCTTAACTGCAACTATTACAGTGAAACTGTCCGTGTGGAGCACCAAGGGACAACTTCACATATCTACTAGTTGAGTCGTCTGAAAAAGCCCTGCTAGTGGAAAAACAGAAAGCAACAACATCTCTGACACACCAGGGAGAATCAATGAGGTTGAGATGAAGAGAACTTTAGAGACACAGAGAAAGAGAGAGAGAGGAGAAAAGAGAAAACAAAAGCTGCTGTAACAAGTCTTTTGAGAGTTGGATAAGAGGGCACAGAGAGCACATTTTACAAAGATCACAGCCAAACACACAACATAGTCCCCTTCCCAGTGTGCACTTATGTGTGTTAGTGTGCGTGTGCGTGTGCGTGTGTCTGTGCGTGTGTGAGAGCAAGAGAATTAGGAACACTTAGCAGCGATGAAAGAGGGAGGGGCTTGTGCTTTGACAGCTATATTAGGAGGGGCAGCCCCTTTTCCTGACATAGCCTCCAAAGGGCCGAGCTGTAATTCCAATACCACTGCTGATGGATTTGAAGGTTTTAATTGTCATGGAAGAATGATGGCTGCGACGCGGCATGGATTTTAAAACATTTGCAGATTGCATTTGGAGGTTTTTCCGCACTCCTGTGACACAGCGGCCCTCCTTACCATGCAGCAGTGGAGACGGCGTGTAAGATTAGAGAGAAATTAAATGCTAATGGGGATGGGATCTGAATCCGCTGCCTGGGAGCATCATTTAGACGACAGGGCCGGGGCGTCGCTGACAGGCAGCACTTTCTCCCTCCTCCTCCTCCTCCTCCACAGACAACCTGGCTCGTCTTACCGTCATTCCATCTCCCACATACCCGCCCCACCCACAGCAAAAAACCTGATTTATCAAACTGTAAACTTGTCACTTTGTAAAAACGTCATTTTTCTGTTGGCAGCCAGGGAAATATAATGACCCCCTTTAAAGTAGCAATGTCAGGGTGCTATATTCTAGATGGAACACACACATCAAGGCGCAGCAGACAGACTGATACACACTTAAGGCAACATAGATGTGTGTGTACGCGTGTGAATGTGCATCTCTGTAGCAAGTGACATACTGTATAACGATTACACTGGCTGGCGCTTCCCAACAGCTTAAAATTACTAATCACTATTACTCTGGAGAATAGAAACACTAGAAGTCTTCACCCACATACCCACACACCCACACCCACACACACACACACACACACACACACACACACACACACACACACACACACACACACACACACACACACACACACACACACACACACACTCACACTCACACTCACACTCACTCTCTCCCTCACGCTTTTAGAAAGCTAACGTCCCTGGACAGGATTCAAACCCAACCAATGGGTAAATTTTAGCACACTGAAAATCTAAACACAGAAATCAGTCTTGGTGCAATCATTTAAAGCGATAACACATCACAACTAACCTGATCATTCTGTGCTGTGCAATCATCTTAGTTACAGTTTATTACGACGCCCCCTCTGTAATTGCATTAGCATTTGTTTACATTGGCCTTGAGGCATGTGAGTCATGTAAGTCTATGCATCCTCATTAGACACACACACACAAACATACACACACACACAAACATACACACACACACACACACGCACACACACACACACACGCACATATGTGCACACAGTAGCTAGCAGTGAGTAATGCAACACTTAACTACTGGAAAATTACTGCAGCATTGTCTTTCACTGCTGAAACTTTCCAGTAACCTGCTTGTGCTTGACTCGATAATATGAGATATTAAAACAACTTTTCTTCACAGTAAATTGAAAAACATTTGCCTCAACACCAATAACAAGAGTGTGGCCAGAGGTGAGACACTTTCAGAAAGCCACCTTTGATTAAAAGTATTTTTGTAGTCATATTTGTAGAATATCACCTGACATCCCGATGGGGATGTTGTGTGTTCAGGGCCTGTACATACATACAGTATATATGCATGATTTGAACTAACTAGAGTGTGCCACTAATTTCCCTGCGGGGATAATAATAATACAGTATATAATTATTTTTTTTAAATCCATGAATCAGATACTCCTATAAAAAAAAAAAGAATAATTTTTAAAAAGTTATCTACGCATGTAATCTGGTTGAACCAGCAGCAATAGACTTGAGTTCAGCATGTGAACAAGTAAACTTAATGCCAGGATGGGTAGACCTTTCAGACTGTGGTACATTCATGACAGCTGTTGGGAATGTACCACAGTCTGAAAGATGTAAAGCTGTCTGCTTTATATCTATATAAAGTAGCAGATTAACATTGTGAATTTTGTTTTTCAATACTGGTCTAAAAATATTTAACAATGTCAGAAAGAGTACTGGTCTGTGTATCCAGGCATGATGTAAATTGTTTTTTTTTCCTGTGAATATTACACCGACTGAATCATGAGGATTTTAGCAGGGAGTTGCACATCCATTTTCTTCCATGCGGGACTCAATAGTTAACTAAATGCAGAAAGGACAGTAGAAAAAAAGCCAAACCACAGAATCAACTTTGTGCTTCCTGTCTGTAGAGGAAAATGATTGCTGTGCTAATGCACGTTAATTTGCATCAAATTATTGTCACAAGTGAAGATAAATGCACTTCAATTTTAGCTCACGATGAAACATAGTGATGAAAAACCCACACCAAAGCACGCATGCACACACACACACACACACACCCACACACACACACACACACACACACACACACACACACACAATGGCATGCTTTTACTTCACTACAAACTGATTATTTTTCTCTCTAATTTACACAGCCACGTTGTCTGAGTGTAATTCATTAGTAAACAATAAGAAGGCGTTAATTGAGCTCTCCCCCCCAAACACATACCCATTAACTCTCTCTTGGGGGTTGGGGACTGTCACCTTTTGCCGCCTGCACACAAACAAACAAGTGTCGGTGTGGGTGTGTGTGGGTTTTTGTGTGTGTATGTGTGTGTAAAGAGAGAGAAAGTTAGTGTCTGTACTGGAAATGTGGAGTTCCTTCCGTATAGGGGTTTTACATTTAACACCCTGTAAGGAAAGAGGAGGACAGAAGAAAAGACAAGGCTGGCTCTGTTTACTTCAAGCAGGTGAAGTAAACACACTACTCTAATGCTGACAACATAAATAAGAACTTGGGCAAAGAGGTTTTGTAGTGGAGGCAGGAACAGCAACCTGAAAACTGAAGATGAATCAATCACTCCTTGGCCAATCGTCACACGTCCATCTCAAACTCAAAGCTGTGGGTATTCCCAACAGTCGCATTCAAAGGTGGGGTGACTGACTAATATGGTGAGAGGTGAGTGGTGTCACGTTAAATGAGCAGGCTTGGAGCTCAATACCAGACTAAATTTAAAAAACAAAAACCTGTTTTACAAACACACGACAATTCTCCACTAAACACTTTGCAAACCATTAACGTAATTAAAATAATTAATCTTAATTAAATAACAAATATTTGATCGCATAAAATATGTGTCAATCAAATGAACATTCGGTACTATTAATACACCATGGCGAATAAACAAATACAGAACTTACACGTACAAGAAAATTTAACCTATGAAGACCAAAAACACCTTTTTTTATAAAAATAACATTTACATATGGATCCTATCATCTATTACCACGATAATAGTGGAAGTTCGATCATTCAAATGAGTTGTATATTAAAGATCGTGGTACATGTGTTGAAGACTATTTTTCCTGCACACACATGTACACATGTAAACAGTTTTGTAAAACATGAAGAACAGCCTGATAGAAAATCTCAAACTCTAATTTTCTGCAGAAGAATGCAGGTGGGTAAATTAGACTGAGTTTCATGTAGACCGGCTTTGAGATTTATGTCTCTCGTGCCTTATGACTGTAATATTTGGTAAGAGAAGCATGCATGTGTTAATGAAATCTATTCATGCTGGTATTGTAAGCAGCAACGTAGGCAACAATTTTTTCCCTTTATCCGGAGTGAAAATGAACAACCTTTGGGTCCATGTCCTTCTTTCCCTGGCCAACTATTACCAGGATTAACTGAGAACCTACACAGACATCTACTATTACCAACATTGACACCCTTGGCCACTCGGCTCTGCCCTAAATGTGACAGGAAGTCCAGTACGCTCACGGTAGACCTCCAGCTTGTTTGCCTACCTCACTGAAGCGATGACAGACATACTGAGACATGCTCAGCTGAACTCAAGTGCCCAGTGTCTGTGCCATTAGTCAAAAATAAACATGTCTCTTTAGAAAAATAAATAACCCTCTCTAAGCTCTGTAAAAACAATGCTACACTGTGCATAACAAGGCACTGCCAGCAGGAAATGTCATCTATTTGTAGTCATGTTATGGTTTATTATTATCACCATTATTAGACCTGAGGACAACCATTCAAAGCAAAGCAGGATGGGTCAGAAGATTTTTAAAAAAAAGGTGGCTGGAAAAGCAGTCACAAAGAAACAGAGCAGGTCAGGTCAGCTTTGGCCAGCCTGTGGTAAGAAAGTCAGGCCACTGTCCCGCTGCTTGATTCACTCCCTCCATCACAAAACAAAGCAAGACGACTATAACTTGTCAATGCTGCAGCTAGGAGGTGGATGTTAGCCAGTGGTGACAGTGAAACTACCAAACCTTTTATTACACAATTTGGTCTTTTTTGGTGATGAAGGGTTGTTCACTAGGACACTGTTTTATCACTGAGGTGTAATGTCTCCGCACCAAACCTGTTACATAACACTTGCTTTGTGCATGAAAATTACAACTGATTTTCAGGTTACATTATAACAATTTTAGCGCAAAAAAGAGAAATTTTACAAAAAATAAAATAAGGAGAAAAATAAATAAATACATAAATGGATAAAAGGGGACAGATCAATGCCTTTACAGCATAACTTCCCAAAGCGTCTCAAATATAAGAAAATAAAACCTGCTAGATTTTTACTTTCCTTATAATGGTAGTGGGAGAAGCAAAGTTTAACAGGACGAAATGACCAAACAAACTGCACTGTTGTCATTAATTATTTACAAAAATTTCTCTCAAAGTCAGAAACATTCTACATTATCCAAATCTTTGTTAATCTCACCAAAATCTCCAGAACTCAAATGAATAAAAAGAACACGGTTACTGTTCCACATATCCCAAAAAATCCTATCTTAAGCAACATGTGATATCAATCAATGACATCATTACCACATTAATCTTAATTACACCAGGGTAACCATTATTATCTGTCAATAAACAGACATGCAGCCCTAACTTCATCTAACTCTCTTTATTCTGGACTTAATACGTTCAATATTCATCTCATTCCATTTTTCATTATTCATCTGTTCTCTTTTTCTTTCATTTGCTGCATTTCGCTTGTGCTTTTTCCTCATCTCCTCTTCCTCTTTGCCCTTACAGCCCCACCTCCCAGCCCCAAACAAACAGATATATCCCAAACCCAAAAGAGGACAGGGGAAAACAGAGCCCCTAGAAAATGCAATATTTCTGTTTTTAATATCGAGGTCTATAAGATCAGGGCAGAGATGGGCTCCATGGCAATATGTTTATTTATATATTTTATAAGGAGGGGGGGAATCTGCCTATCAGTGTATGTATTTGGGGGACCTGAGCCACTGTATCTGAGCTCATCTTATATGAAAAATAATGTTGTGTATGGCTATACTTTTATATATAATGGCAATATGGGATCAGGGCTCTTTTACAATGTGCCATACTTCAGGCTAGGGCTAACAGCATTTTATGGCCCACCAGCAGTTCATCTTCATGTCTCAGGCAGGCAGGAGCATTGCATAATAATGTCGTTTCCTGCCCCCAAATGCTATTTCACAGGCCGGGGCTCATTTCTCAAACTTCACCACTTTTACAATTTCCCAAACTTTTATTCCCGTCATTATTACCAACAAGATTTCATTACGTATTTAGAATGTAAACAAGTCTGAGTAATGACACTCCCACATCTCCCTGGAATCATTCCCGCTGATAGCTCTCCTGCCATCTCACACGAGAAAAAGCACACACACACGCACCAAAACATGCACGTGTATACAAATACACACAAACCTCTTGCAGTGCAATTTTCCCCACATACAACTATATGACAGGAAGCCAGGCATAGAGTCATGTGAAAAGCACGAGTCAAGATACAACTCAAAGGCAGTAATTTACTCACGTGTGTATGTGCATGCATGTATGTATGGTTCCCGATAAAGGAGGATGCGAGCTGGGGGTGGGGGGTAGAAGAAGAGTTTTATACTCAACTCACATAAATCATGTAGAAGAAAAATGAGCAAATGTGCTGGCTAACTCATCTTCTCCCCATCCGGAGAAAATGAAATTCACTGGAATACCTATCAAAACTGCAATCATCCAGAGATAATATCTTCTTTGGTCTATCTGCACTTTCCGATTTAATTTCCTCCATGCCCTTGACATCCAGCGATACCATTAAGATGAAGCACATACAGTAGGGGAGTAGTTCTCACATTTTGATGTATGGGATCTCTGTGCCTAATGTAATATCATCATTTGAAAATTAATGCAATCTTTCTTTTGTTAAGGATTTTTTTGTTTGTTTTGTTTTTGGGAACACTCATGGAATGAGCCATGGTGAGACAAGCAGCAGAATGGAAGGCAAAACAGTGATGGGAACATATGAAAAGGAGACAAAACGTCCTGCCCTGCCTCAAGTCAGAGGTCACTCAAATTACTCCATCATTTGGCCGCGGCGACGAGATGAGACGGACAAAAACGCCGCCCTACCCCCTCCGCTCATGATTCAACACGATCCCAACCCCCCGCCGCTACATCAAATGCGTATCATGAAATCGTTAGTGTAATAAGCATGGAAATCTGTTTGCAGATTATCAACAACCCTGTCACCCCTCCCTCTGCCATCCTTTATCTGTTCAGAGTATCTGCATTTGAGCGGTTTCCCCCTCTTTATCCTATGCAATCACATTACAGACGAAGAAAGACAAAGTAATGCAAAGAAAGCGATACAGCAAGAGATAGAGCAAACATGTTTAATAAGACAATTATAGTCTGGCAACATGGTAGAAGATTAAAGAAATCACATCTGATACTGTCCTTTGAACTCAACTCCTTGTTACACTGAAACATCATGTTAATTCATGACTGCTAACAGTGATACCAGGTTACCGGTGCTGTCCTCAAGCTACAGCTGCTGTTGCTTGTCTGTCAGTCGCCTAACAAGGCTATCTGCCTCTGTAAACTTTTCAACTCACCAAGGGACACAGGGTTGATTTGATGGCATCAGCCATCCCTAAAGAAGGCCCTGTGTACATCAGTCTAATAACAAATCTACACGAGAGACCACTTCTCCTCTACATGCCTTTTCAGATTAAATAAACACAGTTTCTTGTGGTGCACAATACATTAAAGTTTAAAGCTTTGGTCAAAAAGACCAAAGTCAAAAAAAATTTAAAAAGTTGAGGAAATGTTTGTAACTTTACATTTGTTCATATATTCCAGCTCCATCATAACTTTTAAATAACAAGGGGTAAGATAAGATTCTATGATATTTTCTAGGATTATTTTATTCAATTTTCACCATCCTGATAGTAGTGAAATTATAAGTTAACTTTTAAAAAGATGAATTTAAGCTTTTCAATGGAACAGAAAACACTTAATAGATTTATGGAGATGTAACTGTGGCTCCCACCCCTCTTCTTTATTTTCCTCTCTCAAATTGTGCAAGTAAGTGCAATGTACGCAGTAAAACAATGGGTACAGCTGCTGATTGAGCCACTAATCCTGATGATACCGACTACTTGTGTATCGACTGAGTGGGGCCGACTTTCCTCTACTTCTCTCTAAGAACTTGTAGATTTGGATTGATTAACCGCTGTAGGCCACCTCTTTCTGCATCCCTCCGTTTCTCCCAGAGCAAGGAATCATTTAACTCAAACTTCAATAATTTTGTGTGTGTGTGTGTGTGTGTGTGTGTGTGTGTGTGTGTGTGTGTGTGTGTGTGTGTGTGCACTTGGATGTAGCATGTGCACATGTGTACAAAGCATAACCTGAAGCAGAGCACTGGGAGCAATTAACTTCAGTCTTTGTCTGTGGATCACTATTAATCCCATTCAGTCACTCTGCTGAGATACAAAAATAAAGCAACCATGAAGAATACAGCAAACCTCTGACCAAATAAATCTTTATTGCCCATTTATTTACTTATATTCACATATTATTTATTCACTATTTCACTTGTTTAATACTCGTAAAATCAGGTGCAGGAATTGCCACTATTACGAGTGATTTCAATTAATATTAGGGAGTAAATTATCATCAGTAAGAATAAAAACTGATTCCTTGATAGAGACCCAGTTCAAGGAAGCTGAGTATATGACTTGAGCTAGGCTACACAATGACAAATGTCAATTTGGCTGATGCACTAATCAGACCAGTACATCATGAGAATGCAATAAATGCCTGTTTAGAAACCTACAGGGATATATGTGTGAGGAATAGAGGGAAACAACATGTCGAACAGCTCTGCAACTCCATCTCAGAGGGAGACGAGTGTCATTATTTATGGTGCTCCATCCCAAATCCTAATCAGAGTCTTGCACTCCCCAGGCAGCTGGCTACTGGGGAGTAATCTCCCCATCAGCATAAACACACCCATAAATTCAAGCTGTCATATACAGGTATAAAAATTCCAAGAGACATATATGGGTCATTCCACTGAATTCGTGAAAATTGCTGTACCACAATAAAAAACTACTTAAGCATTCAGACTTTTAATATTCACAAAGATCATGTTGTCATCTAGTTAAACACAATACTGTAATTAAATAGTAATTAAACAAAATATAAACGAACTCATCATTTATGTTACCTTCCAAGGTACTTTCTATTGGGAAGTAGTTGCCCCAATCTCTAATCCCTAAATTTCAATCCCTGAAAATAATACTTCAAAGTTTTTTTTTTGGGGGGGGGGGTCATTTTTTTCTAATGGTATATTTTAAAATATATGTTTGGTTTACTTTAAACAATGTAAAATTTTAAGATTCATTTTGCAGTTTTTTTTTTAAATTACAAAACACGATTCAAAAAATGCTGACGCACGCTTTTGTATCACAACCCCAACACAAGTTGTTTTACCACGTGGGTGGAGCCTGGTTTTAGCCACACATCTCAGGTTTTTTTTTTGGCCAGGAAGTTACACAGCATCCATGTTCCTTGTGGCTGCATGGTGAGTCATTATATCTTGTCATTTATAAGTAAATGTGTTCCAAACTCTGAAAAATCAGTATGTTACATTAATAAGTGTCACAACTGTACACAAATTATCTACAAGTCCGTATACCTGGACTCAAATCAAAATACAGTGGTACCCCTACTTACGAATGTCTCTACTTACGAAACTTCTCAGCAGGAAAATATTACCTCTAGTTACGAAAGAAATTTCGACTTACAGAAGGTAAAAATACAGTACAGGCTGATACTCGCAGCTGCCACAGGTTCCTGAACGCAACTTTCTCATAGCTGCTCTGCCATTGGCTATTACCTAGTATCTTCCTGGCATCCCAATGACTAAGAGGGGCCTCTGTGTGGAGCTAGATCGGTGTTTATGCAGGGTCCTTGTCATTCGGCTCTCGAGCCATGACGTGTTCTGATAGTTTTACGTAAATATATTAACTTTTAGAGTATTCGCTATGGACCCCAAGAAAGTGACGGAGAAAAGAGGAAAAGAAAAGACTAAGAAGAATTTTTTTGTCCGTACAAAGCAAGAGATAACAAAGGGATGCGTTTGGTTGATCTCGCCAAAGAATATGGCCGTAATGCATCTACAATCGCCACGGTATTAAACAAAAGGAAGTTTAAGGAGTTTAAGGCATCACGTGGGTGGTTGGAGAAGTTTAAAAGGAAGACTGGAATTTACTCTGTTGTTCGGCATGGTGGGGCAGGACCGCATGAACCAAAGAGGGCAAAAAACAATGAGGACAGCAGTTAAAAGGTAAATGACTATATTTTATTATTCTTTACTCTTTTCTTTGTTTTTTACATTACGCACAACTCTCATTTATTGTGTAATAATCTAATCGTAACATGTATTTGTTACATGTTTTGATGCATTTTTATGCTTTATAAAACATTTATATCAGAATTTTTTGGGGCTTGGAATGGATTAAGGCATTTGCATGGAAAACGCATCCCTACTTACGTAATTTTCTACTTACGTAATTTCTTCCGGAACCAATTAATTTTGTAAGAAGAGGAACCACTGTATTATGTTTTGTTGTGTGTACAACTGTTAAAATATCCGTTTTTAGCCATTTACTTGTTAGTATGTTTGAGTTATGCTAGAAATTGTCTAAAAATGTCAGAACCATAACAGTCACAACTGTAACAATTTGTAACGTTACGTTTGTGACATAATCATTACGGTAGTAACAACATGTTACGTTTTACATATATGAGGCAATGTCTCATCATTATTGCTACATTATACTCAAACATGGTAATGATATGTATTTGTTATTATTTAATTATTGTGTTTGTTTGTTTATACTGTTTGTGTTTAATAATTATTATTGTTAACTAGGTTTTGAACTAGATTTTAAACCAACTAACTAGGTTTGGAGTTATTATTTCAAATAAACAGTGTATTTATGTTTAATTATTATATAATTAAACAATGTTTATGTTTACACTATTAATGTTCACACTGTATGCTTGCACTTTTCTACCCTTCATACCAACACACATAATCCTACCACACTATGGAGGGTCTTGATATATTGTTTATTACACCTTTGCACATACCTTTTTATATTGTACATATCTGTTTATTGTATATTTTAGTGTTAATGTTGGCTTTCTGTTCATTAGGTCTGGTTTGTTTGTTTGTTTTTTGCTTTTCCACTCTTCTTTTTTTGAGCACCAATCCTGCTTTATGTGTCTTCAATTGCTCCTTGGGGACTAATCAAGTTTTTTAATGAATTTAAATTATTATTATTATCAATAATAATAATAATAATAATAATAATAATAATAATATTGATTTGTGAATCACATTTCATTCTTAAGAATCTCAGAGTGCTAAATAATGTATGATTATAATAAAACATGAATATAATCCTGATTGGGGGCGGAAGTAGCTCAGTCCACTAAGTCTTGGACTGGGGACCGAAGGTTTGGTGGTTCAAGACCCGGGAGTGTGAACTGACAGTGGGAGGTGTCAGGTCACCTACCAAGCACTGCCAAGGCACCCTCGAGCAAGGAGCCGTCCCCTTTATAAGTTGCTGATTGGAGGTGCTGTTAAAGGTTATCATTTCAGTATGTGAACACTAAGTCAACAGGGTCAACAGTCCAGAGCAATGGAGAGTGTGGAAAAGAGGTAAAGAAGCATGTACAGGCAGGATGGAACGGGTGGAGAAAAGTGTCAGGTGTGATGTGTGATAAAAAAGTTTCAGCTAAAATGAAAGGAAAGGTGTACAAAACTGTGGTGAGACCAGCGATGTTGTTTGGTCTAAAGACAGTGTCACTGAGGAAAAGACAGGAGACAGAGCTGGAGGTAGCAGAGATGAAGACGCTGAGGTTCTCTTTGGGAGTGACCAGGTTGGGTGGGATCAGGAACGACTAAATCAGAGAGACAGCACATGTTAGAGGTTTTGGAGATAAAGTCAGAGAGGCCAGACTGAGATGGTTTGGACAATTCCAGAGGAGAGATAATGTATATATTGGTAGAAGGATGCTGAGTTTTGAACTGCCAGGCAGGAGGCCTAGAGGAAGACCAAAAAGGAGGACATGAAGGTAGTTGGTGTGAGAAGATGATGCAGAAGACAGGGTTAGATGGAGGCAACTGATTCGCTGCGGCGACCCCTGAAGGGAAAATCTGAAAGGAGAAGAAGAAGATTTTGAGATCTTCAAGATCACTGTAATTCATTTTGCAAAAAAAGATTGCATTTAAATTTGAATGAGTCTTGGAAAATAAACTTTGAAATTTGTTTAAAAATTGATTTGAAGTGATTTAATTGTAAAACCCTTCAGGCAAGGCATTAGTATATGAAATTTGACTGTGCCTCTTCGAGATTTGTACCGTAGAAACATGGCATAATTTATGTATGGACAAGGTATTTGCGGAAAAAACAACTTTTAAAAAATGTGTCTCTGAACGTTGCATGAATTCGGTAGAATGGCCAATTTACACAAATGCAATATACAATACCTTGCAAAAGTATTGGCCCACCAAGACATTTTTGCCTTTTTACCACAGTTCAAGCGTCAAACTTAAAGATAAAAAACTGAAAATATTTTTTACAAATCAACAACATGTGAGACACAATCGTGAAGTTGAACCAAATTTATTCAACATTTTATATTGTGTTTACAAATTAAAAAACTGAAAATTAGGACGTGCAAAAATATTGGCCCCCTGTTCTTACAGCTCACCCAACCGACTCCAGAAGCTCCCTGATGACTTCTGAATGATCCATTGTTGACCTAAATGACTAACTATGACAAACAGAGTGCACCTATGTGTCATTTGGTCTTAGTTTAAATGCATCTGCTCTGTAATGGTCTCAAAGGTCTGTGAAAGGAACACTGGAGAACAAACAGCATCACGAAAACCAAAGAACACACCAGGCAGGTCCGGGATAAAGTTGTGGAAAAGTTCAAAGCAGGAATGGGATACAATAAGATTTCACAATATTTTAACGGAGCACTGTGCGAGCAATAATATCAAACTGGAGAGAGCATAAAACAACTGCATCCCTACCAAGACCTGGCTGTCCCTCTAAACTTTCTGCCCAAACAAGGAGGAAACTAAGCACAGAAGCAACCAAGAGGCCCATAATCACACTAGATGACCTGCAGACATACTCAGCTGAGGTGAGACAATCTGTCCATAAGACAACTATTAGTCGAATTCTGCATAAATATGGCCTTCATGGAAGATTAGCAAGAAGACAGCTTTTTCTGAAAGAAAACCATAAAAAGGTCAGTTTGGAGTTTGCAAGAAGCCACATGGGAAACACAGATGACATGTGGAACAAGCTGCTCTGGTCAAATGAGACGAAAATTGAACTTTTGGGGCTGAATGCAGAACGTTACATTTGGCGTAAAAGTAACACAGCACATCACCCTGAAAACACCATCCCCACTGTCCAACATAGTGGTGGCAGCATCATGTTCTGGGGTTACTTGACTTCAGCAGGGACTGGGAAGATTGTTAGAGTTGATAGGAAGATGAATGGAGCCAAATACAGGGCAATTCTGGCAGAAACTCTGTTGGAGTCTGCAAAAGACCTGAGGATAGGGCGGAGGTTCACCTTCCGACAGGATAACGATCCCAAACAAAAAGCCAAATCTACAATGGAATGGTTTAAAACTAACCACATAAAGGTGTTAGAATGACCAAGCCAAAGTCCAGACCTCAATCCAATAGAGCACCTGTGGAAAGATCTGAAAATTGCTGTGCACAAATGATCTCCATCAAACCTTAAGGAACTTGAACTGTTTTGTAAGGACGAATGGGAAAATATATCTGTCCCCGGATGAGCAAAACTTATAGAGACATACCCAAAAAGACTTGGGGCTGTGATCGCTGCAAAAGGAGGTTGTACAAAGTATTAACTCAAAGGGGGCCAATATTTTTGCAGGTCCTACTTTTCAGTTTTTTATTTGTAAACACAATATAAAATTTTGAGTAAATGTGGTTCCACTTCGCGATTGTGTCTCATATGTTGTTGATTCTTTAAGTTTGAAGCCTGAAATGTGGCAAAATGTCAAAAAGTTCTTAGGAGTCCAATACTTTTGCAAGGCACTGTACATATGTCTGCATGTATGTGTGAGCGCTTGTGTGTGTGTAATGTCTAGCTCCAAAACAGAAGACAGATACTAACTAATGTTTAATGGAAAAACTATTCCAAAAAATGCAAACTGGGAGCACTGTCAAACAATTTCCAGCTAATGATGAGAAACATTACGCAAGACCTAGTTCTGTTCCTTTTAACATCATGTGTGATTTATAACTGAAGGGATAAAATGACAGATACTGTATATTCAACATTTACAGTGTGAACACATGAAAAATCAATTCTGAGTTCTCCTGTATATTAAGTGCATGCAGAGATACCTGTCGGCATCATACTGTACCACCATGGACTATGTATCACTTATGTCATATGAAAATTAGTTTTCATTCCTCCCCTTGCTTTTAAGAGGGAGGCTCATACTGGCCACAAACTGCATAATGTTAGCCCATATATAACATATTGATTGAAGCTGTTTATGCATATAATCAGCTCTTGAATAATTCACAAAACCTTTTAAGGAGCACCACATCAATTACATGTCCATACCCAAACTGGACCATTAATATTTTGTACACTATATTTAGTATCTGCCATTTTAGATGCAGTGTCTGAATTCTAATGTTCAACAGAATAAAAGCATCTGTGAATGGCAGAGTCATAAATTCCTCCGTTGTCAATGATAACAGTAAAGAATGATTCTGCAACTGAACTTCACGATGTCTACCCTGAGGTCAGCTTCATTTGATTTGCCCTTTCCTGGATCCGGGATCTTGAATGTCTCTATGAACTGTGAGAATTTCAGGGTCATTTGTGTGGTGTGTGTCGAGGGGTGGGGGTGGGGGGATCATTTGCGTAGGGTGCTGGAGGCTGCGGTTTAGTATGCTGCAAGGCAAGAAAGGGAGGGCATGTGTCATCCAAAGAGAGCCAGGACCTTCACTGACCCCTGTCTATAATTCATCCACTGTAATATGGGGCACGTCAACGTGGGTTCTTCCCCACCCAAAAAGAGGAAAGAGAACCTTTTGACTTTGTTGCATGGTACTCTGACCCCATATTAAAGCAAGTAGCAAGAGAAACCTTGGAAATGTTGGCCATTAAATTTTTAGGGCTGTCCCAGGAGAATTTCCAGCAGGTCCTTCACTCATGGATGGGAGAAGACTGAAGAAAGGTTCCACACTTGCAGAAAGAGCAAGAAGGACAAAAAGAAAAACAATTTTATGATATCTTTAATGATATCACCATATGAATTTGCAGATATGATTTAGTACAGTGCCAGGCAAGGGAGCCCAATGTCTAAACCGAGTTTGCATATCCATGTGCCATATCCATGTGCAAAGCCCTGATTGTTCTTCCACCTATGATTTGCCAGCAGAGGTGGCAACAACCCCAAATCCATGTCTAGATTAACACACAAAATGAGGTTTGACTCACAACTGGAGGTTTTAAACTGCAGGTAGTAGTACTTAACAGCAAACTCAAAGAAAGAATAAAAGTAACATTTTTTAAAATTGTGGAGATGATGCAAGACCCGGAAGCTCCTCACCCTTGTGGTGGAGGAGTTCAGATGCTGTATATGGTTCATATTTCACAGTAAAATGCAGAAAAAAATCATCACACCACACCAGTGTTCCTGGATTATAAGACACTCCTCTTTTGTGCGAATAATGTACAGTTCCTTTTTGAAATCACACACTGGGAAGATGTTATGCTGCCATTAGTTTGTTCAGTAAAAAAACTAAACAAAAAAAGTAATAAAGACAGCGTAGAAAAGGGTTTTCATTTCAGAACAATAGCAGCCTATGTGGTAAGAGACCCTCTCCGAGGGTGTGTGTGTGAGTGTGCTCGCATGTGCATATGTGTACACATCCGTGCATGTGTTCGTGCGTGTGTGTGTGTGTGTGTGTGTGTGTGTGTGTGTGTGTGTGTGTGTTTGTGTGTGTGTGTGTGTGTGTATGATAACAGGAGGCCATCAAATAGGACTTACCAGATGTTCTAATCTGTCTTTGATGTTCCCGGCATCCCTGCAACACAACAACAGATTTCCCCTATTGTAATTAAACTGCCAATACAAGATATCATTTAACAAATGCAGACAAACTCACACACTTTTCAAGCCAGCTGATTTGTTGTTTGGTCCCAGAATATAAGCAAAAAGTTACCATAGTCACACAATTCATTCATTTATTCATTCATTTTCCTGATCGCTTCATTCACTTGTGTGGGTCACGGGGAGCTGGAGCCTATCCCAGCTGGCATAGGGTGTGAAGCGGGGTAAACTCAGGGCGCTACGCCAGTGCACCTCGGAGCTACACGGAGACATACAAACACGCACACACACTCACCCCTACGGGCAATTTGGAACGGCCAATTAACCTGAAGTACATGTTTTTGGAGGCGGGAGGAAGCCAGAGAACCCAGAGAGAACCCACGCAGAACATGTAAACTCCGCACAGGAATCACACAATACAAAACTGATTTCTATTGTCTTTTGGATAAAGAATTATGTTTAAAAAAAACATTAAGAGATGATGAAAACTGAAAGCACAAAATCTTTTATTACTTTTGCTTGGAAATTAATCTCAGACAATGTATTATCATGCAGTTCCTGATTAATTTTTCATCTTTCATCAGTTGATGAGTTGGCCAGTGGTTTCAGGACTTGTTGGCCCTGTCAGCCACCGTCACAACCCTCACTGGGTTTTTATTTGAAGAAAGCAGGTTATAAATGGTTGTGTAAAAAACTGATAATACAGTACATGGTTTAATTATGAAAATGTCTTCATTTTAATGTTTCTAACCAAAATGTTTGGTGATATATGCATTTTCTGATACCAGACAAAAGGTAACTAAAACTGTCGTCACACTTTTAGCAGCATTATCATAATTTGGAAGACAAAAAGAGAGCTTATTATCTGTGAATTAATGTAAAGGTGTCTGAGATTATCACAGGCGAGCCCAGAAAGGGGTGGTGGGGAAAGCAGTCGGATTTCAAAAAAACAAATTATCAGTAAATAATAGATGCCATTCTGGCATATTTTAAATTTGCTGCAGTGGAAATCAACAGATCAAGAGAACACAAACAGCCCCCCACCTCAACGCGACTCTAGCCCCCGTTACTGACAACTCCACCCTGGCATTGAGTTTGTGTGTGTGTGTGTGTGTGTGTGTGTATGTGTGTGTGTGTGTGTGTGTGCGTGCGTGCGTGCCTTGTGATGAAAGGGAGGAAGGCTTATCGACAGGCTTCAGTTGCTAATGCAGCCAGCAGCATCACAGTGTAAATCTAAACCATCTCTAACATTACATACTGTCTCATCCATCTCTTCCTCCCCTCCTTCAGTCCATCCATCCATCCATCCATCCAATAACCTGTGTGACCAAACAAACATTTCCCACCTCATCAATATTCATAAATACTGATATTTAAGGAATGACAGAAAACAGACGGATGGATAAGATAAACAGAAATAAGGATAAATGAAGGAAAGAACAACAAAAGAAGGAACAAGTCATCAGAAGAAAAGCATGTTTGTTTGTATTGTCTTTAGTCAATGAGCTACATTCAGACAAGTCAACCACTTACGGCCAACTTCATTTCGCTGTAATTACATTACATTCTGACAACACCCCAACACATTCATTATACATGATGGGCAAACAGACAGCAAGACATTTGTTACCGTGGTGACTGTGTGTAATCCACTAATGAAGCGCAATTAGTGAGGAACAATCTAACACAGGGGAAAGGCATTGCTCAATCCCTCCTCCTTCACGGATTCCTCGTTTGCATTATTTCTTCATCTTTCTCCATTTCACTCCTTTTTAATACCACACTATTTTCCTCCTGTTTTATTTTTATGATCCAGTCTTTATTAAGATCTTCATTTCATCTCCTCACTCTGTCATCTGTTTCCTTGACTATATCAAGGGCAAGCTGTCCGGCGCTGTCTGCACCCTGGCTGAAGGGATTGCTCTACCCATTAGACGCACACAGCCGACACGCAGCATTTTACATCCTCGTCGCTCGCTTCAAAACATCATATAATCTGCTGAGGTCTTCAGGGACAGAGCTTTTCCTCGCTCCTTATCTCTCTCTTCCCTCCATCCATTCTCTGCGCCTTCAATGCAGAAGCAGCATCGATTTCTGAATTACGCCACAATATTAAATAATTAATATACTTGCCATGATTGATGTTTTGCATTAGGCCAATATTAGGTTATCAATCAAAATCCACTTGGTTTAATGTAATAATATTGAAAATGTGTCAGTGCCTGTTCATCCAATTTGTAGTGGAGGCAGGCCAGATAGTAATGGTGGTGTAGCACAAGGCCTCAGAGACCCCGAGGCCTGCTTACTACAACCATATGAGCACATTATAGCCTGGGCACACTGCAGGGAGGGGAGTGATGGAAGGAGAGATGAAGTGAAGACATGAAAAAAAAATTAGCAGACAGGACTGTGGCGCAACAGGCAAGGCAGTATCTTTCCATTTCATTTTCTGAAAATAAATATGACAAAATAAATATTAGATTTATTGAAGGATTTAAAAAATATGACATATGATCTCACTCTTCCCACAACAAAACAAAAACAAAAACTGCTGCAACAATCAATGGACACCCTTATTATGCCTTTAAAGCTTTGGCATGCGAGTGACCTATCAAACTGGTTAAATGTTCCATAATATACAGTAATTTGTGGCCAATTGTGAGCAAGTGACAAGCCAGAAGTTGGCAACTAGAACAGGATGAAGGAGTGGCTGAGGAGAGTAATGTGCTGTTATTTCTGGCAATAGTAATCAGTTATCCAAGGACAATTAAGTAAAACCAGAGAAACAAGTGTGCATGTTAAACTGAGCCTAGCAAAGTCAATACTGACCAATTTAACATGGCCACTGGATCCATCACAGTGAGCACGTTACTCATTCCAGCTCTTTTATCTCCCTCACCACTCCCGTCATCTATCCACTCCAATTGTGCACTTTCCCCTCTCACTAGTTTACCAACGCTTTCCTTCAACTTCCATCACTTACAGTGCATGTTCAGTTTCACCATCTCTTGTATTCTGACAAGGATCTTTTAACTCTTGCCTCATCTTACCTCATCTACCGTCCTTTTTCTTTCTTTGCTTGTTCATTTGCCCTTTCCCAATAACCCACTTGACTCTCTGTCTCTGTTCTCTCTTTATGTCCCTGACTTCATGAGCTCGCATACAACCAAATCACTTATGTCCTGCCAGCAGACAATTAATTGCAGAGTCAACATCAAAAAACGTGTCATTTGTGTTCAAGTTTCAAATAATTACATTACGTCTGAAAAGTTTTTTTAACACGTCCACCTCTTTCTTTCCTTTAACTCCTCTATAAATCTTCCTCTCTTGACTTGAACCCTCCTCTTCGTCTCCTCATCCTTTGACAAGGTGAAGATAAATATCTTTTGTCAGTCACTGTAGGTGACAGAGGGACTTAAAATGCAGAGGCAGTCATTTGATTTCCAGCTAACAGAGATGCCCATTAGTCCAGCACTCATCAGCGCTGTCGTCTTCCGCGCTGAAACTTTCAACCCTTTCAATGTCCACTGCAGGCCACATCTATCACATAATATGATCTATTATATGTGCTTTCCACTTGGGATGATTTTCTATTTTGGTCCACATAACTGCAACAGAACAGTTGTTTCTTATCCAGTACTGCCACAGGGTGGCATTTATACAACTGCAGGCCTTTTAGGACCGCTATTAACAAAAGAAGAAGAACACATAGATCCCTAGGCAGACAGCTGAAAGGTTGAAAAGCCCTGTGTGTAACTTAAATAAATGAATGTAAGGTGAAGTACCAAATCTGCCAGGTAAAACTATCTCAACAAAATTCTATCACAACTAAATCATTTGAAAACAAGTGCTAGCACAGTTCAGACAATGTAGCTTAGTCAGCAGATGACATAAAACTGATGTCAGCTGTGCAGAATAAACACCAGCAATCATCTAAATAATAGCATCACTTGCTTCCCATCAGCTTCGTAGGAGGTTAGGGTTTCACAAAATAGAAAAACACCGTAGGATCTTAGAAACTATGTAGCAACATATGAGGTGCAAACTCTTCAAGCTTGAACAAAAAACAGCTACTGTCGCTCTATGTGTATGTGTGTCTGTGTGCATTAGGATATATTACTCACTTATTCCTTTCAAAGTGTAACTTTTTTTTTGCATTTATATTAACTGTAGAAAGATTTTGTCCTATAGCAGATATCACACAAAAAGGGAAAAGAAGATGCTAACAGCTTCTGAGAGATAGTTTAATTTGTGTGTGTGTGTGTGTGTGTGTGTGTGTGTGTGTGTGTGTGTATGCGCGCGCGCGTGCCCTCGTTGCCAAAGTTGCATGCTTTGTCAAGCGTATCATTGAACATTCATAAGTTGTTCAGCTGCTGAAAGAAAAGTAGACGTATTTATGAAAGATGTGAAGGGGTAACATTACAATTACACGAGCACGCACTCACATGCACACACACACACACGCACAAACACACACATACACACACACCAACGGGGCCTAAAAAATGTAAGGTACCACACTTTTTGAGGACTTTGTAACCGTATACGTCCACACAGGTGAAAGTATGAGGGCTTCCGTCCTACCATTTCATTAGGATCTCAATTCTTGTGCTAATTGATGGCTTAGAAATCAAAATACTTGATTTACTAATTCTTCTAGCATGTTTATTAGAGGAGCTGTATGTCTGAATTTGTCATGGATGTTTGTTGGAGTTTTATATGACTGACTGGACATGTTGTCCCGAACCCTTAACCCAGCTCGTACCACAGAGGTCAAACACAAATAGAAAGTAAAATTGCCTCGTGCACCGGCATCACGCCCAGAGTTTACCCTGCCTCAGCTCCGAGTCCGCTGGGACAGACTCCAGAAGCCCTGGGACCCACAACAGCGGAAGAAGCAGCTAATGAAAATGAACATTATTTCATTAAACCACATAAGGAACTGACATAACCTAAAGAGCTTACCAGTGTCCAGCTAGGTTATACCTCACCCAGAACTGTGTAAATGCTTGTGGGCCAGCCAAAATGAACAAAAGCTTGGGACCCACCACTGTCCAGCCCCCACAGAACCAACAGAACAGAGTTCTTAATTCTACACTAACAGAAACCAACTAAGCCCTAAACAACAGAAATAAAGCCACAACTGTACAACTGTGAACCCACCAGAAAAACTGAGAAAGAGGAAACATTCAAAAATTACAGTTGCGGAGAAAACATGTTTGTTTGTTGCTGTTACAATATACAGTAAATCCTTTTAATTAGTCAGGTTATGAAACCCACAAAACTCCATTGGTCAAGGATCAAACTATGCAAGTGAATAAAGAAAAATAATACCAAACACAAGTTACTGTAGGACTTTTTTTTTTTTAAACGTTTTTTATCCAAGTTAAATTATTTACTTAATTACTGCAATGTGGGAAATCTTGTTTTTGGTCAAAGCACACTTTTGACCTATTTATGTTTAGCCACAGACCTTTTATGCTCTTGAGGACCAAATAGAGTGATGTGGCAGTCCACATTTGGCCCGCGGGCTTTGAGTTTAACATATGTGAAAAAGAGTCTACTTTATCACCAGCTTACAGCTTTGAACAAGAGAGACAAATAACAATCTTTCTTCTGCTCAACCATCAACTGGTCAGACCTTACATCCATGAGGTTAGACTACACACAGATCCTATGCAAAGACACAACAATGTGCTTCATGTCAAAACCCAATACAGGAACTTCAAGTCCCAATGTATTGTTGTCACTGAATGACAAAACACCTTCCAAAATAGAAGACTGCTGTGTCCCTGGCATTATCACAGGAACTTTATGACTACTACCAGGCAGAGAGACAAAATCAACCAAAAGAAAAATCCGCCAGGTCACTAGACACCACAGAGAACTCATTCAAGACTTCAGCTTTCACTAAAGCCACTCATTTTGAATTCCAGTTTTTCAAAATAGAGCGGCTAGCCACAATATGCCCCTTTCTCTTAATCTGACTCAACCTTTTCTTTTAAACCTTTACCTAAGGTTCAGACTTCTGATCCTCCCAGAGCCCATAGCCTTACCTCTGGTAATATCCTTCCCAGGACCATTCATGCTCTCAATAGACCTAATACTAGAAGAGCGATCCACAAAATCCATCTCAGAATCAGAACATACTCATCCACAAAAGCAAATGCCTTAAAAACATCAGAAACTGTTTATAGGTTGACACTTTCTCAGCGAAACAATACTTCAGGTCAACTAACAAGTCCTTCATCAAAATCAGCTGCTCAAAATCATCAGCCTTGCTGGTGGAAGAGATGAGTAAACCCACTATGCTTTACTACTCAAAGCAATGTCCACACATTTTTCAATCACTTCAACATACAGTAGATGCCACCCGCTCAAACAAGATAAAACTATTTATCTACATCCTTCTCATTAATAGGAAGAACCAAGTGAATATTTTTACTAACATCAAAGGCAGTGAATCCAATGGTAATCGGAGAAGCAGCACCAAGCTCTAATTCACACATACTGTACATGTCATAGTTTGCTGCTCAAGCTTTTCATTGATAAAATGCAACGCTTTCTCTATCCAGTCAGGCAGCAAACAACATTCCTTTAACCAGACATAAAGAACAAACGGCAAGGCGATTGTCTCGAAAAATTTGACAGAGGAACTTTTTTCACCAGTATTTAATAATGCTTTGAGTTTATTCAAGTGAACTCTCCTTTCAGTCGCTCAATCCAACAGCGTCTCGGTCATGGACTCCTCTTATTCTGCTCCTCATGAGCTGACAGTGTCAAAGAATGCGAGTAAATGCCAAGGCTCCTTTAATCATCAAGGTAGAATATTCCCAAATCTTTCATCAGCTATCTCCCAACCTATATATTTGAATAAGCTCACTTGAAAACCCTATGGTGTCACATTTTAATTTTAAGTCTGCCAGAAGGAATCACCTGAACAATATGGCATAAGGCAGGCATTGGCCAGCGAGACTTTTTGTTGCGGTTACGCCTTTCGTCCACACGACATCGCAGATATCTGGGACAAAACGCTGGCCAAAGTCAAGTTTTTTGAAAACGCCGGGTATGCGTTGTCGTGTGGACACTGTAACCAAAACTTTTTCTATCCGGGTGCCATCTCCTTGTGACGAAAACCGCTGTGACGTTATGTGACCCGTGTCTACATGTACGCACAGAATGGACGGAGTCAAAACCGGCTATTTTCTGCCGTGTAACAGCTCCACATCGAAGATGAATTGATAATCATGCTTGACAGTTGGATATTTGTTTGTCTGCTTCTTTCTTTATGAGTCATAAAGTTTAAATATTTATTTAATCATTCATTCATGTACGTTCCACGCCTAAGACGCCAAAGACGACAGTTCTGTGTCAGACCGGGATGCGCTGCCTGCTGGTGGGAGAACTGTGCGATGGGTGCGCTTGGTTTATGATACCAACACAATAATTTCATATGTTTGGTATGAAGTCTGATATTGTTTTATCGTGGAATCTCCACGGGTTCCCGCTTGTTTGTTTTCAAAAAAATATTGTTATTTTGTCAATGGGTTCCGTTTCCTTTTTGTATTTGTTGTACATTCCACCCTCCCAGAGTTATGGATTTTTTTCCCCATCATTTGAATGAATCAGGCTTTTCATCTGCCTCTGCAGAAGGTGCTTCATGAAGATGACCAGGTTGCTGAGTGCATCATGAACCAATGCCCAGGAACCAGCACAGAACTCTCTCCATCTAAATACCAGAGTCATGGCTTTCGATACATCAAAATGCTATTATAATGCAGATTCAGGTCGTTAGGGTACTAGACCTGAATCTGCCACATCAACCCCAGTCAGTGATGGTTGATGTGGCACAGATTTCGGTACTCTGTTGAAGCTGCTGCCTTACCCAAATTGCCAGCAGTGTCCGTGTTGGTGAACATCCCTTTGCACATAAATACATTGAGTGTTCCCTGATCAGACATTTGCCGAGATGTGGATTAAAAACTCCAACAGGACACACAGGCCCCATGAAGTGTGACATCAGGAAAAACTGTTCATCTAGTCTTTTCTGAGTTATTTTGACATGAAATTTAAATCTGCAGGGTGCTAATGTTATACTGCTCTAGAGTGGGTTGCGGCAGAAAGGGTAACTACAGTAGGTGGACATGGCGGTGCGCGGTTGTTCGCACCGAAAAAATGTTCGTTGTATCTTGAGGACTACTTGTAACTTACATTGCAATTTACATTATTGTTTGTTTGGGAAAATCAGAAAACATTAAGAGAGTTAGAAAAAGAAATGCTGACCAAGATCCACATTCCTTGACCTTGTCAAAGAGAGGCGTCTTCCTGTGGCCTGTGGCCTGAAGGTAACATGGCTGCAGATTATTTCTGACACATCCCAGATGCTACAGCTTTCGGACACATTTCCCATACCCTCAGGATGAACGTTGGGCATCATGTGAACATCAAGAAAACACTGATGTGGTGTATCACCCATTTATCACCCACAGTAAGCGTCTAGGCCAAATAATGTGGGAGACTGGTGCCCACATTAATGCGTTTTAATCGATTCCAGTAAAAAAAAGCCTCAAAGCCCATATTGTGCTTTTTTTAATTCATGTCATTCAGCTGCCAGATGTCCAACTACAGTACACTGTATTTAAAAATGTCTTGCCCCAAAGTGATCAGTGATCCTCAATATCTTTGATTGAATATTGATAAACCCTCTGGGGCACAGCTCTAAGCTCCCTATCGAAACCCCTCCCCCCTCTAAGCCTTCCCTATCTCCATCCCCCCTCTGAGCTGCCCAATCAACACTGCTGTCTCCCGCGCATTCACGTGCGTTTGTTTACTTGCACCACTCGAACGCTCCTGCATTGCAGATCGATCGATCGGCATAGTCTGGAAATTTTTTAACTTTCGATAACTTCGCTGCTACGTATTTCGCTCTAATTCTTCTCGTGTTTTCCACTCTTGTTTTTCAAAGGTTGATTTTTCGGCGCTAATATTTACAGTCCTACACACACACACACACACACACACCACACACACACATGACTGAGGTGGACCTAACTAGTTAGCCAAATGCTAAGTGAGTTCAACAGTTTGTGAGGAACTTTCAGTGTGCAGCTCTGAGGTAGGACATTACCGCACAATGCTACCGTAGCCTGAACAAACTACCCCCTCGGGGATGGCCACGTCCTTGGGCATGTCAACCAATCACAGTCCAATCACGGAGCGGATTTGTGACGTCACAAATTCCACTCTAGCAAAATCGATTGTTTTGATTTGGTCCTGGCCATGAATTTCTTTAACTCCAAATATCTATTGATGCAGGAAGCGTTTGTTTACCAGATTCTATGAGTTGGTCGGGTTAGGGAGGATCACTATGCCTATGTAAAGACCTGCAAAAGTTTGATTTTTCATATATAGCACCCCTTTAACAATGACAAAGTGTTAAAAGGAAGGCATGGAATGTTTCAACAAAATTAAATTGTACTGATGTCAGTGTTGCAGGGGAAGAGCACCATCGCAGTGGTTGTAAAGAAATCTTTACATCAGACTGTGGTCGAACCCTTGGAGAGAACATCCATTAGATCTTGGACTGATAGGGTGTCTCGTAGAGGTCTCAGCTTCTGACGGCAGCTTAGAAGCTGTGGTTCTTCGAGGGGTGCTGATTTGTCTGGTTATAGCCCTCACTGAAGTTTATATTAAGGTGTGGTACATTTATTTAACGAGCTTTGACCTTTGACATGGGAAATTGTAACAAAACCTCTGAGGGGTAACTTAATGAATGCATTTCCCTTTGCAGGCAACCAGCGATACCGTTTCGTCTGTGCAGGAGGCCAAGGAAAAGCCCACAGTGAGCACAAACATGAATTAATTGGCATGATGCTACAAATTGGATACCTTCCCCCAACTGCACTGAGCGTTTACTTTCACAACCTCTTTTTTCAGGAGAAGAGAATCACCATTTCTTTCCCTATTGCAAAGACGTTCCACAGGAACATCATCGAACAGAAAGGATCAATCACCAACAGGGTACTATGTCTTTACAAACAAAAATATCTAGTTTAAAGATTTGTTTGGGTTGTCTTGATTTGATTTGAGTGTTTGTGTCTTTCTTTTGCTTTGCAGATCAGGAAAAGCAACCAACACAACAACTTGTGTGCCCCTCCAGAACAAGGTCTGTGATGATTGTAGCGAAAGGGAAAAAGGCCTGTAGATGGTATGTATGCGATATGTAATTGTGTTCTAGAGGGGGTGTTTGTGTGTGTGTGACAAGAGGCGATGAGGTCATTTCAAAACATGGGGTTTTCCATCAGCAGCTCGGGTCGGCGCAAACCACACATGCACACGCACACTACAGGTACACTACACATCAGTGGCATCTGCTTGTTTAACTAATAGAAGGCAATAGGTTGACACTGAGAATTACACACACATGCGCACACACACACTGGGAGCTCAGCTTTCCCCTGACTTGATTGTCATCTCCATTGCTCCATTTTAACGGGGCTGCCAATTGACATTGAAATTGTGTTCTTGAGCTACCTCTCAGGATTAATACAGCTAAAAGGAGGGATGGTCAAACACACACATGCACACACACAAATACATGCACCCATACATTAATAAATTCACAAGCGTCCTCCCCATCACAAAGGAGAAGACTCTGCTTTAGCATAATCCCAAAATGGTAGAGAAAAGGAGTCCATTAAAAATGGGGCTAACAAATTCAGCACTTAATGTTTCTCTTACGGAAGGTTAAGTGCAGTTAATAAAAAAGTCAGTAAAGGAGAAATAAGAGGAAGAAGTTGATTTATGGTTGGCCACTCTGTGATACACACACACACACACACACACACACACACACACACACACACACACACACACACACACACACACACACACGACTACAGAATAGTGTGCTAAAAACTTCGAAGGTGAAATAATGTATTAAAATTTGGACAAACATGGATAAGTGTACACACGTGCCTCATTAACTAATATTTTTCTGTCTGTTAAGAAACAAATGTATTTCCACTCTGCATTAAACAGAGTGTAACTGCAGAGTGGAAGTTACATCTCATCCATTAACTCTTTAGTAGCTGTGTAAACTGCACCTTCAGAATGAATCTTCTCCTTTCAGCTTTTCCCTTCTGCATACTCTTCTGTCACACCAACTACCTTCATGTCCTCTTTCACTACATCCATAAACCTCCTCTTTGGTCTTCCTCTAGGCCTCCTGCCTGGCAGTTCAAAACTCAGCATCCTTCTACCAATATATTCACTATCTCTCCTCTGGACATGTCCAAACCATCTCAGTCTGGTCTCTCTCTCTTCTCCCTGTAACCTTACTCTTCCACTTGGGTCCCTCTCATTCACACACATGTACTCTGTCTTACTGCAGCTAACCTTCATTCCTCTCCTTTCCAGGACAAACCTCCAACTCTCTAGCTTCTCCTCCACTACAGATCACAATGTAATCTGCACAATGTCACAAACATCATAGTCCATGGAGATTCCTGTCTAACCTCGTCTGTCAGCCTGTCCATCACCATAGCGAACAAGAAGGGGCTTAGAGCTGATCCCTGATGCAGTCCCACCTCCACCTTCAACTCCTCTGTCACAGCACACCTCGCCACTGTCTTACAGTCTAACCATGTCTTCTCCTCCATTCCTCATGCATCTTCCCACTATCTAAGATCCTGTTGAACAACACAGTCAACCCACAAGTGGATGATTTAAATGAGGTTCCATTGGATGGAAATTGTAGATTCAACCCATTCCTTTTCCTGACACCCAAATATCAACATCTATCCTTTGAAAAATCCAGGCTTTTTCTTTTACATTCCATCTTATTTTCAAGGTGAACCTGCATCATAATGGTAACATTTGCACTTGTAGTTTGAATAAGGAAGATTGAAACTTCAGTGCATTACGTTCAGCAGATGGACTGCTGTGTCTGTGTTTTGAACAAGTTCAAGTTTATTTTGCTGTTAATGCCATAAATCATACCAATCATATTTGAGGAACCATTTCAACTGACTTTAATCCAGAAAAACCAAAAATGTCAAATACATAGAAAAATACTAGTGAGGAGATATTTCTCCACAGACTACACATATCTCTGTTCAGCTAACGTATATGCACCAACTCTATGGAGGAGAAAACTTAATATTGGAGCAGCAGTTCTGTAGAAAATGGCCTTCTTTTAATGTGTTAAATAGAGAGTGGGACAGAGACATGAGGGGCATAGAGAGCAATCAATTTCCCTGTAGCTTCTTCAATAGGTAGCAGTCCTTTTCATACCTCCCAATTAGAACCTCCCCTAATCAGAGAAATATCTCTCCATTATTGAGACAGAGACAATGACCCTCCCCAACATTTCTGCCTGCTCTACAACTCTTTAGATTGCAGCAGCGGAATACAAAGAATAAAGCAGTGGGCTATACTGCGGGGGGATGCTTGTGCTAAAATCACATGTGGAAATCTTTTGGCTCTACTTGCAGCCCCAGAAAAACTGATGGGAACAATGGCAACCCGGCAAAGCATCTGTCATGGCACGATATAAAAAGATGATCTTGGCACCAAATGGACAAAAAAAATGACGGGAGAGACAGGGGAAGACATGGGAGAGGGGGCTGAGGGGGGCTTGGGGAAGGTGGGGGGCTGGGCAAGAGGTAATTCATTTGCAAATCAGGCCCAAGCGTTCGGGTCTATTTCAAGCTGCCAGTGAGTGCCAAGAGTTAACAAGGTAATCAGTTTCAATCCTGCCCTTCAATTGTACATCATACCCTCAACCAGAAAATACCCAGGCCTGTCTATAGGGGCGGAGGGGGGAAATAGCAATCTGGCTGCTGGCTGTCTACAGGTACACACACACAGACACACACTCATACACACCTGAAACCACGTCTGCACACAAACAGGTACCAATACATTTGTTATTCAAAAATGTAATATTTAAATGAATAAAAAATCAAGAGATTACAACACAACAGTAATTACTTTAAATTGCACCAAAAGTACAAGTAAAAAACAATTTCTTTACTCTCTGTATTATTCTTTACATTCATTCCCTTTTTTCAGGGGAAAACGGAAAACTGACTATAAAATATGTGTGATTGTTTTTATGTTTACTGTAATTCTCTTTGCGTTGAACCACTGACTGAATATTACCAAACTTCTACTCACCGTTCATCTGAGGCTCCCCAGCGACTGTTCCGTGTGAAAACATAGAAAGAAAAGTGCAAGCTACAATTGTCATAATCCCTTCTTCCTCATGTCAGCTGTAACCGGCTGGCCGAGAGGCAGTTAGCCCCCGTTAGCCACTCATCTGCATAATCAATATGACAACCTTATTTTTCTGATGCAAACAGGATTTTGCTGCTGAGCTGTGTTTCTTGGTGTGTGTGTGTGTGTGTGTGTGTGTGTGTGTGTGTGTGTGTGTGTGTGTGTGTGTGTGTGTGTGTGTGTGTGTGTGTGTGTGTGTGTGTGTGTGTGTGTGTGTGTGTGTGTGTGTGTGTGTGTGTGTGTTTGTGTGTGTGTGTGTGTGTGTGTGTCTGTTAGTGCACAGTCTGCTTCTGGCCAGCCTCAGTCATGGCAGTCTTTAGCCTTAATTAGATTAGGTGCGATTATCCCGGCTCTACCTTACAAGTGTACAGGCGGGATAAAGTGGCCACAAAGGCCAGCCTGTCACCAGGACCGAGAACTGGTCTGCAGGTTATCAGGGTCCAGAGAGACACAACGCGTACATTGTTATTCATATCATCTACACACCATTTTCTACATTGCCTTTTTCACTTCTCTTCATGCGCTGATCCTCCTCCCCCTTCTTCTATGTCTGCGGTGTCAAACTGGCATAATCACTGGGCTGGGAGAGTCTCTCTT
The DNA here is from genome assembly GCF_040054535.1 of Antennarius striatus. NCBI lineage: Eukaryota > Metazoa > Chordata > Actinopteri > Lophiiformes > Antennariidae > Antennarius > Antennarius striatus. Next base: position 6,455,307 of record NC_090781.1, on the reverse strand, counting down.
TTTTCTCTCTTTCTGTCTGTCCATCAGAAGACAAAACAATATGGCCTCAAGCGCTCTGCAGTCTGGCCAGCAGTCAGAGATGTTCGGAGCCTGCGTTTGTGTGCGTGTGTGTGTTTGTGTGTACATGTGTACATGAGTTAACCCAAGTCTCACTTTTCTAAACAGATGAACAAACAGCCCAGTCTTACGTGCACGTAGATCGGCTGCTACATGCTGACAAGTTGCAAACAAAATCCTGCTCTAAAGACCTGAATCCACTGCAGCTCCAGGTCTGATTCAACACAAGTCCAAAGAGTAAATTAAACTACCTCTAGGCTTTTTTTCCCTGATTCGTGATCTAGTTGACTAAATCACTGAGGAAATAAACAACAACTTAAACTTGAAATATTTGTCAAGTTAGGACCAATTTTAACTCTGCTGAGATTTTTTTGGCTTTGTTTGCTAAGTGAACAGAAGGGTTGTTTGCAGAAAAAATGTTTACAGTTTGCAAAGTAAGTTTTCAAAACGTTTTTTGTTTTTGTCCAGACACATCCAAAAGTCACATTTGATACTTTTTAAAATCATACAGCCTCCATCAGTGATATAAAGTACAAACATATAAAAACAAGCACTCAAGTACAACTCAAGTGTGACACACGCATTCCTGTATGAAAAATTTCTATATAGACCTCACGGCTAGCAGAATTCAGGCGTGCGTGTGTGTGTGTGTGTGTGTGTGTGTGTGTGTGTGTGTGTGTGTGTGTGTGTGTGTGTGTGTGTGTGTGTGTGTGTGTGTTTACTGCATATTTCACTTTCTTGATTAAATGGCAGTGCCCAAGACTGTATACAAAACTGTACATACTTCCCATGCCCCCAGGTTAGGGCACACAAATAAGAAACAAAGAAGCAGGGGTGGGAGAGAAGGAAATAAAGAAGGAAGCAAAAACAAATGACAGTAAGAAAGACAAGTGAAAAAGACTTGTCGTGGCAGTGAAGCTGTAAAAACATGGAATAATTTTACACGCTAGAGAGAACAAGCAGGTAGTGGAGACAAGAGAGGAAGAGGAGAGAATGCATGAGATTGAATGAGATTGTGAGTGATGTGAGATATTAATACAGAATGAACAGAAAACCTGTCCACAGATCTCAACTTGTGTTGAAGAAGCAGTGGGCAGGATAGCTACTGTTCTTCCAAAAAATCTGTGAGCAAAGCCCACCGGTGACACAAATACACACAAGTCTTTGTTTTAAATAGTGACGGATTTTGAAACCTTCAAGGAGAATTATGACTATATGTTTCACTCTGACAATTTTACCTTTCCATCACTGAGTCACTGTATATCTGAAGCTCTGTTTATCCATTCTCAAGGAGGTATTCTTATAATGATCAATGTCATTAAGGAAGACCTGCAGAGCCCCATTTCTGTCTCAAAGCAGAGGAGGTTCAAATGCGTGAATAAAGGTGTTCCCTGCTGACTGAAGACTCATCTGTTCCCTGTCTTTTCTATCCTTCTCTTTATGTTACTTTGTCTGCTCTCTCCCACAAAAAAAAGAACATCTTTCACTATAATGTATTCCCACTCTCAGTCTTCCTCATAAAGACTTCAGTCAACACCTTTCCTTAGCCCCTGGTGCAGATGAATAAGTACTGGAGTCTGGAGAAAATTAAACATTAACGGTGTGTCTCTTTTACACATCATTCTTCATAAAAATCTTCTCTTTTCGTTCCCCTCCCTGCCTTTGCTACCACTTGGTTTCTGAAAACCAAAACTACTCAGCTTTTCCAGAAAAGAGAGAGAGAGAGAGAGAGAGAGAGAGAGAGAGAGAGAGAGAGAGAGAGAGAGATGAGAGAGAGAGAGAAGAGAGAGAGAGAGAGAGAGAGAGAGAGAGAGAGAGAGAGATGAGAGAGAGAGAGAGTAGAGAGAGAGAGAGAGAGAGAGAGAGAGAGAGAGAGAGAGAGAGAGAGAGAACCACAGAAAAAGAAATACTCAAGGCTAAGAAACATTTTGTCGACAAGCATATTTACATAGCCCTCCTAAATCGGAGCTGGCCTGTCATGTTTGCTGCTCATAACCTGCTGCTCATAATCCTGCCTGCATCCTCTTCAGAGCCATAAACCAGAAAAGCAAAATTCGAGGAGAGAGAGAGGAGAGAGGAGAGGAGGAGAGGAGAGGAGAGGAGAGGAGAGGAGAGGAGAGAGAGAGGAGTTGGATTGGGGGTCTTCAATTTGGCCAGCTCTGGTCTCTGTCATCATGCTCCAGACCTGGCCTCTCTTAGTAGCTACAGCAGGTTTCACAAACACAAAAACACATGCAGACACACATACAACTGTAAATGTGGTACTGGTCTCAATGTCTCTCCAGTTCATAAGGCAGATTGCCCAGTGCCCTGCTACAGCCTGCAGGGTGTGTGTGTGTGTGTGTGTGTGTGTGTGTGTGTGTGTGTGTGTGTGTGTGTGTGTGTGTGTGTGTGTGTGTGTGTGTGTGTGTCTGTGTCTGTGTGTGAGTGTGTGAATACTCCTTAAACAACTCAACTAAATGGTTAAACAGATTATAGAGCACACTAAGTGGATTGTCACAGCTCTCTATCGCTCACTAAGGGTGTCTCTCCTGTGATTATAGTGGCCAGATTTTCTCTCTCTCTCTCTCTCTTCTCTCTCTCTCTCTCCTCTCTCTCTCTCTCTCTCTCTCTCTCTCTCTCTCTCTCTCTCTCTCTCTCTCTCTCTCTCTCTCTCTCTCTCTCTCTCTCTCTCTCTCTCTCTCTCTCTCTCTCTCTCTCTCTCTCTCTCTCTCTCTCTCTCTCTCTCTCTCTCTCTCACAACACACACACACACACACACACACACACACACACAGACACACACACAGACACACACACAGACACACACACACACAGGCAGCATTTCTTACAGTAACTTAACGCAAAAAAGATTTGCAGTTCTTTGCAGGTACCTTTAAGTTTTTCTTATACCTTATCATTAAATGCTGAAATATTTTATGAAGAATTGATTTTTATATTCCACTTTTTGTAAACAGTGGGATGTAAAAATAAAGTGGCCCCCTTTCGGGACTCTGCTGACTGCTGTTAACCCCTCTGAGACGGGAATCAGCCTTCAGCATATTGTGTCACATTCTGTGTTCAGCTGACATACTGTCAAATATATTCATCTTTATAATATTCTTTATATACTATCGGGAACACGTGGAAATTCTCACTGCCTTATGCCATATTGTTTGCATGATTACCTCTGGAAGATACGCCGTGATTGGTTGGGCGCCGTGATTGACAGGTAGTGGGTGGAGTTAAACAGCGTGACAGCGTGAGGTCTTTAAGTGTGCTTATTCAGATGTATAGGTGAGAAGATCCCACTTTGGATGAATCACAATAACCTGACATGGATTTACTGTATATGTGTTGTGTATGTAGCTACAAAACTTTCACCTCAAAGGACGTTGCTTGACTTTTGAGTTGATCTGTTGAATTTAGATTACACTACTGTAGTTGATAAAAACTGTTTGGTCCATGCTTAGAGGTATCAAAAGGGATTCATTAAGATTATGGCAGTTTTTTATAATCATCACACTCATTGCTTTTTGTTTGCCCTAAACTCAGATTTGGACAAATGTCATAGAGCCAGGAGGCGGGACATGACAGAGCTTTCACCTTCCTTCCTCTAAATCTGGTGGAGATACAGTCGATACCACCACGCTGTTTTTATCCAATCAGATTATCTGTGAACATAAAAAAAACCTAATGACTACATACTGCCATGAGCCAAGAAATCGCAGCACTTTGTGTGCGTGCGTGTGTGTGTGTGTGTGTGTGTGTGTGTGTGTGTGTGTGTGTGTCCACCCCTTGCAAAAAGGTAGCAGCCAAATTTCAACCACCCTCATCCAAACTACACACACTTATACTTACAGACACACAAGCACACCTACTTTTCTTCAGCTTCACCCATGTCTATTCTCGCTCCTAGCCACAAGGCTACCCCCTTGACGCACACACAAATAATACACACACTTACAGCTCATTGATTTAAGTCAATGTGAGTGTATCCTAACCTTCCAAGGACGGTGTTTGAAGTCTGTCTTACCTCCCCAGACTCACTCCCAAAGCCAGACACAGCCTAGAGTCCTGCAAGACCGAAAACAAACACATATGTGTACACACGCACACACACACACACAAAGGAGCAGCCAGTGGTCCCATCTCCACCACCCATACACACACACTCCCAGTAGGCTGATGGGATGCTGCAGGCAGGAGCTACTTACGTGCAAACACACGCACAAACACACTTACTTTCTCTGTGTATTACCAACACTAATGAGCTGATAGATGTTCAACACAGGCAAAGAAGCAGACAATCATTTCCTCAGAGTGAAGCAAGGAAGGAGAGAAAATCAACAGCAATGAGTGTGATTGTGTGTGTGCTTGTGTCTGGGGTCTTGTTTTATTTTCTCTCTGCCTCGCAGCCTTTAGGCTTCCAGAGGTTAAGGCTGAGCAATGTGGAGGAAAGCTAGCCAAACTGAGGCCTGCGGGTCCTGACAATAGCCGTTTGGTGAAGCTGGGTTCTGTTTAGCTTGTCTGGGAAAAAAGATAATAATGAGAGGAATTACTAAATAATCATACTCACAAACTGATGGGAATGAACAGGTTGATGGGAATGCTCTCTTGACAAATGTCAGAAAAATCATACTAAAATTAAATACTTCAACAAAACAAGCCTCGGACTTTTGAAACGTGGTGTTTATGGACGCAAAAAATGGTTGCAGTTACAGTCCTGCCACTCTGCAGTAGAAAGAATTTTCTAAATGATTTGTTCGTAGATAAAGACATCAAAAAGACTTTAATGAGAAGGCAGGCAGTCATTTGATTTCTTTAACCTTAAGCTCATTAGACCAACTCAGATTTTACATGCACCGGGAAACGATGGCTCTCTGCTACCATGAAAGGTCTCCAGGTTGCCATCTGTGCCTCCGGTGCTCATCCTCTTCCCCATTTCAGACTAAATGACATTAAATTGAGTCGGAAGTACCACTGCTCATCCCATGACCTGGCACAGACAAGGAGTTCAACCTAATTGGGCAGACCTGTCTGATTGAGGATGTGGATTAAGGAAGCCAACCAATGCTCTTCCACTATGATGGTGATGGGTTATGAAGGAAGGCTAAAAAAAAAAAAAGGTCAACACTGCACAAAGAAATCAGATGAAGGCGGCTCTTTAAAAGACACCAATTCTTTGACAAAGGAGTCAGGTTGGAGGAGGGTATGGAGAGAAAAGAAGGAGAGTAATGTGTACCGGTGACTGTGAGTACATTAACTGTACTCTATGCATACTGTAACCAAAAGTCCTTCAAGTCTGATCAAAGCCTGAACCTACACTGGATTTATTTAATGATGCAGGGACGTTTAAGAACAGAATTTTTTTTTTTAAACCTGTCAACCTTTTTCTTTTTTATGTGGAAACAGCCATCTGTTAGGTGTAGTTTCTACATTTCTGCTCATTAATTACAGGTTGGAATTGGTTCAGAACATCAGGTGAGGAGTACAGTTACATCCAGACTAAGCTGTTGTCATTTCTCTGCCTGGGAGCAGATGTGTGTCTGCCAGCAAAGTATATTTGTCCTTCTGAGGAATGCAATAACCAACCACATCTATTAATTATAACCTGACCTACCTCAGACCACAAGGAGTGACTGTAAAAAGGTTGTAAAAAATAAAAACAAAAATAAAGACAGGCAGTATTTGTGTATATTTTATGAGAAAAAGATGCGAACTGTGCACTGATGTATTGCTAACGGTGTTAAACAGGTTAATATCAGATGGCATTGATGAGCATTTGTATGGGAACAACTGCTCTTCAACACTTATTGCTGAAGAGAAACACACGCACAGGACTGCTTAGACTGTTGGATTATCGGATTATCTCTGTGTTTAGGAGTCAAGAGGATTAGAAAAAATAAAATGACCTACTGATCCTGTAAATGAAACTGGGTAAATGCACATTAGCACATACATACACATATGCATATGCACACACACACACACACACACACACACACACACACACAGACACACACACACACACACACACACACACACACACACACACACACACACACACACACACACACACACACACACACACACACACACACACCACTTACCCTTTGCCACTGGTGAAAGGCAACAAGATCTCTTAACAACTGCTCGTCTTTTTCAATAAATTTTGCATGAAAACATGCCGCTGGAGCACCAAGTTGCCTGCTGTCATACTAGAGGAGTGTTAAATGTTTAATGATGACAACACACACACACACACACACACACACACACGCACACACACGCACACACACACAGTCAGTGTCAGGGTGCCGCTCTGAGGGGGCCCTCTTTCATCCTGACAGACACTATGAAGCTGCCGAGCCTCTTCTTCACCCCGCCCTGCCATCAACATCACACCGCTTTACTCCTCTCCTACCACCCGGCAAGGAAACCTGGATGTAAATGTTAAAGAGTGCAAGCGTATGCATGAATGTTTGTGTGTAAGAGGTAAAGATGGGGGCTTGCTGAATATCCTACCCCCATTAAGAGAAAAATGAACAAGAATGGAAGCGACAGGGGGAAAGAAATGGCTTGTCAGGGATAGGTTTTACTGTAAAAAGTTATGTTTTACATATTCCTGAAATGTCTCACTGCTTTTGCGTTTCTTCTACTTAAAGCGGACTTGTTAGGAGTCTCGGCTATGTTTGGAGACTTTTGGGAATAACAGGATCATCTGTATCAGGTAGCTTTTGGACATCAATAACACCACGTCAGGGTCAACACATACGGAGTCAAGTCAACAAGACCAACAGTTTGAAATACAGTCAACCCTTGGTTTTCGAACATAATGTGTTCCAGAAGGCTGTTCGAAAAGCAAGTTGTTCCAAATCCGAAACCATTTTTCCCATTATAATTAATGTAAATAATTTTTATCCGTTCCAAGTCTAAAAAACAACTTTTTCTAAGTTGTTTTTTTTTACTATTTTACACCATAAACTGCACTGTATACTTTTTACCATAAATAAAAAAGGGTAGAAATAGACACTGTGTTTTATTTTAATAAAAGATATCCTATCGAACTTTGAACACGAATGCGCTACGGAGGAAAGCATCCTGGGCATTCGAGTTCGCTCGGCTCCCGAGTGAGTCGCGTTCAGGTACACTCGGCTTCTTTCGGTTTGGTCGAGAGCCGAATTTTGGTCAAGTTCAAAGACGTAAAATTCTCGGATTTTCTTGTCGAAAACCGATTTGGTCGAGAACAGAAGCATTCGAAAACCGAGGTTTGACTGTACAAGAAAGCAATAAGTGAAAACGAATGCACAAACCAGCAAACTAGCTATGTATGTTAGCACACACACCGCATAGAGAAGCTAAAGCGGGGGTCAGATAAAGAAAGAGATCATATCGATGCTGAAGGATATTGAAGACTTAATAAGAAAATAGATATAGTTCGTTGGTCTTACATTTCACTGATAGCTTTATTTGTTTTTCTGATAACGATCTAAGAAAGGCAATATGTAATAGCTTTGAATAAACAGAGCACTTGTCCTTTAAAAGAAAATCTTCATTCAAATGGAGAATTCTTTGATGACCAATAACATCGCCATAAGAACAAAACACTGAAGCTTAATATATGGAAAGTATATAAAAGCTTTTTACAAGGATCGAGTGTGTTCTTGGTTTTAAAGTCAATACTGAAAATAAATAAATGCTTGACACAAAATTCTACTCATTCACATGATTTCCTCAGTTATTTATATACAGTATATATATATATATACACACTGTATATACAGTATATCGTGTGTGAAAATTGCCTATCAGTTAAGATTCACAGAAAAATATACTTTTTCTTGATGTTGAGCTTACAAAGTTTCTCAAGAAAAACTTTGGTGTTGTGACAGCAACGAACAAATTTTTAAAAATTTCTTCAATGTCCTGCAATCTTTTTCATCCCGGTTTTTGCTAATGTTTCATCATCTAATTTAACTGATTAAACAACAACAGACGGATAAATAAGGATCACCATCAGTGAGGGTCGATCTCAGACTGTCCTCTAAACCTGTTTCAGTGTGTACCTGTGTGTTTTATGAACTGTGGAAGACAAAAGCTTGCAAGTGTTGTTTGTTCACATTTCCTCCTTTGATAAGGAGTGCTCGCTTCTTTTTTTTGGTATGATCCAATCAGAGATGCATGTGATCTTGTTATAGGTGCTGTTTTATTGCAGGTGGGCCCAGAGGGTGAAAAGTGGAGCCAAAGACACAAGACATGAACAGTGGAAAAAATACTTGCAAACATTTCTCTACAAACTGGAATTATGCAGCACTCCTACCAAGCAACTATTCATACATCTCCATGACATCTTCTCTTACAAGAGGGAATTCTGTCATATTACAAGGCCACTGCATCCTAGTGCTTGACTGCAAGGGGAAATAGAGGAAGAAAGGTATGATGGATTGATGGATGGAAGCGTGAGGTGATGGATAGTTAGTTGGCGTGGATGAGACTGACCTCAATATTTAAGTCTGTATTATAAGGACTAAAATGTTTTGTAGTCCTGTGGCGCCTGCAGTTTGGATTGAGCTGGGCCGACCCAACACTTATTTGGTGTGTTTATGTTCACCTGCATATGAGTGAATGTTGAGGTAAGATCAATCTTCACTCACCCCTTTTTGTCTGCCTTGTCTTTACTCTTGTCCTTGTCCCTGTCTTTCCCTCTGTCCTTCTCCTTTGCTCTCTCCTTCTCACGGTCACGACCCTTGCGCCGGCTCCGATCCCGTTCTCTGCTGCTGCTCCTCCTGTGACTGTGGCTCCTTTTGTGAATGCGATTCTTCCTCCGGTTACGGCTGCCACTTCTACTATGAGACCGCCGGTGTCGAGAATGAGACCTGAAATAGAAAAGCAGTAACAAGACATATTTAGGGACACATATCCAGCAGATGGTACAACAAATTCAGTATTTATTGTCCTTTCTCACAGAAAGTAAAGTAAGATGTGAGCTGACTTACCAAAAAGAAAAGTCACCTCCGATTTTTTTTTTGTGTGTGCATCATTCACCATCAACATCGTAAGTTATATCCCCTTTCTGCCTTGTCTGCCTCTATTTTACTTTAACGGGTCCATATTTGCCAGCATACCTAATAATCACTCCCATTAAATGCGACTGAGAATGTTTCATTTAGCTGTCATGTGTACACGTGTGTGGCAAAAGTGATAGGAAACAGAAATGGGACTACTTGGAGCAAGGAAAAGATTTCCCACAGTGGGAAAAAACTTTGAGATGTGTGGCAGTAAAGACACCATGAAAACCTAAAAGGTTTAAAGTTTCTTGAAAAGAATCGGTCAATTCCAATGTTCTGTAAAACAGAATTATAGACATACATTTTATGGCTATTTAAGTTTTCAGGAAATAAACAATTTTACTAATTATTGTTCATTTAAATTGGTATAATGTTACATGAAGTCAAACTGTTTCCAAAGACCAACTTAAATAAATTATATGAGAGTTAACACAATACAAGACCAACTTCAGGGAGATGGTGACTTTATAATTACCCAGCAATCATATCATATTTGTGTCACCAAACAAACTGATTTGAAAAAAAAACACAAGTACTGACATTGTCTGTAGTCGACAAAGTCGTCCTTCCATGGAAAAGACCTAATAATACAGTCACACACACACATACACACACACACACAGTAGACTAAAGAAATGGAGCCAATTAGAGACGGGCTCAGACGAAGGTCTGTGCTCAGTATTGATCCTGACACTAGCCCTCTGGTCTAAAAAAGATTTACAGCAGATTTACTCCCGTTAGTTATGACACACACACACACACACACACACAACTGAGTGTGTGTGTGTGTGTGTGTGTGTGTGTGTGTGTGTGTGTGTGTGTGTGTGTGTGTGTGTGTGTGTGTGTGTGTGTGTGTGTGTGTGTTTATCAATGACTATATCTGTTTTAATACAAAACGAAATGTTGCAGCATATTCTATGAGAGAGAGAGAGAGTGTGTGTGTGTGTGTGTGTGTGTGTGTGTGTGTGTGTGTGTGTGTGTGTGTGTGTGTGTGTGTGTGTGTGTGTGTGTGTGTGTGTGCGTGTGTGTGTGCGTGTACATGGGGGGTAAAGACTATGATTTGAAACCCCAGTAGAAATCAGGAGCTGAGTTTCCGTTATTTTCTGTCATTTATCATTTTATTGATTTGTCTATAAAAACAGTCAAACCTGCTGTCCACGAGCTTTATTGCTTTCCCCCCTTTTATTAGTTTGCAGTTTGGGACATCCAGGGCTGTCCCTCTGCTGACAGAAAACTAATCATTTTCTTCAGACACCTGTCACCATCCAAACAGACAACACTCTGACAACTGTTGCAATCAATTAGACAGGGGTGGTCCTGATCACTGCAGAGATGTGGCACCAGCAGAGGTCTTGAGAAGTGAATCTATTTGGGGAGAAGATTAGCTCAAGTTTCCTAGATGTGAATTAACGTGTCCTCTGTATGCCAGTAAAAATAAATCAACGTGGACATATCTGTGCCAGTTCAGAAAATTACTTTGATTATGACCTCATTTATTTTCAAATCAGCACATAAAGTGTAGGCTTGTCCTTATAATTTAACAATTGATTTTCTTATGACTAAACCTTACACAACAAATGTCGATTTCAGTTTTCAGTCTTATCTGGAAAAAAAAAAATTCACTAGTACCTGTACAGTATATTCAGCTGATTTTCAATGTCAGTCTTCAATAATTTCTCACAATTCTGCAGACCAGTTACAAAATATTGTCATTATTATTGGATATGACATGACATTAGATAAGTTCTGTAAAGAAAATATTTGGAAATGTTGCTTGGAAAATGGAAAAAAAATTCTATTTAGCACAAATTCCCATGCTATTTTTCTTTCAATTGACAAATTCATTGATGTTGCATCTCTATTCCAAACCAGTAAGTTTTACTTCAGCGATCAATCAATTAGTAACACGGTTTTGGATTAATGTTTTGTCAGCTACATGACTGACTAATTGACTGGTAACTTCAACACCAGTTACAACAACACAAGATTTATTTGAGCAGATGTAGAACAGATACCCGAGCAGACACCCTGGAGTGAATATCAAACATCATGATTATGAAACATGGAGGAGGTGAAAGCAGTCATCAGTCACAGGACATCTGATTTAGTATGTTTGATATTGTGTTTACTGGACAAGTGAAGCCAGGGAATCACAGCTAAAAGGGGAAAGAAAACAAAAAAATTGGCGTTTTAGGGGGTTGAAGCCTTCAAATGAGATAATCCATCAATGGCCCGAACGGCCCTTGGATTTTGTGAATCCATGTGTTGACAATGTCTGTGTATATTTGTAATCAACCGTACATGAGAGGGAATACAAAAGAGATGCAGTGTTCCAATCGTAAGTCCTATATTTTCAGCCAAGCAAATTGTGGCCAGAAGCAGCAGATGCAATAAACAGAATTTCCCTTTCTGTTCCTGTCTCAATCTCCTTTCCTTTTACTTTCTCTGACGGCAAAGGGAAAAAAAAAACAGTCCACTTCTGGGGTGTGCAGCAAATTAAATTTACTGTAGTTAATAGAGTGAGCCTATGCTGCTAAATGTCAATTTCCTGACCAAGTCCTTTCCCTTGGAGAATGATTAGCTAATTTGAAGCTGGGAATAAATAAGCTAATGCGGGACACTGTGACACACACACAGATAAACGGACACAGTTGGACCTCATACCAGGCTCTTCCCCTGCTTTACATTTTATTGCCCTTATTATCTTCATGGAAAATGGGTCTCCCTATGACCTAAACATATTTTCATTTGTAATAAAGGCCCTTGCTGGTCAACCCACGTACAAACCCCCCAACCGCACACACAAACAGGCTGCTCCCTCACAGACAACTTCCTCCATTCCTCCGTGGTCTTGCCGTCCAATCCATTAAATCGTAGCTCCGCAATTGGTTGGGACCATTTTCCAGGAGAATTATCAATAGAGTAATTATGCTGCATGTTGGGAGCTCGGCTGAAGCTTATCGCTGCTGACCCCCCGTACACCAGGATATGATCCCTCGCCACAGCCCATTGGGGTAATTATGTGGTCGGGTGTGAAGCTGGATGGTGTGTTACTCTTATCAGTCTGTATTCTATTTCTGTTTTCATTGAAAATTGGACATTAATAGAAGCTACGTGATACCACTAGTGTCAGATACAGGTGAACGTCTCCGATGGAATCCAAACTCAATTAAATAACTAGAACCAAGGCAGTCACAGATTGCAACATCCCGCGACACCCCTGGATTCAAAATTTTACCCAGACCTACTTGCATAGGTCGAAGATCAAAGCTAGTGCTCTGACACACATTCATAGACCAAAGCACTAGCTTAGATTTATGGTCTTACACTGGCCTTCTCCCTCGTCTTTCTATCCTATGTACAAGAATTAAAATCTGACCTTGACCAAGTTTTCTCAAGGTCATCATCTCATTTTCTGCCCGAGTAATGTGCTTTTTGTTTCATCTTTCTATCTGAAACGGTTGCGAAGATATTTGATGGACTAACGAACGGACAAACAGACGAACACACGAACGCTAACAATTACAATACATCACCGCTTTGAAGCAGAATGTAATTATTCATACTACATGGTGTAGGGAATGGGACCCATAAGTGGATGCAACAAACTGTAACAGTTATTTTGTGTACTTGTACTCGGTATTTCCTTAAATCAGTCATTTTAATTTGGCTTCAATATCTTTTTTAGCAAGCACTGTACTTTACAACATTTCAAGCTACATCCATGATAGAGTCAAAAGTTGTTTGAACTCAAATCGGCTCTGACTGTGAGAAAGGAACCAGAATTAGCCTAATCACCAGGTCTAGCAGAGCTTCACATTCAGAGGAGTCAGCGCACTGCAAAACACGCATGTTGAAGGTGTGTTTAGTGACCAAGTGTTTGCAATGTGAGCGATAGGGATCTAAAAGTATCAATGAGTGAAACAAGAAGAATGTACTGCATCTAGAGGTGAACCATCTTCAGGTTATAGTTCACATTATTGTAGTTCAGAATAATTATACAAAGAGACAAGCACATTAATCAGTCACTAATTTTATACACCACCTGGTGAGAGTGTAATATCAAACACACCAAAGACCCTATATGAAAAACAACTGAATGTTGGCTCTGGCTGAATACCAAATGCTAAAATACTCAGTGTAACAGTAAACTGTAGATTTGCCACGCTACTGTGAGAACTTTGTGGGGAATTTTCGGCTAAAAATTTTAGAAAAGTTTTTGACAGTCAAAAAGAGTCAGAGGTACTGACTGGATTGGGAATGGTCAAGGAAAGGAATTGAACCAACCTGTAGAATGTGAAATTTTTCACCGCAATGTAAGGCTCAAAGACCACAGTTCAGCACACCATTAGATGACAGGAAGTACAGACATGGACATGATCAATGGTGAATTCCATTTGTACATTTGTGTCCTGTGCAGGGTTGTAGCTGCTGTTTGCTCAACTTTGGTGTTTATTTTGTTGTTTAAGTGGCAGTAATGTAATTCACAAGAAGTGTTTGGAAGAAGTCTTAGTAAGCGATATGCGCAAGTGCCTACATAAATGGATTTTGTTGATTTGGACATTAGCGATTGCAGCACAACATTGATGCAAAAAAGTCTGGTGGCAAGACTGAAAATGAACTTTAACAGAGAGTTACGGTGAAATGGCTCCAAACCAAAGCATGATATTTCAAATTCAGTCCTATTTCTCAGCAAATTTGATAAATGCTTTGGGGTTTTTTTTAAGTAACAATATTTGTACATTTAATCTTGTACAACGTAATTCTAGTATAGCTTCTAACTAGCGGGAACCTGTGGAAAATGCACGATAAAACAATAATGGCAGACTGTATGGTATTATAAACCAAGCGCACCTAACGTAGTCAAAAATCAACATGGTGACCTTAGAACTTTGTGTTGGCAAATCATGGATTGCGCTGGGCGGGCATTGCGAAGCTGTAGATGAATGTTAGAAGGCTAACTGGAGAAAGAAGGCTAACTAACGGTGAGATTGGGAAAGAAGCTAATGTTAAAGGAAAAGGCACCTGTCAAAAGAGCAAGTGGAAAAGGATTTTTAGAGAATTGATAGTTTTGTTAGCTGACTACATGAACGGAACTGTATGTAGTTACTTAAAGACCGTTTGTCAGATGCCCGAGGAGCATTTTGGGTACTAAATCGATTGTCCCATTCCAAACGCAAACCATAGCTGGACAGACTGTTCGTGCTAGCCAGCTAGTTTCACTCAGAATTTGTTGCAGTTTTGTTTGGACTCTTTGTTCAAAAACATGAAAATTGTTGGAACAATTATGACACTCTAAAATTATGTTAACTGGGAAGTCCATTTATGGTTATTTCTTCTCCTAAAATAGCAGATGCCTTACGCCATATTGCTCACGTGATTCCTTCTGGCAGATGCGCTGTGATTGGTTGGGCGCCACAGTTGGTTGGGCGCATGATTGACAGGTAGTGACTTTTCAAGTGAGCTTATTCAGATATATAGGTGGGGATTCTGCAGACAGCACAAGAATCTATACTCACAGAACAATTTGACCAATTTGATTAAGAGTTATTGGCGATCACTTTGACCTTTCCCAATCACCATCCTCTGTGGAAAAACAATGTGTGAATGCAATACAGTACATTATGTGCCAGAAAACACCAGCAAAAATGTTGGGAGAGGTCCTCAGTAGTTCTCTCAGTGGCATCTTTTTCCATTAGGCCAAACTGAGGCAGAACAATGATTAATGATTGTGTAACTTTAAAACCTCTTATTTCAGTCTACACTGGTGATGGTGACGCCTGTCTGACCAAAGGTTGTCTTAACAGCCACACAGAAAAAGACCCTGACATTGTGTTAAAAATTACCATTCAGGATTCCGCCTTATATTTTTACCAATTGACAAAGATGTAACAAAATTATTTAAACAGCTACAATATTTCTTAAGCTAATCATATTCTGTCCTTCTGCCCTAAGGTAATCTCACTAAGGTTAAACTATGGACTAAAACCCATTTTATCCTATTTTTCAGAGTGAAAAACGGGAGAAAATGTACGAAAATCTAGTGGAAGAGACTAGTCATGCTGATGGACTCATCTGAAAACCACTAATTCCTGATATTATTAAAATTAAAACCAAAACACGAAGAAAAAAATTTATTACATAACATTCTATAGATTAAAATGAGATGTGGCCATCTATAATTTATTGAAAATTATACATGCAAACCTGGTCATGCAACAGGTAAAATCAAAATATAATTGAGAATTAGAGCAGGTATTTTTTTATTTTGCAGTTTTTCAAATTGCTGCAGTAGCATTTTAAACCTTAAAATTTGTTTGAGTCTTTGGTATTTATTCCTTCCATCTTCAACGTATTTTAGAAGACAGTCTTAACTGAACCCGCCCTGACGGTGGTTACAGATATATGTAACTGTAAATCTTTGGATTTGATTGCTTTGCAAACACACACACACACACACACACACACACACACACACACACACACAAACAAACACACACACAACCACAAAAAGGTTGCCAGCAGACTTTTCCAAGGAATAGACAGATTGAAAAAGAAACAGGCCCATTGAAAGTGAGAAGATCCATATTTGAAGAACTTCATTAATGCGTTGCTCCCCACCGAGTTTTTTCCAGTCACAGAGCGCACAGCAGCAGCTTCTTGTTCAAGTTAAAAGTCACTTTTCTTTTTTCTGCAATTTCAATGTGTCTAAAAGCACCTTGAGTGAGCAATGTGCATTTCCTGCTGCCAAAAGACGTGGAAAACAGCTGTTCCTGCCTGACGCTTCCCGCTGAATGGAATGCAAATATGTTAACCATCTAGAATTTATTGCTTTTGAGTGCTCTTCAAACGCAACGGCAGACAAGTTTAATTTATGATATTCCTCTAATTATGAGAGCTGTTGAAATCATTTCCCAAGCTGCTTCCTTCTTCCAAGCAGCCACATTATCTGTTCCCTCGCTTCAGAGTACACGCACGTACGCACACACAAACACACGCACAATCAGTCATCTACCATTGCACACTCATACAGGAACAAAAATATACATACACGCGCACAGACTAAATAACACACAAGGAATCTCTGAAAAATAGATGATTGCGAGCACAATTAACACAGCAAAGATGGAGAATGAAAGATTCACAGAAATGTTTTTTTCCGTCCCCCTCTGCTTCATAAAAGAATGTTTAGATTTGTCATAATCTTCAGTTTGCTTTTAATTTAGCAGTCGTCAACACAAAACGTCTCCAATGCCCTGCTATGCTGTGAAGCAGAAATGAGACCCCATGTAGGCCACCCACTCGCTACCCCCCCCCAACCATACCGACCAAAACACACAGTTACAGCCACAAGCCACAAGGTCAAGTCATTTAGCAGAGTTCAAAGGCCTTCAAAGACCCCTCAGATCTATATGAACCTACGACGGCCAGCCAATGATGAAGGAAAAGATGACTTTTTGCATCAGGATGTGTTTTCCATGTGCGTGCATCGATGTGTGTATTCACACACGGTTGTGAGTGCACTGCTGTGTTGATTACCCGGCGTCTTAATCGTCGCATATGCCCAGTGTCACTCAGTCTCCTCATCGCAATCCTAAACTTGGCCGTCTGGTGTGCCCATCACCTCTGACCTCAGTGTAGCCACAGCTCGACATGACACCCATTAGCAGCTGGAGTTGGGGGGGGGGACTGGTGGAGCCACTCAGCCCAGACACAAGGTCAACGGGAGGTCACACTCAGACTAGGTGCTAACTTGCCAACTCGCTCACAGCCACTCACGCAGTTCAAAAGCCCACTTTTTTTCCCCCTCCTTCCATCCATCAAGGCTCAGAACAATTAGTTACGTTGAGTTAGGAGAGAGTTGTTTTCGTTGTCATTGCCTTCATAAGAGGCTGGAACGAGGCAGGAGGAGAGGAAAGAGCTGATGGATAGAACAGGAAAAAGAGCAGAAGGAGGTGAGGGAGAAGGATTGCCATTTAGATGAGGGAGGACAATATGAGAAGGACAGCAGGAGGCTATGGAGTGAGAAGTAGTGATAAGATGAAAGAAAAAAAAAGGTTATAAAAGTTGTGGAGTCAAGGACAACCAGGGTAACAAAAAAAGATGGGAAAAAGAACAGAAAGAAATGATTGGGAGTTACGGAGAAGAGGGAGCAGACAGCCATGCTTCACATCAAGCTGGCTCCAATTAGCAGGTGTGCACTCAGACGCTCTCTCCCTCTCTCTCTGGTCAGGGAAGATGTATTTTTCTGCCTTTTATACTCATGTATTTATGAAGTGGTAGGAGATCTGAGGGCCCGTAGCATAACAGCCTTTTATTGTTTAAATGTGGACCGCTCTGCCCCGTGTGCCTAAGTGATTTAGGAACCTCACAACTCTGGTATAAGAAAAATCATAAATGCTGAGGCAAACCATGTGGGTGGACTGTAAAAGGCACCGAGGAACGGGCCGACAAAAAACAGACACACATTCCACTACTAAAGGGAAACTACACTTAATTAAACACCCAAGACACAACTGGAATAGTGCTCTGTAAAAAACGTAGCACTATTAGTTTCCCCTCTTCAGTGGAATAACATAAAGTTGTCTTCTGACAGAACAGAGGCTTGTCTCATAAAGAAGTTTCTAAAAATCTTTTTTATGAACTGCTGTCAAGATTGAACAAGGAGATGGAGAGAGAGAGTCGAACATAGAGAAAGAGATCAAAAAAAGGAATAGAAAGAGCAAAACTCCGTTCCTCTACAGGGGGAAAAAAGCCTCTCCCCTGTCGCTCCTCATCGTCTACATGTCCCATGTACAGATTTAGAAGTAGCTCGTAAAGAGGGCAGACTCTGTCTACTTTTGCCAATCACAACCGATGATTGTGACATGAACCCCTGAGCATGTCAACCTTTTCTGGCCGCCACTGTCTGACGAATAACAGGAATAGCTCTGCAAAGATAATTTATACATTATGGGATGTCGCTACATAGCTTTTACTATGTCTCAATTTTTTTCCCCTCTTATCTCTGCAGATGGTTGTTGATCGGTGAAGCAGCCAAGGTCAACATAATTTTTTTATTAACTACATGTATTTCATTTTCCCTTCCACGACAGCTATATGTCAAAGCTGAAAATTAAAACCACTTACATTATTTGTAGAAGTAGCAACACTCACTAATATTAAATGATTCATTTTAATATTCTATTGGATGTTGACAGCGCGATCCAAATGATGCTACATGTTGCAGTGATGGCATATATCTTCTCGCACATTTGCATTAGCACACAAGAGACGGGTTGCATACTTTGCTACCTCCTTTTTCTGACTGTAAATATCCCAGTTTACTCAGAAATCTGGCAGGTTTCCACTCCAACAAAACCAATGACTGCATTTAAATTAATTACATTTTTCCTGCCTTGATTTGGAGCCAAAATCACAACTTCCACTTCCCTGTTCTACCAGTCAGAAGCATTCTGCTCTTTGTTCAGCCAATCATACGACAGTTGGCCATGTATCTTTTGGGCAATCCATCCATCTCCACTTCCTCCTCGCATCCTCAATGATTCCAAAACTCCCAAAAGGACAGACAGAACAAAAAAAAAAGG
This sequence comes from Antennarius striatus, assembly GCF_040054535.1. Classification (NCBI taxonomy): domain Eukaryota; kingdom Metazoa; phylum Chordata; class Actinopteri; order Lophiiformes; family Antennariidae; genus Antennarius; species Antennarius striatus. The sequence continues at coordinate 6,436,613 of NC_090781.1, read as the reverse complement.
GGAAGATAAATTTCATGCACACGTTAAGAAAGTGTTTCATTACTTTTAAAAAGATTGTCAAGGTTTTCAGTCAAGACACACATGATCCTTGTTTCATTTCTCTGCCATCCTCTCTCATTTTTCTCTTCCTTTTCAACAAATAAATTACTTAATGTGTGAGTGAAACCACATGTCTGTGTGTGTGTGTGTGTGTGTGTGTGTGTGTGTGTGTGTGTGCGTGCGTGCGTGCGTGCGTGCGTGCGTGCGTGCGTCTGTGTGTGTGTGTGTGTGTGTGTGTGTGTGTGTGTGTGTGTGTGTGTGTGTGTGTGTGTGTTTTGTGTCACACCGTTGTCCGAAGTGAACTGACAAGTGCATGCAGTGGCTCCATTAGCTGCAATTTGCTCTCAGGTTGTCCAGGAGGGCGATGAAGACGAGGGGATTTTTTTTTTTTGTCAGGACAACGCAGATGTCTCTGTTTAGGACGAGTTAAGCGAGGTGCTCACACACATAATCACGGGCCATCATTCAAATACTATCGTAACATGTGCAATGAACACGCACACACAGTTTTATATTGGAACAGGACTCAGTCTAAATAGATATAATGATTAAACATAATGAAAATATAAATTTAAGCGTACTCTTGAAACCCCATTGATAAATGTAGGCTGAAAGGTCAAACGTAAAGCTGGCCTGAATTTGACTGTGCCAGCATATGTAAAGACAAGCCACATAAGTGAACACAGATTTCCCAGAGAATCATGTGTCCATATGGTTTGAGCCAGTGTTTAACTAGAGTACAAGGTAAACACGCCTGACTGAGGTTGGTCCATGCATGCTTTTTGCATTGGTCTCTACGGACAGGCTCAAAACCTGGCCACTGAATCACAGCACATAAACATAATTCCGTCCCTTTGTGGGTGCGTGTGTTTGTGAGCGTGTCCGCGTCGCATATTTAAGAGTGAAAAGAACAGTGGACAGACGGCGACGTTTATCTGTGCATAAATCAAGAGCAGAAGCTTTTAATTAAAAAGGGGGAAATAAGCTCACATAAAATAAAACTTTGCTAATCGACTACTTGGCAAGGTGACCTCTGAGTCCAGGCGTCCTTCTAGAACCTGCTGTCCTGCTGGGGGAGTGGCACGGGGTGGGGGTGGGGGGGACAATGTGCAGGTCCAGCTATGAGCAGCAAGCGACTGGTAGTGGGCCCCCTCCTATATCCTCTCTCTCTTTGCATATCAGTCTCTCTTGCTCTCTCTTTCCGCCCAGAGCGTTATTAGACCCAGGGCTCCGCGGCGGCTCCAAACAGCTCAATGACAACACACAGAGCCTGCCAATTAGAAATAATTAGACAGTCATTTCAGTGGCAAGTCTTTATAAGTGCATATATAACGATGCAATGATGCTTATTAGCCGGCCTGAGCCGGCAAGGACCAGGGCCTCAAACGATTTGGCGCTGGAGAAAATAATTATGCCAGTGATCACAAAGCGAGCTGCACATCTCTGTACTTCACCTCCACGCGTTTCAAAAATCCACTTCATTAGCTCCCGTAATTAATCCTCCATTAATTGCAGGAAAAGCCCAGTTTACCTCCCTTCGTTTCTAATTATCATCTTATAAATAGTTATGGTTCTAATTAATGTGTTCATTAGGCAGGATATTTCTCTCAAAGCGTTGCTGGGAGCCAAAGGTCCGGCTCAGCTCTCTCTGAAGCCTAACCAGCCAGAAGGTGAGGCCATCCTGCCTGCAATTGCTTTTATTTTACTACATTCAACCTCCTAATTGGCATTTAAAACCCAATTTGGAAGAACTTCAAGAAGCTTAAATAGTAGAAGGCAGGAAGGAAAGAGATACATTTGGTGTTCATTTTCCTATGCCAGAGCAAAACTGTTTCTGTCTCTGTATTTCTGTTGGTCTGGCCAGACGGGTAAGACTTTTTAGTGTCATAAAGGGAACACAATGAGGGCTGACTGCATGGTGTTAATCTTATATTTTATTACAGAGGGTTTTTTCACAAAACAGTGCAAGTGTACGAAGTAGTAACGGTGGGATCATTAATTACTGGGGTTTAGTCTTCAAACAGGCAAAAGCTGTCATTCACAGATGTGAAGAAATTATTTTTGTTCTGCAGATACATAAATGAATCACGAACATTTGTGTTCCTTCACCATTAGAGAATGAACATTACAGTAGTCTCTTCACAAAAAAAATAATTATAGCTATAAACCTTTGAAAAAATTGTGGTATAATTTTTCAAAAATCACCCATTGTTTTTATCAAATCAAAAAATATATGTAGAATTGGAACATTGGAATGATGCATTTACAAATATAGTTCACAATGCACACTGCAATATTTGAAATGAAACAAGTTGAATGAAATCTCATAAGAAATTTTGTGCCTCCTAATTCCCTTAAATCCTGGAAAAGAAATATGGAAGTGAACAAATTCACAAAAAGCTCTGTAACTTTAATTTAATAAAAGAATTTATTTCAAAAATAAGCAAACTAAAAAAAATAGGGATGAGACACACACTTTTGTGACCGCTGGAAAACATATGTGATATTTAATTGAATTATGTTGAGCAGTATTTTTGAGGGCAGGGGAATCCTGTCCGGTCAGTCACAGAAGGATGGAGTGACAGCATAAGATAACACTGTTTTTCATGGCCTCTCAGAAGGCCATGAAAAAAATGTGATGCCACTTAATTCATTATGTGTAATTTTGATTATCTTTGTTCTGCATTTTTTTTATTGATGAGTCAGTGTATTAAGAGTGTGTACGTCTCTCTGGGTTCTATCCTTCCACCTCCACACACCAAAGACGGAGCAACAGAAAATTACAATAAAAATACTTAACTTACAACTTAAAAGATGTTCTAATATAAGACATTTTTCAGCTTCTCCGCATCAACATAATGATAGCAGGTTTGCAGTAAATGCCCATGATATCCTACATATTGCATGCTCACATTTCATGAGCAGGTAGATTAACTGTGGAAAATATGTATGGATGCCTCGCACACCCTCGATGTTTGCAGATAAAGCTCTTCCCATATATTAATCAAAATATGAGTTTAAAAGTGATGTTTTCCTTGTGTTAATAAATTAATCTAAATTAATAAATGTACAATATTGTAGCTTGTTATTATCATTTCTGACAGCGACACATTTTTAAGTTGTGTCATTTCAGATGCATTAAGAGATTCTTTATTTTCTTCCCCCCCAGACAGGACTATTAAAAACAACACAACACAACATAAACATACTGTTTGTGTTAATATTCACAGGTTGTTTCACAGATAACTAAAAGACGAAAGTAAACAACTATTTGATGTTAAACCAGTCTTTGTTTGGGACTAACACTCAGGACTGGTATGATGCCTTTTGTGAGGTGGATTTTGTGTGCTGATGCACACAACTAGACTTTACAGCTAGGTTGCTACCCAGGGGAGTGTGCTGGTGTGTTGTGAGCCTGCAGGATAGAGGGGGTGAGGTGGAGTGGGGTGGGGGTAATGTGGCTTGGCAGAAGTGAGGGGTGAGCAGGGGGAGTTTCCTCTGGCGGTAAAGGGGAACACTGCTTGAGGCGAGGCAGGGATGAAAGTGGATGTCTGTGTCAGTCACTTATTCCTCCCTTTGGTAAATAAAGGTTTCTGACAACAAAGCTGAGCAGTACTTGACTGGCCTTTACAGTAGATAAATAAAAAAAGACAACACAAAAAAGGCTCAGACAGGGGGGAAAAAAGAGCGGGAGGAAAAGAGAAACAACAACAAACGTGCTCAGATCTCACAACTGGAAGCATGTTGATTTTTATGGAGTAGGGAAGACGCAGGCGAACTAAACTAGATCGCCTTTCAGTTCAAATCAACGCTTGGCAAGTCCAGCAATAGAGGACGAAGAAAGAAAGGGTTGAATGTCACATGGAAGGGGCAAGAAACAAAGATGTAGAGAAGACATGGGACAACAGACAGATGTATGAGAAGCAGCCAAGTCTGCTCTTCATATCCAGTGTGGTTCACTCAAGACAAACCTAAGACCACTGCACAACTGTGAGAATGCTGACACGCAGAGACGAAAAGGGTTTCAGGAGTTGTTTGCAGTCCTCTTCATCTTATTTCCGATCCATCAGCACCACCATTCGTGCCTTATGGTTTTCTCATAATGCCAAAATCTCAGCGGTTTGTTGAGGAAACCTGATTTCGCTTGTCATGTCCTCAAAACACACTCACGGTTGTTTCCCTTATGAAGCCAGCAACACCCAAAACCATCTGCCACATCACACACACTCTAAACTGTGTGAATAAATATATGCTGGACACAAATGGACAAAAAAATTTCCACCCTAGCACCTGACAGGGGAATTGCTGATCCAGGTGCAGTGAAAAGCTGAGAGGTCACACAGTTCACCCACACTAAAGTCCCCAATTTTCCCCACCCCACCTGTCTTCTCGCACCCTGCCTGTCTATCCTTCCTCTCTAAGAGCCTTCAGCTCCTCACCTCAGCCCTCCCCATTTCCCAAGCCACCCGGGTGACCTTGCATGTGCTCCATTTCAGTGCTAGTCAAGAAAAGTCATCGAACAGATGTACGACACCTCATCTCATACAGGGGAAAATTGCTGTGTGAAATAAATACCAGGCCATCACTCAACCTCAGCACACGTGTGCATGCAAACACACAAGACTATAGGTCTTCTGTGATCTCCAGTGCAGAAAGCAGAACTTATGTTATGGAACTAAAACCTCTAGATTACCTGGTTCTAGCAGCAGCAAGACACGACACATAGACTGAGTGGTCGACCCCCGAGCCAGAGGAGAATGAAACAAGTTAGATCAGGGGCTGTTCATGACCCCTGACCTATGAAGAATGGCAGCTATATGCGTGAAATTATTAAAAAATGTATTCCCATTATTAATATTAGTAGTATTACAATTAGTCCTTATTAATGTCACTGTAGATTTTTAGCAGGGAAACCTGGGGGTCAATTTGTAGCACATCATGTAAAAAGCTCTGACGCTGATATGCTGCTACAAGATCTTGTGTGGGATAGAAAGCTGTATGTTTTCAAAAAGTTAACGATAAAATTGATTTTTACAGTGTTTAAGCTTTTGCAGATGTTACAAATTCTGACTTACAAACACCAAACAAAGTTTTAATTTTTAAATACACCCCCCAAATGTTTCATGTTCACAGCTACAGTACTGTATGTCACACCAGATACAGTAGTTCTCTTCTCAACACTAATCATTCCTGCCTCTGTGGCTTCAGGTAGGCTGAGATAGCTCTGACCAACATATGACTGATCCATCAGCCATGTGTTGGGCCATTTGAGCGTGGTGGGTGGTGTGTTTCACTTACTATCTATCTTCTGTGGGGCAAGAGAGAGAGGGATAATTAGAGATCCCGCTCTCCTTCCGAGTCATGACAGCAGCCCAGTGATGAAACCCTCTCTTGTGTTAGCGGACCTAAAACCTGACGTTAGCATTGTCGGTCTGCTAACTCAACACGCTCCTGAAATATTAATGAGGAAAAAGTTGCGCATTTGTGTGTCCGCAGTATAAGCTCACCTATGTGAGTGTATGCACGTGTGAGTGAATATCCACCATTGGACAAAATACTTTGATTCTCTGACAGGTCACATGACAGACTTTTTGCACCTGCCAGTCTTCCGTGTCCTCTAACAGCAGCACCTCTGCAGGTAACTGTTAAGTGAATGAAAGGCTGACAGAATGACTGACTGAGCCACACACATTTAACCCCTGCTGCATAAAAGCCCAACCCTCCACTGCTCTGCAAAGCTCACCTAAAGACGAGGCTGTGATCCGACTGTGATGAGAGGCTCTGTCGTCTTTGTTGAGCTCGGTACACATCAGATCGCTGTACGCCGCTGCTGCCATGCTCCACTCTACCCTGCCCCAAAGGACTCAGCTGTGCCACCCCCCCACCGCTTCCCCCACCCACCCCATGAACATGTGTTCACGCAAATCTGCACACACATGCATAATCTTAATCAACCTCAAACATGCTCGCTTGCTGGCGTGCACGCACACACATGCCAGCCTGATATGCCTGCTCACATCAAAGAGAATAAACATTAATGGCAAATAGGTAATCTGCTCCTCTTGTCTGTTTTACATTGCAGGGCAAGATTGACTGCCTCTAGGGGACCTGGCCTTTCCCTGATTGAGGGCAGGGAAAAAAGAGAGGGGAGGCAATAAGCAACAATAGATGGTAAACACAAGATAGAGCATTATTCTTATTTCATGTATCTCTTTATTTTTTATTTATACATGAGAGGTTGAAAAGAAGGTAATAATATTCCCTCTCCTCAACCTGTGACGGCCGTCCTATGGTCCTAATCTTCTTTCCAGCGATATTCTGATGCAGACGTTATTATTCTCATTTCTTCTGAATAATATCCCTCTCTCAAGCCTATCTGTTCTCTGTACGCTTTTGTCTTTCCTCTTCATCTTCCTCCTTTAGGATCTTCTCCGCTCACATTCTCTCTCTCGCACTTTCTCTCCCACACTTTGCCTCTAACTGCTCGTCCCTCTCTCTCTCTCTGTTCCAGCCGACCTGCTCGGTCTTCCTCTTTGCCCTCTCTTTCATATTATGAAGATGGTGTACGGTTGGTTGGGCTGGGGTGAGTGTGGCGGGCAACACCTCATATCCTATCTGTGTATCAATCATGAGGTCCTGTCCACTCAATCCTCCTCTGATCCATCAGCCAGCCTCTCAGCCAGCTCAGGCATCCTCACACACACACACACACCATTGACAAATAGCAGTCAGTGTACCTGTGCACAGCACGCACCAGCCTTCTTTCATCCTATGACCACAGCGGATAAAGAATGTGGACTTTCCTACAGTAGTGGGATATAGGTAGAGAATTTGCTCCACGTGCAGTAGAAAACACTGAAAACACTATGTACAGTCTGTAATTACAACCATTTAAGACAATAATTAAATGTCTTTAATATGAATTTATACAGTTGATTACCAAGGAGGTTTTGGACCGTCAACACAACCAATGGACCAGGTTGATTTTATTATAAGCAGGATTAAAAACCTAGTGGGTAAATTGCCATTGAACATATTGGAAGGACAATACACGGGCCTTCCTGTGTAAAGTCACTGTTGTGGGACAGGGAAAATTTTCAAACGTTACACCTTATTTCGGTAAAAGCAGCTGAAACTATTCCATAACATTCCATAACACTGCAAAATTAGTAAAAATATATATATTTGGGTTACACCAAACTTTGTGAAATCATGAGTTATAAGGTGCAGACTGTTGGGCATCAGTAAGAATATGTGATCTTCTGTGTGGCTTAATTGTTGATTCATTTTTTGTGTATGAAATGTCAGAAAGATTATAAAATAAATATGTATCTTCATGGCCTGACCTACTCAGATACCCTAATCAAAATAAGAATCTGAAATCCAAAAGGACCACAACACCATAAAAACAAGCAGCAAACTGATGCAGATGACAAAACTAAATTGTTTCATGATTTAAAACAACTCTAAGGTTTAAATATCTCATCAAAACTGTTGAAAGTTATTTTCCTGATGATTTTAAAAAACAATTGATTGACGAATCGACAGCATTCTAGTCCAGTGGTTTGTTCTAACGTAAAAACGGGAGCACACACAACGCTGTCAGCGACAAACTTTTGCATAAATTTGTCATCATTGCCATCATTTCACACATCCTCACTCCGAACGCCGCCTCCACCTCACCACACAATACCATCAACACAAGCCCAACCCACCTGCTCTTCGCTCACCGCTAAGCCGATTACACAACGCAGCCCTCCTAATCACAGTCCAGCATTTGTAAACACCAATGTCATCGACTGTAGTTCTAAATCTCCCAAATCCCCTCCACCCTTCATCTAGCACCACACCAGTAATGCCATCGCCGCCTGATGTTTTAATCAGCAGAGCCGCTGTGAGTGACTGCGTCCGCACCACTGGGTAGGGGGAGAAGGTGTGAAAACGGTTTGACGAAAATTCTTTCCATAAAATGTTTTAGTTCAAGAGTGCTGCTCATTATTCCGAGACTAGAGAAAGCAAGTGCGATGGCTTTAAGATAAGATATACTTTAATGGCTCGCTCAAACACCCTTGTCAAAATGTCTTCTTTGCATCCTCCAATCGCCTGGACAACTCTGAGACAGAGATATTAAAACACTTTTTCTTTGTGATTAAAATGATCCCTCCTCTGCCGCACAGCCATACACAAGTAAATAAAGACCCTTGCTCACGCATACATTATTACAACCTTTTCTTCGATTGTGCACTCATGCGTGTTTGTGTGTATGTGAGTTTGTGTGTGGGGGGGATTTAAAACAGCACAGTTTACTGGTTCATTAGCACCAGATTAACTATGCTAATGACATGGATCACCACACACTGAGACTTCGCCATTATGTTTCTGAAAGAGATACAAGACCAGCTATGGCTGAGTGGGTGTGTGCACATGTGTGTGTGACAAGTGTGGTGCAGGTGTGTATACACAAGGCTTGTATGAATAAGCCAGACCTTTTCAAAAAAAAAAACAACGTAATAATGAAAGCAAGCTATGCCGATAATAATCATAATTCCACAAAGAATGTATGGCTAATGATGTTTTAATTGCATTAATGAGTGAAAGGAGAGCTGCTGCCAGAAGAGATTTGAGAAGGATTGGAATAGTGTTACATGTGACATGCTGTCACCGCGGGGCTCCGATTCATTAATACTTGCACAGTAAGATGAATAGTCAGGGCAAACTGAGACGCTAGTACATGCAACATACTAATCCAGACCCAACACGCAAGTTTCCATGTGGTCCCAACTGATGACATGAGGCATAAATATAAAATGTGTTTGTTTACAGTGAAGTAAACGTCCAAAAGTTTCATTGCGTTTTTAATAAGAAAAATCTGCAACGGCATTCCACATATTGATTTCTAATACAAACACCCAAAAACGTTTTAAGTTTAGTATTTTTTTCTTTTGCACTCCTGAATGATGCAGGCATCACTCATCAGTCTTCCTTTTTGAGTATTACATAACATTTGAATACATAGACGCACATATAGCATATATACATGAAGAAAACACCTTGTTAAAATGTAGCAAAGTGTCACAAAGTGAAAGCATTGGCAATCGAAAATAGATTCTTTTAAGTCAAGTAATTGGATTCATTGCTGTTGGAACTTTTGAGCATCTGATGTGAAATAACCCTTCACTTGGTTTTTACTAAATCCAAGATTAATTCAAATGAAATATGTGTAAAACAAACAACAAGCAGTGAAATTGGATGTGTGAGGGATGGTGTTACCTCCTGTCTCGGCTGTGTGACCGGTGTGAGCGGTGGCTCCTCCCTTTATCGCGGTCTGGACTGCGACTCCTCCTCCTGCGGGAGGAGCTGTGGGATGAACTGCTGCTGGAGCGTCGTCTTCTCCTGCAGCATCCAGACCAAAACCAATTCAAGTTTATTCAGTAAATTGCATTTGATCAATAAAACACATCAATCAAGAAGCAGGATTTCTCTTTTATTCTTTTGTTTTCACAGTTAGCAGTGCAACATATAAATATGTTCTGAACGCCCAACACAGTTCAGAGAAATCCCTAAATAGCTGAGATGATACATTCAATAGTAGTGAATCAAATTTAACGTGGTTATTGATCATCATTTTATAGTTTCTCTTAGATTTCCGATCCTTAATATATAATCAAACTTTTCTTACAGCTGGAATGAGACAAGAAACTCCTCTCTTCTTTTGAAAAGCATTCAATGAAAAGGTATATTAACATATTGTGAATACACATTTGTGGGCATGAGTGAAAAATTTGATGTCAGGTGAGTGAGTTAAATCCACGATACAGATCTGTTCCTGAAACAGAGACTGCACAGCCTCACAACATAATAAACTTTTCACGTCAACATTTGCATTACACCTGCTTACAACTCTAATTATTAATATGTCATTGTATGTGTTTGTACAAAATGGATACACAAATTGAAAAGCTTTCATTGATTTGATGAAAATCTAAATGTATTACATATTGTTACATAAAGGTAGGTTAAAATCAATTGTATTCAGGAATTCTACATTATTTAAAGAGTAAATACACACACGCAAACACACACACACACACACACACACCAAGTGTTAATACGTACATAATAATCATTAATGTAAATTGGCATTTTGCTACACTACCTGAAGCTGCCTGGTGGCTGACATCAAAACCATGATTGCACAAAGTGTAGAATTCATGAATTGACACACAAATATTTGCTCACACACAGTAACATCATTTCTGTCACACATGGACTTTTTCTTTCTGTTTACTATTGTGCCACATTCTACATCCGCTCCTCTATATAATCCAGTAATAATCATGCATACAGGTCAATGAACACAGACATTGAATTGCAACGGTTTGTGAATTAAAACTCGTTGGGGAACAAAATAGCTCACACTGAACATTAGATAAAATTATGAGGGCTCAAAAATGTTGGACAAAATAAAAGCATGAAATTTCAACTCATCCCAATGTATGTAGGCCTATACTTAAAAAATATTCAAAAAGTGAAGGATAATTACACATAATTCAATAAACTAAAAATTATTGTGCTAAAATTCTGATTTGTCAGTGAGTGATCACTGGATGACGTCTTCTTCATCTGTTGTTTTCGGTGAAATACATTCTAGTGCCTCTTCTGTTCAAACTTTACAGTGCATGTGCACAACTGAACTGGCAACAACACCTTGTAATTGTACAGTTCACAGTAACAAATCATCAGTGTACTTTGATGCCAAAAAGCGTGAATTGGCAGGTCTCCTCATGTCCCAGACAACCAAACCTATTATCAGCCGTGCTAACGGCTACTTTGCAACAGTGAGCACGTTTAGAGTTGCTCCACGGGGGCCCTTTGGTGCTCTGCTGCTCTCTAATGTGGCAACAGCAGTGTGTGCAGTGTCATGTCTATTTTCCAAACAACATTCGCACTGCGTTCCGATTGATACTTTGTAAGCAGGAAACATTTACAGGGGATAAATGTAAATGCCGAATACCCCCTACACACACACAAATACACACGACTGTACTTCACAGTTTAAATGTTATGCATATTTAAATTCTCTCCTTTAATTTTGCCAAAGCCAAAAATAACGAATTTTTTAGGGCACACAGACAAGAGTCCTTTGGGACCTCTGCAAAATTGTAGACTGAAGAAAATAAAAGCAATACAAATAACACAGAGGCTAAACTATCAAACCAAATTTGTACCACAAAAAGTAGAGCAGGAAAGACCCATTTGTATTCCAAAGGCTGGATCCCAAGAGCGAGGCCTTATGAAAGAAGTTCCACAGCCTTCCTACAACCACTTCACACATTTGTGCAGAAGAAACACACAGCAGTGAGCTGAGGTTTTATTGGAAGGTAACACACAGTTCCCTCACACATTTGCTCAAAAGCCAGAGCAAAACATAATGTAATAAAAGCATAATGGCATGGGAACTGCTTCCCGCCATGGAAGGTGTACTGGTGAAAACAAATACGACTTTTTTTATTCTTGTTCACACACACATACACCTTTTCTTTGCCATGCTCCCTCTTAAGATCTCAAGCACATAGCCAAGGACACAATTATTCACTGAATACATCCATGTCAACTATGTAGTCAGGAAATCAGCTGCTAAGAGCATGCAATTGGACTTGTGGTCAAACAATTCTTTTTGACCACAAGTGAGATCTCTTTACTACTTTTGTATGCATGCACGCTAAACTCCACTGAATGTGTGCCCTCTTTCATTAAACTATTTAAAGAACTACTGTCTCCCTATCTCTCTCTCACACTCACACACACACACACACACACACACACACACACACACACACAGACACGCACACACAAGGTCTTGGTTTATTGATTAAAACATTGAGCTAATAGATGAGGGCTTTGGTGCCAGGGTTTACACTGCCCACCAAGTCCCATCCCAAACAGCCAGACAATGACTTTCAATCAGCAGTAATGGACATTGACCAAGGCTCATAAATAATTACTAACAACTGGCCTTGTCTGAACAGTCACACACAGCCAGCATCAGCTGTGGACAGTAGATGGAGAGGGCAGGTCTGTGTGGTACTTTGTAAAGGTGAGTGAAGTCTTGTTATGAACTTGTAAGTTTTCATGTCATGGGGAAAAAAACAAACATGTAATTTGTTTTGTTCTCCACACATGCTATAAACAAAGTCACATGTCAGAGCTACATCTGAGAATGACAATTTGCATGAGATTGTCTTACATTACAGTTTTACACAAACATTCCCCATTTTGTTTTTTAGTAAACACAGGGGGGAAATAAACTACCATCTTAAAAACTTGTATCCTTTAATTAACCAGCAAAATAAGTCTCAAGATTTATTCAGCCTAAATCCTGAGCAAAAACTGAAGTTAACAGAATCAGACAATAACTGGCAATGAAACCATTGAACCTACACTGACACAACCTTCAAACTTGATATCAGCAAGTAAAATACTAAGAATCTCTGGGTTGCCACTTTGATAAAATTTAAGTGAATCAGACTATTTGCACTCAAATATGACACCGAGTAAATCCGGAGGTTAGTCTTAGCACTGGGACCATGCATGTTACTCCAATGTGATGTAAGAAAAAAATATGGCCCATCACAGGTGGACCGGAAATATGAAAACAATTTGTTAAAAATCTGATTTCACTTTCGCGGCAGGACTGTCAGCAGCTCGGATCCATTCGCCTACACTCTCACCTCCTGTTCCTATCTCTGTCTCTGGAGCGAGAACGACTCCTGCGACTGGACCTCCGACTCCGGCTGCTGGTCACTCTGCTGCCTGACGATGAAGAAGAAGAAGAGGAAGAGGAAGAAGACCGGCGGCGCTGTTTTCTCTTCTTCTTGCGACCGTCATCTTCACTATCAGACGAGCTCCGACCCATCTTGTCTGACAGTCAGCTGGCAAAAGACAGACAAGAGAAAAGTTTCCATGGGTTACGAATCCAAACACCGCATCACCAATATGCTGATATCAACATCACTAATCCGGTGATTTATGTTTCTACATTTCTCGTAAAAACTCTTGTTTAATGTGGGATCTCGAACCACAAGTATCTCATAGGGTTTCGGGATGTTAAGCTAACAGACACGGCACACAATGATGTTTAAAGCTTCATGCGGATAAGTAGCGCTGATATTATGCAATCCAAAAGAGTGTTATCTCTCTGGCAACACTACTGTCACACTTGCCGTGTGTACAATACATGAGAAAACTCTGAAATCTGTGAACTAGCGTGCAGGCTAACTCATTGAGCTAACTCCACTAGCGTATGGCTGTAACGTTAGCCCTCGTTTTGACTGAAGTATTCGAGCCACTTAAGAGTAAATCTGTCTCACAATGTAATGAGCAAACGGCAAATGAAGACAAACTTCATTTGTAAAAAAAAACGACAAGTTACCGTAATGTGAAAATCCCGCTCTCTGCCTTTAAATCGTCGAGAAGCATCGAAAAACTCCTTCACTCTCTACCCAGCAGACTCTACACATCAAACAGGAGAGCAGCGATAATGTCCAGACAGCAAAGTCGAACACAGAGCAATGGATCGCGTACTGCTCTCGTCCGATATCATCATGGGTATTTCGTGATTTGCCCCTAGAAATAGCCTCAGCTTCAAAATGGGTTGAAATCTAAATTTAAATGTAACAGTAATTTAAAACCGATTAACATCATAACAACATTTGAAAGGAAACTGATTGTATTATGAGGGCACATGTTGACGACAGATGATGATGATAATGATGATGATGATGATTATAATGATGATGATGATGATGATAGATAGATAGATAGATAGATAGATAGATAGATAGATAGATAGATAGATAGATAGATAGATAGATAGATAGATAGATAGATAGATAGATAGATAGATAGATAAACATATGTATTTATTAGGTTTCCCCGTTATTTTTGGTATACAGTTTTTAGAGTCAAGTCAATATATTCTAAATCAGTCGTGAATATCGAATGTTTGGATCACTCATTTTTTCATTTTGGTGTGAAATTCTGAAACCCACACAAGACATGTTCATCATACATCATATTGTACCAGTACACACAGAAAGCTGCGAGGGTTGGTTGGCAATTTATAGAAACCTAGAATTGTATTTAATCAATTTATGAAATAAAAAAAGAAACGATGGTCCTGAAGTTGAAACAGTCACTGTTTTACTGGTAAAATGAATGAGAAAACAACGTGCATTACTAATTGAAAGAAGTTAATGGAGTTTTGACTGGAAATAAATACAAGAGGCATTTTATCACTGGGATTATAATTTTATCCACGCTTTGAGGTGCAGCAGAAATAATATAGTAATTAATGCCTAAGGTTACAACTGAAACATCGTTAATATTTAATTGGGGAATTTGTTCAAGCTCTTGTGTGGAAATAAGGCTTTATATAGATTATCAATAAACACGCTAAATTCTGCATCAAATTTGTGTCGACGTTTTCAAATCCCACTGTATCCCGTTTCTTTGGATACGTGTTGCCCCCTCTTCTCACTTAATTGCTCTCTCTTCGCTTACCTTTACCGCAAATGAACCTCTATTTATATTTGCAAATACAGCCTGAGCAATCATTTCAGTGGGAGAAAAAAGGGAGCTGAAGCCCCTAATTAGTGAGCCCAATGGCAACGCATCGCAAGAGGCCATTATAATTAAACGTTTAGCTGCTATTTAACGTCCTAATGACTTAAAAGGTCTACCGAGAATAAATATTAAGCGATATACCCCCACTAATAATGACAATTCAAAATACATAATTGCGGATTATAAACATAAAGCGACGTTGCATTTAATGATTCGTCTCACAGGGTCCCGAAACTTTCTTATATGGGTTGTTGAGTAGAGTTTAACAGCTATTGTTGAACAAGTACAATGGCATTACAAAATAATAATAACAATGACAACAACCATAATCAATAGTTATTATTATTATTATTATTATTATTATTATTATTATTATTATTATTATTATTATTATTATTATTATTATTATTATTATTATTATTATTATTATTATTATTATTATTATTATTATTAATCCAAGTTAGACCTCGACCCACTGCAAATTCTTAACTGAAGATCAATTTTTCCATAGGCTATTTTATTCTTAACTGAAATCCTGCTTCTAATTAAAAGAACACGACACTGTGTGCACAGAAATGATGAACACTGTGATTAAAATACCAGGCCCACACGCAACTGTTTGCAGGGGTTAAAGCCAAATATGTTCACTTGAGCTTCCTCTGAAACTCTTTGGATAAAGCCTCGCTTTCCCCTCTGGCATGCCCAGCTGCTCCGCTTTTTCTCTTTTCTGTCTTTCTTTTATTTTTTCACACCTCTTCTCTCCGAGTCATCCTTGTGACTTATTTTTCCCCAGATCACAGAGATGTACTGAGGTGGGACTCCTCATCCATGTGCTTGCTCCTTTCTCTCTCTTGTCATTTTCAGGTTTTTTAGGCCACACCCCTGCAGAGAGAGAGAAGGAGAGAGAGAGAGAGAGAGAGAGAGAGAGAGAGAGAGAGAGAGAGAGAGAGAGAGAGAGAGAGAGAGATTCATGACCATTTCCCGGGTGTTTAAAAACTAACTCAGGACAATAGCAGCGAATGAGCGCTTAATTAAATTAGTCCTTCTTGTCAATCTTGGATTAATGGCCAATAGCGACGGTGCAGCTTAATGTTTTTGCTTTTGTTTTGTTTTTTTGCTCTTTTTTTTTTTTTTTACTCGTCTTCTCTCTCACCAGTATCACTGAAGGGGAAGGGGGGCTCATCCCGACATCCTGAGGGGAGGTAATTTGCACGGATCAAGGGGGCAAGGCGCCGCAAAGTATAAATACTGTGACTTCAATAGAGGATCACCAGCAGGTTTCCAACTCCGCTACCAAAGGAGGAGGAATTGGCTGAGAAGATATATTCTTTCTGAATTTTGTACCTTCCTCCAGAGTTGGCAGCATCATCTCGCATCATTTTCAAGGGGTCAACTTGAAAACGAGCAACACCATTGATGTCTTAAGCTGTCGTGGAGCAAAGGGAGAGAGTGTGTGAGTGTGTGGTGTGTGTGTGTGTGTGTGTGTGATTTTTTTAAGAGGAGTGAAGACAGGGATGGAAGAGCTCACCGCTTTCGTGTCGAAGTCTTTCGATCAGAAAGTGAAGGAGAAGAAGGAAGTGGTTACATACAGGGAAGTGTTGGAGACCGGCTCGACGCGAGCGGGGAGCAGGGAGTCTTTGACCGCGGAGCCGGGAAGCCGAGAGGACGCGGCGGTCGTCGCTCGGAACGTTGCGCTCTCACCGGGAAGGGAAACGGACATGCTCGGACCGGAAAGAATCAGGGACGCCGGGAGCCCGAAACTCATTGACGGTAGGACGGCAAAGTGTTGACTAGAAACAACCTCTGTCAACAGGGATGAAGGAGGACTATACGGAGCGGAGAGCGAGAACAGTCTGAGCGCACTGACTCCAAAAAGGAAACAAAGCTGTCGTTCATAAAATGCTTTTTTCCCTGTCACCCCAAAAAACTGAAAAATCTCTTGCCGCTCATCTAAACTGCTTTCGGAGATGCGTTACTGGTTATATTTTGTTTTTAATACTCGGATACAGACTAAACTTATAAATGACTTATAATGAGGTCCAAAATTTCGTTTCTTAATTTTTTTTGTGGATAAGCAATGCATCATTTACAAAATAGTTTTAGAAGATCTTCACCTTGTTTTTATCACAATCCCAAAAGATCGTTTAGGTTTTATTCCACAAGCAGTATCAATATTGATGCAGTTGTAAGTCTCTCTGGAGCAGAAATCACGAAGTAGTCCGTGTGAAATGGCTTTTATTAATTTTGTTCATGTTGGTTGACGTGCATATTCAAAACAGCCCTCGTCTCTCGATATTAACTGGTTTAATTGTTTGTGTATTTTATCTTGAGATTCCTTTGGGTTATCAAAATGTGTTACTGCGGCACAGTTCGAAAGTTTTAGTCCAGAAAAAGGCCCACACCACAACCGAAATGAACACAAGGCCTCCTGTGACAAAATAGTAAAAACATAATTTTACTTTGATCCAAAATAAAAAGTGAGACGTGCTTTGTGGTCTTTAGACACGTCTCAGTTTAGAATTAAACAGATTGTTTTAAAGCATTATAACAACATAGTACCTTAATACCATATTCCATTCCATGCACGCATCTTCGACTCTCAGTCATCTTGGAAATCTTTTTCCTTTTTATTTTATTGGACAAAAGAAATCGTATCAAACAACTGACATGTAGATCTCTGCATGAAAGGTGCAAATCAGGCCCTGTCGTTTCTGTATCGCTCCGTGTCGAGATTCTCAGGTGTGGAAGCACCTGAGCTTGACTGGAATGTACATCTAATAAGCCCACGGTTTAAGTCATAAATACAAGCAACATTTGGATTTGATGACAAAAATATTTAAGGGATTCTCCTCAATATTTTCAAAAAATATGCAACTGCGCAAAAAATAACAAAAATGTTGAAATTAAAATAAAATAAAAAAAGTATTTGTAATTGTATGCACAAAGCTTTAAAGCCTTGTGCATACAATTTAAGAATCTTAAAATTATAATTATCAATATTATTATTATTATTATTATTATTGTTGTTGTTATTAATAAATATTTTTGCTCGTCGGTTGCTTGTGCAGACTGTTCACTGTGTGATGTGAAAACTTGGTAAAACGTGACAATACAAGACGAGATATTTGGAGTTGGGGGGCTCGTTATAAAATGACGTCTTTCTATCGTGGGCAGCGTGGTTAAAAGCGGAACTGCAAATGTATCAGACATCGAACAGTGGGCACAGCGTTGCATATTTATAAGCGGTTAATAATTAAAGAGCTTTATGTAGCTCTACAAAACATCCAATGTCTGATAGCTCAGTGCTCTTTGAGGACTAAGGAGGCTTTCTTTCCTTTTGTTTCTTTCTTTATTCCCTTCTTTTCTTTCCTTATTTCTTTCTATGTTTCTTTCTCTCCTTCTCTCTTTTTTCTTTCTATATTTAAATATCCATATCCTTTTTTATTTCATTAGTTTGTTTAATTATTGATGCTAGAAATGAGCCTATAAATTAATCTTTACTACTCGTGTCAGTGATGTTATTCACGTAATAGTAACACTAATTTTACTGTTAAATAAGCGGTCAGAAAATGAATGAATAATTGTTTTTTAAAAGATGACATAAATAAATGTAGAAGGCCAGGGTCGACCACACGTTGGAGGTCAGGGTGCAGCTCTATGATGTCTGACGTCTCATTCTCTTCTTGTCTTCCATGCAGGCAACACGGACGTGAAAGACAGGAAAGAGGACTCGAAACCTATAGAGGACGAAGCACAGACAAAAATCAAACAGAGGAGAAGTCGGACTAACTTCACCTTAGAGCAGCTGAACGAGCTGGAGCGGCTCTTCGATGAGACCCACTATCCAGACGCCTTCATGCGTGAGGAGCTCAGCCAGCGGCTGGGACTGTCGGAAGCCCGAGTGCAGGTAAATAACAACAACAACAACAACAACAACATCAACAACAATAAACACACAACACCAATAATAACTATAATAGATGAGGAGTTAGAATCCTGATGTCACATAAAGAATGATATTCTCTCCTTGATTAGGTTTATTGTGACACTACTTTTTAGGCCTGACTTAGGTGGGAAGTTTTAAAAGGTCTAATCAGATTTTTTTGAAGAAAGGAGAAGCAGGGCTCACCATATAATAATCATGTTCTTATGTGATCATTTCTTAGTCCCCATGTTGTGGTTATTTTAATGATCTCATTTGGGACTTGTTTGCGGCACGAGAGTCCATTTATTCTTAATTGTCTAAATCCACCGTCACAGAAAAGGCTGCAAATATTTGCCTTCGTTCTTTGGGTGTATGTTACCCTGGTTCTGTTTGTCAGGGATGTTGTCGTTTTTCATGGGGACAGACCATCTGCGCAGAAATCCAGTAAGGCTTCTGTCTGTGGGGGTGTGGGTGTGTGTGTGTGTGGGGGGGGGGTGAACATATAGACAACTCCACTCATCTGATTTATCAAACCCCTATATCTTATTCCAGACTCGGCTCCGACTCGTGAGACGACAGAGCATTTGTCTCCATATTGAATATGGCAGTCGTTGTGGAAAATTATAAAACGAGTCCCAAAGATCCCCATCCTAAACTCAGCCTCCAACCCCCCTAAAAAAGTTAAAGCCAGCTTTTTCTTTTTTTTTCTTTTTTTTTGCTGGGGTTTCCCGGCCTGGACTGGAATCTCACCAGCAAGGCGTATTGTGTCCCGAACAAGAAGCACAGCTCGGGGATTTGCATAAATTATGTATTATTTTCAACCCAAATCAAGAGCAGCTCCGTCTCTCTTTCTCTGTGCTGAAGCTGTATATATTTTTACCAGTTGCGCGACACGATTATCATTTTTTTTTTTTGTAATTCTACTTCAGTCAATAACAGCAGACCATTTGCTGTTGTCATCGCAATAAATTATAGGCAGCAGAAGGGTGCATAAAAGGACTTCCGATTGACAACACTGTGGTCAATAAATGAAGCCATCTGACAGCCAAATCAATAAAATATTTCAATCGTGCTTTCACTCTGTGTATATGGACCTAATGTAAGGGAGGTTCCAGATTGTCATGTTGCATTGTGGGCTAATTTAGCCCGAGCTTTGTCTGGGAGATTCAAAGCAGATTAATCGTTTAATCTGTGTTTCAAGGCGTCTCTCTGAAAATTGACGCTTGTCGATTTCCACCGAAGGAAAAGAGAAGTAAGATGTCTTTGAAGCAGGTTTAGTGTGTGTGTGTGTGTGTGTGTGTGTGTGTGTGTGTGTGTGTGTGTGTGTGTGTGTGTGTGTGTGTGTGTGTGTGTGTGTGTGTGTGTGTGTGTTAGTGTGTGTATGTGTGTGTGTGGTTATGTGTGGGAGTGTGTGTAAGTGCGCGTTATGGCGGTGATTAGACGAAACTGCGAGGCATTTAAGCTTTTTTCTGACATTGATTTTCTGCAGATAAGGGTAATTAATTTCAGCGGTCATTTAATGAGAGTGAGATAGAAAGAAAAAGAGGGAGATGTTCTCAGATCGCCTTGCTCTGATGTCCAAAACCATAATAGCGCTGCAATTCGATATCTGAGAGTCCCATTCAACTCTTAGGGGACACTAATCTATAGAAAGATGAAACCAACACTGACAGGGTTATTTATTATAGTCTAATAGTCTTGCACATTTCCATCAAGGGTGTTTCTGTTCTCCTAAAAAGGTTCAAATGTCCGTTCTTTTCGTATATTTACTATTTTTTGCTCAACCGGTTCCAGCCTCCCACTCCCTTGTTATAAACTAAGTGTAATAATTCAAATGTAGGGGTTAAGCAGTGTCATTAATATTTCAGTCCTCCTCCGGGATATTGTTTTTCTGCGGTTGTTGTCACTTTGAAAGGAATTACATGTGGCCTCACAAGCAGCTGCCAATCAGTAGGTCTCTAATTAATTTCTGTCCCTGCAGGTTTGGTTCCAGAACAGAAGAGCCAAATGCAGAAAGCAAGAGAACCAGTTACATAAAGGTACGCGTCTACCCTGCATGCTCCCACGAACACAATAAAGGCTTATTTCTATTTTCGTTTATCCTGTTAAGGTAATAACACTCAAATGCAGGCAGCTTCCTTCATCTTTAATCACTGTTTTTCTCTGGGTCGTGGTTTAATTCCCAGTTAATTAATGCATCACAAAACTGTTTTCTGTAGTGATTATGTCCTCAGTTTATATACAATCAATTTATTCAATCCTGTAGTTCATATTTTTGCCGATTTTGGATATTCCTCCCCACAAATAGGCTGTCATCTTTTTGCAGGAGTCCTTATTGGAGCAGCAAATCAGTTTGAAGCTTGTCGTGTAGCGCCATATGTCAACGTGGGAGCTTTACGGATGCCATTCCAACAGGCAAGTTACTTTGAAGCATCTAATGTTAAAACCAGACCAATCCCCGGACTGCTGTCTTGGCACAGACTCTGCCCAAGTGTTATGGAGAGAGTCCAGTTCCAATATAGGGGGTAACTAAATTCTTATTACCACTGACAAAAAGATTTTGCCAACACAACATAGCCTGTATAACTAATTGGAAATTTCCTTGTGCTATTTAATGGATCACCTATATTTTACTGGAGTAAGCAAACATATGATAAGGCTAATGGTTGGACAGACAGCCGACAGAAGCGTGTGTTTTATTTACCTTTGGCATTTGATTTGATTTTGATACACATTTGACTGTGCACTGATTTGAGACAAAGTCTGCCCAGAGAACTGATTCACACATCTTACTTTGCATTCACATCTAGTTTACAGTATTACATACATTTTTGTGGAGCTTATTGTGCTGCAGACAAGGCCTAGAGATTTCAGGCCATTAAAAATTGAATTAGGGTAAGATTTATTGGTGTCCAGTGTGTTGATAAGAGTGTATTGATATTTAACCCTGAAGCCCCGCTGACCGTTGGCTCCTTTCACCCACCGGGCCACCCTCACGGGTACTGATCTGAACCAGCAGCCACACTGGTGACATGAACCCTCCAGACAACCCAAGTTAACGCATGTTCTCCCCCTTCTCTCCCCATCCGTGCGTCCCGTCCCGTAGGATAGTCATTGCAACGTGCCGCCCTTCTCCTTTCAGGTGCAGGCGCAGCTGCAGCTGGACAGCGCCGTGGCGCACGCGCAGCACCACCTGCACTCTCACCTGGCAGCGCACGCTCCCTACATGATGTTTCCCGCGCCGCCGTTCGGGCTGCCGCTGGCGACACTGGCGGCGGAGTCCGCCTCGGCCGCTTCTGTCGTGGCCGCCGCCGCCGCAGCCAAGAACACGACCAAGAACTCCAGCATCGCCGACCTGAGACTGAAGGCCAAAAAGCACGCGGCCGCGCTGGGACTGTGACGCCAGGTAGACGCGCGGATCCGAGGCGTGGGCCTGCTGAACACAAACGCTTAGCCTACAACGTGAAAAAAAGAAATCCACGGACAAAGTGTGAAAAAAATCTGAGGACGATATTTATGTTTTTTGTTTTGTTTTTTTAATGAAGGACGACGAGTATAAGTATAAAAATATAGGCTATTTATGAGATAAAGAAGAGACTTTGAAAAAAAAAAGAGACTGTGACGTGTTAGTCATTTTTTGGACGCCATAAAAATGGTGAATGGGATGTACAGAGAGGTCTTCCTCTGCACCCACATGACTGAGGAGGGCGACGGGACACCCTGAGGAGGAAGAGGAGGAGGAGGATGCAGCTGGGACGGTCGATACTTTGTCAAACAAGGAGAACCATTCTGCAATTGTTTTGTTATGTTTTAATATTATATTATTATGATTAATATGTTTTCATTCTGAACCTATAGAGGCTGGCCTCGTTATGAAACACTTTCTCTGTAAATTGACAGAGCGGGAATTCTTGAAAAAAAAAAAAACACAAACAAAAAAAAAACACAGGAGAGTATTCGAAGTGTTCTTCCATCTTATGTTCTTCAAAGTTCAAAATGCCCAAACAGTATTTGCATGAGTTTGTCTTCATGGATGACAGGATGAGCCACCCCATCTCTTTTCTCTTCTGCCCTCTCTCCCTCTTTCTTCACATCTCCTTACACGAATGTTTGGCCTGTATGTGACTTTGACTGGACAGCCTAAAGTAAAACTAAAGGTGCCACGTCTGATGTGTTAGATTATATATGCTGAACATTTTGTCAGGATTCCCCGATCTAATGTCCACACAAGGTGGAGATTTGTCCTTGCTGACTAAACTCGAGCATCATGTCATAAATGCCATGTCCAATACAGAGAATAAAAGATCAAATGGCAGCATCACGAGGACTGTATGCGAACCGGTACGGGCACGTGTAAAATATGTTTATACACAAGAAACACGCATTATTTTTTATTATTTAGTGGCTTCATGAATGCCTTGTGGGGGATCTGTTCATTTTGTATTTTTCTTTATTTCAGTGTATTAAAAACCATGTGCTTTCTGTACCTATGTAATTTTGATGTTTTTATAACAGTGAAAGTGAAGTTACCTGAGGCACGGGTTTCTTAAAAAAAGAAATTGTTTTACTTTTTTCATCACATGTGACACGTGAATTCACCGAAACAAAATGTTTTTCGTTCCTATAATAAATTAAGTAAAGTTCTTTAATGGGTTGATTTTTATATTAATAATCGGCCTTGTAAACTAAAAATTATTATTATTATTATTGATATTGTTATTATTATTATTATTATTATTATTATTATTATTATTATTATTATTATTATTATTATTATTATTATTATTGAGGTTAACCTTTAAGCGCATTCGATTTTAATAATAAATGCGCGTGGATGTGGGTCTTTTGATAACGTCACAGTTGTGACAGGCCCGTTTAGTCAGGAACACGGGTGTCAGGAGCTGCTCTCAAACCAAACCAATGCATTATTCATCGTTTGGTTATGTCGCGTTTGGAGAGGCGGACCGGTAGTTTACAGTACAAACTAAGAACTGGCAGATAAGGGATGAAAACACAGGAGCCGTTCAGGGGCTCAAAGAGAAAGTTTTTTACTCACACATTTTTCCAGTTTAACAGGTTTTTTTGTTTATATTTGAAATCGTTGTGTTAGAATTGCAGTAATTAAATGAGCGACCCACAACGGCCTCATGATCATCGAGAACAAATACGCAATTTTGATTTTAATTATGATACAAATTTGTGGTGCCTGCACTAAATATTTAGATTATATTCAACCCAAGCCAATTATGTCGTTTCCCCCCAATAAACAGCATTTAATATTTGGTCAGAAACACGCAAAAATTTTTTCATAAAGTAAGCTAATATAGGTTAATGGTATTCGATGTAATTTCACATTTCCCGCATTGCATCTGACCTCCTGCCCATCCGAGTGAAAATATTATCGGTTTTTGCGTTATGAACTTAACTTCAGCTGTAAGAATGAAAATATACAGAGGCAGAAGTAAAACAAAACCGACGCCTTTATAAAAATAATTTATTAACGCCTGACTCACTTGACTTACAAATCTGCCTGATTCATTTCCTGACATCTTAACCGCCTCTTATTGAACATTTAATAAACACCTGACACGGCAGCCTATAATTAGGCTATAGGAATCCAGATCGCATTACTCTTCCGATATTTCCACACAAAACGAAACGTCTCTAGCAATTAATTAATACTTATCTCACAGAGTCTGCACTAGAGTCTGGAGTGTTTGTGTATCTCGTCGTTTGGGGCTGGATATAGACGCCAAAACTATTGAATTATTGATTCTGAGCCTCGCCAGTAATGGAGGAGACGGAACTGGGAAGCTGTTGGAGACGAGAGCGCGCACAGCTGCCCCACCGCGGAACAGACTCCCCGGGTTCAGGGGCGCGACAGACCTGCGACTGCACCGCTCTCTGTTGGACTGTTTTTACTTTCAGTGACCACAGAGTGAGATCAAGTTCTCCAAAGTGGTTCTGTCACATTAATTGCGCAGAATGAGGTCAAGTTCATCAGGGTGGTTGTGTTACATTGAACGCGTTGTTCAGACATTATTTACAAGCCTCGCACGATTAGATATATTTAATTTTGAAAAGCTGGCTGCAGAGGTATTAAAAATCATATAATCGATTAGGAATGGGGCTTATATATACTGTACATATATATAGAAAATAATAATAAAAACAAGTGTCTCTATTGTTGACCAACAAGACACTCCCATAGCGTTTCATGAAAACTACAACGGTTTTATGATTATTATGTAATCATTTTTATTTCCAGTTATATCTAGCATCACTGGAAGGGCTTCTCTACCCACACAGAGTAATTTTTTACATTCTCCATGACATATTTTAAAACATTCCACATGCCTTCATGATTCCTGTGTGAACCATGGAAGCTGCTGTTGGGACCAGCACGATATCAGCATGTCCTGAGGTGTGGTGCTGGAGTGGAGGGCCTTCACCCTGAGGGGCCCAGGAGACAATGAGACGGGGACACACAAGTGTTCTCCTGATTAGACAGAGAGACGACCAGCGCTCTCACTCTCCTCTCAACACACTCTTAAGACACACACCCCCACGCAGCCAGCAGGGAGCCAGCCATGCAAGACCCTCCCTGGCTTCTTCTTGGAGTCTTCCTTTACTTCCTCCATTGCCCCCCCCCCCTCTCCTCAGTCTATAGGCCATCTATCTCTGCACTAATCAATGATTGCACACCATGTTGGAGGAATTAAGAGTGGGACAATTATTTTCAAGCTCATCAAATGAATGAAAGCAATCTCTGGACATGTATATGTCCAAGTGCATGCATACAAACACTCTTACCAACACACACATAGAGAGGTGAAGCAAGAGTTGATCCTGGTGACTCACAACACCACTTCACCATGGAATCCATCATATCAACCAGTGCTGTTTTGTTGCTATATTTACCGCATACAGCCCCTGAGACAAACACTACTCTCTCATTTCCCGCACTTGGCTCTCCGTCGAATCATGACACGCCAAACAGTCGCACAGAGCGGTTCTCGCTAACAGGCTGGTAGTTTGTCTCACATGTGAATGACTGGGGACAAATGTGATCGGATATACTGTTGGTGAGTATAGCGTTTATGTGAGAAAGTATGTGAGAGCTCCCTTGGTCTTTTTTTCCCTCTCTCTCAGGCTTTGCTTTGTTACATGTTCAGAGTGCTCAAAGAGCAGCGTGCACACTGCACCCCACCAAAAAACAACAGCCATCAGGAACAACAGCAGATAAAAGCCCAAAGACATCAAATGGAGCAAAAGTGAAAAAGAAACCTGCCTCAAATTCCCT
This sequence comes from Antennarius striatus, assembly GCF_040054535.1. Lineage (NCBI taxonomy): Eukaryota > Metazoa > Chordata > Actinopteri > Lophiiformes > Antennariidae > Antennarius > Antennarius striatus. Next base: position 6,410,721 of record NC_090781.1, on the reverse strand, counting down.
CCAACAGCACTCAAGCAGGCAATTAGGACGCCATATCTGTGTGTGTTATCATATGCATGCACCATACAGGCCTGGGTGGCTAACCGCAACATATGTGGGCTGCAGTCATTGGAGAATTACAGCATTCATAGAATTCGACTCTAACACTGTATTTAATTTCACTGTAGGATGAAAAGTGGGTGTTCACACAGATTTGACCCCTGCTATGACCACGGAGGCTTAACAGTGGTGATTACAGACAGAGAAAAACAACAGTCTCTATCTCCAGCTTCTTCTATTCAGCAGAACAAAACAAAACAGAGGTCAGAACAAAACAAGAAGTCTAATTGTTTCACTGTTTCCTGTTTAGGTACCCCGGGGCAATCTACACATTTTTATGTATTGGGTGCATTTTATTTGTTATTAATTCATTTCTAGTTGCAGCTGGTTTGCAGATTAAGGAGATAACATAATGTATAACGTATTGCCTCGGGAAGAAGACATAACAAGGGTGTATGTGTTGAGACCTGTGGGCAGTAGTCGCTCTAAGGGGATTTTTTTTGTTTGAGCTAAAAAAAGGGTGACATTTAGTGTATTGTGGAAGAACTGGTGGGGGAGTGAGAAGTGTGCATTTTCGTGTTTATAGCTGTGTGTATGCATTGTGGTCTCAGAGAAAATAAGTTTAAATGCTGAAAGGGAGTTATGCAGGGCACACAGTAAATGTTAAACATTCAAACATTATGCCCATGACGCTCTGTATTTACAAGCTGGTGAGATCCGATCATCTGTGTGAGCATAATCGAGTATTTGCTTTTCAACCATAAGATGTTTGTACACAGATTCTTAAATTACAAAAAGCCTCTTGGAAACACAGGCCTAACTTGTCTCATATTGATTGTATTCACGCTGTCTGAAGTTTACAAGATGTCATTTTAAAATCTCATGATAGGACAAAAAAGCAGACAAATCAACCAATATTTGTATCAGGATGCTCAAGTGTCTTTTTAATGTGGCTAAATCTGGGGAGGTCCAGGATCATTCATTCTGGGGTTAAATGCTTTTTCAACATTCTGTCCAGGGAGCCATTCACGACCATTTATATATCTGTCAACCGCATGCGAATGCTCTCTGAACTGGTGACAGATGTCTGTGGTCAAGGCAAAGTTTATGTCATGGAAAATAGCCCCTGGTTTTCAGTATATGCATCAATCACCTGTGTATTGTAAATGTTATACTCATAAAGCTGTTAGCTGTTTTCACGTAGCCATAAATCTACATATGTGCAGTGTAAGAAATCAATGCATCTCACTGATATGATGATGTGGATACGCTGGTTGCAGTTTACTTGAAGTTTTTCCATTTGGGATTTGCTTACAAACACATCATAACTTTAGGAGAAATGGTTTGTTATTTTATTCAGAGTGTGACCTAAGGAAGCGTAAACATTGGCAAATGTTCTATTTATCAAAACTGCCTGAATTAACCTGTAAATGTACCAAAAGGCAATTTTAATTGTAGGGAGCGTCAAAAGAAACTGAAAGTGTGAATAGTGATCATGATAACTTTATGTTGGTTAATCCAGCTACTACTGTGTGAAGACAAATAGCAAATTAAAAGAACAATGTGTTGACATATCATCTCCTGGCTTCCTGTTAATTCTCTGCTGTAATTTTCTCCAAATTAAATGTCCAAATGCTGAAATAATCTTTAAAAACACAGTAATGTAAGTAGTTCAGCATTAATTTGTATTTCACTTAAGCAACTTTTTGTTTCTAACACATAAAACTACAACTGTTCCATTGGACTATCATTATGCCATCATCTACTGCATGTGTCTTTAGCTCATTATTTAAGCATTACCCATGAAAATTGAAGTTTATCTATCTTAAGTACCCTCCTGTATATTAATATGCCTTTGAGGCAGTAGAAGCAGGAGCAAGAGGTCAAGGGCTTTACAAGTAATAGAATTTTAAAGCAGGAAAGTTTAATCCAGGGCATCTTATTCCGATGTTTTCATTGATCCTTCCACTTGTGTCGCCTCATTGATACAGCTGTATTGACAGCTGTATTGCTATGGTAATTTACTCCTAGGCAAGTACATGTGAGTTGCTGTACCCAGGCTGAAGGATAAATATATTCAAGAGACATACAAGCACGCCCACACATGTACACATGCCTTATTATAGGCTAATAGATGAGCAAGAAAGGTAATGTACTGTATAATAGTGGGGGACCATGTCAAGTTCAACTGGGAAGAATGGGTTGAGTGGGTTGTGTGTGTGTGTGTTGGGGTGAGTCACCGGTGGGAAGAATGGATCTTGTTTCAATGCAGGATAATGTGAATTGATGTCACAAGCAGAGACAAGGGCAGACAAAATGCGAAGAGCTGACTGAGCTGCATTATGGGGCCAGAGAGGCGTCGCAGGAGGCAGGACCCCGTCTTGGTGTGACGTTCTATTGGATTACAGCGTTGGCTCAACAACCTGCCAACGTCTAATTAAATAGGCCTGCATTAACTTCCTCCACAGTGGGAGGTGTGAGAGAAGGATACTATCTCATCTCATTCTGAAATGGGATGTAAAAATAGATCCCGCAACCTGGCCCTGACTCCCTCACCCGCCCCCTCCCTCCATTGATATCTCTACATTTCAATGTGGGAAGGTGTCTCTGTCTTTTTATGTGTCTCACGCTCTCACATTTCAGCTTTTTCAAACTATTCTTGAGATATAAAATAAACAGAGAAAGTGAATTTGTGAATTTGTCAGTGTAGCTGTTGGTATTACACACAATTTGGAGTAAGACAGTGTTTATATAGCGTGTTCATTGATGACTAGAGCTTGTAAAACAGATGCTGCAAGAATGAGAAACTACTTTGCATCTACAACAGTGAATATTTAAAACTTCTACACCACAAGCACTGGGTTCAAGTGTGTGACGATGAACAAAACTTTTCCTATCTTTTTCTTTTGCAATGGAAAAAGAAACCCTGGAAGCAACACACACGCACATATATATGAATATCACATGCACCCTAAAATAACTGATACTTGTGGTGGTGGATATGGCACATATTCGTTTCTTTCAACCAGTACCGACTCATGAAGCTGGCTGACTGTCAGTCAGTCAGTCAGTCTGTCAGAAGTTGGACTTGAGTGGACTAAGAAATACGAGGGATAGAATACAACAGTTACAGAGAAGAACAGGTTGAAAAAGGTAGACAGAGGTGCCGAAGACTTGAGTGTACCAAAGAGGAGGCACTTTGTTGAGCTAAAGCATGTTTGAGAGACTGGCTCTTATCTTAATGACAACAGGGACCCTTTTAAAGGGTCATATGTTACACACTGTGTGCTGGAAGAGTTCTTGAAGGGCCACCTAGGAGCGGGTAGGGACTGAAGTCTTATTAACTTATATCCATGGCAGCAAATCTCTGATACTGTAATTTAAATATGATTTAGCAGCAGTGTCTATAACCCATGTCCACAACACGGCTTCTTCTCCAGTTTAAACACCACAGCAGTATTGCAATAATAATTTCTTGAGGCTCTTATTATTTAACTGTTAGTGAGATTCTCAAGACAAGCACTGACTGAAACCAGACGTCATTTTTGATGCATTAGCATGTTGTGGAGTTGTGTTGTTTTATTTGTTTATTATTTAAGCTAAATATTCCTCTTGTTTTTCTAATTTTACATTAATTCTACATTAAAAATGGATCAATGTTTTTTTTTAATAGTTATTGAGATACAGATTTTGAAGTGTGCACTAAATATAAAGCTATAGGTTAGTGTATTTTAAAGTAAAGACTGAAACAGGGGAAACGGATTACCTGGCTTTGTTGAAACATGATCAATTACATCTCCCAGAAACTTTACATCTTAGTGTACAACTGGTTATTTAATTAAAATCACTTTGCTTGGTTATTATATGGGTTCATTTCAAACCAGTTGGCTTCAAGCTTGAGATTGAGCTGACAGACAGAAGTGGATGGATCTTCTAATCTAATTTGATAGCAGACAGTAATCATGTCTCACCCAAACTACTGCATTAAGTATTGTTTCCATACTCTGCATTTCTGTTGTGAATATTTTGGCTTCTGTAAATCTTTAAAGAACAGCAACAGCAGCAAAACCAATAATGAATTAAGTTTTGCTGATGTTTTCAACGAATTCCCCACATCACCGGGCGATATGAGTTCTGCTCTGGCTTTTATATTGGCTATACAGTTATAGGGTACTTAAATATTGGAGAGGGAAAATGAGATCATTTTGAGAGTTATGTTCCCATCAAGTAATGAGGCCCTTCTTTGATAAACATTGCAAGGGTAATTTGCACTAAAATATATCGGTTGCAGTAAAAGTATTTTCAGTCATATAGAATATCACATAAACAGATCTTCTCTAATCCAAACATGCAAGCGTTCTTTTTAAGCCTGCAATTATCTTACGAGAGTAAGACTCAGATGTTAGTCCATGACTCAGATGGATGCACAGCTGTCTCCTATAGCTGTTGGAAACTAATAGCAGTACTAATAAACAATATTACATGAAAGCTCCATATGCGGTGGACAGTTATATGGAAAAACATGAGCTATATAATATTATAAGCCTGCAGAACACAGTATACATAGACCCAAAAAGAATTACTATAATGTTTTGTGTGGTAACTTGATTTGAGACAGCTTAACGACTGCAAATTCTACATTCTGTACATTTATGTGAACATAAAAAACATGAATGAATAAAGCTTTCTCACTAACATCCAACATTTTTCACTCCTACCAAACTTTACAAGGTATAATTGTGAGCTCCATGCTGCTGCTAACGTTAACACTCCCTCATATTAGTCACATTTGTTTACTTTATTCCCTAAAAGCCATTTTTCTTTTGTGAGTGGGTTGGATAAATATAGCTCCCTCTCTCTCTTGGAGTGGTTTGAGAAGCTTGTGATGGAGCAAATACAATGTGTCTTTATAATATTTCCTTTGGGTAATATTTACAATCCCAACACTCATATCACAGCGATTCTCCCTAAATACTATTAGGAATAATTTGAGGAAAGAGCAACATGTTAGAGTAACTGAACTTCTCATAATGGCTCACTCAATTGGATCTATGACCAAAATACAAAATGAAAACCTGAGTTGAGAGCCTGCCGACCACAGAAAGACAGTGAAGACTGGTCTGGAGGGGATGTGTGGACACAGAAGAGATCTGAGCACTGTAAAAACACATCCCTCCGGCACCATTATATAAGCATACATATGGGACGGTAAAAATGGAAGACGACACTTTAAATGAGATTATTATAAAATGCAATACTCCTGGAATGATCCCTTATTAAATTAGGCCCTATGATCCAAGATGAATTTCCCGCTTCCCTAATCCATCAAGAGGGGAATATTAAAAGATAGGCCTCAACTGGCATTAGAAGCTCACTCCGTCTTGACTTTCATTATTCTGCATTAGGGTGCTGCTGGGGGAGAGCCTCTTAATGAGAATTACAATGATTCACTGGCCTCGGCCCCACTTCTGACAAGTCAAATATTAACTCCTCAGTCACAGCTGTCGAAATTAAAATACTTTGTAGCCGTGGACGTGCTAAATTAAATTGGCCTTTTATGTTCCTTACATGGCTGACCCCCGTGGGGCTCAACTGCCTCAGTCGCCACTGAGACAGCTATGACAGAGCAAGAGAAAGAGACGACGTGTGCACAAATGGTACAATGCACACACAGGCAGACACACATGAAAAACAAACATTTCTGTCCCCTGCGTCATTCTGTCATCTTCTCTCGCTATCGCTCTACTCTCCCCCTCTTCCTTCGTTCTGTGTTTCTCACCAGAGGCTGTTTCCTTGGCAGACATCTTCTCTGTGCTATTTGTTTGATAGCCAGTGTCAGCTACTGTCGACTACTGTCTGTGCTTCACTACAGTCTCTCTCTATTTGTAGGGCCACAGACGCACACAAAGGCTCCTCACCTGTTGCTTGGCCTTCATGTTTAACAGCCAAACAAATTAACATAACAGAGCAGCATTTTCAAAGAGCGGGGGAACTTTGTTCTATTAAATTAAGGCTTAGTATGCAGACAACAAATCAAATTTATATTGACCTTTAAAAGTTTTATTTCAGTTAATTTGCACTCACTTAAGCAGAGGGCTAGGGCTGGCAGACCCGCACTCCACTTTGCCTTCCTAATTCCTCTGTGTATGCACCAACGCATGCTGGGCGGTTCCTTCGCCTGCTCGCTCACTAGTTTGCTTGCTCTGCCCCCGAGGTCATGTGTACCGATGGTGAGAGTGGGGAGGAATTCTGACTTTTGCCTACCACTCTCCCTAGCAGCATTTCTGCTCTGCTCGCATTGCCAGCAGAGCTCTGAATCTTCCTCCTGCTCCGTTTGAGCTCCATACAAACAAGCGATCGATTTCACACACACACACACAGGGAGAGAGAGAGGGAGAGAGAGAGAGAGAGAGAGAGAGAGAGAGAGAGAGAGAGAGAGAGAGAGAGAGAGAGAGAGAGAGAGAGAGAGAGAGAGAGAGAGGAAGGGAGAGGGAAAATATAACTGCCGGTGACCCTGCAGTCTACAAATGTTACACTTGAAATCTCTGTTTTGCTTTTTTATTTTATTTTTTTATTTTAAACGCACACACATACATGCCCCGGGACATGTCACCTCTCCCCTTTCAAAAGTCAACTGAATGAATAAAGAAATGGATGGAGCTGATAAAGAAAACAAAAAACGACCAAACGGAAGAGAGTGGAGGATTAATTCAGTGGGCAGATGGGTCTTGGTGTCAATTTGAGCTATTCTGATCCACTGAAATGAAACCAGAGCTTCAACCAAGCCCCAAACAAGTCACCTTCGACCCTCATGACAGACATAATACTGATTCTCTATATTCATTCACTTCCCCTGCATGCTTTGTTTTGACTAAAACCAGTCTTCCTTTTACTGCTCTGGCCTTACTTTAAAACTCTGCACCTTAGGTCAAATGATTAGCATAAGTCAGCATACAGCAGACTGTAATAGACAGCTTGCCCACCACTGGCTATAAGGTACAGTGGTTCGATGGTGGAAGTGCTCACTTTGTTACACTTTAAATAACTTTTAACTTATAAATGAGTATAAAGAAGCAATGTATTCTTGACCCAGGGTTACCATTAAGGTTATTAATTACCACCAAGAAAGTAATTACTTTTTGTTGAAAGTGTGTTTCCTTAAGTATTGAGTTTCCAAGTGCCTTTGGGAAAATTAATCTTCCATTACATAAGTTGTTAGAATTAAAACTGTTATGACCTTAAGACTGAATATAGAACATTTTCATGGTTGTCATTATCCGATTATGTTGAGCTACAAGTGTTAGCTGTAGTATTTGCATTCTGCAAACAGCAGTAAGCGGAAGACTGTAAAAAAAAAGAAAAAAAAAGAAAATCGATGTTTCCTGAAGGGATGTGTATGAATGGCTCCATTACTGTGACTGTGATGACACCCCTGCAGTGGCCCATCAGTCTCTCCTTAAGAGTTAAATAAGCAGTGTAAAGGACTGTTATCCTTACTGGCTTAAGCCCCCATTAATCAGTCCACTTCACCTGTCAATACAGCCACTGGGTTCCAATCAAACAACCATTACAGCAAAGAGGATCCCAATAAAGGAGATCTTTGGTTTTTATTGAGTTAATCACCCGGTTTACAATGCACCGCTCCCACCAGACAGATGCTGACAGTGCATATTCCATCTTTCATGTGTGGAGGAGTGCAGAGGTCAGGCTAAACGTACCTTGTGTTGCCATGAAATAATACTATAAAATCACTTTGCAATTAGAAAAGTTGTACAGTTATGATTACTCTAACAGTGTGACGTTGGGGAACGAGGCAGAGAGGAAGGTCTGGGCTGGAGCATCGTGATGAACTGATGTGTCATCCGCAGCATGAGTCGGATGATATAGCTGCGAGCGGGTGGGAGTGAATGACCCTCTGACAGCCCTTTTCAAAATGACAAAATCTATCTTTCAATATTGATCAGTCATTCTTTTGTCTTTCAGACCCTCCCTTCCACTCATTCTTCCGTCACAGAACCATAACACCCCCCCACCCCCCCAGCAGTCCTTATTGATCCTCATCAGTGATTGGTTGAGCAGTAATTTAAGACAGACATTGACGGATGGGTGCAAACAGTTTTTCTTTCTCCCTCTTCTTTTCTCGAGGGTGATGAAGTCATAACGCTCGTGACAGAGCCAGACAAGGACCGAATGCGATGGGGCACTGGTCTGAGCAGCCCTTAAGCCGGAGTGGATATCTCCCATACATTTTCACATGCCCACTGGGGGCCTCCAGACGGTCAGCCAGAGCTGGATGAATAGATCGACAGTGGATAGAGGCTTTCTATTGGCTGTTAAGTAGAGGATGCCTGTATTAAAGAGTGGCAACAGTATCGACATAAACAACCATTGTTATGTATGATGTAACCCTAACCGTAACAGTTTAAATTATATGGATTCACATGCAGACTAAACTTTATATTACAGCATTCTATATAACAATGAAAATCTTTTTAAAAGTTGTACTTTCAGATTTTTTCATTGTCGATATGAGTTAATCCAAAATGGTCTTTTTAAAAACAATTACCTATTTATCCTTCATCATATAAAACAAGTAGAAATATGACCACCAATGTGGCAGAAGATGGAGAAACACATTTACATCATACCTCAGGACATCAAGCATACATGGAGCATACGCTGTGTACACTGTACACTGTATACACATTGATGTATTTGGTGTGTAGCTTTTTCATCCAGAGTAAGTCAACAAACTTTTTTATAAATGCTACTGTCATGATTCGACTTTCCATTCATCTTGTCATCTGTCCTTTCCCATGTCCCACATACTGTGGGGAAAGTTGAGAAAAGTATGATTGGGAGCCATAAAACAAATACATTCAAGACTGATAATTATTATCATTGCGTACTTTTGAGATATTGATGAGTTCTCTAATTGAAGGAAGATGAAAAATTTTATTGAGGACTCCTCCGACGGACAGACAGAATCAGGACTGTTTCATATAGAGATAGTGATGTACAGGAAAAACTGTAAAATCGTAAAGATCATGAGGATTGGTCATATATATGATTCGCATTCACACACGAAAGATACCTTTTTTTTAAGTTAAAACAATTTCAGTTTCAGATTAAGTTTATTATTTTTTTTGTGAATAAAATAACTACCTGAATTTCTTTACACATGACATTTTAACAGATTTCTTACAGTGGCAGGTCTTAAAATCGCCTTTTCTGTCTGTGATTACAGCCAGATGACACATTCTAACAGCGTCCCTGTCTCTGTAATTCCATGCATATTAGATTTTAATAATGGTGTAGAATATTATCAGGCAGTGAACACGCTGATAACGAGCCTTGTGCTTTGACTGTTTGACAACTCAATCTTTCACTGCTTCTAATGCCATTACACACACAAGCAGAAGGAGCAGGAGTGATAGCCACATTGGAAAAGAAATCATTGTTCCACTGCCTCCCATCTCCTCTATCTCTTAGTTCCCAAAATTTTAACAGCAGTTTTCATTTCTTTCACCTTGCATCACCATGTAACCACATGCCACAAAAACAATCATTCTTCTCTTAAGAATTGCTCGTGCCAGTGGTTAAACAGGAGACATTTTGATTAATATTTCCCACTTGTTTAGCAAGCTTTGAGCTAAAATTAGATGGCCACCTCAACAGGACAGCAATGACTTTACTTTCCTCGCCAGGCCAGTCCAACACACACGCACACACACACACACACCAGTTCCGAGGAGGCGAAGAAGGGAGGGCGAGCTGATGCTGGAGTAATTTCAACGGCTGGTGAGCGGACAGTAGCTCCGCTGGGAGAGCTGGCAATCATGGAGGAAACAATGTTTACATCGATCAGCTGTCAGGAAGATTTATGGCCTCATTTTGCTGTAATGGAGAATTAGTGGGAAGATTATCAGCGACTCAACACCACCGCTTGTTACCCATGTCCAGGCCTGGCAATTTGTCTCTACCCAGGAGCAGCCCAAACACTTGTGACAGCACCAGCACTTGCCCTAATTCAATCAAGAGAAAATGTTGGAATTAATTTGTTACAAGAAAATTTAAATATGTTCCAGTCCAACAGTGCCTTATAGCCACTTGAGAAGGCAAAGGGGAAAAGAGAGACGGGTAAAGAAAGCATCTGATTTATTGTGCAGGGCAAGATATTGATCCACTTCGATCCTGGCCTGCGCGTTGAGGGTTTAATGTGTAATAATTTCCAATTTAAACTCCTTCTCAAGATCATGGCTGTAAAGACAGGAGAGAAGAAGGCAGGCTGGGGTTGCGCAGCCTGCCCGCAGATTAGGGGGCCTGTTGTGAAGGCTTTGTCAAAAGCTCTGCTTGAATGTAAATGGAGGGGTTATCTGCCCAGAATCTCCCATGTGCCAAACGCAGACTTTATTTGTCTGTCATGGAGACAGGCAGGAGAGTGCGGTAGAAGCTCTGGCCATGCAATAGCACACAAGTAGGAATAATTGGAGGTAGCTTGTCTTTATCCAGTCATTACAGAGGCTGAAGAGCAAACTGCCAACTGTGATAAGACTGTGTTAAATAGCTTTAAAACATAATCCGATATACTATGTATCATTAGATTAGAATGAAAGCACAGAACAGAATCCCATAACATTTTGTCTTGTTTGTGAGCCTGTTGGTTCAGAGTTAAGTGATTGGGATCAGCAACATCTGTTTCTGAGTGATTTGGAGGTTTTGCTCGTTCTACTTAGGTGTGTCTGGTGTCTCCAGGATACCTGATCACCCTTAACTACCCCCTTCCTAAAACCAGCCAGTATCTCCCTCTACCAGGATCTAGACACTGAGGACTGCTGTCAGCAGGCTGACCTATTGATCAAGCTGTCGGTGTGCTGCTAAGAGTCCTCAATGAGCGCTGGCTGAGGTTAACAGAACACAGCCAGATAGCCAGATAACCAGTGTCTGTACCAGCAGTCAGACGACACAGGGCATGTTACTTGATGCTGGGTATTGGATTTTATTTCATGGAACATTTTGCTCCGGCCTGAGCTGTGTGTGTGTGTGTGTGTGTGTGTGTGTGTGTGTGTGTGTGTGTGTGTGTGTGTGTGTGTGTTTCCAGATCTATAATGTTGCTGAGTGATATTATTTGCAAAAAAGTGAGCAAACAGTTGTATTTTTTGCTCTTAGTTATAACATTAATCAATGGGGAAGTTTGACATGTTTGCTCATGTGAAGTAGGTAAAAGAATTAATTGATAAAATAAAATTTTTTTTTACTCAGTAAAAATGCTCATATGCTGTATATGCATATATGCAGCGTCTCTCTCTCATTTTCTTTTCTATGAACCAGGGCTTTGAATTGCTTCATGGAACGAAAACGAAAATCGGAAACTTTTGGTAATTTGGCAGGAACGAAACGACACGAAACGAAACAGAAAACTTTTTTAATGTTCCGGAACAGAATCGGAATAGAAAATAATTGTAAACAATTGAAAATAATTGTACTGTTTTTTTTCCGTTCTTGAAAAAAATATTTGACCTCATGTTTCACTTCCTGTCATTCACTCGATGCAGGATTAGAGCAGAGAGAAGTAGAGGATATCAGCAGCAGTTAGATAAGTCTCCCAGTCACCATTTAATGATAACAGGTAAACACTGCAGTATGTCAATCTTAAAAATGTATGATTTAGACATTAACTCATTGGCTGCAGTCATTTTCAGAGCACTGTGTTCCCGTACTGCCAGCACTTTATAGCAATATTGAGCTATGGGAGAAGCACAATGAAGATCTGTTGTTCAGCAACAAATGACATGGTGGAAATTATTCTTGTCTTATTTCATGTAGTGTCTAAGTAGGAGGCATAAGCCTTAGCTACATTGATATAACTGTCATAAAGCAGTAGTGTAGTGCTGTGGTAGTGTTTACTGTAGGGTAGGGATATATCTATAATTATAGTCTATAGTATATAAACTAATTGCTTTAGTTGCCAATTTATAATTCCTTATGTTACTGTATTACGCACCATTCGGCGCACTGTATAAAGAGGCGCAGTCTAAATTACCGAGTTTAAACACGGTGCACCTTATTTTTCGGTGCATGCTAGCTAAGGGAAGCAAAAAGGTGACTGTGGTTGAACTGTGTTGTACTACGTATTTAAATTGAAAAAAATACACCGACATTATTTTTTAAATGTTCTTATTTCTTGATTTTTTGATAAATCAGTGATAAATCCTTTAAAGTCTGCATTGAATAGCTCGGCAATTTCACTATCGCTGACCGTCTGGTTTCCGGGTGGCTGCCCGGTAATGATGACATCATTGTCGGGGGTCTTTAGCCAAACAAATGTGGTTAACAGCATACCTGCGGTACGGTACCGGCATATATATATACTGATACCGGTACCTACCGGAGGTGTGCTGGACGTAGCCTCGCGTCATGTTCTGTAATTGGTCCATCGCTGCCGGCGTACGTAGTGACGTAATACGTCCTATGTCGGTGGACAATGGCTAAGCTGGCGGAGCGCTGACTAAAGTCACACAAAAACATTTTTACAGAATTTGGAACTCAGTGTACACATAAGACGCTTAATGTTAAAAGGAGCAGCGTTGATTTTTGAAAAATTTAAAGGCTTTAAGCGTGTCTTATGGTGCGCAAAATACGGCACCTACACATTTATATTTACAAGGAACGTTATTAACCGGTTCAGGAACTTTATTTTTTTGTTCTAACTGGTTCAGGAACGTCAGTTTATGGGTGGAACGCAAAACCGGAAACGTTCCGTTTCTGTTTGGAACAAACCGATTGGCAAAAAATTCTGGTTCAAAGCCCTGCTATAAACCAGACAACCAGAACGCTTTGCTGTTGAAGCGGCTAGCCTACTAATAACACAAGAGCTGTTGGAAACCTCCTGGCAAAACAGAACACTGAGACAGTAGACACACGCACACACACACATGCGCACACACACATGCGCACACACACATATGCGCGCACACACACACACACACACACACACACACACACACACACACACACACACACACACACACACACACACACACACACACACACACACACACACACACACACACACACTTTCTCTGAACTCTACCTTTGGGGGTTCCCTGCCGAACCAGCAGCCTGTTAAGAGCGAAGCAACAAATAAACGCCTCACTTCCCTTTCCTCTCCCTCCATCTCACATTCTCACTCGTTTTTCCCTGTGAATGTGTGAATGAGTGTGTTGCTTGCAGGCCATTCCAGGCCAGGGACACACGTAAATGAGATAGAAGCAGCACTGTGACCTCTGTAGGCAACATCCTTCTCCTCCTCCAGCTTTGTTTATTAACATCTCAAGGCTTTTCTCTATTCCACTCTGATTTCATATTTTCTCTGTGTATGAGAAAATAGCCTACAAGACACAGTCTGTTCCCAAATGTTGACGTTTCTGTGAAACAGTTTTTACAAATTAGTTGACAGGCGGGTGCTTAAAAAAATTCAATGCATACACATTAGCATGAGTTAATTGATGCCTAATTAATTTCTGCTGCCATGCATAAATTTGGGCTGCCTTCCCTTGCTGCCGCAGGAGACCAAAACAAGGGCGATGATTTCCAGGCTTCCCATAAATAAATGAATAAACATCAAGATGGGCCAGAGAGAAGCTGGTCTCATAGAGTAGCCAGGTGTGCAAGGTTAAAGTCCAACTATGTGGGTGTATACACGAACACACACACACACACAGTTGCACATGCACCCACACACACATGCAGCATAGCAGGAGCAGGTGCAAATACAAATGATCTTTGAAACTCACTAGAGGTGCCAGGCTAATGCACCAGGGTACCGTGTTAGGGCCACAGTGTAACACTAAATGCACAACATTAACAACATCCTCTCTGAACATCACACCATCAGAAATCAAAAATCTGTGTCACTGTCATGATTTTTAAAAAAAGAAGAAGATATGTTTCATTATTTATTCAACCCTTATATCCAAAATCCAGAACAGTTGAGAAGAGTGTTCAGTGGATGATAGCAGTGGCCTCTCTCTTGCCTAATTTGTAGTAATTGGGAGCTCATTAGGTGAAGCAGGTCGGTGTCACAGGGAGCAAGCTGTCAGGGCGTGAGGTTAATAACAAAGAGGAGACACAGACAGATTAAAATGTGCCTCTGCTGGGTCATCTCAAGACAAATTTCAGCTGCCCACCATATGCAGATCTGTGAGCAAATCTACCCCAGCACTCTTGAAAATTTCACAGCAAAGTGTCTGCTTCATGAGGAGATAATAGGGACACTAACGTCATATTATTGTCTAAGAGTTAAGAGTTCTTTTTCAAGGCTAAACGTCACAAGAAATGGTATCCCAATCAGGATCAAACACATAATGGAGGCTGCTGGGCTTCGGTGACATAAGGTTTCAATCAGGGATTGAAATTGTGTTGGTGATACTGACATTTAGATGACATTTAAAACAATAGTAGGAAATAGAAAGTGTAATAGAGGTACAGGAATTGCTAAGTGGAGGGAAGACATGAAAATGAAACTGAACGAACGGGATGTGTGGGTCACTGCTGTAAGAAGTTAAGCTGGTCTGATGCCCACTTATGTTTTACTTATCTGGTAACACTGTTTAAATGTGTTATGCTACATGAGAAACAAGGAAACAGGGATACAAGGAAAAGGAAATGAGTTACAGAGTGATTAAATTATTAATCCCTAAATTTAAACCACATTCATTTTCTTTCATGCAGAAATATTTAAGGTTTTTTAAAGTATTCTTTTAACCTCATGGTAAAAACCCTTAATATCTCCCTAAATGAAATTTAAAGAGGTGAATGCTGAGTGACAAATATCTGACATTATTAATTGAAAAATTAAAAATCTGCAAAATCTACACACTTCTGGGCAATCCTCCACTGCATGTCTTATTAGATCACACACGCATACACATATTAAAAGTAGTGCTGTCAGGCGATTAAATAAATTAATCTAATTAATGACATTTTAATCTCATACCTGCTAAAGGCCCCCCAAGTAAAGAGTTTGAATTCTAGGACATTACAAAATTGTAGTGCATGACTAATCAATAGAATGCACCAAGAAGAGAAGATTTGAAATCCACATTTTTATTGGTTAACTGTGCTTTATAAATGAAATTCAAAAGAAAAAAGGCCAAGCACATCAGCAAACCAATTAGACCAGGTGCATTTCTCAAAAATGCAACACGAATACAGTTAAATAAAATAAATACAATTCAGAAATAAAATAAGGCTGAGTCTCAAATAGGCACATAAGCAGACTCTCAATCAAAATGAATACTAAAGCTGACTCAATACAGCAATTCAAAATGAAAAGTATAACATGCCTCTAAATAAGGCAACTTAATAGCAAGATGCCAACAGGCTTTTCTTTTAAAAGGGTAAGCTAACGTTCAACTCTGTGTCCTTGACATGTTTTACATTTAAATGATACGTTAGGCTGGAGCTGCTTCAGTGATATGAAAATTCTCTTTTACAAAAGGTACAAATAATAATAACAATAATAATAATAATAATAATGAATTAGATTTATATAGCACTTTTCTGGACACTCAAAGACGCTTTACATTGGATCCATTATTCATAAAGTATCTATCTATCTATTCACTCCTCATTCATACTTGGTGATGGTAAGCTACCTGTGTATCCACAGCTGCCCTGGGGCAGAATGACGGAGGCGTCTACAGCGCAGAATCACTGCGTTTTTGTTGATAGTCCCGTCTTTGTTCTTTTTATAAATAAATTTTCTGCCCAAAGGTCCGAGTGTGCTTGCCTCGCTCTCCTGCGTCGCGTCCATCTCTGTTGTCAGTCACCCTGCTTTTGACTAGTGGCGCAGGTAGGAAGTGACGTACCACTGCACAATGGACCAAATTTAAAATGCTTGCGCGTTGACTTACTACTGACGATTCATTGCGTTAATTTTTATAGTGCGTTAATTTGCAGCGTAATTAATTAATCTTATTAACGCGTTAAAGTGACAGCCCTAATTAAGAGGAGTAAAATGAGTCTTTATTGTTGTTTATTTCTATCACTATTCTTATATAGCTATCAATAGATTTGAATAAAATTGACTTCAATACTTATTCTTTGACAGCCACTGCTTTTACTCTTACTTCTATACTGGACAGCTTTAAGTGACTTTAACTATAAATAATTATCAACTAATTGACGATCCATTTTGCCAGGATACAGGCGCGGCACCTTGTGGTGGGTGGATAAAGGACAGGAAAAGCTGGGGAGATTCACCATTGATCAGAACCTCTGCTTAAACATGACTGCTACTGTTTGTTAGCAGCATTTTTTAAATCTGGATTAACTTTCTACAGTCTTGCCAAAAAGTAGTCTGTACAATTACCCCAATAAAAATGAAACAGATCAGATGTAATGTATTCTATGTGAGCTTTACAGGTCAATTTTGTTCCTTTTGGAAAAACACAAGTTGTTTCTCAGTTTGAGGTTGTTGTTTTTTTGCTAAAGTAAGCTAAGCGGATGCCCCCCCCCCACGTATATATATACACACATTTATAGCATACAGCCAAAATATTAGTATCAATTGTGTTATTTAATCTTCTGTCTCACTTTAGATTCTGTGGCAAGCTTAAAATTGTCATCCATATCAACAAACAACATTAAGTGACAGGAAGGATGATGCCACTTTGAGTCACCACTGGCCTGGTCATACATAAGACTGTTTGAATATGTGAGACAGGAGGAGTGGGTTTGGACTGCTATTTTATTTCTGCAGAAATGACCACAGGATGCATTAAGTGAGATCTATTAGGACAAGCCAGCATTAACTTGATAGTGAGAGAACAGCTTGATATACGGAGCAGGGTCTGCACTTAGTGATAGATAGGAGGCACTTTTACATCCAGGTGGTTTGAACATGAGACCTATCAGTCCTACTGCAGCATGTGTGTGCATAAGAAAACACTTTCTAATGGATGACATTAAGAGAATAACTGTAACTTAAGAGTGACGGCTAAATGAATGAAACTGAGCTCATAAGAGCTCTTATGCTTATATAAATCTAACCCGAGAATCTTCATTTATCCAACTTACATAGGCTCTTTCCCATCATACCTGGGAATGGATTACTGTACCCAATTTAGATTGTGTTTCTTTTGCAAACATTCAAACCTCTGGCATGAATTGGGGGTAATTATCAGCTGCCAGTTTCTCCAGACATAATCTAGTACTTTTGACAGGTGATTTATTAAATTGTCCTCTATACCTGATAAACACATTAATTTATTTCAAGATAGATAATTTCATCAGTGCAAGAGTCATTTCATATATGAGGTAGGCGATACCCTCTCCTTTTTAATTATACAAATATCACAGTTGTCAAAATGACACATTTTTAAACATTTGGATTTTTCACAGCCTTTTCTTCTGAGTAAAGAATTGATTAAATCGGGCCGCCGTTGCTCACATACCAGGTTTGTTTATGAAAATAACCCCTCTCACAAGCTGGTTTTTTTTGTATTCAAAGACTCAGTATACACAGCAAAAACTGTCCAAAAAAGACAAAAAAAGTAGTGTCCTCAAACATCAGTCTGGTGTACATTAATCGAACTGAAAAAATTAAATTGATGATCAATTTTTCTTAATGGTTAAGTATATATCAGCCATAGATTTATACAAAAGGTCATACAGTTTCAATACAAGGGTCTTGTTCGATGGCAGGTATTGAGTGTGGCAGATTTAATGTGATATTCTCTGAATGCAGTTCTTGACACCATTACTGAGATTCCAAAGCTTCGATCAAACCTGGAAAAGAAAACCCCTCACAGTGTTGTTGTCAGTCTGCCGAGGAGCTCATGAAAACGACTCTTCTCGACGCCAATCCTGGATCTGTGACAGAGGTGAAAGATGCTTGGAAGAAATGCCGTATTTTTGGGTTCCAATTGTAGCACATGTGATTTTATTGAAAGACGTTTCTCAATGATTGAAACATTGCAGATTTTTGTCGGGATTGATCATTTGCATCACTTCAAAAGTGCACTATTAATTTTTGGTAGGCACCTTCAATATCACTGAGATAAAATGTACGAAATTCTCCACCCTACAGTTGTAGTGTGCCTAACGCAGCAAACACTGAAACCTGAAATGATCAAGATGTCCAATTATGGATCAGAAGTCTTTCTTAAATGTGTTTAAAAATGTACACATGCATTTTCATTGCAATAATATGATTATAAGTCTCAGAAAACAAAAGTTGACCATCAGCTGACAGTACAGAAACATGCTGCAGTTAATTAACAATTGCAGTGAGGTTTGTTTCTCGATCAGGGACACGACATCATCAGCGTTTGCTGAGAAGATGCTGGTCTAAAGGTTAAAGAGGTTTTTATAAATGCTATTTCATTTTGTTTTATCGGCTAAGAGTGTTCACAGAATAAATGCTATCCCCTCTGGTAAATGGTTCTCATTTTAAAAACAGTGAGTCCATTATGTCAGTGTATGTGTACACATATTTGAATCATACCGCTTTTGTACATCTAATTCAGTTTCTTTCTTTATTCTTGATCTAAACTCATAACCACAGATGGGCTGCTTTACATTTACAATATTGCATCACAAAGTGTGGCATTAGATGCTGACATTCTGCTCATTTAGAACAATGACAGCAAGAATGTTGGCAGAATGAGAAAAGAAGTCAATCAAAAACTCTGCAAATATGAACCTTCCTGTTGAAAAGTGTGTCTGGTGACTGCAAGCTGTGTTTTGAGTTTTGACCCTGGAACAGTGGGACTCCATGTGTGTGTGTGAGTTTGTGTGTGAGTGAGCGTGTGTGTGTGTGTGTGTGAGTGTGTGTGTGTGTGTGTGTGTGTGTGTGTGTGTGAACAAAGTTCTGTAGCCCCTATGTATGCATTGTTCTACAGATTCAAATGTTGTTTCTGGACAAAAAATTTGTAGGGTCAGCTCAGATGTTTATACAGATTGTCAGCTGACAAAAGCAGACATCCAGGTCCGTACACACACACACACGCACACACACACACACACACACACACACACACACACACACACACACACACACACACACACACACACACACACACACACACACACACACACACACACACACACACACACACACACAAACACACTTGTTTCTTGCAGAAAGGTAAATGACAAGACTGAGAAGATTCTCATGTCTGTGCAATAAATTTGATGTAATTTCATTTTTGCACAAAGGCAAAATAGCCGACCAGCTCCATCCAAACGTAAACAAAATGCACAGAATCATCCAGGAAGTTAATAATCCTTTCCAAAAACTGCTAAAAAAAACTCTTGTAGAGCTAAATTGTTGATTTATTCAAACTCATTCCACATTATTTACAAAACAAATGGATATATTAATGAATTATATTTAATTGTCTGATGTATTTTAAAAAATCTATACAAAATAGCCATTTGCTCTAAAGATACTGTCCTTTAAGAGGCACAACTATCTGTGCTTTCAGTTGACTATTGTCCAATATACATAGACATGTGCACACTTTGGAAATATCGTGTTAATCCTGTTTTAGATATTGTCTGCCAACAACCCAGTGAGTCGTCTCATCACAGGACTCCAGGGAATGAACTTGAGCAGAGATAAATTAATAGCTTAAATTGATAGTATGAAACTTTGTCGGTAAACAAAATGCGATATTCAGCCAAAAACCTTACTTAGAATTCTCTTTCATTCAAATATTTCCAGTTTAATTGACTGGGAGGGGCAGAGGGGTGTTGGACAAATGCCTTGACCTGGAGCAGCCTGACTGACAGGTAAGGTTGACACCATCTGTGGAGGTGGGTCCCTGAAGACTGATCACTATCACACAACATGGGACAGACGGGACAAAAACCCTCTGACAACATGGATTGTTGCACCACAGGGGTTCATCTTTGTCTTTCTTTTTCGCTTCACTGTGGTTTTCTTGAATCATTTATTTTCTCCATGACTCCATATATGTCTTGTCTTCATACAGTCCTTATGTGAGGTGAAACACCTCATGCCCCCCGCAGCTGCAGAAGACACATTTAAATTTCATATCACCTTCTGCTGCAAACACAGGGAAGTTGCATGTAATAACTTGATAATAAATTGTCAAGTTTGAAAACAAATTTGAACATAAGGTCTGTGGTGATCATTAGGTATCAATTAATCACTCAATTACTTAAATAGTTTGGTGTGTGTGTGTTGATGCAGGCAGGATCTAAGACAGCAACATCAGTTACTGTCTGTCTAATGAACTGAGCTGTATTCATCATGAAACACCAAATAATTAGCAACCATGTCTTCGGGGAATACTTCAAAAGACAACTCAAAGTGGTTCAGTTTAGTGAAGCTTTCCCTTCAAAAGCAGAACATAAACACACGCTTAGGACTACACAGGCAGGAGAAGCTGTCCTCCATGCCTTTCATTTACAGCAATAAATAATGATTCATCACCAAAAAAGTTTACAGAGGGTGAATTTGTTTGCATCAGAAGACAGTGACCTTTATGGTGTTTTCCTGAGATTAAAGTGACACGGCAGCCAAACATGCTCAGAATCAATAATTTAACATAAACACTGGCCTGTCATAGCTTTGGTTGACAAGAAGTTGAGTTCAGTTTTATAGTTTCTGTAAAGCTCTTCTGGGACCTGGTGCAGTAGCATGCATGACAGCAGCGCTAAGAAACTGAGGGATCACTGGTGTCTCCACTGCTGGGGACCACAACGTAATTAAAATGACACAAACAAAGTGAATCTAATTAGGAATCCCTCTACTCCGACTCGTTAGCGTTCGACACAGCTAAATTATTTTCCTCCATGGAAATAAATGAGGCCACTTGTCTGTGCTGATCTGAAGCCTGTGAGGTGTTCAGAAATGGAAGAAACTATTGAAGTGCAACTAGAACAGCTTGAGGATCTCAAAGTAAAGTCTTAACGTTATACGTGCACGTCTACATTGGTCAGCGGAGGCATGCATCACTACAAGCGCACACCTGAAAACACGTGACATACCGGCCAACATGTGTTGCCCATTTCGAGTGAGCATTACAGATAGGTGGTCGTGTGAGAATAAGATTTCCAGCTGTCCAATCCTGCACCTGCACGCCATTATACAGGAAAACACATAGCTCATCAGAAACAGTCGGACCTTATCGGCTTTTCTGTCTGCCTGTGTCCTGGTTTTCAGTCTCACACCTACACTTATTTGCACACTCACAAACACACACATACACACTTTATTCGCAGTATGTTGTGTCCCCAGCACTCAGACCCCCCACACACACCCTGGTTGGCGCAGTGAGGTAAGTGAATCCAGTGGCTGATGGTTTTGAGGGAGCCAGGGGAGCCATTGAGAGCCCATTAGGAGGTTAAGTAGAGGAAGCTCTCCATTGTTCTGCTGTTTGATTTCTGCCCTGTGACCCACACTCTCCTGGCCAGAGCCTGGGAAACCCTGTTAGTGATGATGAGGGGGGATAAAGGACCATCACACATGCGTGAGTACAGAAACACGCACACACACACACACACACACACACACACACACACACGCACGCACGCACGCACGCACGCACGCACGCACGCACGCACAGCTCACATAATATAGCCAACATATGCGAGGCTGGAAATGTGCAGAGCACTGACAGTTGGATGACTCTCTGTGGAGCGCTGGTTGTCTGTAAGGGCGGAGAGGTTTCCGGCAGGCGAGAGTAACGATGCAACTAAAGGGCAAACCTGGAACTCAATGTTTACATAAAGAACTGCTCCACTCCATGTGTAATGAACCATTTACTGATGCTTTTCAGATCAGTTATAAGCCAAATTAAGTCCATCTTTTGCACTGACGAGGATGTAGAGATGTAGAGGATGTTCATCAGGGTATACACTCCCAATGGATTGTTCGATCATGTACCTGGTACATCTGTGTGAGCGCGAGGCGGAATGGCAGGATGGCACTGTGACTTAGTGATGGTGTTGTATGTGTGTGGCCCTGGTGCAGCTTGCAGCTGACGCAAAAAAGTCTGTCTTCAAGTTGGGGAGGCAGTACAATGAATGGGAGCTCTTCATCATCCAATTAGCCACAGGAAAGGTAAATCTTTCTTCGTTGTCATATTTTGTAACATTAATCTGTTATCTACATGTTTACCGCTCCTTACCTCAGCCTCTTTCCATGTTCAAAAAGAAAAGAGGCTGAAGTTGCACAGCTGAGGTTGAGGTTGGCGGGAATGTCGTCTGTTTTGCAGGTGTAATGAGTTACAAACAATTACTAATGAAGACTGATTTGACATGATGCTAAATGAAATGTTAAAGAATCCCACGAGCTATCAATTTATCCTAAATGTAGGTCAAACTATTAGTTTTCATCAGCAGCAGAACATATATGAACCAAGAGGAGTCACCAACTTGCTGTGTGCACAAGGAGGGGAACACATTCTGGTTTGGCTCTGTGTATGTTACACTATTTTATGTGAAACGTTGGAAGCTGGATATTGGCTGCCCACCCAGTCAAATGCCTGGAATGGTACTGGTATGTTCTATAGTACTTTTACATTTTTATGTTTCCAATTTCCATTACCATTCCAAATAACATACATTTTTCTCCACTTTTGACCGGTAGGGCAATGTACAAATTTGGGTGGGCAGAATCATCCCGGCCCATAGCTGCCACCGTCCTCGGTGAGAGAACAAGTAAGAGAGTCACCAGAGTCAGAATGCTAACACAGAGTGTTGGGACCAGCTTTCAGGTTAATCCATCCAATAGGTGTTGGCGGAGAATGACAAACAGAGTGATGGACCAACACAGGTCAAGAAAACAAACAGATACATTTCCACAACTGTTGACCATTGACTCACAACGTATTTTATAGAAAGCTATAAATATGAGGATCTGATCTCTAGCTAGCTAAAAAAACTCAAGAGTTAAAGGATGACGTATGAATGAAGGGGTGCAGCAAGGATGCGGTGTAGGTACGCAGCAAGATGTGATGGCACCACTGGGTGCAGGAACACAGTAGCTTATGGTTGTGTTGGCGGATGGGAAGGCAACAGCTGAGCAAGAGAAAGACTCCGTGATGTGGGCGATGGTGGTGTAGTGGGTGGAGGCAAGAGGAGGAAGGAGGGAGGGGAAAATGGGACGAGGCGAGGGTGGATGTCTTGTTTTGCTGATAGTAATCTGACAGCTATTAGAGGAGAGAGTGAGAGACCTGTCTTGCGGTGGCAGTGGTAGTGTTGGGGGGCTGTATAATGGTGGTGTTGGGGTGATGTGATATATTCTCTCTTTCACACAGAAACCAGTCCAAGCCTGTGTGTGTGCCCAGGTGTGTCCTTTTGTGTGTGTTTGTGTGTATGTGTGACTGCATTACTTCTTTCTACTACATTCAATTGTCTCTTAGCCTCAATAGCCTCTTTCTAATCTTTCACCCCCCCCTCGATTTCCCGCTCATTCTTTTTCCTTTCTCCATCTTGTCCCCCAATCTCCCCTCTTCCTCTGGCGTAGCGGGTGCCACTGTACATTTCAGCGTCTCGATGCGTTACAACGCTTGCCCTTAATTTGACAGTGTCACGGATCCATCTTCATTCTCTCACTCTTTTCATAATCTGATCATCTTCCTCTAGCATGCAATTAGTGCCCCTCCCCTTTCTTCCCCTCCTCCCATCTCTACATCCACGATCCCCTCATGGCCTCCGAGCTGCGAGCCACTGCCCCCGTCGAGCGGCCTGGATGATTGCTACAGCTTTCCCTGTGCAATCCATTTAGAGCCGGGGCCCTGTAATGAATATGTACATTGAGAGGGACCTCGGCAGGGGGGAGGGTCACGAGCAATCAACCTTGAATTCAATTATGCCAGTGAAGGTTAATGACTGTGCTCAGTGGTCAGAGGCACGCGCCACATCGCCCATTAAAGCAGCTTGTCAGAACTGACAACGTGGGGGTAGGGATGCACTGGCTTGGAGGGAGAGAGTGGGTGGGTGAGAGAGCTGCGAGACGGATAGAGGCGGAGGGTGGCGGGGGGTAGAGAAAACAAGCAAGAGGAGGGGATGAGGATGAGGGAGACAGAGTGAGCAGATGAACCGGGCTGGAGGGGGGTGGGGTGGTGGAGGATTGGGGTGGGTCATGTGATGCACGCCACCAGATAGATGGACAGATAGATAAAACGGTGTCAGTCAGAGGTGCTAGATTACATTGAGTTCTCCCGGACAAATCAGATTGTAGAAGTTCTCCAACCTCCGCTGCCGCCACCCCCCTCTCTCCCCGTCTCCCCTTGGGGTGAAACTGAGCGCGCAAGCTGTAATATGATTAGTCTACATAAAGACGTGTCTGGAGTGTAATTCACTGCTCACTAATGAGGCCCTGTCTGAACCCAGGACAGATGAATCCTCCTGGTGGCACACGCTCACCTGCTGCCTGCATGGCTCCCTCCCACCCCCCACCCCCATCTCTGTCAGACCACACTGTTGTCTATATGGCTGCTTCCTCAGCCTTACTCCTCCCAATCTCACCTTCATCGACATCCATAAAAGTCCACCCAAGTTGCAGAATGTGCCCCGGAGTGTCCCATTCATCACCACTGCCTTAACTTGAGCAGTCTTTTGTGCCTCTGTCATTGATTGTCTTTTCAGAGCTGTTTTTGGGGTGTCAAAGTTAAATCAAAGGTTCAAGGGTAATAAATCCCCGATCAAGGAGTTTTACTTCAAAACAGAGTAAAGCCTCTGTCTGCGCTTCAGATGAACCTATTTCCTGAGTTAGGGGTTAGTTCTGGTGGTGAATTCATGAACCTTTAAGTGGAAACAACACAGACTTTACAACGAGATTGTGGTGCATTTATTAGCGTTTTATCAATAACAAGCCATTTCAAAATAATGTCAATATTTTGAACAACTAGCACCATCTTAGAAATTTTGTGTGAGCAAAAAAAAAAAAAAAGATTTGCAATGAACGAACAGTCCAATGAATGAACAGTGTCTTGTATCAAGAACTAAAAAAAAAGAAAAGTCAGCCTGAACCCGCTTCTTTCATATAATATCAAATTCAACATGCACCAATATTTGTGCTGACTTTCTGTTTTGCTATTCTGATCAGATTTTCCAGATGTAAATATATTTTGCTCACACCAACTAAGTGTGTAATGTCGTCCGAGCCTCATCTCAAAGCTACTTTAAACATACCATCGCTTTTCTCATGTATTGGTCCATATGTAATACAAATCGTCTCACTCTAGCAACTTTCATCCTCATACAGTTTATCACATGATACCCCGTTATACCTCACAGTTTTAATGTGAGTGAAAGTTGGAAAAATAATGACATTCAAAACTATTCTTACAGTAAAGGAGATTTACAGTTAAGGTCATCAAATATTACCTCTGGCGCATTTTTACCAATGTAATTTCACATTTTTTTCAAAGCTGCTAAACAATTTGTACAAATACAGTACTCAATTTAAATAAACTGAAAAGCTGCAATTACTAAAAGGAACATGGACAAAGAATAAGATATGCAGAAAATGTATTTTCATTTAATTTATTATAACCAAATGAAACTTTGCTTACTCTCTTTTAGTTTAGATATCTGGTCATGAAACCAGTCTGACCTTTTGGCCTTAGCATGAAATTGGGAGCAGCTAAAATAAAACCTGCCTGAGGTTCTATAGATGCATTCCTGCTCACAATGACCTAGAATGCCAGCGACGTAGCCAGAAGAAGGATCATCAAAATCTTTCCACAATCAACTTCAAAACAGTTGTGCTAATGTGATGTCAATTTAGGTTCATTCCCTTTCTCTTAGTACTGGGTTCATGCAGCATCTTACCCAACTTACTGGCTGTTTAATTAAATTGACAGATAGCATCTTCATAGTGGAATTAGGTAGATGTGTTGAAATGCAGTGTGCTGTAATGAATATAAAAGCATCTACTGAGTGAATATGTCCACGTAGAACAGAGCCTGTTGTTGTTGGGGGTAGCAGCAGGTTGGGGCCATCTGGACAATGATGCTTGTAGAGAGATAATGGCATTCTCTGGGACTGATGCCTTTGATGGTGGTACAGTAATGCTGCACCGTTTTTGGGCCTCTTTATTTATAATGGCCTGCTGTCATTTACTCTCAACTCTAACCAGTCAGGCTTAATGTGATTATAGTTTTACGATCACCAGTCTAACATAGAGTTGATTCTCATCACACAATGCATGCTTGTTATGTATTTATGTTTATGGCAACTTAGCATTCATTATGAACAATAATTATATTTAACACAGGTGTCTTCTGCCAATGGTCAAAGCTGAGTTCTTCAAACCGTTATCAAAACTTTTTAAACTTTAACCATAACGTTAAATTACTATTATTTTTTGGGCAGGAAATGCCATCAGAACTCCATCACAAAAGATCTTGTTGAGATATTAAGGCTGTCTATTTACACATCCAGCAAACAAGCATTATGTTCGGAAGAAGAAGAAGGTTTATTTTTAATTTTTATTTTATATACTCGATTAATCCTTGCAGGGAAATTAGTGGCACACTCTAGCTAGTCAAATCAAATCACATGCATATGTTGGTGTGCAGAGGCCCTGAACAAACAAACACACACAGGGGGCCTGTATGCATGCAGAGGGAGGTAGACGGCGGGCAGCTCCTGCTTGGTGCGCCCCAATTGAGCAACTTGTAAGGGGGACGGTGCCTTGCTCAAGGGCGCCTTGGCAGTGCTCCAGAGGTGAGCTAACACCTCTCACTGTCAGCTCACCTCCAGATGTTTTTTTTGTGTGGGAGCAGGAATTGAACCGCCGATCTCAGAATATTGGATGACCCACTCTCCCGCTCGCTCTACCACTGAGCCACCGCCGCCCCGCAGCATCGTCATGATGAACATGATGGAAATTAATTGAAATTGTTATGGACGTTAAACTGTTATTTAAGTGTTATGTACGTTAAATTGTTATTTAATGTAATGGATATAAAGAAAACAAAATAATTACCTGAAAGAAGCTAAAATTTAAGAAAAGCAGTATTTTATTGATAAAATACAAAAAATAAACAATGGATTGGAAGAGAAAATGCTAAATATTCAAGGAATTGTTCTTCTCCAATTTCACCTAATTTCACAATAAACAAATACAATCTAGATAAACAGTGAAGTAAATAAGGAAACAATGAGTAACAATGAGACAGCTCTAACATTAAAATGTTCCTTTCTTCAAATGAAAATCCACGACCAACAAAACCTGAAACAAGAATGACAGAAGAAATCTTATGTGTCTCATTAAGCTGGCAGGGAGATCAAACGGAAATACAGTCATCCGAACCTACTTTACCATTTAGGTGGGAAGAGTTCCAAAAAAGACAGGCTGTATGTTAAAGAAGCTATAGCAGACTAATTAGCATGTTATAGATTATGGACACGAAACAGGTTCAGGAGGTCAAACAGAAGACTTTCACATGAGACACAAACTTCACACTATTTTTTTATGCTTAGTCTTTGAAAAGAGTTAAACCTGACAGTGGAAGTAAATTATGACCAGAACATGAAGGGTCATGGATATATCTTTGGTGTGTGTGTTTGTGTATGTGTGTGTGTGTGTGTGTGTGTGTGTGTGTGTGTGTGTGTGTGTGTGTGTGTGTGTGTGTGTGTGCGTCAGTGCTTCTCTAGCTGTCGAAGTATTCATCATGAGGGAAAATCTAAAAGCAAATTTAAGGACGTGGGGAAAGTTTATCCACCAGTATCCTCTTTAAATAGTTTATGATGTTCACCGATGAAGAAAATATCAAATTCTCGATGAAAATTTATGGAAATTAGATCAATGCTATTATGGCAGCGACTTTTTAAAGCAATATATTCTTTCCAGCGACAGTCTATGCGTGGATGATATATAGAAAGTAGTCAGAGGGAGTTGCATGGGTCTTTCTTCCTGTGGAGCGGACCTACAAATCTGTTATTGCATTTCAGCCTAACAGGATCAACATGCATACTAAAAAAAAAAGAAAAAAGAAAAAAGCTGCTTCCCAAGAAAACCTCCATCCCAATATTCCTGTCATTCTCTACTCTCCTCCTCACCCTCTTTATTTATCATCAAGAATCTAATACCATTTTCACCACAATGGAGTGTCAAGTTATTGTAAATAAGATGAGATTTTCCTGGGCAGTGTGTGTGTGTGTGTGTGTGTGTGTGTGTGTGTGTGTGTGTGTGTGTGTGTGTGTGTGTGTGTGTGTGTGTGCATGTGTGTGTATTCGTAAGAAGACAGTAAAACATTATAATGTTGATTTATCAGCTTGTCAGAATCGAGTATCTTTTAGACACTGCACTGTCTATGTGCATGTGTGTGTGTGTGTGTGTGTTTGAGTGACAGCACCTCATATGTATGTCATGTGCACTTGGTCTGATGTTGTCAGAGTCCAACAGCCTGTCTCAATGTCTCATTGGTCTCTGTTAATGGTTGGTTCAAAGCAAGTGGGATTTGTGATGTTTTAGGGGCAGAAATTGACATAAACATTCAAAACAATGTTTCTTAATCTATTGTGAAAATGAGAGCAATTGTGATATATTTATACCCCTTAAAAGTGGCTGTTTAGTATCTGTTGGCTCAGGGGGTTGGGTGGTTGTCTAATGAATTGTGGTGGGTCAAAAACAGACAGTAAAATTGAGGTATTTTTAAGATTCCTTAACTCTAGAGTGAACATAACAATAAATTTACAGTCAAATTACTCCCACTCAAATGACCTTAACTGACACAAATATGTCACCAACATCCGTCCATCTATTTCTTTCACTGCTTTATCTGCTGTCACGGGTCACGGAGAGCTGGAGCCTATCCCAGCTGGCTTAGGACGTGAGAAACTCCGGGAGTGACGCCACACAGAGACGCAGACAAACACGCAAGTACACAATCACTCCGATGGTCAATTAGGGACCGGCCAGTTAACTTGAAGCACATGTTTTTGGAGGTGGGAGGAAGCCGGAGAACCCGGAGAGAACCCACGCAGACACGGGGAGAACATACAAACTTCAGACAGAGCTGGACGTGAACCCGGAACCGCCTTGTTGTGCGGCGACAGCACTACCCACTGTGCCGCCCCATGTCACCAACAGTTTTTTTTTCCTTCTTTGGTGGGCCTGCTGACTTGCTGCCTGAGACAATGAGGTCCTAAAATGAATGCTGGGAAGTGTGATAATTACTTCTATTCTGAGAAGCAGAGACAGAAAGCTGGAGAAGAAGGGAATTATTGTTCTGTAGCGAGGGAGGGAAATACATGTTTCCTTTCTTGGGCCTAAATATTTACCCTCCTTTACCGCCAGCTGACTCACGCTCAGACGACAGGCACACACGGACCCGGAAAAGGCCCCCATCGCCGGGACCCAGCGATGCCTGCCATTAGCACTCCACTGATTTAGCCCTCCCCCTTCCTCTTGTTCTCTCCTCTACTCACACACACACACACACACACACACACACACACACACACACACACACACACACACACACACACACACACACACACACACACACACACATGGTTTCCTGATCTGATTAGCGGACTGCGGTGCCCTGTTAGTCCGATGATAGCCCATTTCCCATTTTCCCATCAGCCTACTGTCTTGCCCCCGTCCTGAATGGGACAATTGTGGCATGAGTTGACAAAAGATTGTCGGAAGTGAGAAAGTGTGCGTGTGCTGCATGTGTATTATGTACTTGCGCCATCAAGGTCAAATCTGCTACTTCCAAAAATGTAGATTTGCAACATTTGGTATATTGTTGCCCATCTGGATATTCTACATAATCATCTCAGTGAGTCCTTTGTGCTTTTATTTTAGTTGGACAATGAAGAGTTTTTATTTTAACTTTTTAAATTTAAGTTAAAATGTAAATTTCCATGTAGGAAAATGTCCTTGTGGGAAAAGTTTGTGCACTATATTCCTGTACGTTACACAGCAGCCTGCTAATTATTTTAATGCTGCCCATCTAGGGAACAGGTGGTTAGATGTTTTCCTCACAGTATAGGACGACCTTATACAGAATTTGTAATGTAACATTAGTAGGTGGTGACTGAATTAAACACCAGAAGGACTTTGAGAGCAGGGTTTCATGCTGACCATAATGACTTGAAAGCTGTAGTCCTTCTGTCACCTGTGTTTGGGTTTCTCTTGTTGTTTTTCTTGTTTCTTCCCCCAGTGAGTGGTCAATCTGTCATCATGACTGGAACACACACACACACACACACACACACACACACACACACACACACACACACACACACACACACACACACACACACACACACACACACACACACACACACACACACTCCACATGCTTGCTTCACAATATTCCAAGACCTATCACCTCCTCAGATAAAGCCTGTAAGAGAACCCTGATCCAAATGTAGCCAAACACAAATTGGAACTTCTATGAGAAAAATAATATTTATGCACTAAATTAAATGAATGCATGCTTTATGTTCATAATTCAGCACATGTAAAGAAAATTTAAATGCACGGTATTGAGCTGTAGGAGGCCAAGGAACAGTTGACCTCATAGTTCATTTAAATATTTAAAATTCCATGTGCATTTTTGGAACTTGAGAAACAAATAGCTTATTTAATTTGTACCTGGTCATCCTGAGGATCAAATAAGCAACCATAGAAAACTTTACTTGTGTTTTTCGAGGAACTTTTGGGGCTATATCAGTATCAATGAAAGATTTCTTTTTTCCTTTTTCCCTTTACAAATCATCCCCTACATTTATTTCAAACGCAATAGTTCCGCACTAGTAAGAACTGGATGGCTCCGTGTCATTAATTCTTCTCCATAGTTATCTTTAATCCTTTATGAATCTACTTGGGTTGAAATGCTCAAAATAAGCCCTTTAGTTATAATTTTACTGTAATTCCCGAGATGGATTAATCATTTCTTTGTTTCTTGGTCAAAAAAGGGTCTCAAGCAAAGCTGCAAACGCAGCAGGTCTTGTTGAGGTATAACAGAGGGAGGAAAGAGTCTTGACAGACGCCAATCACTTTGTTTTTTCAGTCAACACACTGCATCATTCAGTTTGTCTTTTTCAACAAGAAACACACCCTCACTGTAGAGCAAAGCTGTTAGGAACTATTGCAGTAGAACTAAGGCTAACTGATGTATTCGCTGCTGCAATCCCAAGTGAAAATAAGACAATAAATAATAAATGGTGCTCTTTAAGCTGTGTTCCTAACATCAAAAAGTAATGCCTCTAATATGCATCTAATATCCCATATTTTGTCCTCAGTGGAATTTAATGAATAACAGAGCTATACCAATTAGGTGCAGGAAGTTACTCTTAATTACATTTCTAAGTTTCACTGTGTAGTTAGCATGCATTAATCACAATGTTATTTTTCCAAATCCTATTAGTGGTTAAAGCAGAGTCAAAGTGTATTTGGGGAGGATTGTTGCAAAACTTCTGGATGTAAAGTTCTTCGATCTACTGCGGCAGACCATGATGGACTGCATGCTAATAAGTAAGAAAAACCCCACATACATTCTTAGAGCCGCACAACTCACACTCAATAACATGCATTCAGATATCTATTGTTATATTTTAAATATAGAATGATAAAATTAAGCAAAGACACACGCTGTTTTGCAATTCTCTTAGCAGATTTACAATCCCGCCACCTATATATTTGAAAACCTCACTTGAAAACCTCACACTGACACGCTTTTTTAACTCCACCCACTACCTGTCAATCAAGCGCCCAACCAATCACGACGCCCAACCAATCACGGCCCATCTGCCAGAAGGAATCATTTGAACAATATGGCGTAATGCATCGGGGAGCGAGGCTTTTTGTTGCGGTTACGCCTTTCGTCCACACGACAATGCAGATACAAAAACGCTGGCCGAAGTGAAGTTTTTTGAAAACGTCGGGTACGGGTTGTCGTGGGGACGCTGCAACTGAAATTTTTTCTATCCGGGGGTGTCTCCCTGCGACGAAAACTGCTGTAACATTCATGAATTTCCACACATCCCGGTCCCATTCTTGGAATTGTTATGTTTATAAACATGTTGATCAACACACTTATGTGGCCTGATTCAGGTAGTGGTTTGGTGTGTGCCGCGGGTTTTGACAGCGATATAAGGCGGGTGTTTTCTAAAGCAGGGGAAATATTGTCAAAAAACTCCCAAAATCCTCTAAGACCTGCCACAGTGGACAAAAATATTCTTTAAAAAAAAACAATGATATGACGCAAGCATATTCACTGGCTATACCTCAAAGTTTCAAAAGCACTATCATTGTCCATACTCCAACCCCAACCACCCTCCCCTCACTGTACATCCATCCATCCATCCATCCATCCATCATCAACCGCTTAGTGATAAGCGTTTGATGGCTGGGTCTCGGGGGCAACAGTCTCAGCAGGGATGCCCATACTTCCCTCTCCCCAGACACCTCCTCCAGCTCCTCCAGGGGGAGCCCGAGGCGTTCCCAGGCCAGCCGAGAGACATAGTCCCTCCAACGTGTCCTAGGTCTTCCTCGAGGTCTCCTCCCAGTAGGACATGCCTGGAAAACCTCCCCAGGGAGGCGTCCAGGAGGCATCCAGAACAGATACCCGAGCAACCTCAGCTGGCTTCGCTCGAGAGCAGCGGAGCAGCGGCTCTACTCCGAGCTCCTCCCTGGTGACTGAGCTCCTCACCCTATCTCTAAGGGTGCGCCCAGCCACTCTATGGAGGAAACTAATTTCAGCCACTTGTATTTGGGATCTTGTCCTTTCGGTCATGACCCAACGCTCATGACCATAGGTGAGAGTACGAACGTAGATTGACTGGTAAATCGAAAGCTTCGTCTTTAGACTCAGCTCCTTCTTCACTACAACGGACCTATACAGCGACTGCATCACTGCAGAAGCTGCCCCGATCCGTCTGTCAATCTCACGTTCCATCTTTCCCTCACTCGTGAACAAGACCCCAAGATACTTAAAGTCCTCCACTTTGGGCAAGGACTCTCCACCAACCTGAAGGGGGCACACCCCCTTTTTCCGGTTGAGAAACATGGCCTCGGATTTAGAGGTGCTGATCCTCATCCCACTCATGTCACACTCTACAAACCGTCACCCTGCAAACCGTCCCAGTGCCCTCTGAAGGTCCAGGTTTGATGAGGCCAACAGGACAACATCATCAGCAAAAGCAGAGATGAAATCCTTCGGTCCCCAAACCGGACTCCCTCCGGATCCTGACCCGAGTTTTGGCCTCCACGACTACTTGAGCTGCAGTACGCCTGGCGTGCCTGTACCTGTCAGATGCCTCTGGAGTCCTACAATTCAACAAGATTTGATAGGACTCCTTCTTCAGCTTGACGGCATCCCTTACTTCCAGTGTCCACCACCGGGTGTAGGGGTTACCGCCTTCGACAGGCACCAGAGACCTTGCTCCGAGAAGCCACTTCGACAATGGAGGTGGAGAACATGGTCCAATCTGACTCAATGTCCCCAGCCTCATGCGGGATCTGGGAGAAGCTCTCCCAAAGGTGTGAGTTGAAGACCTCACTAATAGAGGGTTCTGCCAGATGTTCCCAGCAGACTCTCAAAACACATTTGGGCCTGCCGAGTCTGTTCAGCCTCCTGCTCTGCCAGCGGATCCAACGCACCACCAGGTGGTGATCGGTTGACAGCTCTGCCCCTCTCTTCATCCGAGTGTCCAACACACTTAAGGTGTTAAGGAGGTCTGATGATACGACAACAAAGTTGATCATCAACCTCCGGCGTAGGGTGTCCTGGTGCCATGTGCACTTATGAACATGGCACCAGGACATAAGTGCATATGGTGTTTGTTATGGACAAACTGTGACTAGCACAGAAGTCCAATAACAGAACACCACTCGTGTTCAGATTGGGGAGGCCGTTCATCCCAATCACGCCTTTCCAGGTCTCACTGTCATTTCCCACGTGAGCTTTGAAGTCCCCAAGTGAACAATGGAGCACTATTCAGTACTCCTACCAGGGACTCCAAGAAGGCCGGGTATTCCGCACTGCCATTTGGCCTGTAGGCCGAAACGGCAGTGAGACACCTGTCCCCACACCACGAAGGGAGGCGACCCTCTCGTTCACCGGGGTGAACTCAAACATATGATGGCTGAGCTGTGGGGCCACAAGCAAGCCCATACCATCCCACTGCCTCTCACCTTGGACAACACCAGAAAAGTGGAGAGTCCAGCCCCTCTCAAGGGTTTGGGTTCCAGAGCCCAAGCTGTGAGCGGAAGTGAGCCCAACTCTATCTAGTCGGTACCTCTCAACCTCCCTCACAAGCTCTGGCTCCTTTCCCCCCAGCGAGGTGACATTCCATGTCCCTAGAGCTAGAGTCTTTGTCTGGGGATTTGGTCGTCGAGCCTCATGCTGACGACTGCCACCCAATCTACACTGCACCTATCCCCTACGGTTTCCTCGGCACATGGTGAGTCCAGCGGAGGTTGGGCCCAAGTCGGGCTGAGCCTGGCCGGGCCCCGTGGGCAGAGGCCCGGCCACTAGGTGCTCGCATACGAGCCCCAACCCCGGGCCTGGCTCCAGGGTGGGGCCCCGGTTACGCCATACCGGACGACGTCACGGTCCTTGATTTTCTGTAGGTCATAATGGTTTTTGTACTGCTCTTTGTCTGTCCCGTCACCCAGGACCTGTTTGCCAAGGGAGACCCTAGCAGGAGCACAAAGCCCCTGGCAACATAGCTCCTGGGATCATTCGGGCACTCAAACTCCCCCACTATGATAAGGTGGCAGCTCTCGGAGGAGCCTCACTGTACATGTTTATTGTATTTTCATTTTCGTCATGTCCAAATGATCATTTGCCATGCTGCCAGTGTGTGACAAAAATGGTCTTTAAGTAACTACATACATACATGTAGTCAGCTAACAGAACTATCTCTCCTCTAAAATGTCTTTTCCACTTGCTCTTTTGACAGGTGCCGTTTTCATTAACGTTAACTTCTTTCCCAATCTCATGATTAGTTAGCTTTCTTTCTCCATTTAGCCTGCTAACATTTATCTACGGCTTCGCAATGCCCGCCCAGCACAATCCATGATTTGCCAACACATAGTCGCTATGTCACAGGTTTAGATGGAGGCAATTGATTTGCTGTGGGCGACCCCTGAAGGGAAGAGCCGAAAGGAAAAGATTTTTTTGATTTTTGCAAAAAAACTTTAATCACATTCAAACATTTTGCAATTTTACATTAGATGAAGCACTAAAGTGCCTCAGAAGATTTTTTTAAAGGAAAAGAAGAAAAGAAGAAAATTGTTTCGTCACCACATTGACTACATTAGGTGCGCTTGGTTTATAATACCAATACATTTGTTTTCATATGTTTGGTATGAAGTCTGATATAATTGTTTTATCATGGAATTTCCACGAGGTCCTGCTAACATGTTCTTTAACAATATTGTAACTAAACAAATTCCAAGGCCAGAATTCTCCTTTGATTGTGAATATTGTAAACCTGGATTGAATCATCCTGAAAATCCTTCAGTCTGAGCCCAGCAATATTTTAGCAATGAAAAGACATTATTATTGATATACTGTTATTGAGTTTTAAAAAGTGCTGTGGACAATTTAACTATCACACACATTGTATTGCAGTTAACTAAGGACAATGGGTAATGGTTTGACACAAATTATTGAGATCAGTTTTGAGTGAAATCATCACCTAAGTATCATGGTCGTAGAGGTTCATAATGGTTTGAACACAACTTCTGTGGGTTCAGCCTATGCTGGGTTCCTATCGAAAAAGTAACAAACAAGGAGCGATTGTTACGGGGAAATTGCAGTTGTTGGGCTATTAGAAATGCAAGACAATTTGTGTCACTGAGCAGACTCAATGACAAAAGAGGCGAAAAAAACATCCTCTGACCTGGTGGTGGTGGTAGATGAAAAAGTCAAGGTTTCACCTATGTCACAGGACGAATCCTCTGGGGACATAAACCCCTGCATGGAAATTTTATGGAAATCTTTTTGACAGATTTCTCAGTCTGGAAGAAAATTGATGAACTGACTGCAGCACAGCAATTCTGATATCTACAGAACTATTCTGCTGGTCAGGAAAGTCATGAATGAGGCAACAGAGCATCGATTTAGCAGGGTGGCGTGGATATTGTCTGGAGGGAGACAATTATTGTTTTCTTGAGGTCAGACATATGTCTACAGAAACACTTCCTGCTAATCTAATCAAGTGCAACAATCTTCAGTTTCCTCTTCTCCACTCTGTGGACCACATAAGAAGGAAATGCTTTATTAAACAGGAAGTGTCAGATTATAAATCCAGGAAGCGAGAGTTAGATTATCAAATCAGTGGAAGAGAATACATCCATCCATCCATCCATCCATCCATCCATCCATCCATCCATCCATCCATCCATCCGTCCATGTTCACCCTTCTCTCACCACATCACCTTGACATTTCAAACAGCTCCTTTCAGTTTCAGTGGTTAAACTTAGACATCTACAGGCAGGACCAACAAATAACACCTGCTTGTAAAAACAAGCTTTAGGGACGTAATGGAGCTTTAACAATAGAGTTGTCACCGTTTGGACTGTTTCTAGCTAAGCTGTCATTATAAATAGATTAAAGCATTGCGAAGACAATGAGAAGGAATGAAGAGCAGGAAGAAGGGACTGAAGTAGAGAACTGCATCAGTGTAATCACCTTCCCTGACCCTAATCCACTATTCAAGAACCAAGACAACCTATTGGCATCCATTAATCCTGAATTGGCGTACAATCAATGGATGCTTCAATAACTCCTAATTCCTTCATCCATCAGACCTCTCCTGGCCAACATCTGTCACATGCTTGTCCCCATGTCACCACTTGCTCCAAAATAAAACGTATCAGCCACTATTGGAGGGGCTGACAGGGGATTTTGGTGATCTTCTGACTTTTCCTGTTAAAACAGCAGATGGTCAAAATTTCATTTTGTGTTTCATCCAATATTATAGGTGATGACCAAACACATGCAAAAATAAAATCATGTAAAAACTGTCCAAGCTGTGTTTTTTTGTTTAGGGATAATTGGCAAATATATTGCACTCCTTTTAATGAGGAATATTGTATTATGCAAGAGTTAAGAAAGTGTGACGATAAGAAGTGAAAGAAAACCAGGATTATTATTTGGTTTACCACTTACTTATCTGGCAATTGATGCAAATTCTACACAAATAAATAATTTATTATTACATGCTAAAAAGTTGCTAAAATTTTACTGAAAAACTAAATGAAAGACACACACATTAAGCACAGTCAGAATTTTATAAAATCTAATGTCTCAGATAACTCAACTATTCAGTAAACAGGAAGTTTTGGGGGTGTCTGGAGAATTTCTTCACATGCAGCTAAAAATCAGCCTACTTAATGTATTTGTAAAATGTGTTCACTGTCAATATAACATTGTGTTCAAACAAATGGCAGATAGCACACAAGCTGTGTAAAATTCTCTCATATTGTAAATTGTTGATTAAAACTACATAGCAAATCCTGTTCATTGAAATGAACACAGAGAACATGAATTTTTTTCCACTATTCCCTTGTGTGTACAGTCAGTATGATGTCACAGCTTCTCAATAGTGACTGCAGACTCTTGTGATTTTATTGTTTTCAGATTTTCTTCAGCTCAAAATGAAAAAAAAAAAAGAGCCATGGGTTTTAAATAACCCTGCAGATCCTGTCATGTCACAGCTGGCAAACTATAATTGTTTGTCTGTGTGTGTTTGCGTGCGTGGGCAGGAGAGGAAGAATCCCAGAACGT
Organism: Antennarius striatus; assembly: GCF_040054535.1. Lineage (NCBI taxonomy): Eukaryota > Metazoa > Chordata > Actinopteri > Lophiiformes > Antennariidae > Antennarius > Antennarius striatus. The sequence goes on along the minus strand of NC_090781.1, from coordinate 6,372,930 downwards.
AGCGCTGACACTTGGTGATCACAATGCGCCTGTGAAGGGGCGTGCCATTGTATACAAAGTAAATCAATTAAGGAGAGGTGATCTCCAGGGAGCGATGGAGAGGTTCCTATTCTTAACTCCCTGAAGGCTCTTAAAATACACATAGAATTTAAAATGCAATCTGTGTTTCCATTACAAAGCGTACAATCACACGTCAGACACATGTCAAGTGTTTGTGGCATCATTGAGCCCTATAATTCTGCAGCCCACAGCAAGACTCAGCTCTAATTATTGCTCCATCTTATACTTGAGCACCAGTTTAATCAACTCCATCTTTAATCAGAGTAGGTTATGATGAACCATAAAGCTTAATCCAATCTCTTGGTATCTCAGTGTGATTGAGTCACTTACACAGCAAATCTTCTTTTGAATCTTCTGCTTGTTAGATGTTCTGACGACGGTGCTAAAGAGGTGGAAAACCGCCAGTCCAGGTTACATTGTGGGTTACTGTAAACAAGCATGATGATTTCAGTGATCTTTTACACTCTCACCACTTCAGTGTTGTACTGAGGCTGTGAAGCCAAACCACAGTGTTCAAAGGTTGAATTGTCCCTCAGGGGATAGGGGGAACGGGGGCTGTGGTGGGTGATGGGAAGGTGCATGTGGTGTGAGCAGGGTGGGGCAAGTATCTAGGGTACACTTAGCCTATATTCAAGATGAAGACCCAAACCATGCCCCTGAAGGGATGTCCACAGGGACAGACTCACCGTGATTATTACACATTTATGAATGAATCTTCCTTGTGGGTTCAAACTGTGTGAGCGTAATGAATACATACAAATGTAATTCATATGGGTTGTGTTTACGACATGACATTCTATATTTAACACAAAAGATGCAAACAGGATGGAGCCCGCTTTTCCCCCTCAAACACTCAAGCACGCACGCACACACACATACACACACACACACACACAACACAGACACATTCTCACCCTGAACTTTCACCTTAACCATCTGAGAGGCAGAGGGGGTTCAGAAAGAGGACACGGGCAATAGATGAGGGCTGAGAAGAGAGGCAGCATTTTAATTGACACCCTTTAACTTATACGCAAGATAATTATAGCCAACAGCTGTAGACAATGCAAGATGCAAAAATATTTGCATTCTGATGGAGGTCTGTCAGGGAGATCCAGACCACATTAAATAATGTTGATATGTGGCGTATGTGTATGCACACATCACTATGTGAACATTTATACACAATGGAAATATTCATGTACAAAAGACATACACACAAATTTACACAAAATTATGATGCTTTGAAAAGAGTGGGAAAACAGCTAAAAAGAAGATGCAGCTGATGACTTTTGATATTTTGCTACACAGGCATCGCAGCCCTTTAAAATCCACCACTTTGCCTCAAAGCAACCGCAGACCCCACTGAGCTGAAGAATATGTGCTCCCCATTTCAGTCCTAATGCGTGAATTAATTATGTATTAATTAACATTACGCTTAGGAGAGGCCACTCCTAAATCTCTTTTTTCTCTCCCTCACTTTCTCTGTAGTCTGGATAATAGGAGCTGCAGCTAACAAAGCACAAAGAGGAGGGATTGAGATATGAATGCATTGTGTTCTTATGTCTAAGGCTATCTCCAGGTTATGAATTAGAGAATGTGTGCAGAGTTTGTTTCTCCCGGCAAGCCATTAAATATTTCATGGAGGGGGATAAATACTAGGAGAATGCCATCCCCTCCCAACCTGATCCACACAGCAATTAGAGGCCCATTATCTCTCTCTCAATCCTCACACTCTGTACAAACTCAACCTCAAAAGCAGCAATAAAAGCCCTGTGATGAGATATGATCACAGAAATAATGAACAGAATACTTATCTTTAGGATTTATAATGAAATTACATAGTTTTACTAACCCATGCATTTTTATAGGTCATTTCACACTAAATATCATCAAAAAAAAAGAAAAGAAAAGAAAGAAAACCCTCAAGCTTCACACTATTGAATTTCATTCATTTCATTTGATATGACATATCATGCTTCTGTGCCTTGGCAATAAGGACACAACATTGCAGCATATTGGCAAGCTCATTTGCTTTTCATAGTAAGCGTTGTGTCCAAAAAAAAAAGTGCCTCCTGGGATAAACACGTGTACAGGGACCGCGGGCCCGCCGCCCCAGCAGCAGGTGGCCCATTGCTGCCTAATGAACACCACAATCTGTTACTATCGCAGCGGCGCTTTTCACCAGACAATTAGGCGACTAAGCATGTCATTATTCCAGGCCAACAAGAAGAGCCTCTTCTCTAATTTCATCTTTTCATTCCTGTTTACTCACCCACACTCCCCTCATTAACGAGAGATTTTCCAGTCCATGCTAATTGGTTTCAATAACATTCATTTTAGTTGAAAGGAAACGATTCTGTTAATTGAGGAGCGCAGAGAGAGAAGAGAGGGAGCGAGGAGGGGGAGAAAAAGCGGGGCTTCTTTTCATTTTCAAGTGCGTCCATGAGATGACGCTTTTGAAATAGCGCTCTACAGGTTCAGAGCTAATGAAATTAAGTGATGCCGGCCGTGGCAAAAAGGGAAGCCCAAATTAAAAGCAATTTATTTTCATTGAGGCATGTGGCACTGTTCGGGCACAATTAATGGGCTGAGCATAGACACAGAGATATGAGGAGAGGGAACAAAAAATATAAAAGAAAAGAGAGACAAAGATACAAAGAAATGACTGGTAGCACAGATGAGTGGAAGGAGAGCAAAGTCTAGACCTGAACAGATTAACTGTAATGCCTTTTTTTATTACTGTATTTCTACTTCTTTCTTCTGTGTTCATAAGTTTGAAAATACGGAGGCTCTCTGTTCAAATATTTAAAATAATTTCAAAAACTGTAGATGTTTGTCTAAAGTCTGGCAAAAAGTAAAATTTTGTGGGGTTTGGCAGAAGAATAATTATAACCAGGACAATTTTATATTACAAAAGAATAGTTTGTTTACAGAGGTAATGGCTTACCTCTTCTGATATAAATGTTTATTTCGTAATGTTAAGAAATTATTCTGCAATGCTGCTGCCCTTGATCTGCATTTTTTGAAGAACACAAACCACACGTAGTTTCATACATGTTGGGGACGCTGCTGTGAAACCATCTCTCTGAAAAATACTGCTTGCAAGTTGAGAACTGAAGTGTGATTAACTAAGGCCATATACATATACATATATATATATATATATATATATATATATATATATGTGTTCCATATAGATATTACACATATATGTTACATAAAGTAAAAAGAAAAAAACCTTTGCAGAGAAGAGGCTGATGTTCAACAAATTAACTCCAAATGAAACATATTATAATCCAGATCTAATCAGGATTTAGACCATAACGCTGCATATTGAAACATATCTATACCACAATATGTGTGTTTTTACATGATGATTCAGGGATTATATCATGAGAAATTAGGAGTGAAAGAGTTAAAATCCAATCCAGATTAATGTCAGAATGGACAAGCACATGCTACATGGGTAAATGCAATTGCATAGGCCTTCCAGGCCACGCTGTCAAAGCGTGACAAATGACTGTAGAGTCACAGTCAGGGCCATTACCTCATCATGACATGCAGTTTCGGTCAGTCAGCTGCCTAACCAGCCGTTGTTTGGTTGTTTAGCGGATTGCTTAGGGAGCGTGTTAATGGCCTGTCTAAACAGTCTCCGCTGGGGGCTGCAGTGAGGGTGTGGTGGGGAGGGAGGGGGCTGACAGGCCTCTGTTCTGTTGGCTGGAGGTGCAGCAGGTTGAAACCTATAAAAGCATTTGGAGACGACTGGAGGGAGAGACGGAAGGGATGACTCAAGCTGCGATGATCATCGCTGATCAATATGTTGACAAACAGCGGGAAAGGCAGGAGGGAGCTTGAGATGGAAAACAATTAAAAAATTATTTGCAGTTCTGTCTGTTTCCGAGTCTCTGCCTGTGTTTCAGCCAATGAGAAACCAAACTCGTATAAAGTATGACTAAATGCCCTGCTGGTCTCCAAGGAGCTCTGAGTGCGGCGCTAGCAGGAGATCAGTGCAGTTCATTTACATTGCATTTGCATTATGTCAGGACATGAGCTACAAATAGGTATGAGTATGTGTCTTAATTAGAAATGAGCCAGGCTTTTCAAAAACACCCTTTTGCATCATAATTGAGTCAGCTCAGTGCTGCAGCAAACGAACAGACGACTGTTTCTGAGAATGCTTATTGGTAATTATGATAAACATACCTGAGCTCAGCGCAGGGCGCATTATTTTTCCAACTAAATATTTATGCATGCTTTAAACTACAGCTTTAAACTAAAGCTTTCCTACAATATTTGGGTGAAAATAATTGAATACGATGCAGTATATTAATGTTTTGTATCGAGAGGGATGTGTGCAAAGTTTAATATTTGGGCAGTTCTACAATACAGGATGAGACGAGATTTTGAAAAGCACTTTATGAAAAACATAAACCATCAATGCATACATCTACAAGTCCATATTGTGGGGAATCACAGGCTATGTGTAGATAATTTTTAAATACACATAGAAATTTATGCAAGGACCTAGTTAAGATTGTCCCGACAGGCCAGCCTATGGGATGAACTATACGAAAATTAATTTTTCTATGAAAGAAAGCATGTTGGTTTCCAAAAACAGTGGGTATCCCAGGGGGTTCAAATCCCTGAGAGAGTTGTGCAATTATTGTGGGCCAGTTAAAGTCGGATTGAGCGGGATTATCCTAATAAACAATGTATAGACTCATTGAAAAGTAATCCCACTCAATCACTATTTATGGTCTACTGAGAAGTGCGTGGCAGCCTCTCTATCTGAGACCTAGTACAGAATTTTTGTTCTTTGGGCATTTGTTCACAAAAAATATACTTATGTGTCTATACTTATGTGTCTATATGTAACCTGATGTCAGACCCATTGGTTCACAGTGGGTCACAATAGTAAATGTACAGTTGTGTCATTACAAAAATAACAAGAACAAGGCAATCACAGACTGCAACATACCATACCTGACCTACTTGCATAGGTCAAAGATCAAAGCTAGTGCTCTGACCTACTTTGATAGATCAAAGCAGTAGTTTTGATCTATGGTTTGATCTTACACTGACCTTCTCCCTTGTCTTTCTATCTTATCTGGTTCCTGAGTTTACAAAAGTTGAAATTTTACCTTGACCTAGTTTTCTCAAGGTCAAGGTCATCATCTCATTTTCATCCCCTTTGACGCCCAAGTAACCTGCTTTTTGTTTCATCTTTCTATCTCAAACTGTTATGAAGATATTTGGTGGACTAATGAACAGACGAACGAACGTATGAACCGACGAACAGACGGACACGCTAACACGCTAACACTGACAATTACATCACCGCTTTGAAGAGGGATGTTACAACTGTACTACAGTTTTTAGTAAATATAACTCAGAAGAAGCAAAAATTGATTTTGTTTCACTGGCATCATGCATCATGATGGAAAAAAGTTTTAGCAACTGCAGGACGCTGGAGGTGGGATTGGCTCAAAATAAACTACAGAAGCTATTTCAGTCGCTCTGAAGACCATGGAACTGGAGAAACACTGGCACAATGAATAAACAATATCAGATTTTAGTCCAACAAAAACAAAGCAAAAAAATCAATAAACCATATAATATTTCATTTTGGACAATATTAGGATGTCAAGGTGAGGGCTAAATGATCAATGACATGAAGAAATCTGTGTTGGCATCAAACGTTAATAAATCATGTAACAACGGCTGGCGTCGTCAGACTACACCGGGGGGATGTTATTGACAGGAAATCTTTCTATTGGTCAACAACTCAAAGGGACCCAAACAACTTTCAGCTAATCTGTGGCCACAGGTCCAATAGGGCACCCTCTATCCCATCCACATATTTTACCCACATCCATTCATCTTGTCATGCATTCAGTGGCCTTTATGCTCATGTGTTGAACAGTAATTTGAATATTTCTCATCTTAAATGTTTGCATACATGCACACAAATGTAATGTCAACACAACCTGCCACAAGTCTATACTATTTTTTTTGTTTGTGATTGTGTGTTTTTGAATTTAAACTTGGAAAATGATTTGCCAAAAACGGGTATGCGATAGGGAGCCAGGTTGCTCAGAGTACCTTAAGTTACCAAGGTTACCAAATTGAATTGTCTCCTCAGACATGGCTGATCTACATAATTTGGTGGTATCATTCACAGCATTTCACAGTCCGGATGATGAATGGCACCCGCAGAAGATAATATTTCTGCTTGGATGTAATAAATCTTTTGTAAAGTGCTCCATCGCTTATTTAGCAATGGCAGAGCTGTGGTGGAAAAAAGGTGCGCTCCTTCTTTTTCACTCTTCTTCAATTTCTCTTCTTTTGTCATCTTCGCTGTCTTTCAGCTCACTTGCTCTCATAAACAAGAGGAACTGTGGACTGTGTCTACAAATATTTTAGTTTAGCCGGTGATCGGGTATGGGGGTATCGGGTATTGCCATGTTCATAAACAAGATATGAGACTCAAGTTGGTATTGTGTTTCTTTGCATACAGTAAATATATTTCTTCTTGTCGATGTGTAGTTTCTGATAATGCTGATCTCCTCAGAGACTTATTCTTTGCTGCTCTTGTACCTGTTGTATTGATCGAAGCCTCAACCATCCCCTCACAGACAGCCTGCAGTGTCCTGGTATTACTAAAGCAGCCCCTGGGTCATGAACTCTTGACCTCCAGCTTCTCGGCATGCCTCAGTGAGGGGGCATGACCCCCACAAGGGGCGAGGAGGCAAGGGACACAAGAGATAGCTGTTCATGTTATTCATAGCTCTCCGATCATCATGTTTTTGCATGTGTTTATCATGCATTAACACTCATTAAAAATACAATAAAAACAGCTTTGTGATTGTAAAGCCTTCAGCAAACAGGAGTGAATGTGAAGGTTGTGTGCACATGTTCGTCTAAAGACTAGTGAGCGCTAAGTCTATCTAGAAATATATGCAAAGTAAATGCAAACTGTGTGTGCTGCTTGTAGTTTAATTTGATATAATACTGCTCTAAAAGTCAAAGTCAGAAAATGTCTACTTATTCCAAAGGTTACTAATCACAATTGTTTACTAATTAAGTTTTTTGATCTCCTTCCTCCTATTATGCCCGTTTTTAATAAGCTGAGAGTGAGGTGTACTTGACAGTAATGAATGACTGATTTTAGCTGATCGTTATTGCTGCCCTCCTCTTACCTGCAATGCACTGTGTGTGTGTGTGTGTGTGTGTGTGTGTGTGTGTGTGTGTGTGTGTGCGCGCGCGCCTGTCGGTGCGTGCCGCGGCTGCCTAATAAAAGGGATAATTGTTCCATCTTTGCTTGCAGACACATAAAGCAGTGTGTATTGACTGCTTGACAGGCTGTGATTCCAGTAAAGCTAATGGCTTTCTCAATTCTCCTGCTCCATCCATCAGGCCCTGAGAGCACCCCGTCATGTTTTCAATTAATGAAGAGAAAACCATAAAAAGTTAAAAGGCAGGGTGACATGGTGGACGGCAGAGTGGGCACATGCTCAGAATTTGCAATCACTAAAATGAGCCATACACACATGCACAGAGTTATAGTTTGAAAAACAAACTTGAGACTTGAAAGCTTGTCCTTTTTTTTTTTTTTTAAATCATGACACACAGAGACTGCCAAACAATTCTATCTGTTGTTTGCTGTGTGTTTGAAGCTCACCTGTGTCTCAACTTCACACCCTCAGCTTGTAATCATAATGTATATGTATTCTAGTGGTGGGCCTGCTTAGTTTGGGTGCAGCTTACTGGCTTTATATGCAAGATAAAGGGAAACTTCCGATCTGCCTGGGTGAGCAATACTAAAGCCCTCCAAATCAGGCAGGAAATTATGGAGTAAGTGGCTGGAAGCCTGCTCTAATTAACCAGCTGGCAGATTTCAACCATATCAGGAATAACTAGAGGCTCATCGGAGCGACAAGACCAGGGATAAAACGGGCACATGTCTGGAAGTGTGCAAGAGAATGCACAATATGCACAAGTACAGACAAACATACTCACAGACATGTGCACGCCCACACAAATCAGTATTTCAGACCTTTGACCTTTCATTGTTTGCCTGGTAAAACAACAACATTAAAGTTTTCTTACCAATGAGCTCCAGCTATATCCTCCATCAAAATCACTTTCTGAGTCAGAAAAGTAAAGATAAAAATGGAGACATATAAACTTGACGTTTTGTTCTCAAAGCCCTTTTCCACAAACAATTCCCTGCGCTGCCTAATGATGGCACGTGTCTGAAGATCAGCAATCTAACGATCACACCAGCAGACGCTTTACAGAATTAATTTTAAATGATTGACAGTCTTTTATATGGATAGTACTAATCTCTGCAATCCTCCATTACCCTATTGGACATAAATAAGGAGAGAAAATGAGGGAAACATTATTAGCAGAACAATCAATTGAGAAAAAACAATTAAAAATGTGTAGAAGTAGCTGATCAATTGTAAATAAAATCTGAAATGGGTTTATGGGCCCTACTGCAATGTCTAGGTCCATTCATTTATGACTTTAGAGGATATGGTTACAACACGGAGACAAATTAGTTGGCCTGCAAGGAAGAGATTTATGTCTTATCTCATGTTTAATTTGGGTCTAAATTACCAGTGATGTGATGTGAAAGCTAAAAAATAATGGTGACAAAAGTGCCTGCTGGAAAATGTTAAACATGACTGCCATATTCGTGCAATGTGCTGGTTATTTTTACTTCGCATAGGTACAAAAAACTTTTATTTCCACTGTTGAATTAATCAGAAATACAGCAAAGACTAGAGTAAAGAATATCACAATATTTTTTGGGTTTTGTTGCACATATACAGTATATGTGCCTCTCTTGAACTGCAAGCGTCTGCTTGTGTCAGTACTTTTTATACACTACAAATAGAGTTCACACCCTAGGCCCTTTTGCTGTCTGACCAGTAATAAGTTTAATAAGATGAAGATTTAAAGCATGGAAAGAGAAGTTAACTTGGTTGGAATGACTCAATAGAAATCACATGAGTGTCTTGTGCAGCGCCTGCACGCCTCTTCACTTAAACCAAACAGAGCTGAAGGTGAGGGAGCTTCTGGAGGATAGATGAAGACGCCGTAATCATGCGTGGGAGTGAGATATAACCGGTGCTTGTCAATCATCATCAAGCACGTTTCTTGATGCTCACAGTTTGACTTTCCTCAACGCTCGGGATAAGTTCCATCTCGGCACACTTCAGGCTTTTTGAATTTGAAAATGTTCCCTTTTCCTCGTTCATGTTGAATGTGACATGAACGTCACTCCGCCTCACTAACACACATGACTTTTCAGAGCAGTTTTTTTTTTTTTGGAGGGGCGAAAAGAAGGAAAAGTAGCTGAGGATAAATGCATTTTTCATTATTATAAATTCTCTCTACTTCTCCGCTGGCAGTGAGAGCAACCTCTGCTTAAACATCTCTTCTCTGCCCTTTGGCGCTTCTTTGCTTTTTTGGACGTCAGCCAACTAAAAAGTAATTTAAACATTACAGGAAATTAAATCTCACATTTCCTATTTTTATCCTAAAGTTTAAGTACAATGAAAATGTCAGCCATGAATTATGGAATCAAGCTGAATTTTTCCTCCCAACTTTAAACTATAAGCATAAATGTCCTTGACAACAAGGAGGGACATGGAGGCTCTGCTGCTGCTTACCCCTGATGTGATGCTACAGCCAATCAGAGGTGGATAAAGAAGGAGAGGAGGACACTATGCTGCTGATTTCTGTGATGAAAAAAAAGAGATTCATAAGACATACATCCATCACTATTAACTACATTTTTATCTGATATATATTTTCTTTCAATTTCCCACTCAAACTCACAAATGCCTCACTTACTCAACATAATCAATGTCGGTATCTAAAATAGCCTTCACTATTCAGTTATCATGTGATCACCTGTTACAACATGTTTTTGGGATATTTCATTAGCAAAACTCAGCATTACTGTAAAGACGACGCCTCCACTTGAAATGTCTCTCACGCTGACCAAATTATATTTACTGCTAAATCACATTTCTGATGGCACCACGTTATTAGAAAATTGCATGTTGTGTGTTTGATTTATGTCCGAGCATATCTGGAGAAGAAAAAATAATCTGTCCTCCCACGCCTGCAGGTGAGATGAGTCCCTGCAGATTGCTGTTAGTGTCATCCCCCGGGCTAAGTGTTGTATATTAAAGAGACATCGTGGTGGATTGTCACCCTGGTGCTGCACCAGCTAGCAATGGGCCATCTTTAATTACGGTCCCAAGGAGGTGCATGCATCAGAAAAGGCCTGACAGAGCGGCCGGTGTGTAGATTATTTTAATTTGAGCCCCGCCCCTAGGTGAGCAATGCGGCCGGCCTTGACCCTTCTCTGACTGCATGGATTAATGCCTGGTAATGACTGCTGAGGCTATCATTGCGGCGGGCATCATTAATTATCCTTATTGATTGTTGCTCTCAGAGATAAAGCGTTGTGCTGACTGGAAAATACCCTCCACGCGCAAGGTCAAGGTATAAAAAAAAAAGGAACTTAGATAATCACATAGGGGTCGCCACTCCTACTATTTAAGATAAATATGGCTGCTGCGTAGTGTGTCCTATATTGCTAATGTCTCACTCCCCTTCCTGTCCTTTTATGTTCTCCTCTCTCTCTCAGACACACACACACACACACACACACACACACACACACACACACACACACACACACACACACACACACACACACACACACACACACACACACACACACACACACACACACCTTTCTCGTCGTTTCACGCCATTCTGTCATTTTCCTCCAGGGACCACAGAAGAGTTCAACAAGAAACCTAAGCAGGTTATGTAATGTTGTCAATGAAAGAAAAAAAAAAGTAGTTTATGAGTGCAAGCCACATAATTTAAATGGAGAATCTAAATGAAGATGGTAAGAAAGAGGGCAGGACTGGAGGATGATTGGACAGAAGTGACTCGGAGTGAAGGGCGACAGCCGTGAGGCTGGCTGGTCAGTGGTCATGATGCTCAGGCAGATTAAGTTTCTGTGGTTGCCTTAAAGGGAGAACAGTGCAGGAAATCAAGGTTTTATATTTACAGCAGTCTGCATCACCCTGCTTTCACAAAACCAGCCATACATACACCAATATTTGGCTCCATCCCAGTACATCTGAGTGGGGTATGAAATCATATGAAACAAATGCTGCAGCTATATTCCAACATCGTTGCCAAACATGAACATCAAAACTGTGAATTGTGTTCATCGTGGTAATCAAGTCATTCCAACCTTTACCTCATCCTCACTTGTTTTTGAATTTCTTTTTCTTTTTCTCATTGCAAAGTAGGTCTATTGACCAAGAAACTTCACCCTCCACGTTTTTTTTAGTACACAGGTGTCGAGAGAACACATGGGGTGGTGTATCCACACCTCCCTCATGCACGAAAACCTCACGACATCCCATAGAGTGTGATGGCCCATGTCTCTCTTTTTTTCTTGGTTGTTTCTTGTATATTCTTTAGGAAATCTCTACAGATCCCATTATCCGAAAAGATTCTCATTCCATGTGTGACGAAACCTTATTTCATAACTGGTTAGGATTTTATGACTGTAGTCTTGTGAACCTGTCATAAGTGTTTCAATGGCACACTCAGCTGCATGTTGGCTGTATAAGATGCTTTTGGTCTCATCTGACTCTCTGGGAGTTGGTTCGTTTTAAGTCTACCACCTTCATGTCCGCCTGCTGTGCATGTCTGCCTGCATGTGTCTCCTTGTCCTGACTCAAACAGGCTGATCCAGCAAACAAAAAGTGAGTGTGACAGAAACTTATCTCTACAAATGCGCGTTGTAGATGCTTCCATAGCCGCTTTTCTCCCCCTATGGTTTTTGTTTTTCTCCACATGTTGTGATTGGTGCATCTCCATATGTGGATCCTGTTCCTCACGCAGGGTTTATGTACAAGTAGTGTCAGGCATGAAAGAAGTGAAAACAATTCAATTCCAAAGGCTGAAAAGAAAGTTAGATGTGTTAAAGACAGAATGTACAGAACCCCGCCTATTTATGTTTGATAGTCTTACATAAGAATATTCTTGTCTTCGTCTTCTTTATTCAATGTGAAGGACAGATTTAGGTACGCAGCCTGCTGGTTTTGATGGTCTCGATCCATGCAAGCACCTTGTCTGGGTTTCATGAGGCAACAGACACAGATGGTGGAGGTAGGGCGAGATGAAGGAGTAGTCTGTCTTTTTTTGTTAGCACCTGTTTGAAGTGTATCAGAAGGAGCTTCTATGGTCTGGAAATTCATTGCTGGACAGGGGCTTTAAAAGAGATATGTTGGGTGTATAAGGTTTCTCTCTGTCTCTCTTTCTGTGTGTGTGTGTGTGTGTGTGTGTGTGTGTGTGTGTGTGTGTGTGTGTGTGTGTGTGTGTGTGTGTGTGTGTGTGTGTGTGTGTGTGTGTGTGTGTGTGTGTGTGTGTGTGTGTGTGTGTGTGTGTGTCTGGGCACACAAGCCTACAACCCATTGTATTCAGAGTGGAATTGGTAAGCAGTAGCCTGGAGCCATGAGAAGGCAGCTATGGCCAGGTATGTCTAGTTGTTACTGCAGGGCATCAGACTGCTCAGACTCTCTGGAGACCAGATCATACAGCCATACACACCTGTATAGTTAGTGTGCGTATGCATTTGTGTGACAAAGACAAAAGAAATATCACACAATCCATATCCACGTCGTGAAGCTTCCATTCGAACTTGGACTGTGATCTTATTCAGATTTGGAATGACTTACTTTAGCTGTATCAAATGTTGCTGCCATGTGTCTGCAGGTATTTGAACATATAAATGAGAGGCGGAGAGGAAACCATCAAAGAGAAATCAGAGGGTGTTTGTGCAAATCAATACACGACCTCAACGTTGACTGGAGAACCCAATCAGAGGCCAAAGGCTAGAGTTGTGGCTTCACCATTTACAGAGAACAAATGCTCATTGACACTGAGGTTTACAGTAAGATGCTGCACTGTTTTCTCTTGTCTTCAATAAGATATTTGATCACAGCTGAGTTACTTTCATCAAGACAGCAAATTACTGGGGTAAAAGCAAATTTTTTCTTGGACAAAAAGTCCAAATAGTGCAATACACATTCTGTATTCTACAATATTTAATGATTCTTACCTTGGATATTTACTGCAGCATAACATAACACATTCATTCTATATGCAAATGATAAAAACAAGATGTATAACACATGGATTTGATGAATCTTCCTTCTTTGAAACTGTTTTAAGACAAATGTAACTTGTAAAATGGTCTGCATTCATTAAGTGGATATGATGTGTTGTGTGAGCATGCACGTGTCTGATAAATACACACACACACACACACAACACACACACACACACACACACACACACACACACACACACACACACACACACACACACACACACACATATGCAAAACAATTTGAGGGGTTCAGGGGGGCCGGGGTGTAGTCGCATGATGCCCATCTATCTTTCTGACATCCCCTAACCCAATCCCACTGGGGCTAACTGAATTCAATCCTCAACATTAGATAAGCACATACCCCCTCCCCTCTACACGTGTGTGTGTCTGTGAACATATCACACACATAGCAGTAGGTTAAGATTGTTTCTACAGTCAAGTGTTGGTGTGCAGGTCACATAGCAAGATGGGGATCAAGGACGGAATCAAGAGAAAAAAGCCAGCAGAGCCGCGAGACACAGGGAGACCCCAGCAGAGAGAGGGAGAGAAGGTTTGACATTGTCTGTCCGGTGGGAATCTTTCCTCTGCTTCCACCATCACTGTTTCCCACCCCTTTATCTCCCCCACTGTCTACCCCTGCTTTGTACCTCCCATCCCTCAAGTTCTTCCATCACAGCGGCGCTCTGCTGACTGTTTGGGCTTCTTGGTGCCTATCAGGCCTATCGCTGTATGTTTCCGTCAAACACAGCATTTATCTTATCATTGCCTTGACAACTGCCTATTAGTCCAAAAGAGTCTGCAGGCTCTGTGTTCCCATGGCGATGACATGGTGACACTGCCAGGCAGCTCTGAACTGCCTGCCGAGATGGTGCACCCTTCCTCGTCTCCTCCTCTCACCCTGCTCTTCCCTCTGTCTACTTCTTTGCCCATCCTTTTGCCTCCCTTTTGCTCATTTGGCAAGAGATCCTGTCCCTGGAGCTTACAATACTTTGAGGGTGAAAACACGCACATTTAAGCACGACAGATGGGAAAATCTCCTATTTGCCAGTTTCTATGTCACCAAACAGGACAGAATAGAAGCTCAACAAACACCTGGTGAGGACATGTACATCTTTTTTGTGTTCTGTATCAGTGTTTATTGTGTTGTATGAACTCAGTAGTCATATAGAGATGAAGAGAAATGTTAAATGTAACTGAGAAGACCATGTCCTTGTGCCTACCCTCATGAATTACTATTTTCATCTCCAGAGTTATTTTTCATGTTTTAGACATGATTTATATTTTGTTAATATTTTTTTTAAATGTCTATAAATAAGTTATGCGCTGTCTTGTAATTTTAACACATGTAAAACATCCTGGACTTGAACATATAACTTGGATGTATTTTCCATGAAACAAACAAACAAACAAACAAACAAACAAACAAACAAACAAACAAACATATCTCACAATTTCCATGTTGCATATGACAGTGATAACACGGTATAGTGCTTTCATATATAGATGAGTGCTGGATAAATAAAAAACAAATTAACATTAAATAAAGTAAATATCAGAACATTCATTGCACTTATGAAAATCTTGTTTTATCACTTTTCTTCCTCTTTTCTTCTTGTCTTGTTTAATTTGTGTTATCATGAAAGGCAAGGCAGGAGGTTTATAGTGACTCAGTGCAGACATTAGTCACTTTTTCTGCAGATACTATTCACATCTTTGTGTAGTTTGTTCATTATGTGTACAAATCAGTTTCAAATCTTTTTTAAAAATTTTATTTCACCAAATAAATTGCAGACATACCGCCAATCTTACCCATTCCCTTCCCACCCACCGTCCATGAACCCTCCATTGATCCTGCAAAAAAAAAAAGTCTAGTAATCTTTTGCACTTCTTACTAGTACAGAAGAGAAGAAGACACACTTAAGCAAACACTGTAATTGTATCTCTTATCAGCATGTTATCCTGTGGTCAGTCATTCAGTGCATTAGCTGTGATCTGCTGCTCTGGATCCTCTCTCTCCTCCTGAATGTGGATGAGAGAGGAAGGGGTCTCCAAGGGCAGCTCAAAGGGGCCCAGCTCTAATAATAGAGTGTAAATCTCAGTCATTACTGCTCTGACAGGACACTATGTCATCATTGTCTGGTGCACGAGTCAACTGGAGTGGAGCGGCTTCAACTTAACTACTGTTTTTATTGTGGGCAGCTCAGTATCCCTTGTAGTTTGGTAAAATGACAGAGTGTGAGGTGTGTCTTGAGGGCAGAACAAGGGATGTTCAAGTCGAGATACTAGAGCTGATATTAAGACTCGATGCCAAACTTTGAACCTTATTAATTTAGACAACTAGAGTGACCCAGAAATGTACTGTATAAGCCAATGTTGCAGAACCAGACCTTTACAAGGTTCTTTTCTGCTGTTAAACCAGCGTACCAGTGGGACTGACATTGCGTATCCTGTTAAGCAGGAACTCGTCAATGACATCAATAACAGCGGTCCGTGAAATCTAATTTCAGCATTCATCGACATTTATACTAAAATAAATGGCAGGTAACAAACCACTGGCCTACTGTACACTTCTGTGTAAATGTGTCTCTGATAAACAGCTGAAGAAGTTCATCCACTCTGCTGAACTGCAGTCTGGTGGCAGAAAAATCAACACTAATCTGATGAGAGGCAGCAAAACAAATTCTACTGTTGTGCTCTCAACACAGAACGCAAGGGAGAAGGATTGAGAGTAAAGGAAAAATCCACACAAGGGCGAGGGAAGGAGTGGAGAGGAAGATTCAAGTGAAAGAGAAAGAAAATGGAGTTAGGAATGAACAGGTGAGAAAATACAGGAGGGAGAAAAGCTATGATGATAAGAAGGAGGTGAAAAGAAGAGAAGATGGAGAGACAGGACAGGACAGATATATGGACCATTAACATGTAGGAAAGAAAGAAACCACATTAATCCAAAGATCAGAGCTCTATTTACTCTATTCCTTGAATTTTGAATGGATCTTGTCTTTGAACCTTGATTTAGTGCCTTCTGTACAACCAGTTTTCAGTTTCCTTCAGAATTAATTTTTAGACAGATTTTTTTTCAGTGTTAAATATATTTTCAAAAATTGTTGCTTATAGGAAACTAACTTTGAGTTTCATGTCAGTCATTTTTAGTGAAAAAAAAATCAACCTTCTTCACATTTTCCACTTCACAGCATCTACATTTAATTACCAGTTTGTCTTTCAACCTCTGTTATTCAACAAAATACCGTAGTTCACAGGGGGTGTTAGCAGCAATCTGTCCAATCTCAATGTTTGAACACCTACATTAAGAATTGATGATGAAGCACCACTCACAAATACACTGAAATGGATGTTAAACAAGTTTAAATTCTAATTCACGCCTACAAGCTGAAATAAATAGTTGAATGTTAATCAAGATAGTAATCCATGATAGCCATTGAAAGTTTAAAAAAAACTGGGTGTTAGCATGTAATGTTGTAATAGCTTCTAGACTACTGTGAATGCAAGTTGTGGATAATGGGTTAAAACATGATTTTAAACTACAGTATGTAGTTATCCTTTTGACATATTTCCTTAGCCATGTACATCCTCCCTCCCCATTTCCACTTCAGTTTTCCATTTTCTTCCTCAGCCTCCCCCCGTCTCTGAGCCCTGTTTGGAGAAAAATCCCAGATCAACAGAAACGTCACATCCAGGATCAGGAGCTTACTTTTGTACCGTCTAATTGAAGTGCCTTCCTACCTTAGTGTTGGACAGCTCCTTTTGACAAGTGATGTGTTTTTTGAAAGTGAATCAGCTTTCTTTGGCTTTGAGTGCCACAGACAGCAGAGATCACTGAGGGTCAACCTGAAAGCCAGGCTCTATGCAGAGCTGCTGCTGCCTCCTGCCATCACAAAGCTTGTCATTCATCTCATCGTTGATCCAGTACCGAACAAGAAGCCAAGATGCAGCTCACCATTATAATATGTAATGTGAGATGTGACGGTAAAAAAACAGACCTGTAGCATTTATGTCTGATTGTGGAGCCACTTAATTTTGGTTTCATGGGCCACATCTTTGTTTTGACCAACCATTCTCTTAGAAGGTCTAATAGATCAGCAGTCTAAAGACTACCTATCAGCAAACAACACATGGGTAAGTTAGCAGTTAGCCAGTGAACATAATGGAGCAGTAGGAGTCAAGTACTCAGGAGGAGCTGGTAGTGACCAAAACAGAGAAAAAAGAAAGTTAAAACTGTTGTAATTAATACATCTAAGAATAAAAATGTGTTATAGGTGGGCAAAAATTTTCAATTATATTCCCCACAATAATTTGAAAATGAGTTCCTGGTTTGAGACAAGGCCCTTGTTTTTACAACAAATAACATCTTGTGGGTGTGTGAATGGCAGCTGCCCCCTCTGACAAACAGGAACAAGGTTATGGTGCCATAACACTCCTGTGGGGGAGATGTCTGAATGAGCAGTTTAGTCGATAATACATGCGACACAAGAACAGCTCCTATTTCTTTCAGTCATGATCATCACAGTTTTAAGCTAACTCTAACTAGGTGGTTTCAGCCGATTCAACAAAACCAAACAATACCATCGAGGTGATGGCTCACACATCAAGGATCTTTAGAACTGTCGCAAATTCTTGTGGTAGACTCAAACACATTTTTGCAACAGCCTTTGGCAGAATTTAAGAACTGACATTTACATAAAATACTGAGCTCATAGTGGATGTTATTTTCACTTTTACTATGTGATGCCATGACCCTGATGTCTCACATTAAAGAACTTGAATTCTCAAGCAGCCATTGCTCTTTGGTATATGTCCTGTTGTTCTGGTGGTGCAGCAAAAACTCATCTATACCCTGCAGCCTTTGAGTGTATGATTCCAGCTATGCCAGCACTGTTAAGCAGCTCTCCATCAACATCCAGAGAGTGAATCTTCAATTATACAGTATCTTTGACCAACACATACAGCCAGTACTCATCTTTGGAAGGCAGCCACATCCTCATGGAATGGAAAACAGTAAGAATCAAGTCATTTTGTCTGGAGAATTTCCTAAATTGTACTCTTGCTGCCTCTCCTTGGCGTCTCCTGACTTTCCCACTCCAGCTCTGTGTGTGCGATATTATGAAGAACAGATTTTCCAGAAAGGAAATGAAAGGGCTTGTTAGTAAAAGAGGGAGAAAGAGAGAACGAGAGTGATCACAGGGCCAGTGTTGGGGCCACTCTCCCAGCTCCATCCACTGACCCACCCAGCAGTCTTCAGAGGGGTGCAGAAATCCACATGCAGGTCACATTACTGCCTGCCTTCATCAATGTTTACTGGCATATTAAAGACTGTAATAACATTGGTCAGGACAGGGATTTTTAATTTAGATGTTGCTTTTTTATAAGGGTTTGTGACCCAGATGTGCTGAAGGGAGACTAAGTCAGAAAGAGACAGATGCTGGCACAGAGAAAAAGAGGTGTAACCACATTTGGACCCAAATGAGAACAGAGCCTGCCAGGTCATGCTCTATAAACACTTTTTAAATTAGGATGCTAAACTTTTGTCATACACACTCGACTCAGTCAGCATTTGTATGTGTCTTCATGTTTTCAGTGATCATTTAAGTCAGCATAATGAAAGCTCTTTGAGTCATGATGGTAAACATTCAGCCACAGCAAGAACATAACCCTCAAAACAAAAGCAGGCAAATCAGAAATCCCCCTTTTTAAAATGGCCAACATTTCTCTCCCTTTCTCGTGCGATAGCTTGTGTGTAAAGGCTTGAAGCTGAAACTTGGTTTGTCAGTGTATTTGCTTTGGGTAGCCGGCCATAGCTCTGCTCAACATAGATATATTGGATTTTGATCAAATACTTGAAAAGTGGCACACAAACTCTGTGCTTATTTAAACTGTAACATTGAATACACAAATCAGATGGGGCGCTGTAATGAGGCACGCACACACACACACACACACACACACACACACACACACACACACACACACACACACACACACACACACACACACACACACACACACACACACACACACACACACACACACACACACAAACCTTTCCGCCCTATAGATCGTTGCCGGGCTAAAGCATGAAGAGCTTTGCCTTGTTCAAGGTTGAACACCCACTGTTCTGTTCCACTCAGCTGTGTAACCATAACAGTTTAATGACATGGTATTACAGGGCTATCACACTTACGGCATCATGTTAACACCACAACCACTGCCATAGTAGGCAGCATCAGATGTGGTACCAAACCCTACTCATTTGGCCTGATGCTTTTTACTTTTTCTGTTTCTCCTCAGTTTCAAGAGTTTTTCTGCTTCATACCAAGTCTGTGCTACTTTTACACATCTATTTCTTTGAATCTCACAAGCTAGCGTTTTGTTCTCTTTCCCTCCACTGCACTGCGTGACTTTGCCAGCTACAGTAATATACCTTAAATCCATAAATCTACCATATAATGAGGCATTATTAAGCAGCATGATATATTTCACCTTGATCAGGTACAGTAATAATGATCCAATAATGATCCAAATGATATAATTATCATGGAAAATTGAGCACAATACGTATTTTCACATCTGACACTTCCTTAAGTTTTGTTGAAAATAATACTTTGCATGTAAAATTTGGACCGTAGGAAAGTAACTGAATAGTTTTTCCACTGCAGCATCTCCATCATTCAGATATCTCTCCTTTCTCCACTTCATCATCAAAAACATAAAAAGACTAACCATTTCTTGTACATCTGGTGCACACAACAAACGAAGCTGGTCTGACTTGTTTATTTTGATGCAATAAACCTGACCCTCAGATTCGGCCACAACAGCGAATCGATGCCAACCCACGAAGCAGAGCTAGTCACTTATGATTTATTTCATATTTCTATTTGATTGGAGGCTGTTTTGGGGTAATCAGGCTCTGACAGTGGGCCCTATGCTGTGGCTGAGCTGTTTACAAAGCTCTGCCGGAGACATGTTGACACTGAGGAGGGCTGAGACAAAGAGCTGCACTGCTCTCAAGGTCTGGACAGTATTTGGATCAGACTTTGCATGTCGTGGGAAGGACAGGTCAGCCAGGGCAGAGAAGGGACTCAAATGCAGGTTGGACAAACGACATGGCAGAGTGGGGAAAAAGGGAAGTGGAATATAACGTATGTCTCGCTGTAAATACAGTAAATTAAAGGAAAAGCCCTTATCTAACTTAAACACCATTAATGGCAGCTGCTATTGAGGCCTTTGTATATCTTGGCTCTTTTTTGTGGTTTGGCATTGTGCTGTTTTTCTTCCCACCAATAAGTAGAATTTAATTACAGAAAGCATCATTACAGTCACTCAGGAAGAAACGTTATCAAAAAGAGGCAGATATAGGGACGTATTCCTCTGAGAATACCCTGAAAAGATCAGAATGACACAAATTTCACATTTTTTCCTTCTTTTTGTGAACGTGAATACATTTCTATTCTTTTGTCTTTCTCTACTTAATTGGTATTAGAGATAGAATGTTGAGAAAAGGCATGGGTTCAACATAATAGTGTAAAATACACAGCGCAGGGAGCTCATCTCAAATGGGCTGTACAGGAGTGGAGATAACCACATAATCAAATCTTACTTTTCTTGATCGCACTCGCCAGATTCATTTTAGCTGAAGTGTCCTCATGCCAGAAAATGAAATGAAGCTATATGTGCAACTGCAATAAAAGTACAATTTCTGAGATAAAACATACAGCCGGTGCTGTCACAGTGAAAATAGGAAATGTTTATCTCCTCTTCTTCTCAACTGATGAAAACGTCCCCATTGGAAAAAAAAAAAAGTCAACATCCCCTTTTGCACCTGCTCCAGCATAAGGCCTCAGGTCACTGACAACAGACAAAAAAGAGACTTGTGAACTTTCCAGTGCAAGTGAGTGGAATATTGAACTTTTAACACTGAGTTGCATCAAAAACCTGAAAAGTTTTGAGAGCCTAATCAATTTATGAAAAGGATTTTGTTTGACTGCAGAGCAAGAGTCAAATCTTTGAAAAGCAGAGGCTGACATCCTTGAAAAAAAAAGCCATGCACTGAACCCACGCCTTTGTATTCTTTTGGTCTTTGTTTGTAGAAGGTTCTCAGATGGAGGAGGAGGTAGTTGGCTCTGAGTATCAACCTCAAGTAATATCGCACACACAGACACGCACATTTGTTCAGTCTTTAAAAGAAATATATAATGCGGTTAGATATTATTTTGGGTTGAGGTACTGATTTCAATGCCAAATGTCAAATCAGATGTAGATGACTGGGAGGGATTTTTATGCTAATAAGATGGTTAATATTCTGATGATATGTCTACATGAAGCCTGAATGTGTTTAAATATTCCGGAGAAGGTGTGCATGTGTGTCTAACTCCACATAGAGACAGAGATAGCACACCCAGGGGCAAGTCAACGCACTAGCTAGCCTGCGTCGGCTCGATTGGAGCGCCTTGCTGTTTTACCGCAGGAAGTAACACAAAAGAGCAGCAGGAATGTTTATGAACACCTCAATCCCTAAAGACCTGCAGGCTGACCTGATTATCGCCTGTCTGTAATTCCACAGTCGGCAAGGTGCTGCTACTCCTGAAGGGGCTTGAAAGCATGTGAGTGCGTTAGTGTGTGTTAGTATTCCATCACTGATAGGTATCATTAAACATCATTAGAGGGTTGGAAAACTCTCGAGCTGCTTTGTTTTATTTTTTAGTGTGTGCGAGACTGTTTATGTCAGACACACTCCAGGAAGATCACTAAAGGCAAAACCCTGAAGATACACACATTTAAACACACACATACTGAAAGTGGGGTATTTATCAGTCAAGCTTGTTTTGTTATTGCATGCATTCTTTTGACATGAGCTCTGACTGTGGCCTTTGTAAAAGAGGAAATCAAATAACAGGGCAAACAGGAGCAGAGCTACAACCCCCTACAGCATATACAAACAGAAATAAACCAGGGCTGTCTATATCTAACAATAGGACAACAACTTTTATAACAGGCTATTGCAAAGTTTGTGCAGACATTTAAGAGGTTTGTGTATATTTGTCTGCTTGTGTATTCGGAGAGGGCTGGCATCTACTCGTTCATTTCCCAAGACAACTATTTGTTAAGTTATGTTTAGCATTCCTTGCCAGGATGTGTCATGAGCGATTCTGTTGATCAGCTGTTGATTCGTGGGCCGATCCAGGAATGCCGCGGTTAACTGGTTCAACATGTTTAAATGTAGAGAGCAGCAGTGAGGACCAGGCCTCCAATCAACCCAGTGACCTACAGACTGGAGTGAGAGCAGCCATGAAACATCTCTATTCATCATTGGACGCGGTGCATTCACAAGCGAATTGCTGGACACATTGGAGATCAGAAGAGGCCAAAGTGTAGCTGGGTGCTGCCATCTTCTGGCCAGGCTCCATACGAGGATGGTAAAATCATCCTGTGGGAAGACGAAACATGCATGCTTCTCATGCTTTTTTGTTTTGTGTTGTTGTTTTTTTACATTAACTCTTCTTATAGTTCAGGTCAAACAAAGGCAGATTAATACAGCTGAGGTAGATACTGCAAAACTGTAAGCCATGAGACAACCACCATTAAAACTCGGTTGTTGCAAGTCATACATTAATGTCAAAACCTTTAGAATGTGAGCAGAATTGGGATTCTTTAACCTTTGCAGAACAAGCGCTGCACAATGAGTAACTTAAAAAAGCTTAAGAGCCTCAATAAGCAGCATTTCTTGACATGATATGTTGCATCTCCTCAGGTGATTGTACAGAACTACAGTGTACAGTAGCTAGAAAAAGCTCCTGGCTACCTTTTCTTCCACCTTGGCTGAACGCGTCAAGCTAATACGTGGTGATGTGTGGTGAGTTATTGCACTGAGTACCGCTGCTTCTGCTCACAGGCTCGGTTTGATCTTTTATTTACACTCCTTTTTGCTAAGGATTTTCAGGACAATTTTCCCTTTACTTTACAGTCAACAGACTACAAAGCAAGGCCCATGTCTCTGGAAGGCATGTTGAACAGAGAAAAAGACCACTAGTTTGGCTGCTTGCCTCAGAAACAAGAAACCAAATCATTCACTTTCTTTTGGACTCTGTGTTGGTCTAGTTAATGGGTTGATCTAAGTCTGACAGCTGAGGAGAAAAAGGTGAGTGGATGCAGCAACACCTGTGCAAGTGAGCACTCAGGCCAGCAGACTGGAGGACAGACTGCAGACAGACAGACCAATACATAATCAAGGTGGAGGACAAACAATATGACTGTGAGTATGGTTGAATATTCACTCAAGGGGCTGTCTGCATCAAAGGAATAGAGCCACTACCTAAAACTATTATTCTGCCATTAGTTTTCTGCAGGTCACGATTGTGGCATAATGCAATAGCATTTATCTATTTCATTCATTTTAGTACTTATAGAGCGACACACAATTTAATTACCCATCCTCCTCTTTGGCGGTGGGAGCGGGAGCAAGCGCTTCACATTCCTCCCTCTGCTCACTCACTTCTCGTAAAGGATTGAGGGTGCCGAAACAATGATGGATAGAGTCTGAAAAGTGCATTATTTCTGATGCATTTTTGATTATTTCTACTCTTTCCCTTTTTTTTTCCCGGCTAATGCAATAAACCCGATACGCCCTGAGTTCTGTCAGAGACATGGATATTGCAACAGCTCAGGCATCGCTTTCAAGCAGCAGGAAAGTCATTGTTGCTGAAAAAAAGAGTCTTTTTTTATAGCTCTTTTACTCCTTTTCTCCCCATTTCATTTTTTCTCTGTCCGTCCGTCTGTCTGTCCGTCTGTCTGTCTGCCTGTCTGTCTATCTGTCTGTCTGTCTGTTTGCCTGTCTGTCTATCTTTGTTCGTAGCCTTTGTGATTTTGTCTGTCTGCTCATATCCAGCTTGGAGACATTCTCATTTGGACTGGTGCCTTGAACGCCCCGATAGACACACCACGATACTTCCTCATCGAAACAATTTCAAGGACCTCTTCAAAGTAAATGAATCAATAGTGCTCATATGCGGTGTTAAAGCAGAGGTTACACTAATATTGTTCAACTCCAGACACCCCGTCAGCCCTAGCATGCCAACCAAACTGCTTGTTTGGTTAATGCAATTCATTCTGTAAATACAGAATATCTAAATATAACCCCACTTTGCTTGAAACAAATAAATAAAATATATATAAAACAACAAAACGCAGGGTGAACCTTAGGGCTAATACTCTCTTGTCTATTTCTGGTTTATCCAAAATCAAACAATGCAAATATTTCTGATGTCTGAAAACTAGGTGCTGCCAGGCAGAATTGATCCCATAGTCCTCAAAGGTACACACACACACACACACACACACACACACACACACACACACACACACACACACACACACACACACACAATTGTGCGTGCAGTTCTTTTCACATATACTGCCATAACAAATATTTTTTTCTCACTACATGAATTACAGTGGCTACATTTGCTGTAATTTTATTTCATAAGTTCATCTGGATGCACACCAGTACAATTTTTCACGTTAGCTTTTTTTTTTTTTTTAACAATATCGCTTTGTCACTTATTGTGAATATTGTTATGTTAGGATCTTCTTCAGTTATTATCTAGCTGGTAAAAGGCACATAAAACCTGCTGTAATAATGTTAGATTTAATTGTTGATTACATGTCATATGACATATTTGGCATTTAATATATTAGTCATTTATTTGGCATCTTGTTTTCACAAAAACAGGTCATATTCCATCTATGAGGTCTACTCATACAGAACAAATAGTAAATTAAATATCTTCTAAGAACTTATGTCTTCTCAAAAAGGCCTAAGGGACACTGATGACAACCATAAACAGTTCTTCAGTGGACTGTTTATGGATTTATGCTTTTATTGTGAGTTGTTATGGAGAGGCTTGAACTCCATGATGGGAAATCTGATTTTCTAAATGCAAAACAAAAATGTGAACCCAAACGCATCTAACTTATGCTCACTTCAGTGTACATTAGAATGATTTTTTTCCCCATGCATTCATCTTCAATACACACTTCTTCCGCTGTTGCAGGTCACAGCAGAAGAAGTGGAGCCCATCCCAGTGGACTTGGGGCATGAGGCAGGGTACACTCTGGGCGCAACGCCAGTGCACCACGAAGCCCCATGAAGACAGACAAACAAGCACGCACACAATAACAATTACGGGCAATTTGAGACCGGCTAATTTACCTGAAGTGCAGGTTTTTGGAGGTGGAAAGAAGCCAGAGAATCCTCGCATACACGGGGAGAACATGCAAACTCCGCAAACCGGGAGCAGCCATCATGCAAAATGAAATTTGATAATTATAAAAACAATAATTGAGTATGTCAGTCCGTCTCGGCATGTACATTATTTTTCTGCTGTAGTAGCAATACAAACACAGTAGTAGGCTACTAATGAAACAGGACTAATATTTTTTTTAAAAATCCCAGCTGGTCTAAAAACATTTATAATACACCAACTGAGAAAATCCACAGGAGAAAATCTACTTGTAATCCCGACAACTCTATATTCAAATAAGATTCATATGGCTTCTCATTTAATCCAATATATCTTTAATCCAATATATCTTTGTAATGATGCTGCTGGCATCTTCCTCATAGTGACAGGGAATGCCTTGGTGAGCTGACCTT